>NW_026535812.1:20320500-20992000 GCF_028551555.1 Melozone crissalis
TACCTAAGAAAAACAAGACAAAATGCAACAAACTACGAGTACATCATACTTTAGTACCAAGATTTTACTACTGGAGAAATGCAGCTGCGAATCTTGCTCATTCTGGACTCCTGACTATGTATTTATTCATTACATTTTTGGGGGGTTGCCAGGAAACAACAACAAAAACATCCCACTCAGCAAGGTGAAGTTGAGCCAAGTCTTGGTTAGAGCATGAAAACGTGGTTTTGATAACATGGTGTTCTTACAAACATTTTGAACTTCTACTGGGAAGTTTCCTCTCTGAGTGAATGTGACTTTTCCCCATATGCAGCTTGTAAATAAGAGATTTTGGAAGAAGATTGATGCAGACCTGAAGAGCAGATTTGATTTTAATCTAGACAAATCCCTTCTGCTGTGTTGAGCTCAGCTGATTCCCAGCACTGCCCTGACAGCAGAGGTGGGATATGCATCATCCCTGAAGGAAGTGCTGCCCTCTCCAACCTGCACACAGTGACAGCAGCTCTTGGCCCTGCCCTGAGCCTCTCTGACACTGAATTTTATGGAAGGCCCATCTAATAATGCCCCCAAAAATCTCCAGTCTTTTCTCTACTCATACCTCATCCTTCCTCTCAAAGCTGTTGGCAAAGTCCTGAGTGGATTCATCATAACACATTACCACAAGCTAGAAAAGGATTTTCAAAGGATTTCTGCTGTCACCTGCTAAAGGATTTGGGACTCTAAGTCTTACTTTATTTACGTAACACTGGGCAGGAGGAGCTGAGTTAGCACACAGCTCAGCACGGGCATGCACCACACTGAAATCTTCCCCTTTAGGCAAAGACAAGAACTAAAGGGGGACATCCAGGGATTAAATTGCTCCAGTCACAAGCCAGCCTCTATTAGGACTAGGAGTACAGAATTTACTACAACAACCAAAATGTTCTAAAAAAACTTCATCATATTTTACTTTTAAGCCAAAGCTAAAATGGAAAAAGGGTTTGTCAGCAGCACAGGAATGACTGCTTAGGTGTAAAGGCATTGCTGTGGACGACAGCAGGGCTTACAGAACTTACTTCATTCCCAACATTTTCTTTTGGTTCTGCTCTGAGGGATGAAGATGTAGAGGAGAGGGAATTTTAGTTATTGCAGATTGATCCTGTGTTTGTCCAGCACTTAGGATAAACTTGGATCTAGCTGTTTTTAGTGACTATACCGAGCCCAGGCCTTGGACACCTGACAGATTTCTGACAGCACACCCAGAACTGAGAATGGCACTCCAGAGCACTTGTTAAGAAGGCACTTACTTTAAAGCTGCCATAAATTTTTCCATAAACTCAGTTGTGCTCTGTTCACAGATCTCAGTAGATCCACGTGCAGGAAAGATTGTGCTCTGGTCTTTGGCACGTGTGCAGTGCCAGATGTGATTGAGCTTTCTGGGAACTAGATTTACTGTTGTGACTAGGAGAAAAAAACAGTGTCAGTGGCTGAAATGGCATCTCTTTTTTTCCCCCTCTAATCCCTGTATTATTTTCTAGAAGTGAGAAATCTTACAATAGGAAGCTATTAAATTTATATATTGTATACCTGGCCTTAAATTATATTGCTTATTTGTGAAAATTATTAATTCTTATATTAAAGCTACGAAGCTACATTTACACATAGAAATCTAAGGCACAAAGCCTGTGGAATATGGTGAGAGGTTTTTTGTTTAACTTTTCTTCTTAACTGTCCCAAATACCCTGTCTCTGGGTACCTGAGGAGCAAATGGTCTTGACCCCTTGAGAAACTGAAAATGGGAACAGGTAGCACCTCCTTTAGTATGATCATGATGAAATTCAAAGAAATTCCTCTCAGACAATGAAACATTCAGGAAAAAAAAGTGGTTTATGCCTGCATCAGTTAGGAGAAACTAAGAGCACTAAAAACAACAGAAAAAGAAAACAACTCACAGCACCACAGGGACTCTTGAAATTTCTGAACTTTCATGCATTTTATGGTGGCAGAAATTGTTTGTCTGTGAAAATAGGGCACAGTACAACACCAATTGCCTGGCACTATGCACTTGCTCCCTGGGTAGGGCTCTTTCATACCTTTCTGGAGCTCTGTACTAATTTTCTATACACACTGAGATACAAAGAAACTAAGAAATCTGTATTTTGCTGCTGTCTCATATGTTGGAAATGTTGGAACATGGATTTTTGTATTTTTTAATGGTATTTACTGCATCTAAAATGCTGCTGGAAGCAAGGCTAGGAATAAAACAAATACAGGGCTTGATCCTTTTTTTTACTTGCATTGATAAAACAAAATGTTTAATTTCCTTGAATTCAGAAAAGCTGTTCTTCTTTACATTGACATAAAAGGGAAGAGAGCTGCCATCACAATAATGGGCAGAATCTGTCTTGACAACCAACAAATAAAAGAACTCAATAGTGCAGGACAATCATATCTTACAAAAATGAAGATAAGAATCACAGTAATTGGGGAGGTGTTAAGATTTTGCTTTCTTTCACTGCCAGAATTTTGGAGCTCAGCAAAGCTGTTGATCAGCACTGATGGCACAGCAGTGACAAAACCACCCTCATTACTTGGGGTCTGAGCAAACTCTGCTCTGGCCACAACTCCTCTGTTCCCTGGGAACAAAGATATTGCTGTGTCACAGCCTGCTCTGATGCAAACTACAATTTACATCCATTTACTATGCAGCAGTTGGTGGCAAATTTAGGGGTTTTTTTAAGAAGCAGAACCAGAATGGAAAACATTTTCACCACAGCAGAGTTTCGTCAGGAAATGCCTCTCACTAAACACAAAATGTTTTGCCCAACATTTCTCTCTTTCTTTCTGAGATTCACACGTAGCATCAGCTGAATTCCTGACAGGCTGTTGGAGAGCCCAGAACTTGCACACTGAGCAATGCCAGGGGATGAGTTAAACACACTCTCACACATTTTCTGAGATGGAGCTGACAGATTGAGGTCACCCAAACCACAGGGCCAACCTTCCTGCCAGGGACACGGGGACAGAGGGCCACTGACCTTTAGCTTACAGTGGAGTAAGTTCAAAGATACAGATATAAACACATACAGAAGTAACTCAGAGTATATTTTATAACTTCTGAGAGCTTATAAATAAACATACATCACAACGTTTGTGTTATGGTGCACATTTACTGAGTTATTTATACAGGAAAATCCTGGGTAAAACACAGCAGAACTAACAAACATCAAAATAATCATATGTGTAAATAATGACGGTGTAGTTTAAGCTTAGTAAAAAGGTGTTGAAATGTTATCCCCCTCTCCATCTCCCACGCCACTTTTAGTTTTGGCTTTTTTTCAACTAAGCAAATCTGAAAAATTTCAAATAATCCTTCAACAAATTTTTTCTGATACAGAAAAAACCTTCCTGGGACCTACAGCTGAAAAGGATGTCAGTTCTGTACAGCATCTTTTGGGAGCTCTAGGATTCTCAGCAGGTGTTTTCTCAGGATCCTGGGAGAGTAAAGATGAGTTGTTGAAAAAGAATGTTAACTCTGCTTTCTATTCTTGCCCTTTACAACCATGAAAAAGATTGAAACATCTTATTTTGTACCCTAAGGGGTGGGTTTAGAGGTTCTTTTCATTCTCTTTGACCAATTACTGCAGGAATATATAGCATCAAATTGAGCAAGCCCTCCTCAGGAGCAGCAGCAGCAGTTTCAGCAGGTGTCACTGCCTTGGCCCTGCACTGCAATCCCTGATTTTCCCTATGAGCTGACACAGCAGACAGCCCCAGCCTGGCCTCTCCTTTAGCTCTGCCCTTGCCTGAAGCCATCCCAGCCCTCACCCTTTGTGCTCACTCCCTGTCAACAAACAAACAAACAACCAGCTCTGAAGAAAACAAGTTTTCAGTCTGATTTCTGAGAGTGCTTTCCAAGTCATGCATCCCCGGTGCCTGAATTTTGTGTGCACACATCCCTGAATGAGCAGGGCTGTGACAAGAAAACAGCCAGCTGTAAGCACAGGCTGCAGCTGACAAGTGCTGTGTGTTTTGCAGGTTTCCTGCCTGTGTGGCTCTTGGCCTTGGAGTTCCCACAGCAAGGATGGGGCACATTGTGTGGTCAGTGAGATCTAACCAGCACAGCAGCCAAAATGAGCATCAAATTCTCAGAGAGTCCATCTGATAGAATTTGTAACAATTGTACATCTCCTGCATTTTAAAATGGTGTATCTCTTCATGGATATTCTGCAAAAGAAAGGGTTTGGAAGGATCTTTCTTGGGCATGTAGTGAAAGGATGAAGGGAATTTGATTTAAACTGAAAGCGGGTAAATTTAGATTAACTATTAGGAAGAAATTCTTCTTCTGGTGAGGCCCTGGCACAGGCTGCCCAGAGAAGCTGTGGCTGCTCCATTCCTGGAATTGTTCAAGGCCAGGGAGCTTGGGGCTCTGAGCAACCTGGGCTACTGGAAGGTGTCCCTCCCCACATCAGGGGGATGGAATTAGGGGGTCTTGACTCATCCCATGATTGTATGGTCAAGTTTTAATGTTGAAAGCTCAGATACAGAGGTAAGGAGCATAGAGCTGGTGCCATCATTGCATCTCAGACTGCTGAGGACACTGTGGTGGTGAAGTACAACACAGGGCAGCTGGAATTGCCCTGTGAATTGATCTAAGGAAAGCCTAGAGCAAAGCATTTCCCTTAGTCTCTTGATTAATCTGTGAAAATACAATCACACTGATACCTCTCTGTATGTATGAGTAATTTCAGCAGGTTTGAATCTATTTTTTTCCTAATAAACCCCCACGAATCATTTGAGAAACTGAGTTCTGCATCCCATAATTAATTCTGATTTATTCAAGAAATTTTCTGAAATCAACAGGAACAGTTTTTAAGTGATTAGAATGAAGATCTGTTAGACCAGTGAGACACTGAATATTCAACAATGACCCAGGTTTCATTTCAACATGGTAGGAACATTAGCAACCGTAAGGAAATGAACCATAAAACTAGAATAATAAGAAAATTTTGGGAACACTAGCACTGGAAATTCCTAACACGTGGTAAATTCTCCCTTGTACTTCACCAGACCATTTAACTTGAGAAGCTCAGATTATGAATATATTGCTGCCTGCACTGAATGTTATGCTCAACTAATATTTTTGCTCTGTATTTATATGAGACATTAGTGACTGCAATTGATTTGGCATTAGTCTTGCCCAGTTGACTTGGTTTAACAGATTGCACTGAGCATCATGAGTACTTGCAAGCAGACATACAGACTTCTTTAAAATGCTGACTCTGCATGAGGTAATTGTTACATCCCTTTACTATACTGCTTTCTTGAAATAATTTTCCTGTCTATGTAATTCCCAAGTTTTCATGAAGAGAAGTTTAATATTGATTTTTCCAGTATCCCTAATTTTACTGAAATGTGTTTACATCTTCATTTATTGCTGAGAGTGACACAGAGATAAGTGTTTTTCTCTAACAAAAAGAGATTGGAAATAGTGTGAAGCAGTAATGGTCAGTGAAATCTGTAAAACCAAGTCTCTTGAAACTGGTAAAACAAGTTAAAGATGAGATTTGCCTCTGTGGGCAGGTCAATATGTGGGTAGGCCTGGATATAACAGGTAGAAATCCCTCACAAAAGCATCTTTCACCTATCTTGCAATAGGAGTGTTTGCCATGGAGGTGAGAAGAGCCTGGAGTGGGAGCAGGAATGGGGGGGATTCATGCAAAGCCCTCGGGGCGAGGCTCAAGAGACAATGAGAGGCTATGGCTCCAACTTTTAGGATACACCAGTGAATTGGGCTGCCTTTTGTAGCCACCTGTTCACTCACTGGACTAACAGCTTCCTAAAACTAAAGATTTCTCCAGGTTTTGAGACTATTTCTTCATCTTATTGCAAGTTCTCCTTCTTTCTTTTTTTTTTTTTTTTTTTAGGACAAAGGAAAAAGTTACAAGACCAGATATGTTTCTGCTGTACTTCTTGCCCTATTTAGAGTTAAATCAGGAAATTAAAACAATGATTAAAAAATGCATGTCATGCCTAAAAATCACAGAGTTTTATCAAGGGACTACAAAGGCTGATACAATGGAGGGATGAGCTAAAAAAAATATCCTGAGAAGTAAAAACTGGCTATGAATGAAGTTTTCAGAGCAAGGAAATAAGAACAATAAAGTCTCCTTCAGGTGTATGAAGTGGAGTGAGGCTGACAAGAGAAGACATTAGACCACAGCAGGATATTTGAAGAAAGTTAATAAAGGAGGAGGGTAATACAGCTGCAGAATTTAATGAGGTCCCTGAAGTGTTTGCAAGAGGATCTGGAGTTGGAAAGCAAGCAATAATCAGCACACCTAAGTTTTTCAGAAAGTATTGTGCCTAAAGGCCATCAGGTTAATGTTCAGATTTAATGAAAAAACATACATGCACACACCAGAGGGGTAAAGCACACATCAGATCTTTTCCCACTGACTTCACTCTCTGCTGAGGAGGAGGGCAGTGAAACTCTCAAATATAAAGCTCATTCAAACACTGCATGAGAAGATGAGATGAAAGAAAGTAAAAACTATGTCTCCTCTTAATTGAATATACACTTTGATTATTATTTTTTAAGCAAATTTCCTTGACTGATTTTTAAAAAAATACCCAACCTTTTTAGGAAGTTCTAATACATTGAAGAAAATTATTTGGAGTGTAAAGAAGAATAGACATTCATGTTAATGATGTTTTATGCTGTGTCTGGGCCTAAAATTCCATGTTCACCCTGAGAAATCAGCCTCAGGAAGAGGAGCCCAAGGCTCCTGCAGGCTGTAACACCACAGATGGAGCTGCAGCTCTCCAAAAGCCCTGGGACTTCTCTCCAGGGCTACAGGAATCCTCAGGAGCCGGGAGGAACTGGACAGGTGAGCTGGGAAAAGGATTGCTTCCTCAGGCAGAGGTTATTTAAAGAGGCTGCTGAAAAATATTTACATTCACAGGAATTCCAAGGCTTTATCTGAAAAATTAAATGCCACCAGAATATTTCTGTCTAGCTTTAATAGGCAGTCCATTTCTCATATCTTAATACTACTAAAATTTCTAAGCCAACACCACATATTATGAATAAATACCTGATTCAGAGTCCCTGAAGTCAATGAATGTTCATTGACAACTGTGGGCCTTAGATTACAAACCCTTAAGAAGACATTACCTATTTCAAATGACCTCTTATTATGCAGTTAAAAGCAACCAGAGATAAGACATTTTTGGAGCTGATAAAAAGCCTCCAGAGCAATGGTTCTCAAAATTAGAGTTGCAGCCTCAAGTCAGGGTATGAAGAGTTTTTGCTGCAGAGTCACGACACACTCTACAAACTTAAGATCTCATTGTAAAGAAAATTACTTCTAGCTCTTCTGGCAACAAAGATAAACTTCTGAATGTAAATATAAGAAACAGCTTGGTTTACTTAATATAGAATTATAGGGAATACCCAGTTCATTGTGCTTTCTACAAGGATAGGGGTTTTCTTTCTATTCTGTTGATATAAATAGTAATAGTAAAAAAATTGCAAGTGTTAAATATAGTTACTAACCAACCAATCAGAAAGTATTCAGCTGTGTTTCTGTTGTTGACACAGCACCAAAGTTCCTGACAAAACTCAGAGCACAGATAGGCTGTTAAAGATGACATGATGGAAATGGCTTGAATTTAGGGTGGTCTAATTACAATTGAATTTAAGTTTCAAATGCAGTGTTTGATTAAGGGAGAAAAGGTTTTGATGGGAAGACAAGATCCTGACACTGGTTTGAAGGTGATGCAAAGGAGCACTAAGGGAGTCACAGAGGTGTGTTCTAGGACATTGGGGCTCACTGGGGATGGAAGGTTAAAAACCACAAACAACTTAATCCCTCACCAAGAGCAAGCTGGGTTCATCTGTGAATATCCCTCCCCAGGATAAAATTTCACTACATACAGGAAGATAACCTTTTAGGCGACTGGTTACAAACTTCCAGGACTCAACTGCATAAGCACTGATCAGTCTATAACAAAAGAACAAGAATTCCAACTCAAAAGCACTGGCCTTGTACAAAAGGTATCAGATGATCCAATTGTTTCCATCAAAAGGACAATCTAATGCTTAGTGAAGTTGAAAGATTTTACTCTTCCACTGTTTTCACATTAGAGAATTATTTTTTTGAAGAAAAAAACCAGAAGACCTGATTCTCAGTGCTGCAATGGAAATTCATCCATAGAAGCCACTGTTTTCAGAGATTTAGGCTTTTTTCTGCTGTAGTTCAAAACAATTTCTGCTTAGAAGGTCATTGTTCCCTGGCTTGCAGGGGTCTCATTTACATAGAAATGAAACTGGCATTAAAAGGAAATAAGAGGTGAATTTTTTAGGAAATGCCACTCTACAGGGAAAATAAAAGAAAAATTGATGGAGAAACAAGCAGACTAAATCAGTGTCCAAAGCACTGAGTAACACACTCAGATTTCAGTACTTCACATCAGTCAAGCATTTGGTCTAATATCACTGAGCTAAGCTGTTGTCATAAAACATAGAAAGTATTTTAAGAGAAATTAGGGAGAGCTGCAAAGAAACAAGGGGAGTAGAGAGACAAACACTTCTGAGAAAAGGGAATGAACCTGACAAGCAAGTGGCCCTACCATCTTCTATAGGTTTTCCAAGACTAAACCTATTTAAGGAATAAAATTATTGCAAATCTGTCCCTACAGTTACTATAGTGATAATGAAAACCATTAAAATGAATATTTGATAAATGAATAAATGAATAAAAATGAAGGGAATAAATGAATGGTAAATGAATATAAATACTAAATGGCAAAAATTAAATGAATAATTCTCTTAAATGAATAAATCCGCTGTGCCTCAGTTTGTTAGTGCCCTACACAGATTAAGTTCCTCTTAAATGTCATCTTGAAAGGAATTTACATTGCACCACAAGGATCTATGTACTGGGGGTTGCCAGCATAATGGAAAGTAAACATCTGCATTTGTGGCATTGCTTGGTTTCTTTAGCACACACCAGAACTGACAATTTAGTTCTTAGTTACATTTTACAGTCACTGCAGCCAGTGGCTGTTGCAGAGGCAGCAGTATCTTGATTTTTTTCCCTGAGCTATTTATTTCTCTAATAGCAACTGTGCCTTTCCCATACTGATATTTATTGAACATTGATATTCTTAGCATCGTAAAAGACCCAAATATCAGCATGCTCAGCAGCAGAGTCTAAAAGTCTAAGAGGAGGATGAGAGCTGAAGACAGGGATGTAGGAGGATGGTTCAACACAGCAATAGGTCTTCAAAGAAAGAGAAAAAAATGAAGAATTGACAGAGCAAATACTTAATCTACAAGGGAAGAAATATTCCAGAGCTATATGGATTACAGACAGAAGGAAAGGAGTAAATACACAGGGTTAGGGGAATAAGTGACAGATGGAATGACATGGTCAGAAATAAAGGAAATATTTGTCAGTGGTCAACATAATTAAACCAGAAAAGAGTTCCCTAATTCAGAGTGCTATTACTGAGAAGTTTCCTCTCTAGAAGGGCCAACCTCATTCGGCTACTCTGGCTGGAATTAACAACAAGCTGCTACCTGATTTTTGCTCTTGCATTGGCATCAATATTTGTGTGCAACTGCTTCCTTCCATCCTTATTTAAATATTTCTAATGTGACCTGCTGCTCAAACAGAAAGCAGAAGTTAGACTAGGGACCTTGCAGAATCTACCAAGAGTAGCCTAATTTTTTGTTGTTCTTTAAAAGAAAAATGCAGCTCAATCCTACTGGGAGTTTTCATCATTTTTAGCTGTGGAAAATTAAACTGTCCTTATGCTGTACAAGATGTTCCCCTTCTTCCACTCCCCCGCTGGTGAATTCTGAGTGTTCTGCAGAAGCACAGGCCCCAGCAATTGCGGAACATGAGAGTCAATACAAATAACACCCCACAATATACATCAGTATGTACCTCTGAACAAATGAAATAAAGAATTGCCTCAATTCCTTAGGTTTAAGCACCAGGTTTAGTCTATTTTCAAACCAAAATTCCACCTCTCTGTAAACCAAGCAATGTAAATTCTGCTCCAGAGTCACATAAATCTCAAAATAAAACTGCATACCTGGAACTCTGCAAAAAGGGTGAAACATCAGCCCTGTTTTGAACTGCTGCTGGAAGTTTTAGTTCATTTCTCCTCTCAGCCACTGGAGGAAAGGCAGTAAGGGAAGACACTCAGAAAACAGTCAAAATCATCATGTGTTTCTGATTTAAGCACACCCGGCTTTGGGATTAGCTCTACACAGCTGCTGTCAGTTGGCCAGTAAAGTAATTTTTTCTGAATTAGGTCTCACTGGGGAGTTAAGCTTGTCTTTTTGTAGCTAAAACCTGTAAAGTTGAGTCAGTAACTTGTCTCAGGAGGAGATCCTTGTATTTTGGACTTGTGTTTCTCATTCCAGAATGTGTTTCTTTGCCTTGGTGCTTCTTTAACAGAATTTTATAACCTAACAAAAGTAATTTGTCATTTGATAATTCCTTCCTATTGATATCTTGGAAATTTCTGTTCCTCAGTTCTGAAATCAATACATATTCTATACATTACAACACACAATTCCAAAACAGCATAAAAGCAACAGAACATTTTTATGATGGGTTCATATCTCCTTTTTATGCTGTGAAAGAGTCAAGGCCTGCATCCCCGCATTTCTTAGACTTGATAATTAAAATAAAATTGCCAGTTAAAAACAAGATGTTAATTAAACCAGAACAACTAATGGGATGCCCAAAATCCATTGAACAAAACATGCTTTCCCCTGTTACCCTTGTTTCCTTCTTCTGCCTCCTAAAGTTGGAGACAGCCAGGAAAAACTTGGTTTCTTTTTCTGCCTCTCACAATTTATCTATACTTTGATCCTGTTAAATTTACAGAACCAAACTTAGACTGCATTTCATACCTTTCAGAATGTCTATTAATCTTACAGCAGCAGTTTTGTTTGATTGGTTACCTTGGCATTGAAGCAATAACTGGGAAAGGCATTTTAATAGTTTTAATTCTCTGCACTGCATTAGAACACACTTTTTCCATTATCTTAGCTATCATTCTATTGTTTGCCAATCCCCAAACCTGTTGATATGCCTCAGACAGTTCAACTCCTTCAGTTAAAACAAGACTGGTTAGCAAAAAATTCTGGAATACAAAGCTCAGTGGGACTGTATTTACTCATTAAATGCCAAAGAGCCATTTCGTGCTCCTTATTCCCTTTTATAGCTATTGACTGAAACATTGCATCAGTATCAATTATAGGGATTTGAAATGGTGAGAATGGTGGAGAAGCAGAGAATGAGATTTCATGATCGCATCAACACTAAATACTGTCATTCTTACTGTCTAATGTCCCTTAAGCTTTATTTAATGGTAAATTGATTGCTAAAAATTCTTTCAGGTTCATTTAATTTTCAAGAATGTGGCCTTGTTAGTATGTTGTATGTTGGCAGAGCCTTTTTTTTTTTTTTAACAGCAAAATTATATATTATGTGGCATGAATTATAAAGCAGTTGTCATGGAGATGTTGCTAAAGCAGGAGCCTGTGTGCTTTGGATACTGCAAACCCTGTGTTTGTGCAAGCACCTTTCCTGCAGCTGCTGCTTGGGGTAGCACCTGGATGGTTCCTTGCACCATTCCTGGCTGTGATGCTCTCACAGTGCTACAGGCAGGTACCTCTGGCTCTACAACTTCCCAGGCATGAAACTGGAAATTTTAGCGGAATTCAAAGCCTGCAACAAGGCACAGAACTGAAATATATTGAATTGTTCTGAAGCTGATGTCTTATCAAAGAAATATAACTTGAGACAGAAATGAAACAAGGTCATCTTAGGAGCTTGAGATCTAGGTCTACTTTGGCTGCTTTGATATATCAATATTAATTAATTTAGCTACAAAGAAGCAAGCACAAAAAAAGCAATGTTAACGAACCAGTGCTTGCAATCTGGTGGCTCAAGATTTGCTTACCTCTGTAAGATTTTGGTAAGTAGGTTACAGAACTGTTTCCCTCTGTTTGCACAGCTGTGAAATGGGGACATTTATGCCTAATTATCTTTATAAACTGCTTTAGAGCTTTCAAGATTGAAAACACCATTTGGATGTTAGGAAAAAACCCAACACTTCTATCTCATAACTTTTTCAAAAGTTTATATTTATCCGTCTCTCTTAAGAGTTGTACTTTATTTTATATGTGTACAATGATATCAATCTTAAGCAATTTTTATTCTTCATCACATTCTATCCTTGAGAATCAGTTTGACAATGTTTTTGCTTGCATGTTACCAAAGAGCACAAACTGGCACATGGTTCTGCAAGACAAGTGGCTCTGGAGGAAGGTTTGCAGTATCACAGAAACTCATAACAGATCTTGCTATCATTTGTGGTGGTGCCTGCAGAAGATTCTGGGTTTTCTGACAGGGAAAGCAAGATACAGCCTTACTTAAAATTGCTAAGTAGATTGCACATTAAGCATCGGGTTCACTCTCTCATATTTTCATAAATATGTAGAAAATCATGATGCCTTGCAAAATGAAACTTAAGAGACCAGTTCATGAAAAAATTATATGCTCCATTTACTCTGGCCTCCTATGTACTTTATTTTTTATTAACTCACTTATCCTTTTTATACAGGAGACCATGTCTCTAATCTGCACCCCAGAGGGGTGGGCAGCAGGTCGGGGAGGAGTTAGCCATAACAGGTTTTTGCATTTCCAGCACAGAAAGCACATTCAGAAATTCACCCCACATTAGGAAAGAAATGAACCACCCAGATTTTTGCTCTTTTTTTGTTGTTCTGAATATTTCCTTTTCATCTAGGTGAATGAAGAGAACACTCAAAATAAAAAAAAAAAAAACCCTAAGAGTAAAAAGGAGACAATCATTCTAAATGTCTTTTGTGGACAGCAGCAAGGAATTTACACACCCCAAAACATTTTACTGATAAATTTGCTACCTTTAGAGAGAAGATAAAAATACAATTAAACATTAAACAAGATGAGGGTAATCAACTTTTTTCTCCAGTTCAAAGAAGATTGAGTTAGAAATGGAGCTGTTGAGGAAGGAAACACAATAAAAACTAATGAAATGCTGTCAATTTACCACTAAGGATTGAGAAGGAAAAGTCAACAAATACTGTTGGAACACAGCTTTTTGGGTTTTCTTTTTGTTTAGTCTAATTTCTCACACTACAAAATGATACTTGGAAATAATTGATCTTTCTGTGCTTTATCATTCACAGTTCCCAAAAATAAGCCTCATGGCAAACTATGATGTCATGTTATCCACATTTAGTTGCAATTTGGAGGGCATGGTTTCATTTCTATATTGAAATGACGTGGAGTTAAAGATTAGAGAGGAGCACTGTGTGTTAAAATGCCTGACCTTTAATCCTAATCATAGGACAAATTTACTTCAATGTTCTTAGATGAAGTTTAATGTCCCCAGTTTGGCGTTACTGTTTGCTGATTTCAGAAGATGTTGACAACTGCATTTGCCAAAATAAACAAGAACAGTTCCTCTCCCTGCTCTCCTCTGCTCCTAATGAAAACCAACAGAGTGGCTCAGAACTGTCAGGAAGCTCAGGAGCAGCTTCATGTGCTCTGCAATATTTAGTCTCAAACTGAAGGGTAGTCACAGAACAGCAAAGTATATCTTTATTAGAAGAGATCAAACTTTAGTTTAATGCCCCAGTGCAATTTTTATGTTCAGCCTGTTAAAACATTGGTTATAATTTCATTGCACATCTATAATGGAAAATTTGTTTCTTACGAGAAACGTAAGAAACGTACGAGAGCAAGAGCTGAATGAAATCAGAGAGACAGGAAACTGTGTTGCCTGATGAGCCCTGATAATTACCACAGTTTTAACTGTTGGACTTCCATAGACCTCTTAATAGCAGAGCAAGAGTGACACCAACTTTCATAAATTCAATTTCATTAGTAGTGCCTCATGCAGATTAGAATGCAATGCTCTGGAATTACCATTAAATTAAGTAAATTCTTAAGCACAGCTAACCACTGAGGGTGGGCTCTACTCTTCATCCTGTAAGGCCTTGTTTGTTCCCCCTGTGTCACTTCAAAAGGATGTGTACAGAACCGGGAAAACAGCAAAGTTATTCCTACCATATGCCCGTGAGAGTGAATCATGGTCCTCGTTCCTATTGTGCAGCAGAAAATGGGAGTGTGGGAATGTGTAGAGACATTCAAGTAATCATTAATCCTTTTCTACTTGTCAATCAAAAATGTTGTACTCTTGGGGTGAGAATATGTTTGGCTGAGAACAAGCTTTTAGTAAAATAGAGTTGGCAGATGCATATTTGCAGATGCTCATGAAAGATGAATCACGACATTTCCTGACAACAAACACACCAAAATGTCTGTTTTGCTACTCTCTTTCCTTTGGGTATTGCATCAGCAATATATACTGTATATGTATGTGTTTGTATATAAATCAATTATGCACTAACAAAGAAAATTCTCTGCTTTCTACATCAGAACAGAACAGTGCTGTAACAATGTCCTGTCACAAGAAAAATGGTGAAGACATCTGAAATAATTGAATAGGTTCTTTTGGTTTGGTTTGATTTGGGTTAGATTTTTTGGTTTGGTTTGTTTTTTTCCTAACTATTTTCCTTTAAACTAATGAGACCTGTAAGGAGGAAGACTCTGGCTATCCCACAAAAACCTGCTATTGAAACATCTACCCATTAAAATTATAGTAACCCTTTGAAGTCGAATGCTGCACTCTACAAGCTGTGGCCTCCCAGGTGATATCTACAAGAGATCCATCTAGTCTGACCTGTTGCAGACCCAGAGCATCAAATCAATATCAGTAAGACTCACAGAAGCCCTCAAAACACAGAGGCTACTAATGGAACAAAGGCAGAAATAAATTTCTCATCAAAGGCTTCAGCCTTTTACTTTAAATTTTATAATACCTTTGTTCACGACTAAGGATTTTTCCCTAAAAACAAATTTAGTGGTACCAATTAGTTCTTTAAAATGGGTTTAAAAGCAAATAACAGCAGTGCATCATGGTAGGTCTTTACTCACAATCATTCTGCTCGAGCACAATAGTTACATTTGTCCAAACATTATCTTCCAGGCAACATCCAGCCTTGGCATGGAGAAATCCACAGCGGCTGTTCCTCTTGACTATATTGTTCCAGCAATCATTTATGAGGCCATTTTTGCCCCACTTTAACTTTGAGAAGTTCAGCTGTGTGCTCCAGAGGAAACTGCCTCTGCATTCACTATCTCCCCACACAGATTAGGGACAACTGCTGCAATCACTGGGGGCAGCACACGCCACCCTGGAAAAATGACAAACCCTTGGTTTGAGCATTGAAAGCATTTCATCAGCAGGGCTTTGAACAGATTGTGTTTGCTTGCCATCACTCACTGTTTTTGTATTCAAATAGTCAGGGCAATCACTGCTCTTTGCAGATGTAATCAAGCTGCAGAGCAGGATTCTGTTTCTGGCTAAGGATGTTTATCAGTTATTAAGTATAATATATTGAAAGTCACAGCAGCGCTGAGGGGTCAGCGCAGATGCCGTCCATCATGAGTTACCAAGATGCATTTCTTCAAAAAAAACCTCATAGATGAAATGTTTTCAGCTAGCTGAGGTTAATAAAGATAGGTCCTTCATCATCTCAAGGAATGGAGCCAATAATGAGTAACAGAAATAATACCATAAATCATTCTTTATAAAGTAGGATTGACTATTATTTGCCACGATGCCTTTCATGGTGGATTTGCATGCTCTTACTTGTTGAATGACAATAAGAAAGCAAGGAAGAAAGGTCACAGGGGATGGAAGGAGGAAGGCACTGCTATAAACTACTGTATTTAATAGCAGGTATTGATGTACAGGATAAACTACCAGAGGGATAAACTAGCAGCTGACCCTGGCTACAAGATCAGGGGATGTGGCGAGCACGGGAGTCTGTACATGTAAGGAGACAATCCCTGGTCCTGGCGTTTTGAACAGCAGCTCAGAAAGGCTGGACCCTCCCGAAAGGCAGCAGCACAGAATGGTGTTTTATCGCTGCTGAGCTCCCTCCTGGCCGTGCAGGCTGGGCTGTGCTCACAAGATGGCACTGTTGGTTGTTGCACACTCCTCGGGAGCCTTCCCCAGCCTCCCAGGAAAGCCCACACAGCCTGGACCTCCCTCGGGAGCTGCATCCCACCCTGCGGGTCCTCTGCTGCATCACAGGGCTTGTCCCATGCCAGAACCCCCCGGGATGAAACACACAGCTCTCCTCTGAATCTACAAACTTCCTCATGTCCAAAAATGTCAGTCTTTATTTTCCAGTTCTTATTAATCTAATGTTAATAGAAAGTGGGGTTTTTTTTCCATCTTTACAGATGGCTTCTCCCCCACAGAAAACAGGGATAGTCTCTAAACTGGTAGGTTTGGAAGTTTCCAGCCTCTGCTGCATTTTCTTTAGCAGCCCAATATTCCACATTATTGACACAAGTGGTTATCAATGGTTGTTTGCAATGCAGATATGCTTGGGTAGATTTGGAAACCCCGCATTGAATATTCAAACCTTAAAGGACCTTTTTTTCTGGGTCCCAGAGGTTGCATCCTGCCAGACAGACTCACAACAGGAAAGAACTAAGGCATTTTCTGTTCAAATGCAGAAATGATTCCTTAAATACCAGAAGCACCCATAAAAATCAGACAAGTTCACAGGGCTTTCATCCAGCTCCTCCTCAGAGAAGCAAAAGGTTTATCATTGCTACTGAACATTATGGCATGTTTTGAGAATTGCGTGAACTGCAGGAAAGCAAAAAAACCCCGAACTCACAAATGTTTATCCAAGTCCAAAATAAGAGACAAGGATTTTTAATGAACATTGACAACTAAGGAAGGTTTTTGTCAGTCAATGAGAAAATAAAGCATTTGGGAAAGGGAAAATCACACTTTTTTTTAACAGCAAGCCTAAATAAACTTCAAAGACACAGCAAAATGAACAACCATGCCAGAAACAGAGAAACATGCAAATCACAGTTGCCAAGACAAGTTAACAGAGCTTTTGGCTGCAGGTGTTCTGACCAACTACAGTGATCAGGGCATGGAGAAACACCCAGTATGAACTGAGGCTAAATTCCCATCCTGTAAAAAGAGAAGAACATGAATGCTCCTTTCAAAACAAGAGCATTAAAGACTCTTATTTACCTGCTGTAAAACTGAATAGTGCTTACCTATGCACTGCCACTGGTCTGTCTCCAATAACAAAAAATATCTTTAAGTAAATAAAATTTGCAGTGTTTACTCTTGAGTGTCATGCGCAAGATGCAGTTTTCTTAAAGATTTGAGGGACATCCAAGGGGATAATATTTGCTTTGGACATTTAACAAAAACATTTAACGTTATAATAATAGTTCAGTTGGATGAACTGATCTGACTGGATCCAGTTCCAATAGTCCTCAATATCCCAACAGTCCTTCAAACCCAAGAGTCCCAAAAATCCTCAATAGTCCTCTTCTATTCCAAGTCCTAGCTGAGATTGCATCTGGAATGCAACCAGCTGTGCTTACACACTGCAGATCTGACTGCAGATCACTCAGGTTTGGTGTCACTTGTGATCTAACACAGCATACAGAGTCCTAAGATACAGTCCAGAGACAGAGTCTTAAACTTGCAATTTCCTGCCTTATGTGGGTAGTTAAATATTTGCTGCTAACTTTACTAAAGACTTTGTATTAAATTAATTTTCTCCCCTACACAATATTTTGGAGACACACAAGATTTTTGAAGGCCAGGTGAATTATTTCAATGTTAAATCTTCTCAGCTTGGTAGTGAAGCTATCACAGAGCTCTTGAGGTTGACCAAGTGCAAGGGCACTTTTGCTCCCCTCCATTGACCACCATGTAGCTCTTTCTCCAAGAGTTTTTCTCAATTAATTATTTGTAACAAAGCAGAGCGCTCTGAATCCATCTGAGCCAGTGGCCCTGGCTTGGTTTTTGTTATTCTCTCTTTTCTTCCCCCCATTCAGTCACCAAGGCTGCCAAAACATCAGCTATGCCCTTGCCCTGTGCGAATGACATTTTGACCTCTATTTTCTTTTCTTTCTCATTCCACGAGGTATCTCTAGCCAAAACCACAAATATGACTGGTGCCTTGGAAACACAATCCTCTACTGCAGACCATTCTCATCTGGCCAAATGAAAATATGAGGTGATAAACATTGTGGGACAAGGAGGATGGGGTGTGTGTCTCCTTGCACAATTAATAACATTTTGTGCTGCTAATAAATCCCACCATAACAGCACATGAGTTTGATGTTCTGGCATGCTGGACCAGGCTAGCCTCTCTTTAGTGGCTTGCTACCACCTCAATTTTAGTAGTTTCTCTCCCACTCCTTAGATGCTTTTCCATTTCCCTCCTTGCACAGTCTGTAGCCCAGCACAGGCTGAGCTCTTGGTGCCATCAGTAAGGAACCTGAATCCAGACCCTGCAAGGGAGATTTGAAGAGTGCACTGTTCAGGTGGGGAGAAACATGCCCTTGGCTGCTGCATGCAAGACTCACCACCACTGATATTTCAGATGCCCCAGATTATGACCTCCTTCACTGTGCATTACTCTGAGAGAATGAATAAGACATTGCTGAGGCTGATAGAAACCAAATATTTTCTGTGGTAGCAGGGAAGAAAGTCTTTCTTAAACATTAGATCAATTTTGGAATTCTTATATCAATGATGAAAATTCCCTGGGGTCACCAGGCAAAGTCTGCTGAAGAACAGAATTGATTTTCATAGGCTACAAATCAGATCTGGGAGCTTTAACTGAGATGCAAGGTGCGTGTTCCCATACATATGGGATTGTCTAACTGCTGAAAGGCTGAATAGCCTCCATAAATAGATTTACTGTTTGGCAAAATTACAGCAATTGTGGGTAATCCATCCAGCACTGGACCAAGTACAGTTTCCAGCCTATTCTGCAAAACTGGTGTGGAACAGGCCTCAGAGTGAGACAATCATTTAAGAATGTCCCCTAAGTGCTTGGCTGATATAACATCATAGATCCACTGGAGTCACTGGGAGCCTTTTTCTGGCTTTTATGGGCTTTTCATAACATCTTCTATGAATCAGTTTTCCAGGTGTAAGAAGAGAATATGAATAACAGCTCTTTCCTCCTATTATTTGTCAGGTCTACTTAGACTGGAGACTCTTTAGGGCAGATCTGTGTTTCCCCTGCAGGCTCCATGCACAGGACAAAGGCTCCCTGCTCTGGAGGGGAACTGAGCCCTACCATAATGTTGTGCTCCAGGTGAAACCAGTCCTAATTCATGGAAGCTCAAATGTGAGGATTTATACACCCATGTAGATTAAACTTGCCACTTGATAAGCAACTCCTCAAAGAGCTGTGGCTCAGATTTTGAAAACAGGTTTTGAAAAATGAAATAAATACTTCAGTGTTTGGTTACACTGGAATCAGTTCTTGCAGGAGCTGCATGGAGACTTTGTGGACTCAACACTTTTCATTTAGATCTGCATTAATCCATTATTATTTTTTAATTATTTATACCACTGCATTAATCTTAGAAGATATCTAAACCCAAAGAAATTTTTTATTATTCCCTTAAACACTGGATTCTTTTTAGCCATATACTGTAATATAGTACCAACATCAGTATGGTGACTTCATAAAATACCAGCATCTTGATCAGTAATGCTCCTGGATCAAAAAAATACTATAACTAAAAGAAAATAAAGGCTTATACAAAAAACCCCCATGTTCAGTCACCTGTTTAATCTGCAAATGAAAGGCTGAGACGACACCAAAGCAGGAAAACTCTGAACATGTACTTAAAATGAAAAAAAAAATTCTGATTTATATGCTCAGGTTTTGAGGATCCCATATAATATTTTTACTCTGAAAATAATTAGAAAGTGAGGACTCTTGATAAACTCATTCTGAAGAGCTGATTCTCACTAATATAAGTATAAAAACAAGGAGGGTACAAAATCACTTAAACCCCAATAATGCGACTGCAGCTGCCCACCTCTGCCTCAGTGTCACTCTAAAAAGCATCCTTTTATAATGTACTCTACAAAAATCAAAGAGAAACCATTAAATAGACACACATCTAGCAATGATACATGTGTTATTTTTTTTGCATTTGAACATGTTCTATGCTCAATCTAACTTGTCAAAAATCCAAAGTACTCAAACTTCAACAGGGTGGGTTTTTTGCTGTCTGCTTGCATTTAGCATATGAATAGCTCTCTTACAGTAATTGTTACTAATTTCTTTGTACTGTACATAAATACTTTAATACTTACAAATGAGGCAACAAAGAAAACCAATTTGACATTTAATGTTCCACACAGAAATCACAGACACACTGTCAAGGAATTAATTAAAATTACAGTTACATGATAATGACACCGACAATAAATACTCATATACAGGTAATAAATTAACTCATTAATTCAGCCACAACAGAGTTGTAAATAACTATATAAAAATAGCAAACATTTTATATCAGAGCTGTAAACATTCCCTGTTCTTAATTCTGAGTTTTCTTCTTTGGTTGTTCCAAATAATTAGGCTTTAATGGGATGTTAAAATGTAAATGTATTAAAGAACCTGTAATAAATTTGTTGGAAACTTCCTAAAAACACTTCAAAAGGTTTCACAGGCTTTTTCAAGGTCTGTATTACCACGAAAACAAAAATCCCAAAATAAAGCACTGGATGTTCATGTTTATATATATATATATATATATATATATATATATATATAAATATATAGAGGCACACACACAAATTTTAGACATGCATATCTGCAGGTTCAAATGTCTTTCTGCCAAATACATTTCACTGAGGGACACAGAACAACAAATCCTTCAAACATTTTTAGGAAAAAATAGGCAACATCTGTGAACTGCTTTAAGTCTAATTAGCAATAATTCTCCAGTTTTTATCAGAAACTGTGGGACTGCACTGTAGCCCTTTACAGGCAAAGCCCCCAGCACAGGGGAGGAGCAGATCCCTGATACCAGATTGTCACAGGGGGAAAATCCTAAGAGTATTTGGTGCCATTTTGGGCTGCTGTGTCTTTCTGTCAGAAAGAAACCCCATCAATCAATCCATCCTTACAAGGCAGAAGTCCAAGGATATCTTCCCTTTACCCAGTGGCATATAAACACCTTATTTTACTTTGTTTTTTCATAGAAACAACTTATTTTATCTCGTTTTCCATATAAGCACCTTATTTTGTTTTATTTTTCATATAGACACCTTATTTTGTTTTGTTTTTCATATAAACAAAATATTTTGGTTTGGTTTGTCTTGGAGCTGTTTCCACAGCACAGTTTGGAAAGCAGACCTGAGCAATGCATGCCCCAAGTGCTGCAGGTATCCTGCTGCTAAAGCTGGGAACATCACCTGCTGCTGATAAAGGAGTGTCACCCACAAGCCCACACAGCACCTGGATGTTTTATAATCTGATCATTTGAATCCTGCAGCGTTTTCAGTGAAATAGATTTTGTAGGCACGATGTGATTTTGATTTACTGATGCACTCTTTGGTAGGGAGCTCAATCAGAGATTTCACTACAGAACACTGCAGGATCACATCTCCAGTGGCAAAACCCATGGCATGCTTCCAAGCTACCAGCCAGGAATGGTTTTACTCCCCACACACTTATTTATTACAAATGACTCGCTGGGTATTTAAAATGGTATCTAAAATGAAACAGGATATCGCTAAGCCGTATAAGGGAGATTTAGATTGTCCAGTATCTTTCAATGTAGACAATAAATTTCTTTAAACAACCTGCCCTAGTTTATGCTTAATGTTAAAATAGGCCTGTTAAAATGTTAAAATAAAGCAATGCTTCAAAATTTAATATTTGGTGCACATACAAAGTTTCTTCACAAATATCTTATTTCCCACCTCACAGTAAAAGTGTGCTACTTCTTAGCAGGACTGACACATTCTTCATTTAAACCACAACCAACTTTTTCAGTTGCTATTAATCTATAAATTGTCCAGGCTATGCTTTCCTCATAATATATATTCTGAGCAAGTTAACTATCTCAAACTGCAAAATATGAGCTAGTTTATTGCCATTTCTATGATAAGTAAAGAAATCAATTTGGTACTCATGAGTTTGGTAGAACAGGTTCATTACAAGAATAGTAAAGTGTACAGAAAGTAAGGGTGTACCAATCTTCCCCAGGCTTTATTCTGAAAAACCCTCTGATCAATGGACTAAGTATTCCAAGGGCTTTTAAAGACAAACAAAAATTAGATTCTGGTTGAAATTACAGTTACTTTGCCAACTTGAATGCATTTTTATGTAATAAAAAAAATACCTCAAAAGCAATAACATATTGTTTAAAGACTAAGCTTACCATTTCTTTGGCAAGAATGGCAAGACCATAACAGGAGTAAATTTACATGTATATTCTGTGTCCAACAATGGCTGAATTCATTACAAAAATAGCAGAGTTCTCAAAGTTAGCAATTACAGATGAACTTGTATCTAGCATTTTTATAGCTTTTTTTCCCTCTCAGTATCTCAAAAAGTAACTGTATCAGCTAAAACATAAAACATTTCAGTTATTTTCCCATCTAAATATGCCATTGTAGCATGCCAGCATCCAATACTATATGTGTGTGCAATAGAATCAGAAACTGTCAGTACAGGCATGATTTTTTGCCATTTGTTAAAAAAAGTATTGTAAAACTAACGTATTCCCAGGGGAAAAAACCCCAAAATTATATCACAGAGGATAAAGAACCATTTTCAAGCTATGCAGCTAAATTCCTGTTGATCAATAAGGCTAAAATGATTTTTCTAAATGTAGGAATTTGCCAGTGAATTCTCTTTAAGTGCTCTCCTGATGGAGGCCATGCAAGGGGAAATCCAAAAAAAAAAGCACAGACATTTTTCCATAGCAGGGGAAGGGAACCAGTGAGCCAAGGCAGGCTGATGGGCTCCCTCATAATTTGCTATTTCAGGTGAAGGGACCCAATGAGCTGCACAGGCCTTAACATAATATTGTCCCAGAGCAGCAGAGAGGGGATCATTAAAGACAAGATGGGCCTTGGTGTAATTTTTGCCAACCCTGTGAAAATACATTTGGCATTACTTGTGGTGAGACAGGAACTAACCAAATTGCTGATTTTGCATAATTTTAAGGCCCGGGAATATCTACAAACCACAGCAGAACTGCTGAACTAACAAATGGCTGATTTAACACAATAAATAGCACATAGGAAAAATAATGCAGGAACAGCATCGTTAGGACAGCTGCAGAATGAGGGAGAAAGGAACTGTTTGAAAGGAACATTGCCTTTGGAATATGAAATTCAAATGTCAATGTGGAACACTAAAATGGGGAAATATGGGAGGTGACTTCAGGAAAGTAGTTTCCCAAAGAAACAAAAAAAAAATCTCTGTACTAGGAAAGTGCCTCAACACAAACAGTGAGCTGTCAGCCTGGGAAACGGAGGAACACAGAAGAGAAAGCCAGAGGTTATGGACTCGTGAGGGGATTAAAAAACCTCAGAAAAGTACCAAGGTAGGACCAGAAGAAGCAGACCAGCATTAAACCCCCTCACTGTTAGGAAAAAGCTGTTGTCATTATATCGCAAGGGTTTCATATTGTTGTCTCCTTAGTGCAAGAGTTTCATACCTTCTTGATGTTTCTTATAGGCGTCTCCTCCAACCACTGACTCATCCTTGTCCTCACAGCAGCCAACTGACTCCAGGTTCCCTCAACCAACCAATCCACTCTTTTACAACACTCTTCTTCTTGGCTACAGCTGCGGCCTGTTAAAGTCAGGCCTGCTCCTAATCTTAAATAATTAACCCAGCTGCAACTCTTTAGGGGGTAAGATTACTTTCTATACTACCTTTATTTACTTATATTCTATCCCCCTACAAAAAGCTGCTATGCAAGAAAAGACTTTCTTCAGAACAGTGAGATGAGAGTTTGGAACCCCGAGCTGTGGTGTTGACACTGAGGACCAACAGCAGGGCCTGGTGTGCCACAGTGGGCTGGGCCAGCTCCAGGATTTGGGAATGCTTGTCACAACCACAATTATTTGTGCTTTTGACAACTATATTGTCACAACCCTTTTTTGTGACTGGATACTGAGCTCTTTGCTACAGCTGCCCATTACCATTATCATCATTAGAGCTCTCTCATGAGGCTATTAGAGCCATTTGCCACCCACTGCCATTCTCTTAATTACCTCAAAATCCTAATTGTCTGTTGTTATTGATTACTTATGGCTTATCCGTCTCACAGTTAAATATTGATAAATCATAGCAGCATTTGGTACTGTCTTGCTTAAATTTATAAAAGCTATTAATCAATGTAAGTTTTTAAAAGCTCTCCTATATATTTCATGTAGTCACAGTCTCTTTATTCACTGATATGTTGGTCAATCCTTTCTTTCTCCATTTATAGGTCAAATTAGGCAGAACTATTTACCCTTGTTATGGAAATTAACCCACATAGATGCTCTTTAGAAGAAAGATCCATTCCCAGCTAAAGAGATTGTGATCAAAATTAGAGCTCATTTAGAAAACACAGAAATACAACAACTGCAAGAGTCACTGTGTATTTGTCAAAGCTCTGCTGCCACTGACCACTCAATGAGTCAGAGTTCAGCCCCCATTCCCCATCACTGTGTCCACAGGCAGGACAGGAGGTGGGAGTTGAGTCTGCAAAATAAAGGCTGAGAGGAAAGTGTTGTTTCTATTTTTGTCATTGTCTCTCGCTATCCAATTCTATTTTAATTGGCAATATATTATTTTTCCTCCAGTTTAGTCTGTTTTGTGTGTGACAATCATAGTTAGGTAATCTCCCTCTCTTTATCTTGGCCCACAAATTTTTCATCTCACTTTCACTGTGATGAGGGGAGACCTCATTGGGGTCTGCAGCTTCCTCACGAGGGGAAGAGGAGGGACAGGCACTGATCTCTGCTCTCTGGTGGCCAGTGACAGGACCTGAAGTTGTGTCAGGGAAGGTTTAGGTTGGATATTGGGAAAAGGTTTTTCACCCAGAGGGTGGTTGGGCACTGGAACAGCTCCCCAGGGAAGCGGTCACAGCCCCAAGCCTGACAGAATCCGAGGAATATTTGGATAATCCTCTCAGGCCCAGGGTGTCACTGATTCTTGGGGTTGTTCTCTGCAGAGCCAAAGGCAGATTTGATCCTTGTGGCCCCTTCCAGCTCAGGATATTCCATTGTTCTCTGATCCCACACCATCCTGGGTGAGCAGGGATGGAGGTTTGACCAGAGCTCAAGGCTAGCCCACCCCCCAAAATCCCCAAGTGCAGAGATGTAGTGAGAGTGTCCTGATGCTGTGACTGTGAAGAAAAGGCTCAGATGAGATTTAGCTATGCTTTGGGCCAGATAAACAAGCTCACTGTAACAACTAACCTTTACCCACTGGCTGACAATGAATCCATCCAATATTTTAACTAAAAGAAGGAAGAATTTTATTTCCACTCACAGGAAATTCTACTTCAAAAGTGTGACTACTTTTCTGGAAAAAATCCTTTGAACTGTTAAGACTACTTTTTCCACATTTCTATCCAAACCAATTTCCTTCAGGACAGGAAATCTTGGAACTACAACAAAGAGAAATCAGAGGGGTTTTTAATGGTCTACCACTTAGAACAGCTGTATAATATTAAGTACAATTGACACAAAGCATGTCTTGAGAGCAGCTGAAAACACTTAGTGCAGGAAAATACCACTTTTCTGCCATGCCTTGGTCTCTTCTTTTAAAATTTGCTTTCAGTCTTCCAGGATGAACAAACAAAGAGAAGGATTAAGAAAAAAAAACCACACAACCTGACCTGGTTTGTAGTTTGGTTAGGCTTTTTTAATTTAAAAAAATTGTCCTACACTTGTGTTATTTCACCAGCCAGCCCTGACTTGCCTCGAAGCTGCTCACCAAGGACCAAATTCCCTCAATAAGTAACTCGGTACTCACATAATGGGCAAGGCATTCTTGCAGCCATGGTGACAGAGAGCAACAGCTGAAGATTCCGGGGAATTAACACTCTTTTTAGCCCCTGTTTAACTCAATTAATCTCTTCTCTGAATGCTACTGGTGAGAAGTACAAGTGAGGCATGAGGTGGGGCTATCTGATCAAAGGAGGAAGTGCTGTCATTAAAGGCCACTGGGATCACTGACTCCCTCCCTGCAGAGTTCCAAGTGGGAAGTGGAACTTCATTAAAACTGTAGCTTTGACTGCCTTGGCTGGAAATTACAATGCAGGGTTTATTACCTAGTGTAGTCCTCTGATGTATATTTCACTTATCATAGATTATGAATTAATAGAGGCATGATTTTAGATAAGGGGATGGAGGGTAAATGTCAGCAGATGATAATATTCTCTGTATCAACATAACTTCTCATGTTGACTCTGTAGAACCTTCCCTTGAGGCTCAATCTGGCAGCTTGTGATTTATGAAACAGTTAAAGGTGTGTATTTGATAATCAACTAACCCAATTACTTCAGTCATTATCAATCTTCTTGATAATTTTGGTTTCATTCCAACACCTACTGGTGCCTATGAGAAGGCTCTGTTGCTGTCAAGGGAAAGTGGGTCACGTTTCAGTCTGGATGGGCTGCAAGAACTGTCATTGGATCTTCCTTAAGAAGCACGAAGTTCTCAGTGCTAGAAAACTAAGAACACTGTCTTTAGTCTGTGTTTGGGGCTTTTTGTTGGTTTTCTTTTTCCCCCTGCAGACAGCCCCAAGTGATGAAGGTATTGAAACGTGGCACACCTAATCACCTTTCTGGCCATCTGACTATTTATCATGGCACTCAATCTCAAGGATGGGAGTAGGATAGGCTTGAATTCAAGTTTCCTAAACCGGACAATTTTATTCTAGTTTTTGCCAATTATAATAATAGCAACAAATTTTATATTTTTTTTTTCATGTAATTTATTATTACTGTTAGGCTTTGTGTCCACGCTGCTTCCAAAAAGAAAAAAACCTATCTTTTCATGTCTTTCTTATTTTTATATTAACAATTTCTCCTTTCACCAGATGCAAACCATTTGACGTTGCTAAGCTTACACACAGCCATTGTTATTGTTATCAGTATTAGTAATGGAATCATTATCATTCTCATCACTAAAAGCGAGCTCATTATCTGATAAGTCAAAATTTCCTCCCAAAGATCTTGAGGTATTTTATTTTCCTCATTTGTATTCGCAGAAGTAATTTCTTCCTCACTTGCTGGAGATGAAAATGCACCCTCCATAAATAAGCTGCCATTCTGCTCATTATGCAGCTTTGATTATTAATTTTTCTCATCTCCTTTGCAGCCCAAGAGTGATTGCATCTTTAACTGGTTTGTGGCTCCCAAAGGATTTCCTTTAAAAAGCAGCTATTTGGGTTAAGTTGTGGTTCTGTGGGTTTGTGACAATGCTGACCCAGCTCCTGAAATCCAAGGGCACTGGCAAGACTGACAGCTGAGCCAAGATCTTGGGGAAGAATTGATAATAATGACACCAGTGACGAGCTGGCCTTTCCCTAGGGCAGAAGAAATGTTTCCCATCTTCCCACAAGAGCAGTTCTGGGGTTCTTGGGGCTGTCCATAGGCCAAGACTTTGATGATCCTTGTGCATCCCTTCCAACCCAGATTATTTCACGGCTTTGTGTTTCTCCCATTGGTCAGGTGAGCTCAGAACTCAATGTTCACTTTCACTTTGCCATGGATGGCTCTTCTGTGAACCCCAGCTCTGCACAAATATCTGCTCAGCTCTTCCCCTGTGCGGAACAGCAACTCCAAGGCAGCTCCCAAACCTCACCAGCCAATGTTTTAGTGTAGAATACTGACTGCCTTCACATCTCTCTGCAGGATGAGGTTATAGTTTGACTTTCATCAGGTTTTGTTTCATCCCTCTCTAATTTCTTCTTGACACTACACATACAGTGAGATATTTTTTTCCCAGATCTGCTTATTTGACATGAGAATCCTTTTCTCCCACACTCCCATGAAATGCTGCTTCTTTCTGTAACTGGGATCAGGATCAGACTCATCCAACAAGAAGTGCCAGCACATCAAGAGCAGGACATTTGGGAGAAGAGTATAATCAGTCTAGGGAAGAGGGGGAGTTGTTTGGGTTTTGTTGCTCTGTTTTTGTTCTGCTTTTCGCTCACAAAGAAATATTTCTGATGATGTGGTACAGAAAACTACCTGATGTGTGAGCTGTAAGTGGCCTTTTAAAATTCAATTAACTTTATTTAATGGGTTTCATGCATTTGTAATATCAAGGAGTCACATTACTGAAGATTAGTTTCAGTAATGTTCTTCTGATATTACTGCACAGCTATTTGTTGCCAAATGGAAAGAAAGCTAATTACTGGACTTAGTTGCTCACACAGATAGTGCTTTACCCATCTTCCCTCACACAACATAAGATTATGTATTCATGCATGCAACTAAATAACATTTTTAATCTGAGATTATCTTGACCCCTTTAGAAAACTGAGTTTGTCCGTTTGTTTAGCCAGGATCTTTCACAGCCAGGGAAAGAATTTAGATTCTTGATTTCCATTTAATTTGCAGAGTTTAAGTTATTTAAATTTATGTTTTGCACAAAGTCTTAAAACTAATTTTTTACATAAATTATGCCTAGAGAGAGGCATAACAAGGTGCTTTTGCCTGCACCACCCTGGCATCAGCCACCTAACTGGGCTGTGGCACTAAACAGACCTTTCTAACAGCTTTGTATAAAGAACTCACCATTCCCCACACATACATTGGAGAAATAATACTGACTGCACAGGATAAAGCACTTACCAACCTGAAATTCTGAACAGATCTTTGTTCCTTCCAGCTGCTCCAGAAATTATTCCTCTGTGCTCTTCCTGTTCTGCTTTGACATATGATGCTGCCCAAGTTTCAGACTTTCAAGTATCATTGATAGATTTAACCAGTTTTAGTTTTTAAATGGCTTTTCTGTCCTTCATTTAGAGGGGAAAAAAATCTTGAAACATTCAACACGTGCTAGAATTGCCAGGAGATAAATTGTCTTTGATTTTAAATGTGTATTAATGGGTCAATATTCTCCTTTCTTGCTATATACAGATCTCTCATTAATTATATTGTCACTAGAGCTGCAGAATGAATTTGACCTTATTCGTTGAGCACCATGTTTTAGTATTAATAGTTTTTGTTCTTAACAGCAATTGGGAAATACAGCCAGACATGGTGATTGATATATTCCCATTTTATAGCATGGGTCTACTCATTCAAAAGATGCAATATGAAAGAGGGAATCAATAATAAATCAATAATAATTTCTTTCCTTTTTTTTTTTTTTTTTTAACCCAGACCAATTAATACATGCGTTTGGTGCTGGCTTTGTATAAATTTAATACTGACCTGTAAAACTGTTTTGCTCTATGTGTCAAATACAACAGAAAAGACCTGAATTTGAACCATCATGCATCTCTGGGCTAGGGTTTTCAGCAGAGGCATTTGCTCAATTTGGAATGTTTTTTAAATATAAAATAAATACACAGCTAAGTGTGTACAACTAAGAAAATGTATCAAGTTAAAGGGTAATTTTTTAGGGAGCATAATGTCTTCAATTCTAAGCAAACAGGACTTTGGTCTAAAATCCTACCATGGAAAAATAGCACAAATTAACTAATTTCAGTTAGTCAGTGAAATATTTTTATCAGGAAGAAAGGGAGCACAATAGGAATATTCTGCAATGGATAAAATATGAATGAACTGGAATGTAGACACACATTTGCTAAAGGTAATACAGCCTTGCTTCACCAAGACATTCCCAGGCATTGACAAAAAGAATATCACAAGGAAAGGCTTTAGGCTGGAGAAAGTAATAATGAGATAATAGTAAAGTTTAACTAGACAATATTACAGAAATGTTTTATTCAGGCAAGTCCAATGGAGTTTTATCAGGAATTTCATTCAAGCTGGATAACAATATCACTGTAACACTTCATTTGAATGGAGGAAAAAGAGAAAAAGAAACAAGGGAAGGTGCCACTAGAACAGTGTCTATCCACAATGTCCTTGGAATCTATTAGGAATCTTCTGCACGAATTTCAATGACACCAGAAGAGAAATCTATGCATAACAAGTTTCCACACAGAGAAACAAACACCCTAACTTTGAGCCAATTATTTGAAACAAAGCAGAATTCAGGATAAGTTTAGGATCTCTACAAAGGGACAGTCATGCAGGAAGACACACAGCATTCAAATCTAAAGCTCAAGGCTTCGCAGAAACTGCTTTCCCTTCAAGAGTGAGTCCTGCTGGCTATTTCCTGCTGTGGCCAAATCAGTGTGTTGCTCTTTTATCCCACATTCTTAAGGAATTGCTAAATGATTGTGTCAGTACTGGGAGCCACTGCCCTACTCTTCCTTTAGGGTCACTATGTGTAGAGGTAATCATCACTGGCAGGGCAGAAGAATTTAAATGGAACAGAAACATAATATTTTGTGTGTGTGTGTGTGGTACTTATATTAGTCAGTAGGTCGAATTTATCTTTAAAAGTATTAAATTGATTAAAATGCTTATTCCTATAAGAAAATACAGCTCATGTTCCTTTTGAGAACTGTGATATAAGAAAACAACACTACATGCCCTGAGCTAATGTATTTCTGATTTATGCTATTGTCTAAAGCACAATCAGAGAGCAAAGAAATGAGACATTTTAAAGGCTGCTGAGCACTGGAGATGTGCAAACAGCTCTAGGTTATTTAGCACAGCTTTCTAGATGGATATGTAGGGGAAACACACTGCTCAAGGAGTCTGCAGCTCCCACTCACAATCATAACATTTTGTGGGCTACTCTGTAATAAAAGAGTCTGAAATCTAAAAACCCAAAGTGAAGCCTCATCAAACCCCTCTGAGAACAAACCTCTGCCAGCTACCTTAAAGTCTATTTCTTTTCTAAAGTATAATTTGTTTTTGCTTGCATATCCATGCAGGCACATTGATATATAAAATACTGATTTCAGCTACTTTCACAATTAAGCATTTCCATCTCTGTTACTTAAAAGCAAAAGAATTCCAAAGGTTTCATTGCATTAGCACCCTGCATGTGTTTCAGTTTCACATGTTGCTAAAGGCCCTCAATCACTCTGAGAACTGCAAAGAAGCTGAAAATTCTACCAAATGGAATCAAGATCAATTTTGACAAATTGCTTTAGTTTGCTTAATTTAAGAATAAAGGCATAGACACTTACTTGAATAATGCTGTGTCCTGAGGACACTTAAGCACATGGAAAAATTTAAATTAGTTTGAAGGATGTGCTTTACCTTACCTGGGGCGGGGCAGTATTTCCTCTTATAATTGTTATTCCATGACAAATGTTGCCAGGGCTGCAATAGAACATGAGGAAGATTTTGTTCTCTTTTCTGAGGAAAGCCTTGGCAGGTATCAGATGCTGCTGGGACCATGGGTACCCTGCTGGGAAATGAAATACTCTTGCATCTTGTGCTATTTAACCAAACAGTGACCTGTGCTAAAAGTGCTGCTCTCAAGGACACTTCAGGTACAGTGAAAGGAAATTCCAATGGTAACAGAGGCAAAAACATTAACTAACTGTAAATCAAGGAATCTGTGTGGTCCAGCCTGCCAGGGGGCTTTGACTGCTCTGAAATTTCACGCCATCTTACCAGATTTACAGTGATATGACTGGGTACAGAGTCTGACTTGCCATCTTTGATCCATTAAAATATTCAGGCACATGATTTTCAACTTCAGAAATCCAAGTGCCCTCTTTCAGATTTAAATTGATGGTACAAACTCCAGAGTGATTCTGCTGCCTTGTAGAGCCTTTTCCCATTTGCTCTATTGCAAGTGGAGTGACTGTGACTTTAAACTAGTGTAATTGGGGGTAAAACTTGGCTTTTTAAGTCTACTTCTATTTTTAAAATCTTCACTGTCAAGTTTCATGAGGTCAGATGTGAAGATGAATTTGTTGTTTAAGCTTCTTCCTCCTGCAGGCAAAAAGCTTAATCATTTTTTTCTACTGACCTTGTCTTGTCTAAAGATGAGTCAATGAATCAAGTTATGAATGATATATCATGAATAAATGATTTATGCAGGGTCAGATCAAATATGATGTATTACTTAGGTCCTTGAGTATTATTGCATATAAAGATTTATCCAAAGTGTCATACAATTGGTCAGGGAGAGAATTCTTAAGTCTTTTTACATCCTTTTGGAAAAAAAACCCACAAAAACCCTTCCAGTATATAACTGCTCTCTGACTAGAGAAATCTGTCTTGGCAAAAAGTCTCTGTCTTTGACAAAGGCATAAGAGAGAGAGTCCAGCAGTCACAGTTCTCTGCTGGAATGCAGGAGCCCCCAACCATCCCTGCATTTCCCTTTCTTAGCAATCTCCCTTTGCTTTAGTCCCTCTATCTACAGCAGAGGAAAATAGAAAACCTCTCAAGGTCATAGGGCTGCTGTGACACTGACCAGCTGAGAGCCCCCAGGGCAATCAGGCAACACAGCAATTTATTTTCATGTAAAATTTACAAGAGTGAGTTTTTCCCCTCATAAATTTACTTATGGGTTCAGAACAACTTTCTGCCTTAGCCTTCATTATATTGATTACTCATTATTGATTCCTAACAGTATTGGAATGACAAACACCTTCTCTGACATGAGTTTCTCCAAAAAGGATTGCCTTTCAGCAGTAGCCAGTGCCTCCTCTTAAGAGATTTTATTAAAGTAATTACAAACTTGGAAATAGTTCCTTACATGGGCTGGACTGGAGATCCCTGGAGTGTTGGCTGAGGCCTGGCCATAACTCTCTGCAAAGAAAACTGGTGCAAAAAAGCAATTTTAAAAACTTACTAAAATATTATGATGGAAACAAAAAACCAAAAAAGTTCCATTAGCCCTCTCAACTTCCTGTTCCCATTCTTGCCCTGTAAATCTGATGGTTTGTGGTTTTTCTTTTCCAATGTACTGAACTCTCTTTCCCAGTTACCATTAGTAATTCCAACACTCCCAGTACTGGGGAGGACAATCTAACCACCACCAGGGTTACCTGTTCTATGTCTACTTAGTGAGTTACCCATCATGGTCAGTTATTTATTTTCATTTATTATAAAATTTTGAAGTGACAGGCATCAGCATATGCAATGTGAAGCAAATTAATGTATTCTGAAAAAGCTTTTTTCTCAGAAATGCTAATAGATGACAGAAAAGTTGGGTAAATATAATCATTCTGATGAGAAAGTTTGTCTTATCCTGACCAGTTTGTAGTTGTACAGGGATGGTGAAGGCTTCATGAAAATAAGAGCACAAAACATGAGAAATTATTCATCTGTCAAATATTTTGCCTTGCATTGTGACCAGGACTAAGTACCTTCAGTCGATTTACAAAGCTGCATCAGATTGCACAGCCTAGAACCAATTCCTGGATGGCCAGCAAAGTAAGTGAGGCAGAATTCTGCCAATCCAAAATTGCACAGTTAGGAGGTACAAAGCAGGTTTGAAAAAACCCCACGATATTGCAACCAGTCACTGAAAATTGTTACCACTAAATCTAACAATGAAGCATCAGTGAAGTGTGCCATGGAACATCAAGTTAAATTCTTCATAAATTAATAAAAATGTTACATGACATGAATTTATGTATTGGATTTTCTTACAGTAAAAAGAATTATTTTAAAAGATGCCTTTTTATTTCAACTGCTACTCTCCCTGCTATTTTATAATAGTGAATGATAATGAAGTTGTCATTTTACCTACAGGATAATAAATTTCCTTGCTATGAGTACAGGGCTATTGCTCACTCACAGGGCCCTGATTATGTTGTGCTAGGAGAGCATGACAAGTGCTTTATGAATGGCACAGTCCTGAAAGTGAACTCAGTCAGTGCTCATTAGAGGGTCATCCTCCTAGAATTTGAAAAAGTGAACTTCATGCGTGGGGGTATTCTCTAATTTTTCACACTCACTGTATAAGTAACACCTGCCCATCAAGGTCTCCCAGCATAGTTCTGCTTCCTCATTTCAGTTAAAGCAGTGATCTTTCACTTCAGGAAAAGCAGTGACACATGACATATGTGGAAACTTACTCATAATTTGACCATCTTTCATACACAGTCCCACGCTGAGAAACACCTGCCTGTCACCCCAGTTGGAGACAAATCCACCCCTACGAATTCCTGCACTGAGGTCTTTTATTATTCAGAGGAAAAACACAGAATTAGTGTTAGAAATGTCAACATGTTTGGGGTAGATGCAGATGGCAATCTTCTTTTTTTTTTTTTTTTTGTCCTTGTTTCTCTGGATGCCCTATTCCAGTCTGGAATATACCAGCTCATTTCCGATTACACATTTCAGTATTACATATTTCATCCCAGCTTCTTCATCCCATCCCCACTTCTGAGGTTCTGTTTAGCTATTTTTTAATTTTTTTCCTTCCTTGCCTTTTTCTTTCTTCCCATTATGCTTTAATGCCCTGGGATCTCCATTACTGCATCAGCAGCTTGAGAGGCATATGCTACAGCTTACTGGCAGAACCAATTATAAATAAGAAAGAAAAGCAAACAAAAAAGCAAATGAATATAATTCTAAGCCATTCAGTGCAATGTACATTATACACATCTTCATATTCCAGTTTAATTTCTGGCAACAGTATAACTATGCAAAAAGACATTGTGTAACTCACTCTGCTTTCACAAAATGCCTCTTATTGAATTCCAGCCCACAGTGCCTTCTGTACAAACACTCTCACAAACTCCAAAAATCATATTCAGAGCACAAACAAATAAAATGTGCTTCTTAATCAAAGTATGTAGAATCTACTTACATTAATGGCCAACATTCTCTTTTTATTGCACTATGTTATAAAAATACAAATTGATACAAAGTAAACTAATTTTGCAAATATGCTGTTTTATTCAGACTCAACATTCTATAAAGTGTTATAAGAATCAACCTTTCATTGCACATTTCCACAGAACATGATATTTACTGGTTTCCAGAAATCACTGCATCAAGTTTCTATTATTTCATTATCAAAAAAAAAAAATAGTAGTTACTTAATATTCTGCATTGACTAGCTATCATTTTTGGCAACGTGATTTTACTACATGAAAATGCAGAAGTAGATGGAATGACAAAGTCGTCACTCAGGTACTTCAAATTCTGTGTCAAGGCTTGATAAAGGTAACACAACTTGACAGCTGCTCTTTTGCATACAAAAGGCAGAAATACTTGCATATTCCGTCTGAGTAGGTAAACTCTGCAAGATGCTACTGACTAAATAAAACCAGTTTGTGTTGAGACCAGCACGGACACTGATAACAGAACCTGAGCATTAATCTCACAGGTACAGCAATGAGGACTCACAATATATTCAAACACACCTGGGTATGAATGCAACGCTAAAATGTGCCCTTACACACAAGAATATTATTTTCCATACCTTGCTAAAACCCCCAAAAGTATCTGTTTCAAGTGTCTTAACCTGTGCTTGCTCACACTGCAGTGAAGATGCTTGGATGTGAAACGTTCCCTGAATTCAATACAGTTCCTCTGGATAGGGAATCACATTCATTTCCTATTTGTCTCAGAATTCCAAATCACAGCATGTGTGATAAGAGTATGTTGCATATTAACTCATGTGAACTGAAAATGGAAAACACAGGGAATTTGTGTTCATCTTATTTGCTCTAAGTATGAAATATTAAGGATTTTCTTATTTCCCCTCTAGTGGATTCATACAAGAAGTTTCAGCTGCTGAGAACATGAAATAAGACTGCACCAAAAAAAACCAAGCAGTATCCGAAACTATTTCAGAATCCTCAGTGTACAGGCTGAAAACACCAAATATTTGGGAAATATTTTATTTACCTTTTTAAGGATAGAGGCATCAGCAGTTTCTGTAGCAAGTTCACCACAAAGTCAGACCTGTCCACCTCTTCTTTGGGTCACTCACACTGCTATCAGGACTGAGCTGCACAAAAACAAAGTGAGGCTACAAGGGACATTAATTAAAAACTGGAAATGCACTGAGAGCTCAGACAAACCCCCAACATGCCACGTTCCTGTGCTAAGAGCCCTGGGTGTTGCACTGCTCTGTCACCACCATGGTCAGGGGAGTACAGCCTCAAATGGCAGAAAATTAACAGGCCTTGACTGAAAATGACTGAAAAAATAAAAATTCTCTTCAATTAGTGCCTCAAAGCATCACATGGCACACCTACAGCTCTGCATGGTAAAGGCAGCCACTCTAGTATATAATAGCATACATAGTAACAGTCAGGAAAGGACCTTCTTCCAAAGACCATGCTTTGAAATTCCACTCAATCCTATCAAGTAATCCAGATGAGGTGGTGTTACACTGTCTGAACACTTGAGAAGTGTTCCATAAACATTAAAGGCAGCACACATTTAAAAGAAAGACCAAAACTTCATTTCCAAAGGCTTGCTGGAAAATAAATCAAAGAGAAGCAGCTTAGATAAAACCCTATTTTTTTTTAGCCAAATGGATTAGGCAGATGAGCAAGCACACAATACATTTACACAGCAAAACTGTTGTTCCACACCTTTATTCTGATTAAATTTCTTAAATTAAGCCCTTGTATTAATTCCAACCTGTGAAATTTATAAAAGTATGTCTGCATTAATCCAACATTCATAATAGGTACAAAGTTAATTTTAGATTATATCACTTGTACATACACATTCATATTCTGCCCTGTGGGTTTACTCAATGCTTACTAAGAGACTCCTCCCAATAAAAAAAAAAAGAAATACATTCTTGCTTGTAATAATCTTTGTTGAGAGATTAAAGAAAATAGACTAAACTGAAATAATTGAACTTCTGATACCAAATCATGTGGGAAATTCCATGAATAGTGGCCAAATTCTTCTAACCTTGGTTCTGTGGAATAGTACCCTGGTAAGTGATTATGGTAAAGTCAACCCTGTTGGAAAAAACAGTCCAGTAAGGTCAGTAAGACTGAGGGGCAACATAATCTCTTGTGCAAATCCATGCAGGTGTACATTTTCTCCAGCTATGACAAGTTGGTATGAGCAAGAGTAGATATAACCAGCAGCAGTGGGATTATAATTAGGAAAAAACAAAGGCTTAACAGCACCATAGTTTTAGTAAACATGCAGTCTAATTTAGATATTTTAAAAGCCTTTGTTTCCCAAATAAGTATTCATTATTCTTAGGCACTTCCTAGGCTCAAATGTGCACGTTTAAGTACAGGTTTGTGCATGTGCCTTTAGTCCTTGCCATCCTTAACAATGTAAAACAATGTAGGACAGCAGAATTACACACAGAAGTTTGGTATTTAGCCAACATGGAGAGAATGCTGGATGGCTCCTGCAAGATCAGAGAATTTCTGTGCTTAGATATTGCCTGTTTTATTTTGTAGACAGGTAGTACCAATGCTGATTCTTTGTCTATAATTTCTTATTCATCCAACTTCAGAATTGAATTCTAATAAACTTCAAAGGTTTATTTCAAAACTTTCAAGATTATCACATTTCTACACTGCTACTTTTGAGGGAATTTCCTGGTCCACACATTAGAGAGAAAGAAGATAGGAAAAAAAGGCTGTTTCTATTCAGTCAAGCTATAAGTAAAAACCTGCTGCTTACATGTACTCAGAAGTGAATACTTTGAATTTAACAGATGATGTCTCCTTACACTTTATCCATCGGATCTGAGCAGGACTTTTCCACCACTTTCAGCTCTTAACTATGGTCAGCTGTTCCAGGAATAATAATTGAAACTTGAGGGAGGTGAGTTGAGAACTGAATGGGGAACAAAAGGCATGACTGAGATCAGAGAGAGAAAAAAGGGGGATTAACTTGGGGGGGTGGTTAATGAATTAAAGGGGAGCTTAAGAAGTGATAAGGAAGCAGAATGGAGACAGAAAACTACTGGGAGTGGCTGAGAAAAAGGTGGTGAGAGATGGGAAAAATCATCTCATTGCAAAAAAGATGTGAGAGAAGATGAATGCAGGGGATTGGAGAAGATGGTGTTAGAGGGAGAAAAAACAGCCAGAGGGTTAATTGTTATCCATGTAATTTTTAACATTATAGTAACATGTCATAGACCACAATTATGTTTGAATTCTATATTTCAGACATTTACTTGTGTTACTGGAAACCCTGTCTCAAATTGTGTAGATTCAGAGCTCCAAAACACGACACCTTACTATGTTTTGAACACTAATAGCACAAGGCTAACTGTTTTCCAAACTTGAGTCCTAGGCATGTTGAAATGAGATTGTTTTTCCTATCACCCACTCTTCTGGGATGGTGTGACACTGCTGAAATGTTACTGAGTGGCAAAGGGGAAGAACATCTCCCACACTGAGCTGGTTTGCTGGGACAGCCACACAGAGGTGCCACTTCTGAGTGCCACAGATCCCTGCTCCCAGCACAGGGCCTGCCAGGGAAATCTGAACTGCTCCTTGGAGAACACAGACCAGACACTTCTATAGCATTTATCAGCTTTGAAAGCCAGAATGAGCCATTCAATTATCTTGCCTTCCTTTCCACTCAACACAAGCCACAGTGAGACCCCAAAGTCTGGGTACAGTAGATGCATTTATAGCCACATGTGTGCTGATGAGATGAGAACCTCCGAAAATATAGAGAAATCCTGTGACTGGGGACCAGGGACTGTACAAAAGACCTCAAAAGATAAAGACATTAGTTTCTATGGCTTAAAAAAATACTTTATGGCTTGAAGGACAAATCTCCTCATACAAAATTTCCAACATATTATACCTGTGAAATCCTAGAGATGGTGTCTGAGAGTTTTTGCTAGATGAAATGATGGCTGCCTTTTGAATGTTTAAAATGAAAATAATTACAATAATTTAATAACTCAGAAATACAGGGAGAAACTGTTGGAGGAACTGTTTCTATGGGATAATGAAACACTCTCTCTGTGAGGGTGGCACAGATTGCCCAGAGAGGTTGAGGAATCTCCATCCCTGGAGTTATTCAACAGTAACCTGAGCACAGCCCCTCCTGGGAGGCTCTTTTTAGGTGACCCTACTTGAGCAGGGAGGTTGGAATAAATGACCTCCAGTGGTTCCTTCTGCAATACCTGAGATTTAACCTCTCCCCACCCACTGCTGCAAGAACTGAGGTCAGCTGCAGTGCCTCCTTTCACATCTCTAGACTGAAATACTTTCCTAAAAGGGAAGGGAGGCAGTGCAAAGAGTTTGCTATTTTTCTCATGTAATTATTTACATGTTTATCTTGATGTATCATATCACTGCAAGCACATTAATATTTGCACAACCTTCTGAAGATATAAGATATTTGTGTGTTTGCATATTAACACAGCTACTATTTTTCTTGGATGATAAAAACAATTCACTGCCTTTTTTAAGGTTAGTACTCAAAACCCAGCTCCCATGTACTTTTTATTCATCTGCCTTGATTGTGCTTTAGCTTTTTTATGGACTCTTTAAAATACATACTAATAAAACCTTATTGGCTTTTTATTATCAACTGTCTCAACATACAAATATTGCAGGCTGCAGGGATTTTCTGGTCACTGTGAGCATGACTCTAGATTAAGGAGCAATCAATACATTTGTTATACTGTCTCTGGCAGTTGATGCTGCTGAAAAGCTAACACATTTTTAGTATCATTCAGGCAATTTGCAAATGTACTTCTGCCTTTAGGGTGCTCTGTTTATTCCAGTACAACACAGGAATGAAGTCAATCTGGGTAAGCTGCTATGATTTACTAACACCTTCCTTTAGCTGATGTTTCACAGCTGTTTGGGCAAAAACTCTATGTTAGAAGCTCACTGGATACTTAGGACCTTAACTTGCTGTAAATTCCTTGAAGTCAATAGATAGGATTTAAAAATCAATGGATGGATATGGCTCAAAAGTGCTTTTTTTTCAAAGCTATAATGGTACAAATATTATCATTGAGCATTCACTTATATGTAAGATCTGAACATTGAAATAAAAGCCTTCAAAAGATCTACAAGTGTGAGATGACATTAAAATCAATGCATTTAAGTCCCTAAATAGCTCATCTGATTCATCTCACCAACAAGAACATCTGATTGTGTCTAGAATAGACAGACATTTACAACAGCAGTGCTTTTCCAGCAGAGTACTTTTAAGTCTGTTAGTTTAGAAGTGGTTACAGGAGGACATTAGTGAGAAAACAAGATAAATATTTTATTTTGGAATTACAGGGTTGAGAAATCATCCATGAGAGATATTGCTTCCACCAGATTTCACTGATTTTGCTGAGTACACTTTGGTTGCATTAGAGGTGGGTTTGGTGGAACATTGTAAGGGTGAGGAAGCAGTTATTAAATGGTAGAGTTATTAAATTCACTTGGCAGAGTTACCAAAGGTGTTAATCTCTCTTTTGGTCTCTTAACAGTACCTGACCCTTTATCACCAAATCCCATGAAGGCTCCACAGTGAGGCAGCGCTCTAAAGAAATTATGTCACTTAATGAGCTGTTAGAAGAGTGGTCCCTGTCACAAATACAATTCAATTGTAACATGCACAGTACATCCCCAAGTCCCCCAAATAAACATACAGTTCAAATTCAAATATTCCAACCACTTAAATCTTATAATAATAATTAAAACGACGCAGACAAGGGGTGAACCTGAAGTAATAAACAACATTACTCTCCAGAAGTCAAATTCTCTCTGCACTAAACAGAACTGGTGCCAGTATTAGCAAAAGATCATCATCAGCTTTGCTGATCAGATGGCAAGGAAAGCCAGGAGATAATGATGTCTGAGTCTAGGCAGTCCCACTGACTGCTGCTGAAAAAATACGAATTCCCACTGCAGAGGCTGCTGTACAATAGCTCTGCCTCTGCTCAATCATAACTTATGAAGAAATGTAACAACAGCACAGCTGTGTGTACCCAGTCCTGGGCCATTGCTTGGAGAGACCCCTTTGTAAGGACTTTGGAAACAGAAACCCAGATCTGTAAACAGCACATTTCTTGCTATGTGAACTTTAAAAAAATTTTCACCAAATTGTGCACTCAGAAATTTTCCTGAAGGCAATTTTTAAACATTAATACAGACACTTTTTCCATTTTTATTCCAACCTGAAATGTTCCTGTAATGTTTACATGGCAAACTGGATAACAATACATTTAACATTTCCATTAAATAAATTATATTTAAATTCTAAGTATCTATATAAAATTAATTATTTAAGCTCTGAACCTAGAATCATTTGAGACGGTAAAGGCCAAATAGGGCTTAACAATTTCAACTGTTTGTACTATTAAGACCTTCAGTTCTCAAATGGGTATAGCATCCCCTCAGAGGACACTGAACCTCTTGATCCTTTCACACACACATTACTTTGGCCAACAGGCAATGGTGTCATTAGAGCCTTCTACCAATGGAAAAGCAGATTTGCATTTTAGCTCTGCAATATGCTTCACCAGCTTGTGCCTCCACACTTGAATTCCTGGTTCAACAGCAGGGAATGGATGTATGTTTTCCTAGTGCTTTTCTGCCAATGACCCAGGCCTGATGGAACAATCCAGCCTGGAATAGCAGGCGGTGTGGCCAAGAGTGATGGAATCCCAAAACTTTTCCCAGGACTTAGAGGCCCTGCTTTTATTTACAGCTCTCTGGAAGTTTAGAGACCTTGAAGTGGGATTTTTTGGTAATGTTTGGTAAAAATTTTTAAGGCCTCCAGCCTTATAAAGACTAGGCAGTTCTTTCATTTAACATAAACATTCAAAGCATTTTTGTGCAAGTGTAATTGCCGATTCACACTTTTCAAATCATTTGAAATCATCACAAAAATTTCCTCTCCAAGAAACATCAGAGAAAACAACTCTTTATTTTCGCACAGAAATGGAAGAATCAAAGTTTATCTGTATTCTCAGAACTGAGGTATTTATTGTTCCACAGGAGTAAAGGTGTTGGATTGCACCCTTAACGGTGTTCTGTGCATTTCCACTCTGGTGCTGGATACCCATGGAAACACCACATCCTTCCTTACTCTGAATGGAGTAAGGAAGAAGATGAGCTTGCTGAAAACATTAAGAAATTTGAGTCATGTTTTTCTGACAGAGGAAATCTCCCCTGGCTGCACATCTGGGGTGTCTCAGAACCAGGGCTTCAGCACATACCTGGTACTTCACACGATTGAGCTCTTAGTCATAAAAACATATTTTACATACAAAAATACAGCAGATGTCCTTCCAAAAATCATCTCTGAAGCGTTACTCCCTCTCTTTAGGTTTTATACATTCAGGAACAGGCATTTGAGATATATTGTGAACAGTGCAAAATACTGTTTGACATTTCTTAAACCACGTGTTGCAGTACCTGTAAGCGCCAGCTGAAGGAAAGGCTGAGAAAGGTTTCATCCTCAGAACAATTCTGGTCCAAGTTGAACTTCTGTTTAGAGAGTTGTAAACAAATGTCTTGGAATGCAGAGAATCCTCTCATTTCTTTCCAGCTAAGGCAGTCTCAAACACATCAAGTCCTGCTTTGAAGTAAACCTGAGCTGAATTGATGCTGTTCAGCACCTCTGACAAAGCTGCCTGAACAGTCTCATTTGAGTGATGTAGTTTGCAGTGCTCCAGTGCCTCCAGCAGCACTGAAAACTGGCTGGTCCTGTCATCCAGTCTGTAAAGGATATTTCTGAAAGAGAACAATAGAGAGAATGGTAAGATTTTTACTCAAAAATAATCCATCAGATGCCATCAAGAAACCCTGCAAGTATCAGCCACAGTTTACAGATGATACATATTATGCACAGTAAAGCTGACCCATGGCAGATTGAGAGACAAATGCATATTTATTATGCCTCTATAAACTGAATTTATTCACCGAACTACATGTACTTACATTGGAGCAGTTACTAAATCCATCAAAGTAACTCTGACCATTCAAATTTTTATTCAAAAGTATAAGCCTAGACCTATCACACCCCTCATGAAGGATTTTGTGTCTCAGATGAATTCCATTTATTCCCCTCTAAAAAGAGTTTGGTTACTGCTGTGAATCCTCTGCATAGGTTTATTTTTGTTTTTCCTATCTGCTCACATTATTTATTTCACTCTTCAGAGGTGAAATTCCAGCTGCATTGATGCCAATGGTAAAACTCTCCTTGCCTTCAGCAGAGACTTTCATCAATAATCCTTTGTGGTTTTAGAACAAGGGTAACCCATTTTTAATGTCCCACACTAGAGGAACGAAACAGCACACACAGCTAAACCCTTGTGAAACAAAATCTGTGTTTTCCAGAAATATCTGCAAAAAAATTTTAATGGTTTGTAGAAAAACAGATGCAAGAGTATTGTGTGATCCCTTGGAAATGTAATTTGTATGAGGTGGGGAAGGCTCAGAATTCAAAGCTAGTCAGTGATTTTAATGGGGCTCTTTGAAGCAGATTATAAATGTTATCCAAAACCAGGTGTAATCATTATACTAATTAGAAGAGCACATAAACATCATAAACCTCCACCGAGGAGCTCCTTTGATTGCAAACAGAAGTGAAGGAAATTTGAAACAGGAAAGCTACAGTGATTTGGTGCAGGACCTTCTCCTTAAATACAGGACAGGTGTTCAGGGCAGGGAGAGGCTGTGTGGAGAACACAGCAAGAAACAGGACAGCTCCCACACTTTGTTAGCAACCTAATGGCATGACAGAACAGGCCAAATGGCAACTCCAAATTAGTAATAAAACTGCCAAGTTTATTTACAGAAGACAGATGAACACAGAAGTGCATCTTATTCTGTGAATCACCTAAGTGCAACTCTGCCTGGGGGAAAGGTAACAAAGCAGACCAATAAATGACACCACAGAACACCCACAATCTTTTGCCATGTTTTCCAGCTTTAAAAAATGTTTTGAATGAGAGGTCATTTTTTTCCAAGATACGAAATAACTCCTGTCCTCATGAGGCAATTTTTCAGTCTGTGTTTTTACCCTCCAGTATTGGGTATACACCCAAAGCCAGCAGTGTGCAGAGGGAATGATGAGTTTTTCATCCCCTGACAGCAATACATCCAGACAGTTCAAGGGGTCTGCAATGCAATGCATTGGAGATTCAAACAGAGAAGGGAAAGGGTTGCAGGGCAGTTTAAACAATAGGTCATCACTGCCATAGACCATTTAGACAGAAACAGGTGAGGAGTATGAGCAAGAAGAGCTCAGTGGGGACAGAAAGCCCCATCGAGAGGGCAGAAACAGGCAGATGTGGCAACAGCATCCTCAGCTTGCACTGCAGCAGCCTCAGAACCACCCCTTAGCTTGGAGGTGATGCTACTGTTCCCTGTGTGTGGTGCAGCTCATACTCAAAGGTGACTGTCCCAAAGCAGCCTGTGTGACACAGTAAATAAAACTGTGTATGCTGAGAGCCAGATAAATTCTTGGCTGGTCTGTTTTTAAGGATAGGCTGTGCTATGGGAAATACTGCTTTCAAAGCAGGGATTGAGTTTGCTCCCTCAGTTCAGGGACTCCTGCTGAGATCAGTGCAAGCAGAGCCAGGCTTTTGAAGAACTCTCCTCTGTAGTTCCTGGAGTTCACAGGGAGAAAGAAGGCTGCTCACAGCCCCTCAAACACCTCCAACAGCAAGGACAGTGCTAATCACATTCCCTTCTACCCTCAGGGGAGATCTGTTTGCTGGTGGCTGGGAGAGTTTGACTGAGCTGGGATTCTACTCCAAATGCCTACAACACTGGTGCCCTGATCTGTGTTAGGATCTCTCTATTCCTTTAGGTCAATTTATAAAAACATCATAAGACAGCAGCCATCAGCAGAGCAACACTGACTCAGAGTGCCAGAATAACCTCTAAAGAGAGGATGGTCTGAACATTTTAACATTTGGGACTGCTGAGACAATGTTTGTGGTGAATAGGAACAGACCTCATGTCCCATCATCAAATGGACTCTAAACAAGGCACACAAGCTAATAAAGATGGTTTACCCTGACATGCAAGGGTGTTAACACAGTTTAAATCCACTGATGTGATTTTGGAATCACTGGTGATTCCACAGTAAATACACAGGCATGTGATCCAAGTGAAAACAAGAACTGCTATCCCACCCCACCTGAATGCAGGGCAAATTACTGTCTGATGAGAGCTTAGGTGTTTGATGAATGAGAAAAGCAGTCTACTGTCATAATTTTAAAATAATATCTTAACTTCTGAAACAGTAATATGACTTCAGAATAGCTGATTACATAGTAGAGCAGAACCTAATTTATATTTTCATGCATGCAAATACTAATAAGTAACATAATAAAGCACCTGGTTTTTTCCACTTTTCTGCTAGGAGTTCTCACTGGGATCTTGTATTTTCCAATTACTTATCTTTGCTTGGCAAGCCATGCCACCCCTTTGTTGCACAAAATGATTTCTCTCTTTATGCATGTTCATGAGAGTCAATTTATTCAAGTTTACTTCTTATCTCTGCTGAAGCTTCATCAAATGAAAAAAATGGTCAGTTCAGTTTATTACTTCCAAGCCTTTACAAGTCAGAAAAGTGTTTTCATTAAAGATTACACACGGACTGAAAAACAAACCCCAGCCATTTCATTGACACAAGGTATCACCATGTGCCCACAACATGCAGAATGATAGCAAGAGACTTTAATTTACACTGTGAAATTCAATTACTTAAACATTCCTTAACACAAATTGGTTTTGTAGCCTACACCTCTAAAACAACAACTCCAGCCTCTGACCTAATTGCTTAAGTATCTACCTTCATCTTGAACTATTTAATCTTATGAATAAAATTCACACAGTCAGCCTGACCCCCACCAAACAAAAAAGAGACTCCTAAACAGAAAACTGCAATAAATTATTGATGATGCTGATGAAATTACAACACACATCATTCATCCTAATGGGCTTGTTTCTATGACACATCCCAGTGACCTGAAAAGTGGAACACTGAGGTGGGAAACTCAATTAATAACTTCAGGCAGTACCACTGAAAGAGATAAAAGGGCCACAACCAAAAAAAACCCCAAAAAACCAAAAAGCAAAAAAAAAAAAAAACAAAAAAAAAACCAAAAAAAAAAAACCAAAAAAAACAACACCCCAGCCTTAGCAAAGTAAAGAGACTATAAAGAGAGCCTCTACTACAACATTTATAAATCCTTGGCAGGCCTAGGAACAGAAGCATTCCTGACCAAAATAATGCCACTAAATGCCGTTCTGCATAACCACAAATAAGGAGGTACAGTCACACCCACCAGACCAGAAGGAATTTCACAAACTCTTGAATGACAGATCACACTAGAAATAGATTGACTTTAACACAACTTCAATATTAGAGCAACTGGACAGTACAAGATGAAACGAGATTACCACATTATTCTTGTCACGAAAAACGATTTTTTAGCTTACAAGAAAATTTTGTCTGTAGGTAATGTACAACACAAGATGAATTATTCAGGCACTTACAGACTCCCATCTAACAGCCCACGTTAGAGATTTTGAAAAGTAATTATTAAATCATTAGGACATGATGGTAAGTCTAGTGTCCCACATGAAATGAGTGCAGGTTTTCTCGGTGGAATCACAGTAAAATTGTTTAGAGATAAATGCTGTGGGCAGCCTCTGTCTGTTCCAGTTATAACACAATGTGTTATGACTTCAGCATCCTCACAAACTCAATTTTGTAATTCCCTGATTTGTTTTTTCTTGTACTCTCCAGGGAAAAAAAAGAAAAGAAAAAAAAGCACACCAGAACAAGGATTCTCTGAATTTCCCTTTCTCCTGATACTGTTCAATTTTCAATGCACTTTTCTTACATTTAGGAGTCTGTTTTCTTTCACGTTTATAATACATAAAATATGATTACTTTGGTAAATAAGTAAATGCACTCTCATAACAATATTTACATGTTGGGACTTCCATACAGTGGTTATTCATTGTAGGACATAAAAATATCACAAGATCTTCTTCTCAGGAAACAGCACAAGAAGATTTATACTGGTTTGTTTATACAAATTTGCACCTCAGAAAATGCAGAATTTCATTTCTTCCTCTGGGATCCTTATCTTTTGATCTCCAATGGCTGTTCTCCTTTCCTCTCTTGTTTTTAAAGTCTTTTTGACACCCACATGCAGTTTTGTTATCTTACCTATTTTATTTCACAGCAGCATTGTGGCAAAAGGTTTATAATTATAAAATTATAGCTGCTGGCCATGAAAGATTAGCTTTTACCAGGAGGAGATACATGCCCTGGCGAAGTGTCATTACATGTCATTAGAGCTGATCCAGAGGAACCCCTTTTTTCCTACAATGTTCATTCCCTGCTGGATTAAACACTGGAAGTCGCTGGGGCCATGGGATGGAACAACTCACACATGGCCAGGGAACATGGGGATGTGGCACCCAACTCTGCTGTAAATGTCACCTCTCCTTCACTGCCCTACGTCCCCACAAACCCAGCACGTCATTTTTAAGGATCCTCTGTTTGTAATTCCTTGTTCCCAACTTTTGTTTCCTACACATCCTCTCCTTTTTTCAAAGAGCCATCAGCTGCCTCCCCTTAGTGCTCTCCTTACAGGCTGCAGATGGTTCCACCAATCTATATTGCAGAAAGTGATGTATTTAAAATCATGAACACTCAGAGGTGAGTGCCTGCCTGAAAGGGATCTATCTGCATGTTATCAGCAGTTGATAAGCTGCAGGTAATCGAGATATCAAACCCAAATAAAGCATAACCAACTGAAAGGCATTTCAAAGGCATCATTATGAGACAGTGGTAAACCAGACACTCTGTCCCTGCTAGACACAAATTTATCTTGCATAAAAGACAGGCATTAGGACACCTCTAATTGAGTCAATTATGGCAAATGGAGGTTGTGGTAAGCGGGCATGAACAGAATCCTGTTGGGACATGGGACCACAAGGAGGTAATTATCCCAGGTTTGAGTACATTTCGGAGAGGTCAGTTTTAAATAGGGTTTCTTTAAAAAATTAATCCTGATTTTGGCAGCTCTGTGAAGTGTCTCAATGCTTGGCTTGACTGCCTGCCAAATAAACAAAGGGAAAAAGAGAAGCCAAACTGGCTTACAAGATACATTATCTTTTATTTCCCTACAGTTCTCTTTGATTGCAGTACTTTTTAAAGGTAAGGGATGAAACACACTAATCTCTCACTGAAGGATCCCTAAAGCCTAACCTAACCCTAACTCTAGCCTAAGTTTCAGCTTGATGCACCTTGACAACTTTAAGTCTTTGTGAGGGCCTTGAGAGCATCAATACCAGATTCCAAAGCCCATGTATGAGCATCCAGAATCCCAAAGAGAAAGCAAAAGTTCTATTAAAGAATTTAATCCAAGAAAGGTTGATGGAGGACTTTTTTATCACCAAAACTCAACATTCACAGAGAACATTCACTTTCATTTCTGTTCTGAAATGTGTAAGGAAACTATTCTTTTGATAATTAAATGTCTTCTGCCAACAGAGAAGACTGACATAAAGCTAACAATTCTAAGCTTGATTTTCTGATAATAGGACAGTGTTCTGCAATGGCTGAGAAATAAAGGGAATACAAAGTCTTTGACAAGCTGTAGCCGAACTTTTTCACTTTTGTTAAATAAACAATAATTACATCACTTCCTAATTTTTGTGCCTTTTGACAGCAAATGGTGTCTAGTGTAATATATAATAACCATGAATAAATGGAAGTAGCAGATCATAAGAGGACTGATGTTCTGGAACAGCCTCAAGTAAAAATAATGGAGCTAAGAAGCCTGACTAGCCTAAAGACTGAGTTTGAGTAAAATCAGCCTGAAATAAAGCATCTATTTGCCAGTGCTTAACATCAACATTACCATGTACTCACAGGTTTTCTCTTGGTGAAAATTTGCTGGGTTTAGGAGCTGATTTATTTCTTGCTTTGGAGTAAACAAGATCAGTAGGTAAGGAGAATCCAATCTAGAGCTGCAACAGTACAGAAAGACTTCACAGAAGTGAAATAAAAAGCACAAATAGGATGCATTTGTTCTTCAGAAGCTGCAAGTCACCATTTATCACTACTAAAGAGCAATCCTCTAATTAGGCATCATTTTCTCTAAGGTTTCACAGAAATTCCTGAAGAAGCCACAGAACCCACTATCAGAGTCTTTGCCACAGAGCTTCCAAACCCTGTATGCAGCTGATGAAGAATGATGTATATCCCACAGAGATGTAAAAATTCCTTGAAAATCCACCAGCACTTTTTCTGTCGTTCCTCAGAACAATGACTTACATTTATACTTAGAGGATTGATGATGCATTGAACAAAATTGATACAACTGTATTTTAAAATGTTATTTGCTGGCAGCAACTGCTGTGAAATATTCTTTGTTAAATTTCAAATAATGTAGCTACATTGTTGGTAACAAATGTAAGCATGTTGTTCTCTGAATGATTTATGCTACACTTGCTTTTCAAGTGAAAGAAACATATGCTTGTGTGGATGATTTGGAGGAAACTATCTGTCTTTTAAGGATGTCTCAGTCTGAAACACTCCAATTCAAAGCAGATGTGCTACTATTTTGAAGAACTTGAGGGAAGTGAATTAATAAAATTATTTCCAAATGGCTCACAGCTGATGTTCTGATGACTTCATAGGGCTTTTTATTTAGAAATCATGTGAAATATCCTCTTCCTGAGGAGGAATCCCATTCCCAACCAAAGCACCAGGCAGTGACCAGTGCTCAATGCAGGAACTGGCTTGACCTTGATCTCCAGCTCTGATCCTGACTGGGTCTATCACCCTAAATAACTCTGAGCCACGTGACATGAGAGCATCACCACAGGTCATTATATTAGAGTTAACGAAGGATTAAAGAGTATGTCATAATACATAATACATCTTTAAAGAAATGCCCAAAGTTATATCATTATTGCCTGCAGTGGCAGGTACACACACAAAATTAACACTTCTTTTAAGTCCCAGTTAAGGTAATTTTCCTGTTAATGATCTCATCAACACATTTCCGAGCTCTACTGTCTGGATAATATGTTAGTGGGGGAATATTGCATATTAACTATTTTCCCAATGAATTCCATTTATTTTTGTACTATAGTCAAGAAGTGTTCTTGGCTAATATTTCAACCATACATGGTTGAAATATAACCACTCATATATGAGTGGTTCTTATCTGTCATGATCAAAAATGTGGATTCAGATATTTCTCGGATCTAAAAAATGTTACCAGTCCTACTGTTTATAATAAATATACAATAATGTATAAAATATTAAGTTTCTGTCGAATTTAATAAATTATTCAGAATCTAATACTTTGTATAGCTTCCTGAGATCACAGCAGATTTTTTTTTTTCTGGAACTAAATATTCTTGCCCTATTTAGCACCATAAGTGCCGACCAAGCAAGATCTGCCAGCAAGGGACATGGAGAGGAGTTGCATGCTAACCACAAGAGTTGCTGGAGGTTGGCATGAGAGCTCTGCACTGAGCTCACAGAACAGCTGTGCCAGGGCTTTCACAGTCAGCACAACAACTGCTGTGAAATGGGCTAAAACATCCACTAAGGACCACATTAAAATAAATAAATTTTACAAAAAAATATCAACCCTTTTCTTTCTTTTTTTGCAAGGCCAAGACTATGCACATTCATGAAAAGCATGAGGAATATTATTTCCTGGACACAGTCTTGTCTTCAGGACAACTAATGCTGGGTTGAATTACAATATAATATTTATTGGATCTCAAACATAATGGGTCTGATGTATTGTACAGGGAGAACTCTGCAAGTATACAAATCAACCTAATTAAAAAGATGCAAGAAAATTCATGGGAAGTACATAGAGGAAAAATAAATTAATATTTTTTAAACCAGGTTTCCCTTCATATCAGGGAAGTGAGAAATCTGTTTTCAAGCCATGACATAATCCCTGATTACAGAGGTTTTCTGCTTTTGCAGGTGTAATGAAAAGATTTTCATGTTCCCTGTTTAAATAAGCTTTAAAGTCTGCCATAATTACAGCTCTGCAGATGGCTAATTCAGTAGTATTTATGCAGCAAATGCTCTTTAAATAGTAAAAATTTACAAGACAACAAATACAGTCATTAATTCGTGGCCGTTACTTGTATCAGTGATTCCAAAGGCGAAAACATCTCAGTTGCCACTCAGATGGATCAGGTGTTTTGGGTATGACTATCACTCACTTTATTGCATCTCCTCAGTATTAAGAAAGGGCATAACTCAGCATCATTATCAGTCATGAGAAAAATAATAACCATAGCAGGAATTTGTAAGAGCATTATCAGCCTAGTAAATGCTAGTGGTGTGTGCTAGGATAAATGTGCTGCTCCCTGCTTACAACTGCAGAGACCACAATCACGCTGCTCAGCCACTGTAAAGTTCAAAGGGATAAGGCAGAAGAAAATGGGAAGGCATTTTGGGTGTAAAAAGTACATTTGGACAAATGCTTATCAGAGAGAAGGGAGCTGAACAACAACTACAGAACTGAGAAACACCAGAGAAGGATTAGGGAAACAAGACATGCCACTGTTCACAATTCCATTTATAAGCCATGAAAAAAATCACAGAAGAAAAGGAGTTGCAAATTTTGAAAGATGCAAAATATGGGGGTCAAAAGTCAGGAAGGAAATCATTGCTGTGTTGGAAGACAGAAATTCATTTATTCTGACTGAATGGCAAAATCTGAGGTACACTATTCTACATTCTTTTCTTCTCCCCCAACATAATTCTAGCATTGTATTTACAAATTGCACATGGCAGATAATAGAGACAGAACATTATCTACTGCTGCCAGCAAAACACGAATTATTTCAGTATTTCCCACACTAAGGATCATTGACACCGTATCAAATCATTCTCTGTTCCACATAATACAAAGCAGAACAATAAAAATACTCCATGCATTTGGTTCAGGTCAGTCAAAAAACATCTCAAATATTACTACAAAGGAGACAGGAATGTTTTCTACTTGGAGTCATAAATGAAGAATTCAAAATGAAAAAAGAAATCTCCAGAATTTATACAATGAGACAGAACTACTGTCTTGGCTAGAAGCTCTGGGCTGGGGTTTTGTTTTATTTTGCAGGTGACATTGCACTCCATGTTTACCCATGTTACTCTTTAAGATTAGCAGGATATTTGCATCTTTAATGCTCATCCTCTGTAAATCCAGTGAGCAGATTGTTTACACGTGGAGATATAATAAGCGCTTTAATTTTCCTACTAAACATATCTCTGGAAACTAGACTCTTAGGGCATGTGTATTTTGTAACCTGAGAATCTGCTGCAGTTTACCGGCAAAGCAGAAATAAATCCTGTGGAATATACACATGTCAGGAATGTACATAACAAATCTCAATCTGAAAGGAAAATATTTGTTCTGGTGAACAACACACACTTGAGTGGCACGAGTTCAGTGCAAGTTGCCTTTTTTGAATGGTCTTGAAAACACCTTTTGACTGTTCTTTCATTTTATTATGTCAAATTCAGGCTGCACAATCTATCTTTGCTTACTGCCAGTATTTTGTTCAGTGCATTAAAATGCACCCATTTGTTGTAATTCTTTAGCCCAATGAAGTGTTAATGTCACACTTGGTTATCTGTGATGAAAAGAAGCAAAAGGAAGAAGTTTAACTGATACAAATGAGCAATAAAAACTGCTGGAGTTCTTTGCTGAAGACACAGATTGCTTTCAAAATCCTTGTTTTTCACCTACTTATTACTCAATTCACTCAATTACATCTATTAGACAAAGCACAACCATCCCTGTAAAAATTCCATAAATAGTGGTGGCAGATGCATAGAGCTTTAATGGACAGGATAAACTTGGCATGCTAAGATAAAACATTTAAAAGAAAGATTTCACACATGTTGACTTTGACTTTTTAAAAAAACTGTTAAAAGAACTGTCAGTCAGGACATACCTGATCCTTAGGGAAGGGTCTATCAGGAATAAAATGCACCTAACTGGAGCAGAAATGACAGCCTGAGCCCTTGTATGCCTCTTTTGGGCTATAATCCTAAATACTGAAGACACAAACTGTGATTTTAATGACTCTCTTAAGTTTGAAAATTTTGGAGGAGCATCCCAGGGGATTCTAGGAAATCCTGCATGGTTACTACAGGATTCATCTGGTATCAACAGCATACCTGAAAGTTAGACCTGGAGCTGAAGAAATGTGACAGTCTCACTGAGACAGGAGATCTCCCTGCACTGAGTGTGCTGTGCCTGATAGTCCATGAAGTTTGCTTTGTTATCTCGTTGTTTTCATTATTATTGTGCACTGAAGAGCTCTGCCCTCCAACACAGGGCGAGGCTCTCTGTGAGTACCTAAGGAGTGCACACTCCTATACCTGACAGATACTGATCAGGCTGACAGCTGGCAGAAGCTCTGGGAATCAGCAAACAGAAGCACAACAAAATATACAATAAACAGGGAGAACCCTCTTACTGAGCCCAGGCAAACACAAGATTTGAACTCAGTGTTTCTGAACACCAGGAAGATCCACACTGTGTGTCCCTGATAGTGGTGCCAGTGTTTTGTTCAGTGTTTCTGTAGAGGGAAAAGCATGCAAAAGCATGGCATGATCAATATTTATGGAATGTTTTTATGGCTCTGGTGAGGCTGGCCATCTCATGGAGAGGACAATATGCTTCAATTGTTTTTTTCCCCCTGTGCTGAAGTAACAAAGCCTCTATTCTTACATTTACCTTGTAGATATCACTGCTGTGTAATCTATGATTATTACCTTTAGTAGCAAAATATGATCATCAGAAAACACACAGAAATGTTCCATACAAGTATACATTGAGAGAGTGGAAAGCAAGAAATGGCTAAAGGTGAGAAACAGATTTCTACTGATTATTCCATTAAAATAATGGCAAATTATAAATCCAAATAATTATCAGTATTATGATTATGCTATGAGAAACAAAGAGAAATAAATGAAAAATACCAACAGCAATCCTATTTTATGCCTAGGAATTTGTTCTGAAAATAGAAAATCTACCCAGGGTTACCACTGGGAATCAAAGAAATACTTCAGGTACAACAAAACTCAGCAATTTTCTCCTAACCCCAAATCAAGTCCCAGGGTAACTTTTGCAAAGCAGGATATTCCTCAACCTGTTATTTTTCATTCTGCCTAAATTTCTGGATAAGACTAAAATACCCTGATTAAAGCTGTACTTGTGTATTTCCAGCTCAGCTGGAAATAGAGATCATGGGGAACTGTTGTCAAATTTGCAGTTCAATGTCAGGAAGTTCAGGTAAGAGGAACGAGCATCAAAACTACAGCATTTACTGTACTGAACAACCTGCCAATGTCAATCATGATTACTGAAATTTAGTCAAATATCCTAATCCAATTATTAAAAGAATAGTAATTTGAATTCTGGTAGTAAGTCTGATTATATTACTTCTCATTTTAGATGCAAAATGTATCAATTATGCCCAAATATTGCCCTATGACATTGACTGGAATGAGGCATTTATTTTTTTAAGGACCTACATACAGTGAAAGACTACAGCTAGGGGAATGTGTGTGCAAACTAGAGGAAAAAAAGAAAAGATATATAAAAGATGTATCAGTTCCCCTGTAGTGGAGAAGCACAGGAAAGTTACAACACTCCTGCAATAAAGAAAAAAACACCTTTCTTTTAAATTCAAGTTCTAGGACAGAAAACACAGTATAGATCCAGAGAGCTGTGAATTAGGACAAACACAAGGCTAAAAATGATGCCTAAAACTTCAGCAAATTTGTCAAGTGCTTTGATTGAGGTTGAGAATATGAGTCCAAATGGGTATACAGGAAGCAATCATTTTTTCATGAAGAATACGTCCTTTACTGTGCACACAAATTCTTCCTCCAGAAGGCTGTAAATTACAGTATTTATGGAATCTTAATGATCTAAACACAGTTGGAGCCTGAAGGTCAAGGCTGCAAACTGCATCCTAAATTTCTGTTTACAGATGAAGCACAGTATTTATTGCTGTACTGCTTGTGCTGCTATAGTTAAAGGGCTGCCAGCATTTCCATTATAAACCACTATTTCAGGGGTTTATAACTTGCCTATCAATCTTCTGACTGGGATGAAACATGGCATACAAGGTCCTGGCTGTGAGACTGATTTTTTGGTTTGTTTTCCTTATAAAATGACAAAAAGAATAAGCTTTAAGTTTTACAAGAAAAAAAAAAAAAGTCTATTAGGCTTTTCAAGTATTTCTAGTGTTCTCAGGACACAATTATATCTTCAGAATACAAAACATATTCACAGAACTTCATCAATTAACAGAAGAACTTTCAATCCCTAAAAAATGAAAAATAATCGAAACAAGACTTAGATGCCTTTTATTTTTTAATTAAGCAAATGTTCTTCAGATTTTAAATGGCAGCAAAGGACATCAGCACCCTAACAGTGTCCTTGGCTCTGTTTATCTGTGTAGATTTGCCATTAAAGGTAACAATTACACACCTTGGCACTGTACAAAGGTTGTATTCTTTTTAAATGAACATCTAAATGATGACACACAAGGTGTCCTTTGCTGTTGTATATTCCAGATGATGTCAGGTAAATTTATTCAGAGTAAAGTCAAAGCCAATGTTTCCTCCTAGTCTTTGAAATCCTGTACTGTTGAATCGTGTATCAAATTTAATTAAATTGGAGGGCAGCAAGTACAACATTTTCACTTCCACAGTGTCTACTTTGCCAGTGTGAAAGTACTTTTGCTCTGCACTAAAGTACTGTGGAAAGCAGGTGAAAAATTTGTTACTTTATGTTTGCATATCTAGTAATTACATTTTGGTAAATAACAAACTTAATAATGCAAGTGCTGCAAGAACTGAAATATTAGAAGATGTCAAAAACCCTCTCCTTATAATCTTAAATTTTGATATAATTTATTTTTACAAATAAAGAGCTGGGCCAGATTCAACAATGTTGAATGTTGCTGTTGCAATGCAACACATAAATATTACATTATTATTAAACAGGTTTTTGGCTCCTTTGCAACACCATACCAGTTCAGACAAGACAGACAGCGCTGCTAAACCTGGAATATTAGACTTTATCTAATCCCATTTTGGCTTATTTCTTCATGTTACAAATCCAGTCACAGCAGGAAGGAAGTAAATTAGCCTCTCCCCAAATATAATTATTCTATTTTCTTTATTACAGCTGTAGGGCTTTTATTCACTGACACTTTTGAGCTCCCCATAACTACCTTGCTTTTTTTCCCCTTTGCTTTTGTTAAAAGAAGACTGCATTTGTTTTGTACCATTGCTAATAACTGGAAGAATCCCTCCTGTGCTAGAGCTTTCTGCTTTCCTTCCTCACCTCTACCACTTGTCTCTTTGATGTCCACTTTTACACATTCACTTGCAGGAGACATCGGATAATTTGCCCCATCAACTGGAATCAAAGTACAGTTTTGCTACTTTAGATGGTTCTGGTGAGAGACAGAGACCTGCAGACTTCTTAGAAAGTAAAAGATGGGATGACGACGACATCTTAAAACCAACCTGAGTAGTGCAGCTGGATACATATCAGAGAGCAATTCCAAGCAGAGACAAGATGTTATGAGCAGTAACTGACTCAGGCCTCCTCATTAACTGGGATGTACTGCCTTTAACTTGCTGAAATGCATCCAAGAACGCTGCTATATAATTAAATATGTTAAATAATGCTACACAGTATCTTGTACAATTCTGAATCTTCAATGAACTGTACAAAGTTTTAAATAAAATATAGGTGGAGCTTGTCAAACAGTATTAGACTTCAAAATATTTTCTCCTTCTGAAAGCTTCCTGTTCCATCTGACACACGTTTCTGCCACGCTGCCTGGGCTGCCATCACACCATACGTCTTGTTAGCAGCAATGTCATGACAGAAGTGCTACAGTGCTGCATTCTAATGACCCCTTGCATTGTAGTGAATTAATGTTTTCTGCAGAAAGGACGTGATAGGAAAAAAATAGCTTTAATTCTGGGTACTCACTGACGTCTTCTCTTTAAAGACAGCTCTGCGAACCAAGCAGCGGTGAACACCATTTGAGCCCAGCTGCAGAACGTGTGGAACACCGTGTACCGTACCTGTAAAGTCCTGGAGGAGCTTGCTGAAGCAGGAAGCTTTTCTCCAAGCCCTGTAGCACATCATTGAGCATCCTGACTCTGACAGGGGCTCGCTCCTGGGGGTCATTGGCCGGGCGCATCTCGTCCGACTGGAACAGCTCCGCCGTGTCCCTGAGCCGCGACGCCACTGCCAGCAGCTGAGGGACGCCTGCTTCATCACCTGGGAGCAGGGACAGCAAGACAGCCACCAGTGATTCACTCACCACTTATTACTCTTGCTTCCAAGTCAAAATTAATAGTCCAATTAAAGCCTGAGCCTCTCCTTCCCCTGTGAGCAGCATGAATGGGTCAAGGGAAGCCATAGATCACTCCGTGTAACCTCTGATCTGCTCTTCAAAGATCAATTTGGGCTCTGATGCTTTAAGATCTAATAAGCTGTGAGGAATGATTTTTGGGGTACAGCTTAAAATCTAGCATTGGAAAAACAGGCATGCAGGAAGCAATGGTTATAGATCAAGAGCTACAGCATTTCCTTCTGAGACTGAATTTATTCAATGCCATTTGATGCTGTTGCTCTTGAGCCTGCAAGCTTGTGCTTGGATTCCATAATGACTGCTATATAGAATATTTTAATATGCAGAGTTTAATTGAATTTGATTCAACATTTTAGAATCTTAGAGGTTAACAGCAATTGTAGAGGGTTATGTGAAATTGCTCCTCGTAATCACTTAAGTCATATGCCAATGAGCTAACTTTAATTGATATCCTAATGCATATTCTAATCCAGTCAATATTTTCAAAACTTTTTAACTTGGAGTGTTAACTATTGCTTTGTTAGCAACCCCACTCAGACAGCAAAAGGATAAAAGCCTGCATCACCTAGGAGCACGCCACAATTTCAGTATTTCCCTTTTCACAGTCCAGAAAGAGAAATGTGAATTGGAGCACTGTGAATGTGCAGCCTCCTCCCACCTGCAGTGCAGGTGAAGAGTGTGGCCTCCTTTCCCAGTGTGTGCATGGACTGCCTTCATCTTTACAAGCACATGGAGAGAGAAAGCAGAGCCTGAACCTGATAGAAAGTCAAAAGCAGTATCAGTCAGCACAAACATTTCCAGGATGCAGAAATTATCTTTAAGGCCAAGATTCACTTCACCTATTGACAAGAAATCCAACCATGCTTAGATCTTTCAAATAATGCCTTAATCAACATAAACCATGCTGTTCTAGGAGCTGTCTCACCTCTACCTGAATGTGCAAACCTCAGGGAGTTCTGTGCCTTAGTGACTGAGATAATTAAGCCAAGAAAGTGGTTCAGGACTCAAGTTAAATGAATTTTCAACTTCCTTGTCTAAGATACACATGGAAAAATCACAAATAGTAATTGGGGAACACTGACATGGTTTAACCTTAGCTGGCAAGTACCAGGCAGTTGCTCACTCACCCACTGGCTTCCCTGATGGAATGGGGAAAGAATCAAAAAGTTAAAATCAATGGGCTGAAATTAGAACAGTTTGATATATAATGATGATGATCATAGTAACAACAGTAATAATATAGCATCAGAAAGGGAGGAAACCAAAAGAGAGACATAAAACCCAAGAGAGACAAGTGATGAGCAATTGTATTGGGCTGACCATGTTCAGCCTGGCCCCAGCAGCAATCAGACTCCTTGGCCACCTCAGCTTAAACTGAGCCTGGTTTCTCTGGTATGAAATACCCCTTTGGCCAGTTCAGGTCAGCTGTCCTGGCCATGCTCCCTCCCAGCTTCCTCTAACTCCTCTATGGGAAAACACAGGAAACTGCAAAGTCCTCAGGGTAAGCACTGCTGAACAACAACAGAAGCATCAGTGAGTTACCAACCTTCATCTCGTCCTAAAGCATAACACAGTAGCAGCTACTAGGAAGAAAATTAACTCTACTCTAGTTAATTAACTCTACTCTAGTTAAAATCAAGACAAACACCAACTCATTTCTCAAATTATTCATGGCTGGAGTCTGAAAGGAGAGCAAATAATAGGGATGGAAAAGCCAACAGCTATAACTAAGAAATCCAAGGAAATGCCTGAATATAACATATTCTCTCTCTCATATAGAAAAAGAGACTTGCTATTGGATACATTCCAGCACAGGAAAAGGAGTTCATACATCCCATATACTCCTGTCATTCAGCTGACTGGCACATTCCAATCTAGCAAAACATGAAATGATCCGGAATACACGGAGAGACAAGATGCTGGCGTGAGAGAAACTGTCAGATTTCCTGAGATATCAAGATGAATTTCAGCAATGAACAGAAGCTCCCTGGGGGAACAGGAGTGAAAGAAGATGGTTTATGTCTGCCCTGGCTTGGGACAAGGTTCCTTTGCTAATGACACTCGACCAATCCACCTTTCCCTAAGCAGAATGGATAACAGGTGTGCTGGCATCTTGATATAAAGGGTTGGAAACTCTCTGAGTCTGAAGTAATTGAAATTCTGATCAAGTTAGGTTGAGGCCTCATAAAAATATTCTTCAAGCATATAAGCTTGCTACATTTAAGGTATTTGGAAAATATCATTATCCTTAATTTCCAAATCTTTGGCAAACATCCTGTGCAGCTGAAGAACTTCCCATTCCCATGTATATAATGCAGGCACCGTGCACACCTTACCCTGGGACTTGTGTCCATATGGAAATGTTTAAATCCACCCTGTAAGAAAGAATCCTTTGGTTTCAGCAAAGCACTTTGTATTCCAAGTAACATAAAATTATTATTCTGAATCTTATATAAACAATTGCAAATGTCAGCTTTGCCTTTTCAGTAGGGAAAGTGAGATAAAGGGAAAATCCATCTTTCTGTACTTGGAAATGAAGCCAACCAGACCACCCTTTAAACACAAACATCCTGCAAATGCTCTCACCTGTTCTCCACAGCCCTTAAACCAACTCTTTGTTTTACACTCTAAACCAGCACTTGTTAGAAAACACACCCAGGCCCTTTTTCAGTGCTTCAGTACAAAACCTGCAAGGATGGGCAGTGTTACCTCAGCCAGCCAAGGCCAGAACAGGCATCACCACACTCTGAAGTGCACCACCAAGGGAAACTGATTTATGCTTTTCTCAGGCTGAGAAGATGGGAATGGAAGGGCAAATGATTCTTCACGAAAACCCTGCATTAACTAATAATGTCTTAAGCACCTTGTGATGCTTTTACAGAGAAAAATCAAGCACAATTGTTACCTTGTTTAAGAGAAAACAATGCCACATTATTTTATTTTGTATTCTTTGTCCTTTTGTCTCCAATGTGAATCATGATGAATCATCCAAGCTAGTTGTTTAGTTGCTACAAAAATAAAATTGCAAGCACAGTACAGTGACTCAAGAGCATGTGCACCCTTGATCAGGGAATTACACTGTTGAATTTCATTGCATTTGCTAAATGCAAGTGGATCCTATTCAGAAACAAGTTACACCAAACAGATATTTTTACAGACACTGAATGCAATAGCCTTTCCCTCTGCAACTGATTGCTCTTATGAAAAGCACAGCTAGAGGTTGAACAGTTTTAAATTCTGTTTGTGCCCTCTGTTATGAAAATACTTGCCTATGAGTCTTTATAGGAAAGGGAGCATAGAAAAATCAGCATTTTAAGGCATGATGCTGGTTTACCATATATGTGAACATGTGTTTGCATGTAAGAGAGAAGGGAAATTGCTTCAGGTTTTGATTGGTTTGCAAATTCTGAATCAGCTATCATGTGCTGCTGTATTCACAAGGAAAATTCTTCATGCTCTGTAAAATAGGATAAGCAGACCTGGCAGTAGAAAATCTGAATGGGAAAGCTTTGTAAGAAGCACCCTAAAGGGGCAGAACCACAAATCCAAAGACATCCACAGTGCAAAGGATATGCTGCCATCAGCTTCAATTTTGCTGCCATGACTGCTGTAGCCCAAGTAAACTCATCTGGTGCTGCTCCAAGTCTTTTTGCAAAGAAGTTGTGTTAAAGAGGAATGTTGTGACATTTTACAGTGTGCATGTCAATACAGGAGCCTGGAGAAGGGCAGGCTCCAGGGAGAATTCATTGTGCTCTGTTAATACTGAAAGGGGGATTTGTAAGAAACTTTTGAAATAGGACATAGGGTAAGATTTTTAAACCAAAAGATTAGATTTAGGCTAGGTGTAAGGAAGAGATTTTTTACAATGAGGATGGTGGAACACTGGGGTGCCCCATCCTGGAAACATTCAGTGCCAGCTTGGATGAGGCTCTGAACATCTCGATCTACTGGAATATCTCCCTGCTCACTGCATTGGACTAGATAACTTTAAAAAGGTCCCATCCAACCCAAACCATTCTGTGATTCTGTGAAGTTACCAATGACTTCGTGCTGCTGAAACTTAAGGCCTTCTAACACAGAATAGATGCTCATCCTTGCCCTTCAGAACTAAATGTTTATCCATGGAAAATGCCTTTTTCCATTACTGTCTTTTAAAGGCTGAAAAAAGGTACTAATACATAATAACCTTGAATGGATACTGAAGACAAGATGCCACTGTCTCATGACAAAAGAGATTTTTCTCTCTTAGATACAGATTTGTTGCATTTTTCACCTCTGCTGCAGTCAAGAATAAAGGGTAGAAACAGTAAAGAGTGAAATTTTCTGAACATTACAGACAGGAGGAGAGAGTAATTCTGAAAAGCACCCAAAATGATCAGGGAAATACAGTCAAGCAGGTAAAATGATGCCAAGCTGAAGAGCAGCAGATAGCTGTAGGCAATGAGCATGCAGCCATCAAGTAAATGAGAGAGATAGGTTTCTCTATTGATTTTTTCTAAGAACAGAGAGTTTAGGCTGATGTTTTGAAATGTATGGGTAGAGACAGGGCTGTGGAAAGTCAAGCAGACTTCCCTGGGAATGACTTATTGTAAACCAGATTATTTTAAACTCCTGCTAGTGCCGCCTAGCATTATCACCCCAAGTACTTCAGCTGCAGTAACATCTGTAAAACATCCATTCTGGGAGAAAAAAGGGCCTAACTGATAAGGAGCCACACACATAGCTGACACTGAGTCAGCCAAAGAGCTTTAAATCACAGCTCTTGCACTTCTGGAAAACCAGAAAAATCTCATCCACCCTCAATTTGTCTTCATGAGGCTCTCCCTCTCAGCCAGTGGCCATCAGAGATGGCTACAATCTGCTCCAGCAGCCTGTGCTGACAGCCACAGGTGGGGATCTCACCTCTCCTGCCTGGTGCTGCACGGACACAGCTCAGGGCTGGGACACAGACACCAACTGTGAAAGGTTTGCACGAGTCCAAGAGAGTGGCAATGATAAATGACATCAATAAATGACATCAGCTTCAACAGCACCCAAGTGAGGGACAACACCAACCTGGCTGACTTCAATTGTGTAAACTGGGTAGCTGAACTTGCTATTGCTGGGACAGTCAGGTGCAAAGGTACAGGAATGCTTTTAATCCCAATGAGGTGCTGGAGAATCTCCATCGTCAACCCCTGAAACTTGCTGTAACACACACCAGATTTTACAGACAGGCTACAAGGAGCACAGTGCTAAGAGCTTGCAGCAGAAAACACAAATATGTTCTGGATAAAAATGCTTGTTTACATACAAAACACTTCTATACAAGTGATTGTACATTTTTACTTGCATATACATACAAAGCATTTCTACAGGAATGCTTAAAAGTACTGTTTGCATCACTCACACACCAGATATAACATCTAGTCTGCACCCTACCTCAAAAGATTAATTGGACTTCCATAGGATACAAGGCCTAGCAAGATATTAATATATTTGATTAAAGTTAAAATGGATCTTGACTTTAAATGTATGGAAGGCACAAACCCCACACAGCTGCAAGGTGCAGCTAATGAGAATATTCTAAGCAGTCCCTTATTTATGAATTTGTTTAAAATATCACATCTGTGAACAGGCAGGCCTGACCAGCCCTGGGGACCTGGGTTTCAGTGTTGGAACCCCCATCTCCCATCATCTATGACCACAAGGTCTCCTGTTAAACATCAGACCATCAGCAGAGGCAGAAAAATAAATCTCTCCAGCCCCAACCCTTTCTTTCAGATAAACCCAAAGTTTGTTTCCAAGAGTTCTGGTGTGTGCAAGGGGAGAGAACACCTCTTCCCCATCTTCCTGAAGAACAGGCCATGAGCCATATGAACATGTTGGGGATGACACAACTTGCCATCCACCCTATCCTGGATGTAAGAAATGCTCTGTGAGGTGCTGAGTAACATCCCATGGAATTTAGCAGAGCTAATTGCACAGACACCCACCACATTACATCCTTCAGAAATGTAAATAAATGCAGTATTAACAAGTATCAAGGTATACACAACCTTTTGTGAGCAAATCCAGGAGACTGCAAAAACAGTGACTCAAATATTTACACAAAATTTAACTTCAAGCATGTGAGAAAGTCCAATGGGTAATAAAATGTGTGTTCAAGGAATTGGCTGAACCAGACCCCAGAGGCACAAAATTAAGCCTAATGAACAAATATTTTACATGTCAAGCAGATTTACCTTCATCTTTTCTACATTTACAGTTTGCATTGAGTTGGAGAAGGAAACAGCTTACTAAGACATTCCAACTTTGAACTGGAAAGTTTGTTCAACATAAAATCTTTTGAAGAATGAATAAACCCATGAGCCACATTAAAAAAGTACAACTTCTCATTTAAGTAACTGAAAAAGGACCATTGTCTTAATGTTTTCCAAAATGAACATAAACTGTTCTTTTATACAAGTCAGAGACAGACAAGACATGAAAGCCATGAGAAAAATCATTAAACAAAACTCCAAAGTGAACAGCTGGGAGAAAATTTATCCTGCTGGCCCTGCAGCCTAGGAAATAATTTTCTCTCCCCTGAAGTGGTAGAGATAAATGATCTAACTGAAGTTGAGGGAAAAAAAAGTCAGTTTAAATCAACGTTTCCTGTTACTCAAAATAAAGAAAAAGGAAGAACAATAGAAGATATCTCATGTTCAGTTGAAGGAACACCAGCTGAGCCACACTTCATTTGATGATCATCCCCTGCTGTGTTTAGGCTGAACTAAACCAATGTTTATGTGGCACAACAGAGCTAAAATTACTTGTCTTTTTAGATGCTCACTGGTTCCAGACCAATACTTGCCTCCTGACTCCTGCATCTTCACAATGATGGATGGCAAAGATTAAAGCAAAGGTATTGTACTTCTATGAGTATGTGTTACAGAAAAGTGGTGCTTTATAGTGAAGGGAGTGAATGAAATGCAGGGGTAGCACCTGAAGACTTCAAAAAGTCTTTACATTTGAGATATGATATCACAATCTGCTGAAGGATATGTGAAGTTTGGTTGTGATTTCATAGAAATGACTTCTCTATTTAACAGATCAACTTGAGAGTTTCATAAACCTATAAACAGAAATATTTTTCAGAGGTCTTAGGACAACTACACTAACCTGTACTGCTTAATTGACAAAGTAACATTAGAAGAAATCTAAAAACTTTGTGGCTTTCTTTAGCACCAAAATTGTGTTTTATTCAGCATTCTATAATGGCCCTATTTAACTAGTAAAATCACTGGCTACTATTCAAGTATTGAAAATATGTATCAGGGATTAGATGATGCTTTTTTCCCCCCCTGTAATAATGGAGAACAATATTCCTCTAATGAAAATTACCTTTCAGACTGTTCTGAACTTCTAACGCGATGTCGAGGGCATTAAACGGCAAAACTGGAGCAGTGGCAATTTGCAAAGTCACTTGTCCTGTTAGCTGAAAAATACAAAAAGACCCAAAACCCAGTCAAATTATTTCCAGCAGATTTAATAGCCAGCACTTCTTCTGGAATAGCACTTTTTTTTTCATTACATTGGATTTTCAGGGAAATAAGTACAAATTTATGAAAAGGAATATGACCAGGACCATTGCCTTTCTGTACATCACTACAAAACGTTCAGAGAATACAATTTATGACCACACACAACAATTCTGTGCAGTGTGTCTTCTCTGGGCTCAGAATGTTGCAGGATTCTCTGGAGGACATTTTTGCTTTGTTTTCAAATAAATTATCTCAATATTCTAAACATGGGAATGAAGTTTAAAGTTTTACTTAGTTCTCTGGTCTCAGCTATTGGATTTTGAGAGTTTTCACAACCGAAATAAAGAATCACAGACATTAATGATGAGAGGATCAAGCCTAGGGCTAAATGCAAGCTGGCCTGAGAAGCCACTGCCTTTAGAAGTGTTATGTGACAACTCGATGCATGCAGATGTGCAACTCCCAGGCTGGGTACAACACTGCTTTCTCTCAGGGAAAGAAATTCCCCAAAGAGAGCCCTCAGCCCACTCCAGACTAGATGTCAGCACCTGTCACAAAAACTCAATGGCATGAATGCTTCTTTTTCAACAGTTCCCAGATAAGGCAGGGGCTGAGAGGCCTGAGAGCTTTTTTCTGTTTACAGAAGGTCATTCCCCAGCTCGAGGCTTAGACATGCTACAGGGGCTGTGTATAGAAATACATCTTTCTGCTGAACTACACCTAGCTGTGATTAAACAGAGGATTTCAGTCTCCAGGCTGCCAAGTCCATCACTGTTCCTGGGAGCTATAAAAACACACTGACAAAAACATGCAAGAAACTTTCATTCATCTTCTTCATATATTGATATTGCAAAAAGGGAAAAAATACCTGTAAGGCTGTGCTCTAAAAATGGAATGATGGCTGCAGGTGATGGTGACCATGTTGATAAAAATGTGGACTGAATAGAATCATATTGTACAATTCCTCCCAAGGTGTTGGGGGAGCAAGAATAATATCTATCCTTCAAAAGCAATATGATAGTTTCTGTGCCAAAAGTAGCATTTTAATTTTACAATAGAAAGTAGCAGAAAGAGACAACAAGCCTCAGTAATATTAAAAACAATGGTACAGCAATTGAAAAGGAAAACCATCTCCCAGGAAAGCAGATGAAAGCAGGGTAATATCAGAAATACAAGTTTCCTGGAGAAAGATTAATAGAACCTCACAACATTTCTCAGAAAGGACAGAAGAAATGACCTGGCCACAGACTGGTTTGGGTGCAGAGACTGAGGGAATATGGTGTGTATCAGACTGCAGGCTACATCTGAGCATAGATGAGAAGCTATGGAGATTTACTTCCAGAGAAAACAATATCACAGAAGGCACAAAGCAAAAAACCCTGCCTTATCTATAGAGAAAATATAGGGAGGAATAATGTTATGGCAGGCCATTATCAGGAAAAACAAAGAACTAAGAGTGAACTTAATGATAAGAAATACTATGTCTGAACAGCTGTGTTAAAGTATTACACAGTAACTTATGAAGAATTTCCCAATTCCTCAGACCATCAGTGCTCAAAGGTCATTACCTTATCTATTAGTAATTATACACAAAAATTGTATGGAAAGGACTAAAAAACAGTGGTCTCAGAGGTATCAGAGAGGTATTATGAAAAGACAAAAAATGAAAATGTTAGGGCAGACTAAAACCTGTACAAGACTGCACCTAAACCAGGTCCATATAATCCAGCCAGAAGCAACTGTAAAAAATCTGGTTCTAAATATCCAAATGACACAAAAAATCCTTCCATGTCCTGCATGGAACTCTTGCAAGAGATACTGGCCAGAACATGAGCACCCTGTGAGCTGCTACAGATAAGCAACTGTGACACTGAAATAACATCCTAATAAAAACCAGGTATCCTACCTGGACCCACTGAACCCCAGGACAGCACTATAGAACATTTAAATTCTTTCTTGACAGCTCATTTCTGCTAAAACTTTCACTAAATGATAATAAAAATACATCTCCATAGGTATTTTAGGAAGTGACATCAGCAGTTGTAATGTTGTTGCTGATACTTTACAATCTGCTACCACAATTTTTAAGAGCACAAAAGCAAGGGAAAAATGCTTCTTTTGTGAAGCAGGAAAGTGGCATTTAAAGAGGACAATACTCTAGTAAGCAACTTTCCTTTATATCATTATCTCCTGCAGAATCTGCCTTCATTTTAATGAATTCTTACCTTATTTCTGTTTCTTCCAAGGAATTTTAGTTTGCTTTCCACTACAGCAGACCAAATCTGTTTTCTTTTTCCTACTTAAATAAAGTGATACCATCCAAATCTTATGACTGACTGAAGCACTTTTAGGAATTTTACAGTCTCTGTGTAGCACTGCAGACATCTGTGTGTTAGCAAACAGGTAGCAGTGGTGTTTATTAAATCACGTACTTCGTGGGCTAATCTGGAAGGAATCAATCATGTAAAGGAAAGCTCAGAGCATTGATTTGAACAGAGTAAGTAATAATGCTGCAGGAGCATATATCAAACCCACATAAAGCAGCAAGACAGAAAAGGCTACTGATTTCTTATTTATAGTCTTATTTTTGGATATACCATTCCCCCGAGCGCAGCACTGAATATACATGGAAAATAAAGACAAGCTTTGGCCCCCTTTTCCCAGGTGAAAAATGCATCAGACTGACTACTGAATTATTAAATGCAAGAATAATTTAGCTAAGAGTAAAGACAACAATTTTCTCATGAAGTGAAAAGCTAAAGCAGCGTGATTGATTCTATTCCCATACTGAAGTGGTCAAAACACTAATGACAACTTCTCAAACAGCATTTATACGTAATACACGTACAATACACAATAACTGATGTAACATTTATACAATTATCAAGTCTAAGAAAAGATCTTAAGAGTTCAAATGCTAATTCATCCCATAATGATTTTCTTTCTATTTTAAAAAGGAAAAATAATGACTAACAATGCACTCAGCTGTGGGAAAGGTGCTTTTCACTAAATGAAAATTTTTTTGATGAACTTCCAATTACTTAAAAAATAAGTATTAATATAAAATGTAACAGTAATTGTAGAGTTTTACTTATTTGTTCTCTATGAGGTGGGGAGGCACTGGCACAGGTTGCCCAGAGAAGCTGTGGATGCTTCTGGATCCCTGGAAATGTCCAAAGCCAGGCTGGACAGGGCTTGGAGCCACCTGGGACAGTGGAAGGTGTCCCTGCCCATGGCAAAGCTCAAAGATGAGTTTTAAGATCCCTTCCAACTCAAACCATTCTGTAATTGAATGCATACTGCAAAACAAATGTGAATATTTAAAATAGCTTTATAGCAAAGTAACATTATTTCAAGGTCTTTTACATAAAAGCATAAACATCTTTGTAGGAAGGAAATAATTGCTGTCCCTGCTTTTACTTCTCTGACACTGTGTAGGACCCAAAAGATAAAAGGAAAAATCACAAACTTAAAAAAAATGCTGGCATTAAAGATGATTCAGTATCATGTGTCATTTCCACATGACATTGTAGGTTTTTTCCTCTTCCAGAGTTTTACAAACTATTCCTTCAGGAACTAAGCATTCTTGCAATGCTACCTATCTATGAACCTAATTTGACTATAAAATCCAATTTTCAGGAACATCAGATGGATCCACAACACTTTCTAAAAGACTGTGACATAAAAAAAATACCTGGATTAAATGCACACAATATGTTCCTCTATATAAATTATAAACACACATTACCAGTTTAGCTCTTTTACAATGCAAATACGGAAATGAAATAAAGTGGAGTTTGGGGGGATTCATCACAGGTTGGGGTTTTTTCTATGTCACAGCTGTTTTCTCAGGGAGTTAAACTCAGTGTTCAAAACACAACTTTCTTCCTCAAACATCCAAGCTGCCTACTAGCAGCATAAAGGATGTCTGCTGGCACACAAATTTAATTTTTTTAAAAAATATGAATACTTTAAGCCCAGGCTAGATAAATGTGAAAGGCTCCACAGAGTCTCTGTTACACAATTCAGTTTTGCTTTGGGGGCCTGCTGCTCCTGAGCCTGCCTTGCAGGGACATGCCTCGAGTGCTGGCTGGCTTTCCTGACAAGGCAGGCACAGCCACCCATGCTCCATTCTGCCACAGAGGAATAAAATTAAAGCATATTTAGTGGATATGAAGATATGAAAATATTATGCGTGAGAGAGATCAATCTGCTAGAATAAACAGCAGCGTGCAGGAGTTTCTTTGACACAGAAGTTTACACACCGATCTTGGGGATTTTTTTGTTTTTTTGTTTAGTGGAATTTGAAACTGTGCCATACCAACCTCAGTGGGTGGAAGTGCTGAGCCTTTAGGACATTTTTAGCTACATTAGGAGTGTTAAAATCTAAACAGACATCTCAGATCTCTTCATATGCCAGGTTACAAACAACATAACTTAAAGAATCAGGTAAACTGCCGTGTTTATCCTTCTGTAAACAATGTCTTCAGCAGTGTTGCACTCCAGTTTTACCTGCTGGAAAGAATTAGGCTCAGATACTTGAAACCTGAGTTGTGCAGCACCAACTCCTCTGCATTTCAAGCCCTTTGCCTCTGCAACACACTTTTTAAATTTTATTCTATGCCTGTTAACAATACTTTACTGACATCTGTGCACTTCCAGAGGAAAGCAGTACACATATGGCAGCTTATCCACCCAAACCACGACAAACCATGTGAGAGGAGAGGCAATGTGACATGGTAGCGTGGTAAACCTGTGCAGATTCTCAGCTACAGACTCAACATTACCCATCCCTAAGCCTGCCTGCTACAGAACCAAACAATCCTTGGGAATGAGCAGCACTGAGCCCCACCTTCCTCTGATATCAGCACCATTTTTTTAAAGTCACATTTGCCCTCACACCTGGCACCTCTCCCTTCATACATCACCCCTGGGATTCATGGGTGGGGAAGGAACATGGCAGAATTCTGTGCTGTTAGAGGGATCAGTGACACTGTGTTGAAAATAACAAATTTTTTCCTCTTGTTCCTTCCTTAAGGTGAGTGGAAAGGTTTAACTGTGGTGACTGGCTGTTGCACTGTTTAATCTCAGGTGTTTGTCTTTTGCATCAAGGGTCTCTCTTCCCACACACACTGATGAGCAGAGTGACCTGCAGAGATCTTCTGACATTAAACCAATTATAAACAACAGCTTCAGCCTCCACACCCATGTAAATAAGGAATGAATATCTGCATATATTAAGATCCCCTCTCAGAAACACAGTATTAGTAATCTCAAATGTTAAACCAATCAGCCTTCCCCACCTTCTCCACCCAGCAAAACTGAAGAAATGTTTTTATTAATACAGGCAAATTTCACGAATATGCTGCTTCTGGTTCCCCCTATCCACTCAACTTCCTTAATTAAACATGAGAAAGTGAGTCTATTTAAATGAAATCTCTGATTCCCTGGCAATAACAATTTCAGCACCTAGTGTTACCAGATGAATGGCAGCAGTCGTGAGACTCATGATAAATTAATGAGCATTTTTAATAGTGGGATCTCAATTTACTGTGGAAAAATTTCCTGCAGAATCAGTCTACACAGCAGGGGTTTTTTTATATTCATCACCTTTCAAAAAAATTAACTGATTCACACAAGAAAAATCAGAGGCAGGAACACGAGAAAACAACCAATTCTTTGAGCCTCTATGTCTCTGAAAACCACATTCCCATGGTTAGGCAGAGAAACAGAAATCTGCCCATAAACAGAAATCTGCCCATGTTCATTTTGCATTAAAGTTGTCAAACTTCAACAATTCAGATTTTTTAAATATTCAGTAATACCATGTGTTTGTTGTTTGTTTTGGGCTTTTTTTTTTCCTTACTTAAATCTACGTTGGCACCAGGGCATGTATTCACACCTCAGATCAAATGGTATTTTGGGGTATCACACACTGAATGGCACATGCTGTATTTTAGGACGGTAGAGGGCTCTCTGAGAAAGGACTATGGAGAGTCTGTGCTACAGTGGGTGAACCAGAGCACAGCAATTCATCAGAAATACCTATTTCTGAACAAGGCAAGCGTGGGTTCTTGCAAATATTAAACATTTCATTTCAACACCCCCCCCCCCCACCTCCAAACATTTTAATATTGTTTTATTTACTCTTAGCACAGAAACTATTGATTAGGTAATAAAAGTGATTGCAAATAAAACATGGACTTTCCCTCTCTTCAGGTGCACAGCCAGCAGCATTTGACTGTTTGTATTAGGGTGGCACACAGCACTAGGAATCCCCAAAATATTTAGATAATCCAGGACTGTGGTAGCTTGGGCTGGCTCTGGAATACAGATCTCTATTTACATGATCCTACACTATGTTTTCTGCATGATTCATGATGAGGTTCTGAGGCACTGATAAATTAAGGCCAAAAGTATCCTCTTAAGTGAATAATTTGCTTAAAATCCAATCAGTTGGCCCATTTAGTAATATACAGCACTTAAAACAATTAAATTACATTTTGTATGGATTTCATTTACAGCTGGGAGTGATCATTGATCCCACTACTTTCAGTTTCTTGCACAAAAAAGAAACTCTTACTTATCTCTGCTTTGGTTTTTGTGTACTTATAGAAATTACTGCTTTTCAGAATATATGTAAAAGTATATGGAGATACATATTTTTTGTGTATCTAAATGCTTTTATGTGAATTTTCTAGTATCATGGTGTGATTGATGGGGTTGTCCCAGGAGTTGGATTTTGACGATCCTTGTAGATCACTTCCAACTCAGGATTTTATACAATTCTATTAAAAAATTATTTTAAATTGCATTAATTTACAGTGAGGAATAATTTTCCATTCCCTGGGTTGTAATTCCTTGATATTATCCAGAGTTTCTTTCCATTCCTGCTTCTATCCACATCCTGCTGCTCCTCACACAGTCAGAGCCTGGCCCATTTTGGCAGTTCTCAGGCTCTTGTTTCTGCAGGGGCAGAGAAGAGGGATGCTGAACTCCCTTCCAAGATGATGCCTTTATTGAGTTAGGCTTGGCACTGTGCACACGAACCTGAGCTCAACCCAGTTTGGAGCTGAGGCAGAGCCACTTTCTGTCTGCACAGGGCTGCTGCTTACACAGCAAGCCAAGGCGTCAACTGCGGAGCACATAAACGTAAGCAGCAATAATCTCAAAATGATGATTTTCTAATCTATTTAATATTTATGCACGTCAAATTCTCATGGTATCTGCATGCAAAGACAGTGTTGAATTAACTTCTAAAGGACCACTAGATTAAAATCTTAGGAAAAAGAATTAGACTTTTCTCCAGTGTGCACGGTTATGAGCATGCAAAAGGATGTGGCAGAATGGTCTTCTGCACTTCTTGAGCTCTGGCTGAGGAGGCCACACCATGACAATACAAATATTTAAATCTTCACAAACCCTCATGCTGGATTTCTTAGAGTATTTAAAAATTTGCTCTATTTTGCTCTAATTCTTTAAAAAAGAATTTGTTAATTCTTTTTTAGCTCCAGTGTTAAAGCCAGGTTGCTCTGGTGGTCTCTGAGGGAGACAAATATTGAAAAGTTTTCTTTAAAGCAGAATGATTTGCACATAGCATTTCTAAAAACCCAAGTACCATCACTGCACTGGAAATGACCTCTTAGATTCTTTCATTTTCTGCCCCTCTTCAGGTGTGGAAGAGGAGAAGGAAGCAGTGCTGGATCCTTTTGAAAAAAGGATTTTTAGCTGCCTGAAGCTGGCTACACACAGTCCTGAGGAAACAGATTTACCTATTGTTCTGGTACAAAAAGAAATATATAATGAAATATGAAGCAAAATTTATCTCCATAGATCAGAGTGAAAGATCTCCAATGACAACAATCATGTACAGAAATTGCATCTTGGACAGATGTTAATTACCTTAAACCAAAATTTTCTTTATTTGCATGTGTAATAAAGCCATTTGCAGGGTAAAACACGCAGTTAGCTATCAGTGCACATGCTTAAGCACAAAAAAATGCATTTTTTCTTTGTTATAAAGGGAAGTTTCAAGTAATAGTCCCCTCAGAATAACAGACAAGAGGCGTCAGTGCCGATTGCTGTGGACTGGTATGAAACACAAACCAGGCTGTGATTAAGAGCCTGGACACCACAATCTCCCATTCTACTGGACAGCCTTCCCTGTGTTTGCTACCAGATAATGAGCATCATTCCCTTCCCCTGCCTCGTGTGTGTGTTTAGGGCACCAATCAGGATGTCAGCACAAGCAGCCCTCCTTCCTCACAGGATAATCAAAGCCCAGGATGATGGGACTCCAGAAGATAATTGATAATTTTGTTAACAGTTGCCAGACAGTTGGCTGGGCCCTGCTGGTCTCGGAGCCTTCCCAGGCAGACAGAAATGACTCAGAGAGAAAAGAAGCAGCAGTGCAAGTCTGCATTTAATCACCCAGGTTCACAAGCACTCCACAGAAACAGATCAGCCCAGAAAACAGTGTGTTGCCTCAGAGCCCTGATTATCAGAGATAATCTCCTGACATGCTTCAAGACACATGCATGAACCAAGAGTCTTCCCAGGCTGAAACAACCCCAAGATCACACACCCAAGGACATCCAAGGACTTCCCAAGCTTCTATTTGATCTGTAAAGCCACTTCTTCTGCTCAATCTACAGTCTGAAACTTGTGGCATTGTTAAAAACTAGATAATAGTCATCAGAGGAGGGTGATAATACAGAAATCTGCAATAGGAAGCTTCAGCCACAGCCTTCAGATTAGACCTTGATATCATCTTTTTAATCACTCTTCTTTTACAGAAATGGATTTGATTTAATTGAACTCCAAAAAAAAAAGTCTCTAATCATACTTCATCAGCATGCAATTATTATTCAAGGGAAACCATATGTACTATTAAGCACTCTAAATTAAAATAATGCATATAATCTGCTTCAGCACCGAACAGTCATTCTCCTTGATGTTCATTATTATTTTTCTTCCATTATTGTGACAATACATTTTTCCTACTTTTTTTCATCTATCTCAATTTCATTTATACAATTTTTCAACATTAATGATCACAGTATCAGGACTGAGATGCATTAATATACCACCATCCTTAAATTTTGCATTGCATGACCTTCAAAATGAATCAGACCTGACTGTGGAGATTGTGAGATGAGGATGAGGAAATGCTCTTAGAGGAGCCTCTGGTTAGCCCAAATTTTATTTGCAATTATGTCTTCTAAGTGGCCATCCTGAAAGAAGAATATATGCTAGGCAGCAGCCAGTCCTTAGACAGAATTTAGGGAGAACCAGGGACAATGAAAGAAAGAAAGAAACTGAATTTAGGAGTTGAAACAACTAAAGAAAATCATCCACGATGGGTTGAGGAAACAGTTCCTTGAGGAACTTGTCAAACTTGGACAGTCAAGTCAGCATACTCAACAGAACAAGCATTACGGAAAGATTAATGACATTACATATTAAAGTCTCCCTATCCTCTCAAACTCAGAAAAGCTGAGATATTTAATAGTTATACAGAGAAAACACTGCTCTTTTCTCTCTTGCCATCTCTTGAAGCAAAGGTACAACGAATTTTTCCCCTTAGGTCACTCTAATCAGTCAGGATTGGAGCAGTGACAGTTCATTAAACACGACAGACTGGCCCTGAGGGAGAGACACCAGTGACCCACAGAGCTGAGCATCCCAGAGAGGCTGGAAATACATCCTGCTGCAGCACAGAGCTCACAGAAAAGACCCATCAACAGTAAAGGCACATTCCACCTCAGGGGAGAATTCACTGGGGCTACCCCAGACACCAATATCTGCTGCAGCTTTCACAAACAGCCTCCATTTCCTTCTTAGGCAATTACTTCAATTAGGGTTAGATTCTGCTCTTGGATTTACTTACAAAGATTCACCAAGCCAGAAATGTATTTAAGCTTCTTACAAGGATCAGAACTCAAAGGTGGAATTTCTTTGTGAATTTTTTCCCATCGTTTTTTTGTATCAGAACATTCAGTCGTCAATGTAACTAAAACAAGAAGTAATCAGTTGACTCACAGTAATAATTTGAAATTTGAACCTCAAAAGAAGATCTATAATTAAACAGTATAACTTCACAAACAAAGGTGGGGTAAGGTTGCTTGTTTTATTTTAAAAAGAAAACATTAATTAAAGATGAATGTGTTTGGGCTGAGCAACCTCCCCTCAGGCTTGGGGGAAATGCCAAGTCTGACAAACCCTTTGAGTCTTAGGAAATCCCAGGTCAGTCTGATGAACTTGCTGAAGTATTTTATAATTAGCTGGCATGTTCCTGAGACAGCCATTTCACCTGAAAAAGAAACTCCCTCATCTTTCTAACTTGTCCCTGAAAAACACTGATTGAAGACAAAATAAATAATCTTTCCCATTACAGAGTATTTATATAAACAGAGAAAGGAAACTCAGGTCATAGAATGGCCCTTGAAATTCATAAGGAACCCTAGCTGTAAAAATCAAAGTATCTGAAGGTAAAATTGAAATTTATTGGCACATCTGGGTCTATAATCATACACCTGTTACTAAAATCATTAAATTATGATGGCCATTTCATTCCACTGTATCCTTAGGTGGGTTCTGTGTTAAAGGGACAAAGGCAGCATGATCTGATAGAAACAGCAAATATTACACAGAGAAGAACATTTAAACAGAATATAATCTTACAATACTGCAGTAATACAATACTTAAAATACTTAATATACTGGTTTTCCAAATAGAAGGACAACAAGGGTGTACAAGGACAACAAGAGTGACGATGTGATCACTGTAGTGAAAGGTAAGATGAAAAGGAAGTATTTGAGGAGTCTGGAGAATGAAACAGATGGAGTCTGGAATAATCAAACTATTTAGAAAAAAATCAAGTTGGAATTTGCTGCAGACCATCAACAGGAGCCTGGGCAATGTCTGGAAGAGAAGATTAAAAGGACAGCTGAGGAACATCATTTTGATATTACACTGTAGATGTATTACAGGAGGAAAAAAGACATGCAAGGCAAATATGTCAAGATAAGAGACAATTACAATGCAGAGAAATGGTTTGATCATGAGGTCAGGGAAAAAAGGATGGAATTAGAAGAATCCTCTAGAATGAAAATGTATCAGAATGCTAAAATGTCCTTCAGCATATTGTAATCTGTGCATTCAACATAACTTCCCCCATATTATGTAGAATTCTAAATTTTACATAATTCCCCCCAAAGTGAAAAAGTGCTGTGGAATATGGCACTGACCCAGAGAGAACAAATAAATTAGTGGGAGCATCCAAAGTGATACAGGCATGCATAAGTGCACTTCCATTCACAGATCAGAGAAAAACTCATCTCAAAGCTCTTCCATATGTTAAAATTGAAGACTGATGCAATTACATATAATATTAATTTTCATACTTTAAAATAAATGAAGACTTTCTAGAATCTGAGCATTCCCCCTCTCCCAGCCAGTAGAAAGGCAATGTGTATGTACTCTGAATCTGAGCATTTAGAAAGGCATTTGATGTACTCTGAATAGCCTTAAACTCAATAAAAATAATCTTCAAAAGAATTTTGATATCAGAGGGAAATTTCTAGAAGATATTGCACTATGTCTACATCGTACGTCAAAAACACATTTTACGAGTTTTTCACTTGTATTTTCAGAAAAACTAAAAAGCCTTCCAGGAACTGTTCTCATCTTTTGGGTATAGGATAATGCTACAAGATTCTGAACCCTAATGAACAATATAATCATCCAAGTTTCATCCAATAATAATTATATGGGATGTTTTTGGAATGAGGAATTGGTCAGAATGCATATTTAACATTGTGTTTAAAGAAAAAAAATAGTTTTCACTTACAGACAAATTTTGGAAAATGGCAGATTTTAGAATTCAGTCGTTAGGCAAAATGAGTGAGTAACAAGTAACAAACTCCAAGTTTCCTAACACCACTTAAACTCCATTTTACTTTATCAATACTGACCTCAAAAGATATTTGAACCAGGGAAACTGGACAGGATGCTAAATCTGGCAGTTTTTAAGCACTGCCAGCTGGGTCCTGCTGAGGGTCACTGTCCCAAGGGAGTCTGGAGGCATCACTGTGTCTGCCCATTCCCAAATGTTTAAATTTTCCATTCCAAGAACAGCAGACTCCAGACACAATATTAGATTAGACCACTATATCATGCTGATTTGTTAATATTTATTTTACCTCCAGTCTTCCAGCAATTCTTTGCACAAAACCCTCGTGTCCCTGAGACAGAGGTTAAACTTGACTGAAGACAGAGTTAATTTTCTGCTTACTCTGCTTAAGTAACAAATGACATTTGCAAAAGAGGGGATGTGAAGGGGGGCACCAGTACCATCTTAGCTGAGGGGTTTATTTGTGTAGAATATTACATTAAAAGAGCCCAGTAGCTATTAGGGATTATTAATCTTCATTTACAATAATAGCCATATTTAACAAAAAAAAAAAAAAAAAAGAATAGGCTGTGCTGCAAGTCTTGCAAAAGCCTTTTTAATTGTCAGCCCTGCTAGTCTAAAAAAGCCTTCACCCTATTCATTCAGTTATCATTCTGTAGCTTATAATTAAAGTGCTAATGTATATCAGAATTCTTTGATCTCAAAATAAAGAATTCTTTTACCAAAGAAATTCAGAACACAGTAGTGACAGGAAATTCAAGTTTCCAAGGAAAAATTAAAAGAAAAAACCAAAAGTGATGTAATTAAGGGAAAACTATTTCAATTGAACAAGAGAAGGGAAAAACTTTGTGAGAAGTCATTTTGGATTGTGGAACAGTTCATCAAATAAAGCAGCACAAGACTTTTCTCTTTGTAGTTAAATACAACCTAGGAAGAAAGGAAGTGAGTATATTGTACCAGCACGAATGGACTAAATGACCTCAAAGTTCTTTAGCTTAATCTAATGAGCAGAGATAATTCATAAATCCTGAAATCTAACTTCAATTAGCATGAGTTATCATAATGGTTCACAGTATCTCATCCATGGTACTTTATTTTCATTCTGAATTCACATTTGAGGGGAGAGAAAGTCAGCAGCATGTCACAAAGTCTGTCTAGACGAATGCAAATAAAAACCCAAGTGTGGCCATCTGCACTACCTACAAGCATTATTCTCAACACTGAAGGTCAGCAGAACTCTTACCAGTCTTGTGTCTTACTGCTCAGTATGACTGAAACTTGACTTGGAAAAAAAAAAAAAACAACAGAAAATCTAGAATTAGTTTTATGTTTTAGTCCACTAAAAATAATCCTTTTGTATTGCTGGGGATGTTAACTGGAGAATGTTTCCCGCCCCAGGTACTAAATAAAGCTGGTAACTGAAAGGGAGGGAGTCAGCAAGATCCCACACTGCTTATCTGCCAGTGCCACCAGTCCCTCTGAAAATGGATGCTGAGCTTTGAAATAACCTTTCAGAAGCAATTATTGGTTCCAAGATGTGAGTGGACACCAGGCAACCTTGGCCCTAAGCTCTGGTATTGTCAACCCTTCCCTCACTATCTGCTTCTCAGGAAAAGTGATCTATTTAACACACAAGGGTTAAAAAAAAAAAAAAAAAAAGCCAAGCCTAATTAAATCCCACTGCTATCAACCTGCATTCAGTTTCCATGAGCTTTGGATTAGGCAGCTCAATACATTTTCTAAACATATTACTGTGGTTGTTTAGCAGTGTAAAGGATGTGGTTTGCATTTTTTCCTTCATTACTTTCTGTGAATTAAAGCCACTAAGACTAGCAAGAAAAGCAACACAACTCAGTGGACTAAACCAACCACACTGAAAGTGAGAAAGAGCTTCTTTCTTAACATTAAAAATCTTCCTATTAAAACCACATGGCTCAAGATCATCTCAAGTATTGCCTTACATGGACACTAAAAGCAAGATTCCCAGGCTGCCTTTTGAGATACTTTGAAAACTACAATTATTGGAGCAGACAGTAAATTTAAAGTTATTAGTTGCTCATTCTCAAAGTCACACTTCAATAATTTTATTACCTACCTAGTCATACAAGAATGGAAGCTTGAAAGTCCACTTCAACTAAGAAAATTATGATAAAAATAGTCCAAGAAATACAATTATGGATCAGAGGAGACTGCAGGATTTTACAACAGTATATATACTCACCAATGATTTGTTCTGTTTTTCAGAAAATACAGAAAAAACATACATCCAAAAATTAGAAGTCCATAGAACTTTACTAATGAGTTAATTAGCTTAAGTTCAAGTAGCTTTGAAATGTTCATGCAAAGAATGAGAAGAAATAAATGAGAAGAATAAACTATTTTTTTTTTTTGCTTCTAATTAAGAAAGATTTCAATTAATCAATAAGTACTCAAAATCATGTTGGAAAAACATTGGTTAGTTGCCCCCCAAAAAGGTTATATTACCTCACATGTTCAAAATAAAACTCAAAAGTTGGTAGAAATAACATAATTACAAGGATGTGTTTACTATAGTTTTTACAAAATTTTAGGGAACTGTCCAAGCTGAGCATAGAAATTTTTAAAAAGTACTCCCTTCAACTCTTACAACCTTTGGAAATTCACTGTTTTCTTTGCCTCCTCATGAAAATGACAAGTGTCAGCCTGTAAATCAAATGACTGTATTTCTTTCTGTTTACTTTCCAATTTTTCATGACTGCTTCCATATTTCTCCTGTGAGTGACACACAAGACCTGTGCTCTGATGGAGAAAAAGCTGAGCTCTGAAGTAGAGCTCTCCTCAGGTTAAGCCTCCAACAGAAATGCATGGGGTACCTGAAAAAGACTGTGGACAAACATACCTCAAATAAAAATTAAAAACAAAAAAAAAAAAAAAAAAAAAAAAAAAAAAAAAAGCAAAAGCAAACTTATACCTTAAACTGTTTACAGAGAAATTAAATTTACACCTGAAGCTGTTTACAGGGAAATTCAATTAAAAAATCTTTCACAGTGTTGGGCTATACTGGAAGAGGGTTCTCCATGTGTTATGTCCCTTTGAAGTTGCTGTTTAAAAATTAAGGTGAGACTATCTGAGGGTCTGGAACCCAACTTGCAAGCAACGTACTGAAGGCAAACGTGATCATGCAAGGCATTATATATTTCAATCCTCGGAAAGCAATTCACACACCTTTAACTGATTACACCTGACAATATGCAAAGTAGGAAGAAATAAAGGAGAATAAGAATATGGAAAATGCTCATCAGCAGCTTTTTGAGAGTTCTGCTTACAAGGCAGCCTTAGCCCAACTCCTGGCCTGACAGAGGAGATGCTCTGCTGTGTCACAGACATTCACAGCTGCTATGAGATGCTGCAGGCAAGCATATAAAAAGGCAGCAGTACAACCAGGTTGTAATACCTGAAGTGCTTTGTAGATTCCTCAAACATGAATCTGGAGATTCAGTTTCCAGCAATTTTAGTCAAATTCCTGTGTAATAATGAATTGCCTTTCCTGGTGTGTTTAGGATGTGTATCCAGCCAATGATCACTGCCAAGGTTTGTAGATTAATGCTGTACTGCAGTGAGGACTGTGACAGTGGTAATTTAGCCAATTATGTCCTTTCCTTATAAAAGCTCTAAAGCTTTAAGATGTTCCACTGAAATCCCCTTTTCTTAAATATGATAAAAGGCATGAAAATATAAATACCTTTCAATGAGATACTAGAAAGTCATGACAAGTAAAGGGTGTATTTTAAGACAAAGAAGTAGTTTTTGTTGTTCCTACAGTATTCCCACAAGACCAGCTCTACTTCTATGATCTACATCAGTGAAGCAATTCAAGCAGAAATGTACAAAACTTGAAGGTTTTTAATTAAATGAAACATATTTCAGCAGCATATGTCACAGCTTTTCTGAGTGATACACTAAGGATGTATTCATTCCTGATTCAATACAAGTTTTTTGTTTCATATATGCTCATAATTATCTTTAATTTAGATGTAAGCCCTAATAGTAACTAAGGCAAAGAAAGCACAAGCAGCAAATAGAATCATCCTGCTTCCAACAGTAACACAATGAACATGATAAAAGATGAAGAAAGAGATTACAAACCTTTAAAAAATGTTTCTTGACGACATCTAAAAAAAGACCAAAAACCAAAACCCACCTAGCTACATGCCCCCTAGGTTTATTTAATAATTTCCTACTGTGTAGCAAAATTATCCTCAGCCCAGGACTAGGCTAGTGGATAAAATAACTCTATAGAAGACAACTGAGAACCCAATACTGAAAAAATACAAAATTCTTGCTATCATTTCTGCTTCTTTTTCTCCCCTTCAAATGCTAGAACAGAATAAAAGAACACAGCTGAACTACAAGCAGGGGGAAAAAAGAAAAAATGGAATGTACTGATCAAACCCACACATTTCCTTTTTTTGTGCTCCTCACCATGACTCTTACTTCCTTGCTTTGGTTTCTGATCCAAATTAGAATATACTGGGAAACAACTTTATGCAATGTAAGATTTTCTAAGGGTTTGCTATTTCCAAAAACTTTGTATGAATTTGCAAGTATTGATCTCTGTTCCTAAAAGTCCATCAGAAAAACCTACCCATCAATTTACTGTGCCTAGAAAATCTGCAGAAGAGGAGCTTTTCAAAGAAATATAGTAAAATTCTTAGTGGGGTAAAGAACAGTCATGCCAGCATGATTGTTTACATAACAAGGCAAAATGGGAAATTTTGAAAATTTCAATAATTTCAATTTTTTAAGTGAATCACAATTTTTTTTTTTTCAGTGAAGGATGTTTTGAAGTAAGTGAAATTCCTAATATTATTTTTTTACAAAACTTTGATACTTTAGTAAAATCTACTTTGCATTTGGACTATTTAGCTTTTCTCACATTTAACTAATTTTTAATGTGGGTTTCATTGATATAGTAGTGCTGTCTGGAACAGCAAATAACTTCCTAATTTAGGATAATGCTCATTTTAAAATGAAGTGATATACATGAAGCATTTAGCACACAGAGTTTCTGAGATAGGCTGGTTTAGATAACCACTTTAGCATATTTTATCTGGAAAAAAGAAATTGTTACTTAGAACACAATTAGAAATAGTTCCATATTGCCAAATAATTAGTTCTCCCCTCTCTTGTGAGATTTTACTCTGGACAGAGATTTTCTTCCTGCAAGAGGAAGGGAACACAATGGAAGTTTCCCAACTTCATGAAAAAGGAAAACAGAGATGAGACAGAGGAGTTTTGATTAACTTGTTTCCTGAACATTCAGCATTCAGTCCACTACATTATGCAAAATATCTATTGAGTTACAAGCAAGATTTTTTATCTTTGGGTTTTTTTTTGAAATCCATGATACAATGTAATTACAGTTTTGGCACTTCAGCATAAAAAGAAATGTTTCATTCTCTTTGCCTCATTAGGATCTCATATGAGATCCTGTCAGCTGCAAGTTTGTTCAGTTTATCTCAAGAAAAAAGCCAGAAAAAAGCTTAAAATTTCCCTTAGAAATGTCAATCAAAAGCAATGCACTGGCTGGAACTCCAAGTTCAGAAGAATATTGCTCATGTCAGTCGAGAATCTTTCTGTGGGCCCATTTTCTTCATCACTTTAAAAACAGATGATATTTATGTAAAGGCCCAACCTTGCCTTGCAATTACCCCAGAATCAAACTGTGCTGTAAGGAGGCGTTCAGGCAATGATTCCACCACGTATTTCTCATTATGTGCTCTTTTCCTAGCTGAGAAGTACTTTTTCTAGGATCACAGTTTCACAAAAGATAAATAGTACTCAAATTTGAGCTGACCAGGGAGACTGGATATTCAATCTTAAACCATATCTTGGCTATGTGAAAATTATTGATTCCAAAATTCTCGTGATTTAACTCAGCATATTCTGCAGGCTGTATTCATTTAAATTCAAATTTAATCCTTCCTTTCCAGTCATGTGGTGAAGACACACTCCTGTTACTCATGTTCTTTCATGCAGCTCTGCTTTTATTGTATTTGCAACAGTTGCTAAACAGCTCCTCATATCAGATCTTCCATTCCACCACACATACCTGTCTTAATGTGCCCATATAATTTTATAATCTTTTATTCATTATCATGTTGCCCTTTTTATATTACAATAGAGCTGTTAGGAATGGCTGCTGTTAATACTGGAGACTGCATGAATTATTAGTTTTTATGCCAGGATAAAAGTGTTGATTGAGGGCAGAGCACTGCTGTAGGATCAGAAGGAAGTTCCCATGAACCAGCTGCAGAGGAATGCAGAAATTGCAGGAATTTTGCAGCACTGTGCTTTCACCTCATGCCATGGCATGAGACCTCTGACATGGCATGGCACACTAACTGCATTTCAATTTGCTGCCACTTTAAGTAAAAGCTAGTAATGAAGCAGATCCACAAAATTTTTTTCTCACTAAGAGTCAAATCCTGTTGCTTTGTATAATCTTAGTGCTGATGTTTGAAACAGGTGAATTTCCAGAGTCAATTATTAAAAATGTGCTGGGTAACCAGATTATAAACCATGAGACTTCACAGAGCTGGTGCAAAACTCATTGTCAGACCTTTCCAGGCTTGTGAATAGAGTTAAGGTAAAAGCCTGGCAGAAGGCATCCACAGGGAGCAGAATAGAACTGTTTCAGAATGGAATTGTTTGGAATTGTTGGGAAGGACCTGCAAGGATCATTCTGTGACTGCCTGGCCACCCCAAGGCTGACCAGGTTGCAGAATGTTGTTGAGGGCACTGCACAGAAGCCTTTTAAACGCTGCCAGGCTTGGGGGAGCAAGCACCCCTCTAGGAAGCCTGTTCCAATGTCTGACCACCCTCCTGGTAAAGAAATGCTTTCTAATATCCAGTTTAACCTGCCCTGGCACAGCTCAGCACCATTCCCTCAGTCCTGTCACTGGAGCCTGCCCTTCAGCCTCCTTTTATCCCAGCAAGATAACTCCAAAGCTCTCAGCTGCTCCTGTGTTCCAGCCCTTCCACCAGCTTTGTCCTCCTGGTGACAGCCCTTGTCTTGAATGGGACAGCAAAAACCTTTAAATGTCTGTATAGTGCAATCTCTTTCTATAGCCAGATTATCAGGCAAAAAGGAATGATCTGGTGGTGCCATTCTAACCAAAACCATGCGCCCTTGAACAGACAGCTTTCTGTCAAAAAAAAATTACACTAATTTGTCTTTCATTTATTAATTCAATTTCCCCAATTAGATAAACTGTGATTATTTAACTACAGCTTGTGGAAAGCCACAGAGTTTGCAAAAATTGAAAAGCACACAGCAAAAAGACTGGAGTCTGAGTAACCTAACAGCAAACCACGCTGCAAGTCAAGCTTGGCTAGATTTGTGTTGGATTTAACTCTGAAAAGGAGTTTTCTTAAACACACAGCACAGGAACTAATTTTTCTTTAGCTACTGAGCAACACTAAAGCTGCATCATGAAACCAGTTTATTAGTGGTAAATAAAACCAGTGGTTCCCTAATAAAAGTGGGAGATGCAAATCTGCTTTCACAGAGCTCAGTTTTCAATAACTCACCATAAAGGTTGCCAGAACTAAAACAGAAAAGCATTTTTAGGAATTTCCCTAAAGCATATACTTCCCTAAATGCCAAGTAATGCATATCCCTTAGGTTTTCAGCAAATATTGTCCAAATGGATTTACTAATCTGAAAGTCTATTTACAAACCCCACAACAGATTTATACAAACCATAACATGTATGTAAATCTTACCAATAAAACTTAAATAAAGTTTTGATTAGTTTTTAATTTTTCATGTGCAACTTTGCCAGTACAAGCAATAGATTTATTTCTAAATCACAGTTTTGAGGCTCAGACATTAGCATCAGAATTTAAAATTACACACACAGCCCTTACACATTAACTCTTAATCATGTTCTATAAATTCCAATCAGAATTTCTACAGTAAGCTCAGGAAGTCCAGATGTAATAATGAGTTTCATAAAAGGCTTTGTAATCTGTTTCTCATGTTCTTCTTCCAAGTTCAAAATAAATCACACTCCATCCACAAAGCACCTCGGTTGCTGGGGGTTTTTTGTAAAAACAGCAATTTGTCATTATGTGGCATGTTTAGCCATGGTTCTTCTACAATTCTATTGGAATAACATCAATAACATATGCAGAAAGGACTATTTAAATTTAAGGCATGAATTTTAAGCAGATCTAGGAATCAACTTGCCATAGAACTGGCATGCAAAGAGCAAATCCTCCTCAGGCCACTTTTAACACCCTTTCAGTTCAAATTTCAAAGCCTAGCAGGAACTCTGCTGCCACTGGAACAACCCCTGTGCCAGCTCCCCATGCACTTCTCCCTCTCATCTTCCCACAGGCACCAAAGCTCCAGTGGCAAACCAGATCTGAGAGCTGAAAACAAAACAAAGCCTCGAGCAAAACCAGCAGCGAACCCAAACGGTTCCTTTGCAGTCAGATCAAACCTCACCCTGCTCACTCCAGACTGGCTCAGGGGAACTGGGGAACCACAGACCCAGCAACCTTCACCTGATGGAGACATCTGATAATCTTAATTATTACATTAGCTTCAAAGCCTTCTGAAAAATCCAATTCCAGCAGCAGGTGTTAAAACTTGGCATTCAGCTCAGGGTTTGATGGGACACAGGTGACAGCAAGGGAAGAGGCAGGGAATCAGAAGTGATGCAGCAACGACAGGTGGAAGAAAGTGGTTCTTGTTATTTTAGGAATTGTTTACTCTTCCTGAGAAACTTGTAAAAAGCAGGAAAAAAGGTGAACTGACAACCTAAATTTCAAAAATGTTCCTCCACGATAAGGTCAATAAATGATATTAAAAGCAAGATATGTAACAGTGAAGGTTGCTACATTTTAAGTACTTATATAAATTGTTTTACTTTAACACTATTTATATAATTTCTTATATTACAAACAGGCTTTCAATTAAAAACTCTTTTGCCAAATCCTCTCATGACAAAGCAGTACCCAAAAATGAAAGGGCATGAGCCCCAAGCTCTGCCCATACAAGGGAATGTTCTCCTTATTTGAAGTGAAAATAAAGACAAGAAAAAGAAACTTTTCCTCCATGTTGATTCAATCAATTTTGCTTTTTAATGACACTTAAAACTTCTGTAGCAGAGCACTTATTCCACTGAGTCTAATCAAGTTTTTCAGCTGCATAAATCTAAGTATTCAGCCTTTTGTCTGCAGAGTGCTCCTCTGCTTCCTTTTAAGCCTTGGGACTGAATTCCTGTCTCAAGCACAGCAGAGTGCTGGGGGATTACCAAGGATGCAGAATATGGTTTATAATTGAATTCCCAACAGGTCTGGCATTCACAGAGCCAACACTACACATTTTGTTCTGGAATATAAAGATTTGGATCTGCAGCTGCTGCCTCTCAGTTTGTACCTGAAAATCCAGGAGTGCACCTGCACTCACAGGCTCAAACACTTCATGAACAGCTAAAAGACTGATGAATAATTTTTATATGATTTATATGATTTATATGATGATATATAATTTTTATGTAGACCACTGGCTCCTGGGTAAAGCCAGAGTGAACTTCACTGAAGTACACAGAACCAGGACTATAATCAAATTATTGGGCTCATTTGTTTATGCCAGGTGCATTTATCTAACGGAGGGCACTAATCAGCAGCTTTAAAATTTTGAAATCTGAATGATAAGAAATTCTGGCACCTTGTCAGATGCCACAAAGTTATTACAAATAGATTCCTCAAAATGTTATCTCAAGTAAACACCTTAAAGAGGAAATGAAAAAAAAAATTAAAATTATGCTTTCTTCACCGTTGTTTTTTAAAGCTCTTATTTTAAAAAATAGCAACACACCCCTCATAATCATGATATGTTGCAAAAATAAGCTAATTGAGAAGGCAGTGAATTTTTTGTTGCCTTGAATGTTTTGCAAAGCTGTGATTAAAAGTCTGCCAGTTTGCCAGAGCCTACAACTGTCAGTACTCTCTAAATTAATGAAAAACAAACTTGTGTTACATTTAACATCTCTCATAAAAATATAGAAAATATCACTGAGTAGATAATCTTTAGTAATATCTTTTTCCAAGTATTTCAATTTCATGAAGTCTGTGTGTATACACAGCTCAAATAAGCCAGCAGAAGAATAACTGCTAATTAACTGCTTTGAATAAATTAAAAAAATTCAGTGAGGTGCAAATGTGTTGCCATTTATTTGGCCATTTGGGAATTAGAACTGTTTTGTCTCAAGAAAATAAATATTATCCATTCAGAGTTTGATTATTATAAAGAAGTTAGCACCTAAGTGTGGATGGATCACATCTGATGGTAGCAACATGGAGATTATTTTACTGTTTATCTGTGATAATTTAGAACAGATTAAGTAGAACTTTGGCCCTGTCTAAGATTATTATGCAATATCCATGTACACCTGTTACTGATATATCTCAGCAGTAAAATAAATGGGTTATTATTTCATCTAAGGAAAAGACAAGCACTCTCTGAGATTGAAGAATTATCACGTAACTAAGAAAAAACTACTATTTTTATGAATGGCTTCTCAAAGTGAGCACCATTCAGGACATACAGTTTTATTGATAATCTGATTTTGAAGAAATTTCTCTCTATTTCCACAGTCATATCACTTTGAGATGAGGAAAAGGCTGCAGTATACTAGAATATACTATTCCATTACCCCAGAGCAACTTCCATCTTTCTTCCCTTCTACCCTTCTGAAATGCTGTTTTTCATTTATTGGCTGCTGGATTCTTGTCATGAAACACTTTAGGTCAAAATGCAGTACTTTGTAATACTAGTTTAAATTTTGAGCTAAAATTATTTCAACAGATGATCCAGATGCTGTACCTTTTAAAATCAATATTATATGTGCATGGTTGGAATTAGGCTGCAATTTATGAAACTCCTAGCCATTAGTTTTACAAGAAGGTATTAAAATAAAAAATAGCTTCATAGCCAGCAGATGATCTCTGCTTATGAAACAGAAATACCATTTCCACTGTAGAAAGTTATATCTTTTATATTGCTTTGGTTTTATGGTTAGTTTGCTACAGACAAAACCCAACCCCTGGCCCAAGGAACCGCTGGTGGGTGGGGTCATCACTCCTGTTGGTTAATTAAATCTCATTAAACCAACAAGCTTGAATCTATTCTGTTGGACTCAAATGGAAAATGGGATTGTGCTTGAGCGTGTGAGTCCTGAAGGCTTTAATACTTGAGTGTCTCAGCAAACTGGCAATGCTCTCTTTTGACTACATTAGTAACAAAACCAGCTCTACAAACAGCCTGTTCTTGCTGGGATTTTGTAATAACTTAATTTATGTTGTTTTTTGACTCATCATAAATTTTTTTAAAGTATACACTAATTTTGGCTCACAACTTCTACAGTTGACAGAATTTCTTCATGTTGTCCAACTGTATTTGAAAAGACAGCCTTCATGCTAATTTTGCAATCCTTCATTTCAGGAGATCTATTTAAAAACCTTTAATTGTGCTTTTTAGCTATACCCAGTATAACTGCCTGCACATCAACATACTGGGAGACAGAACAGGAGAAAAGAAAGGACAAGGGCAGAGCACAATTTCATGCACAGGATTATATTACAAAAACATCTTGAAGATTTTTATCACTGAGAATACATTGAGTTTGTCATACACAACCAGTTAAAAACTATTCAGAATGAGAATTTCAAGTAAAGATTATCTGCCACTGGGATCAGATTTTCACAGCACATCTGCAATGAGGAAATCAAAGAGCAGGGATTTGAAACAGGCCCAGCCACTCCTCTCAGTGCCACAAAATGTAAAATGCAAGAAGAGAATTCCATGGTGCTGCACATTGAAATCTGAAGTTTCAGCTGTTTCTTTTGGCTCTTGACCAGGATTTAAGGGCTAAACTTAAATAAGGTCAGACATTACTTGGTGCTTAATTTATACTTTTAGGTTCCTTCAGACATCCCATCGCTCAGCTCAGGATGTAATATGTTGGTTCTTAGGAGCTTTTTCCCGGGACACACAGCTCTTATGCATTGTTTGGATGTTTAATTCTGGTCTATATTCTCCCCCTCTGGATGGCTCCAATCTCAGGAAATGCTCAGCATCAAGAGCACATCTGCAGAAAAGTTCAGCCATCACTTTGATGCCAAAATAGGTGCCCACATTTAAAGACAAGATTAAAAATGTCAAGAATACACTGTACGACTGTACCCAAAGGAAGTTATTCCTATGGTCTAAAAACTAAAACTAACAAAGAAACACCCACTTTAGCAGCTGTATTTCCCCAGGTCTTTCTGCAAGTTGTTTGCAAAACCAGCTGATTAACTCTTAGTACAGAAAAACTATTTAGATTCCTTGTCACTTGAGCATATATTAAAGTTCCACTGACTTTCCCTCATATTCACTCAAATGTAAATTGGAATACACTAAATTAAAAAAAAAAAAAAAGAAAGAAAAAAGTAGTTACTACATTATTGTTAGTAAAAACTTCACGTTTTAAGAGGAATGCACTGGGGAAAGAACTGTCTGATTTGACATCTTTGTCAAAAGATCTGTAGACAGAAAGGAGCTCCTACAGAGAGCTGCTACAACAGACAAGGCACTTTTAGAGTACCCAGAGGAACTATTCCTCCAGAATGTTGGCATCTTCTTTAAAGAAAAATTCATCTTCCTTGTAAAGCCACCGATTCAATACATGTGTGCCAATAACAAATGCCCCACGGTAGTACTGGTGCTAAAGAATGGATTAATAAAATTAGAGTCTGATAAATTAAGTAACTAAGTGTGTGAAGAACGGGGTAGTGGGAAACAGGGGAATATTCAAACAGCCCCAGGCATATTCCTACCTATTAGAGAAGCAAGCTTCAGATTTGGGTTTTTTTTGGTTTGTTCAGATTTAAACTTGTTGGATTTCAGTGGTTGAATACAAATCAAATTACTACCTGATTCTATAAACATATGCATTGACTTTCCTTAAAAAATGCATGCATTTGTCCAATTGTTTGACATCCCTCACAGCAACTTATATTTTTGAAGTAAAAGCAAAGGATGTACAATATTCATTACACAGTAAAAAGCCACTCTTGGGCAAACTGAAAATAATCTTTTGACTTGTGCAATAAATATACAATAGCTTCTTTGTACAGTCATGATCATCAACCAGCAGACAAAACCTCCCCAAAAAAATAAGACACCTGTCACAAATATCTTTGCTGAGATCCTGTCACCAATGCAGATAGAGCTGCAGTCAGATATAAACCAAAATAAGGCATGGCAAAGGAAGGAATTGCTGTGGGAAATGTAACTTCTTTCCAAGGCAAGTGAATTCCCATTAACACAGGCACACATGTGGCCTCAGCACAGAGAAGAAAAAATGTTCAGCTGGTCACAGCCAGCAGCTGAAATTTCAGCAAATCCCAAATATTTGTCATATTGTACCTTCAGAAATCTTGCTCCAGCTCTGAAATGTTCCAGTCTTTGTCTACAGTGTCAAACAAATCAGATTTTTCAAGTTCATTCTGTATTCAGGTGAGGAAATGAAGTAGTTACTCAGTTACTGTAAGTACCACTTTTGACTCATACTATTTTATTTTCTCGTATCTAAAATAGGGATTAAACAATGTTTCCTCTCACTCCTACCTATCCTCTTTTGCTTATTCAGATTGCTGTAATTTGCAGTAAAAAGGGCGTTCCATGAGATGTACAAACGGCATCAATCTTGGCTTCCCATCCTAAGATTTAGGATGATACATTATGTATCAGCTTATGTGTTTATCCTGTGGTTTGACTGGATCAGGCAGAGCTGACACATTTGCTTCCTTCACTTAAACTCCAACTCCAGTTTGAAAAATGATGCAATGCTTTTTTTTCCCCTTATACTGACATTTGCAGACAAAGCTTGAGAGTAGCCAAGTACAATTTAGGTCTAACAGAGGACTTCAGGAACTAATGGTTTTGAAGTGCAATAAACATTTTGACAGAAGCCAATTATAACTTTTTAAAAGAACATATAGTCTTATTGCAAAATCAAAAATACTTAAGGAATGTAGAAATAATTTTCTGTTTTCAGTCAGAGGACTGAACAGGTAAGAATGTTCACAGACAATCCATGGGGATGGTTTCTACACATGCCATGCTGTTAAAGGCTGCTATAATTTTTTTTTTTATTTTTCTCTTATTCATTGAAACTACAGCTCCTGGTTGTTCTGATATTTTCATAGTTGTCAGAGTTCTCTAAGCTGAAAGCATTACATTCCAGTGACTCAAAAAAAAAAAAAAAAAGGCTCAGAAACAATCTTGTAATAACAGAGCCTTGACATCTTCCCACAACCTCATGAATATATGTCACATTTGTCAGGAGGAAACGTAATTAGTTCTGTCCTGTAATAATTCTTCCATTTCTGAAGGAAGCATATTAGCATATCAGCAGAAAAGATATGGAAAATTTCAGAGGGTAGGGGAATAGAGCTGTTTTTTAATACCTGACTTAACCAAGTAGAGATGTGTTGCATGGTACAGCTGGTTCATCAAATTTTTACCAGGGGTTCTGCAATTTCAGCTTATTTTTATTACCTAGTCTTTATCCATCAGAGTTCAAGTATAAAGTGCAAGAGTCCTTGAGGCTACTTGCTTTTAGGAACAAAGAACTACTGAAAAATTCCAAGCATATCTCCCCTAACTAGGCTGGAGCAGATAGAAAATATGCTGTCTGGCAAACACAGTGTGACTGTCTGTCAGAAAACCTCATGTCTTTAGCAGAAAAGTCACTTCTCTCATATCTAATGCTGAGAAAATCCCCAGACAGCTTTTTTTTTTTTCCTCCTTTTGAATGTTGTTACTTTCCTATTCACCACAATTAACAGAATAATTACTAGTTAGAATTACAAAGTTACTGTACCAGGTTATATCACAAGATTTGCTCTTGCTTTTATTGCTGCTGACAACAGCCACAGAATAAAACACACATTGGTAGAAGGAGTTTTCAGCAGGTTTGTATTTACCCTCTGCTTGAACTGGATTACATGTTCTTTCATGCACAAAGGCTAAAGGTAAAACAAAGAGTCTCACTTGTGTGCTTAAGAGAATATGTGCTAAATCAAACCATTCCTGTGAAATATGGGTGCCTGTGCTGCTTTGCAGGAAAACACAAAATCTGGGTTTTGTTTGTATTCACAGTGTCACCACAGACAGTAGAGTTGTGTTTTGAACATCTCAAATACTATCAAACCATAAATACCAGTAAGATTCCCAGAGCCAGTATATGAGATGCTGGTGAGATAAAAAGGCAAATTATTTAACTTAGAGAGTGACTAGAGCAGCTGGCACATTGCACTGCACCTATGCTGCTCCATCACCTTGGGGCAGATGAGAGCTCTGATAAAAAACATGAATTGCTGCCAACCTTCTCAGCCCAAGCCCCATGTTTTCGTGTGTGACAGGGCACTCAAATGGTACCCTAGATATTTCTGGTAGATTCACAACAAGGTCAAACTCCACATGTAAAAATTCAGTATCAAGAGTAGACTGAAATGTGAATATTGATCAGGCCCCCACCTTGGTCCTCACTTCCTACACTGAGACCTGTTCTTCTGCTTTGTTAACCACACCCAGCATCTGTCACCTACCCCAGTCCATATTCCTGCTTGTTAACTGGGGGCTTGAATAATTCATTTTTAAAAGAATAAAATCATAATGTAATTCACCTCCAAAGAGGCGTGAGAGTTCTGCTGGTCTGTGTAGAACTTGTGCCTTTGATGAAGAGACTGAGAGGTGATGGCAAAGTCTGGCACATGCAACTGAAGAGAGGAATTTTAAAAATTATATTGGACAGAATACATCACTGAAGAAAGCTAACTGGAGAAATTACCTGTGAAAACGGACACTCCAAATTTTGGTGAAACATTTTAGTGATGTAAATCAGAGCATATAGGAGAAATTTACAGACTGCACTCCACACAGTGACGTGGGGGAAGGCTGCCGTGTATCTGCCTGGGCCTTGCAAGGACAAAGGGTTTTCTAGGATATGAGATATTTTCAGATGCATCAGACTTCTGTTTGCTCAATGAGATGAGTTCTGCACACACCAAACAAACTCTTTAACACTTTAGGTGCTGAAACTCTGACTGGAGTAATATTGTGTCTCTGCTGCTCAAACAATTCTGCCAAATCCTCTGTCTCCACACGGAGGCAATTTCTAAATGAAAACAGAAAATACCTCAATGGAATGGACAGATGTAGAGATGCCTCAATGCAGAAGCTATTGGCATGCCCAGGCACCACCTTTCAAAAATGACCTGATTCCCAAAAGGGCATAAATACAGTAGGAATAACACAGGAATATGAATGTACTCTGTTGCAATATCTACACCAGGAATAATATGCTGTTAGAAATGCCTCTGATAAAACTCTGCCACACAGACATTCCGTTCACAGTGCTATTCTACTGATTCAAAATCAGTAAAATCCCAAATATCTTTGGGATTTTAAGAGTTTGAAACCTTCATGTTAATTTAGATACATTGTATTATCTTGGCATGCAAAAAAACCCCAACAAAAACAAACAAACACCCCAAAATCCAAAAAATAAATAAACAAAACCAAGCTCGTTTGCAGACACCATGCAGGAAGATTAAAATACTTGGCAGAGGTAGCATGCACCAAAACACAGATTTTCATTTTTAGAAAGATTACAGAGAAAGAAACTACCAAAGTTATGGACGTCACTGCACTGCCAATTTGAAAGAATGTTCCCTATATTAGAAAATTAATGGGACTAAACACAGGTAAATGGGAATATATATCCCTTCCATGCTTCAAAGGAACAGACCAGTATGATCCTGGTAGAAAATGCCACAAGTCAACATTCTTGTGCTGCACCTTATCTGTGGTCAGAATGTGAATTTCATTTACCAACAGTCCAGCAGTCTCTTCATTACACTTGCATACTTTTCATTCCATTTGCTTCAGGAAGAGAACCTGCCTGTCACCTCCTTGGAAGCACTAAAATCCTATTTCCCTAATGGTGATGAAGGGCTTCAAATCAACACAAGCTTTTCTATCAGCCTGAGTGGCCATACAAGCAAAGCAGATTGTGAGTGATTTACAGTGAAAAATAAGAATAAAAAGTTATAGTTTCAAATGAAGCACTTGCATGTGAAACTGCTTTGATCACACAAGCTGACCAATGGAAAGAATATTCCCAATGTGGATCCCAGTGAAGACAACTTCAAAATTTCTAACTATATTGAAAGGTTTCACAGGGAAACAGAATGTATTTAAAAATTATTAGCAAATTCAAGAGGAAATTATGTATAAATGAGATCTCCATTTCTCTTACCTTTGCAATGGTCTCGTGCAGGCTGAAGGAGGGATCCAGTTCTTCAGTTTTTGTTGCAGGTACAGGAAAAAGAGCTTCAGAGAGAAAGCTGGAATTCTGTGAGAAAGAAGAAAGGGGCTTTTTAGGATTCCACATTGATTTCCTCTTTCAACTGGTTATTGAATTTTTGTGATAGATTGAGAAATCTTTCCAATCTTTATTAAATTTTGATGATTATGACACTTATTTCACTGATCTCATTGACTGATTCCAAGCCCCTGAAAAAGGCAAAAAAACCCTAAGTCTTATGACTTTATTTCTGGAATGGCAGTTGTCTCTGTAATTATGCTTCCCACAGCAGCTAAAAATTTTGCCTACCAGGAGAAAAAAAATATATATATCGACACAGCTTTATTCTGAGCTAAGTAGCAATCAGACATCTTATTAACTAAGTTATGATTTAAGTCTTCAGGAGAAATGTAACCACAATAATCAAGGAATACTCTTATCTTTTGCAACCATCCTACTTCTCTATCCAGTGAGTCCATCTACACAATGAGGGATTTTTTGTCAACTTCCTAAAATTATATACTTTATGTTAACCAGTCTATTAACACCAGACAATCTAATATATTGTTTGTACAGAATGTTCATCTCTTCTTGTACTCTAAAAAAACTAAGATATTATTTGCACATTTGTTGTCACAAGAAAAAAACAAGAAACCAATAACAAGGAGTGGACTGGAAAAAAAGGCAAAACAATATAAAACAAACCTCTAAGCCTCAAAAGTGCCCAGTTGCCTAAAGCAGGAATTAAATTACATTGCTGGTAAATTTGCATGTTGAATTTTTCTATAAATTTATGCCTTCGTGATCAATATTCTATCAGCGTTTCCATGCATTTCTAAGAGATTATTTCTGGTAGCAAACTCCCACCACCACTTTCTTTAAAAAAATTATATATATAATTAGCATTGCATCATATAAATTTTTGTGATCAGTGATGCATCTGTGTGTTGCATAACTTGTCACAGAAACATCACAAAAATAAATGAAGTAATTTTTTCTTTCAGAATTTTTTTTTTTAGATCTCAGGGAGAAGATGCACAGTCATTTATTACAAAGATTAAATACATACTTCAGCATTAACTCATAACTATTCATCTTTGTTTCAAGTTTGCACAGCAGTTTACAGAGCTGTGCCACTTGACTGGGGGGCTGCTGAGCAACACCCTCATTCTGCTGTGGTGGTGCCAATGCTGCTCATCATCAGTCACATAAATGCAATCAATAACTTAAAGAGGGTTGCATCATTCATATTCACTCTTGAGTATCTCACTGAGAGTCACGGAAGGGAGTGATTACCAAATTAAATTTGGCACACAAGGTCAGATTATTGCTCCATCCGGATAAATATCTTTAGAATCTCAAGTTTGGTGAATCCTCCCCGGAAAGCAGGGATGCACTGCTCACCTGGCTCCTCTCCCACCCCACTCCAGACCCCACCTGGGCCAGGTGAACGAGCAGCCTCTGCTGCTGCCTCAGCCTCTGCCTTTGGAAGAACTCAGCTTACACAGGCAATGATCTGCAAATGAACCAAAACGACTTGGACATCACAAGTGACCAGTTTTTTTGCTCCTGAAGGAATCAAGTCCCTGCTTGCAAAGATCTTGAAGAGAATTGCTGTTTGAAATAACTTGCTGACATCTGAAATCATCCTGCTGTGCACTTGTAAAAGCAAATGTTTAAAACAGCTGTGACTGCTTTTTTTACTTTTTTTTTTCCCTCATAACAAGCTCCTCTACAAAGAACATCTAGAAAGGCCAACTTTGTTTCCTTTGCCTTTTGCTGTTTTCCAAGTACTGTGTTCACTAGAGAAAGCTGCATGAGCTTCCCAACTAACACAAGCCCAGGGAGCACATGGCAGAGAGAAGGTCCAGATGATGTTCCAAGAGCACCTCTCAGCATTTAAGAGCAAGACCAACACCTTCCATGAGCTGGAAACTGAATCACACTTCTCTGTCGTTGTTTCACCAAGCTCACAACTTGTATTTTGGCTTTTTTGAACAGCAATTTGCAAAGCAAATTTCTAGTAAATGCACACCAAGAGAAAGACTCGCTAATCCAAAAATATTAAAACCAATTTCCTTTATGTATTATTCCTTTATAGTTTTCAGCCACAGTAGGAGCTGCAGCTGCAGTTGTTGTCCTCGGTCTCTCCCACAATCACCTCCTAAACACAAATCATCACCTCTGCCCCAGCCAGGCAGCAGCATCACCCTCACCTTCTTCAGGGGGCAGAGTCTTCAATGCATTGTGAATGCTCTGGAGATGGTATCAAATCATGGAAAAACCTTTTCAAGGTCAGACCACTGTGAAACACCCTAAATTTAGGAGGCCCAACTTCCACTAGTGCTTTGAAAATTTTCACCTTTGGCTTTCATCACATTCCGTTAATTTTTCTTTAAGTTCATGGCTATCCAAAAGGATTAAGAAGATTTTATCTTCTGATATGAAGTTATGCTTTTATCAAACAAACTTTACAATCTACAAAGGATCACCCCAATAATCCTTGAATTCCCAATGAAATTATTTGGTATCTCTATGAACTCTTCAGAAGAGAAACGAACAAGCATGACACGTATTTGTAAGCGAGGTTCCTTTGTCTCGTGTTCCTTTTGGAATAATCAGTTAACCTGGTATTTTCAATACTCATTTAATGAAGCATTCTGTGAAATTAGAACGACATTGATGTTCTACTTTTCAAATAATGGGTCACTTCTGATTAAACTTTGATTGAACATTCAACTTTCAATCTTAAAACAAATTGCCTCCTTTTCTTTTTAATTTGAACCCAATTTCCTGCTGCCCTCGGGTCTTGTGACAGTAATTAATTGATTTATGAATCAATTAAATGGAGATCGAAAATGCAGGCTAAAATCTCTTAAAACCCCAAATCTGGTTTACTCTTGCTTATTTATGATGGACACTTGCACTAAAATTCACTTCTGATTTTCTACACTCATTTTTCTAACTTAACTTTTCCTTCCTTAACTAATTAAGTGAACAAACTGTTTCACCATCTAAAGGTACTAAATTCACCATCCCTTGTGTACTGTCTTATACCTTCAATTTATATGCCAACTTTCAACCAATGCATTTTAAATCACAAATAAAATCCCACAGCACTTCTGGTGATTTAATGAAAAACAGTAAATACCAAGACATGCTTTAGAGATCAATTTTGCTGTTATTAAATTAAAAAAAATTAAAATATCAAATTTTGCCACACATTGTCTTAAAACTGGAATTATTTCTGTAAATACATGTGATTTTTTTTACTAGCTGAATTGAGAAGAGATTCTGTTTTCTTGACTATTACTTGAGAAACTGTAAAATTACCAGTTAGAGAAATTGTGAATTTATGTACCCAAATTATGTAGGTAATAATTCCTTAATATGCTCTCATTCCACACTCAAACTGATTTTTCTTGCCTGCTGAATGTTCCCCAGCTTTTACAAGAAGACCTCCTTCTGTTCTTAAGAGAAGGAATTATTATTATTATTATTATTATTATTATTATTATTGTGAATAATACATAAATATAGAGATATTATTATTATTATTATTATCATGAATAATACACAAATATCTCCAGAAATAATTTTTCTGGGGGTGGGGGGAGGTGAGGGGAGGCTTTTTGGTTGTCTGTTTGTTTTGAAACTAACAGGCAGTGGAGGTTTCTCCACTCAGCAATAAAGACGCTCAATCTGGAAAAACAATCTTTAGACTAAAGTTCTTCATCCAGTTTGACTCCACCCTTGTTAACATTTGTCAGAATTGTCCATACTCAGGCCTTCAACACTTCACAATATTCATGGCACCAATTTTATATTGCACAGGAGACAAAAGAAGGCACCAGGAAAGGTAAAAACAGAGAGGAAGCAAGTGAGAGCAGAAATCCTTCTGAAATTTGTACAGGTGGGCAAGAGGTATAAATGTGTTAATCTTACACTGCTAAAGCCTGCAAGGCAAATGCACAAAAGAAGGATGTAAACCAAGAAAAAAATGTTTATTTTCTTCATACAGACCAAAGAAAAATGTCTAGAAGGTGAGAATTTAGGGGTTGCTTTTGCTGCATCAGGACTGACACTATGCTCTGTTACCTGCCCAGTATAAATAAATACATGCTGTGTGTGTTCCATGAGCTGTTAACCTGTTTCACTCTTTCTGCCTTTTTGCAGTACAACAACACAAAAAGTAGAATTGCAGAAAACTGAGGGATCCACAGAAATGTGCATTGTCTGGCCACTGAAACACAAAGTAGACACTGCAGCTCTTCACAATCTACCTGGGCACAGGTTCAGCTGGGGGGGTGGAGTCACACAAGGCACACTCTGAATCTGTGCAGTGCCCAAAACAACAACAGAGGCTTCACAACTGCATCAGGACTTGCCTGCATCTGCATTCAACACCAGTGCCAAAAAACTGTCACAGCGTGATGGAGAAAGCCCTGCCAGGAGAAAAGATAAAGAGAGAGCAGCGAGAAGAACAAAAGCACCTCTGAAATCTGCACTGCAGGCTCTCACTAATTCCTTCTTCCATTTTCCCTAAGTCAAGCAATTGGCATACGGTGTCCTGGCAGAAAATATTCAATTGCATTTCTTTGTGACAGAGCTGTTTCACCTCACCTAGGCTAAAAGGCCATCTCTTCCCCCTTTTATTTTTTTTTTACTGCCTGGCAGGGTGATTGAACAAGAGGTTTGACTGTAAGAAGGATCAAAAAGAGAGTAATGGAAAAGGTATCTCATAGACTAAAATATGGCTTATCATCATCTATCTGGATTACTTTTACTTTGGGAGGGTACTGCAGACTGAAGCAGATTAACTGAAAAAGTAGATTATGTAGAATAGAACAGACAGAAGCCAAAGTGTGGTTCAAATTGAATTGATGAAATAATAACAGGGATATAGGATTTCTCACTAATAAAGGCCCATAGGGCTGCAAATACACTGTAGAAGAGATTTTCTGCATCTCCATCTCACTAGCAGGCTGGCTTTACCCTTTCTAGCAAATGCTCTAGATATCTAATTAAATATCACCTCCCAAATCCACCAAGGATTATAAAATAAAGTAAAAGTTTGTTTCACTGATGCAAAACACATAAAATAGGTCCATAAATTACTTTTATAAAGCAAAGCTCTGCAATTGCCACGCCTTCAAAGTGAGAATGCCCCAACTCTGGAAAACAGGCTTGTCAGAAGGAGATTCTAACAAGAATCTTTTTTTCTGTATTTTCACCATTTCAGTTTACTGGAGACCTTTTAGAAAAGAAACAAAACCACATCTATTTTCTGTTTGAATATTCTGGTAAAGATGTGCAGTGACCTTGCAATGCTACCCAATGCTGGACAAAATGAGCAAGGCCTGCCAAACAAGACTGCACAAGAATACAGGAGAGGCAGAATTGGAATCACTGCTGCACAAGTTATTTTATTATTCAACTCAACTGCAGCCAGAAAAAACCCAGCCAACAGTCATAAGGAAAGGAATATAAGTACATTTCTCTCATCTCTTTTAATTTAATGTTTTCTTCCCTATGTTAGTAAGTGAATTGAAATAATCACTGTAAAGCTATAAACTCACAAAGTGCAGCACAAAGAAAGAAACTTTTAGGATGTCAGGATACTTGCCTGGCTTTATTCCTCTGCAGTTTTCCCTTGGTGCTTTTTACACTGAAAGCAGAATCAGCAGTTTAGGTAGGGGTGGCCCAAGTCAGAAACCTGGAACCTGACACAGGATCTTCCCAAAGTTTCACAACTTAGAAACAGGAGGCTCAGTAAGATTCAGTACATCTAAGAGAGAACAGCTTTTCTTGGATGTGTGGTGTGAAAGGTGCAAACACAATTTGTAACATTTTATGATCAATTGTGAGCATTCAAATTAAGCAGAAACATGAAGTTCCAGGAACAGCCCCATAACCATGTCCTGCTGGAAGTCATGAATCCCAGTGACAATGTCTTTCACAATCAAATATTATCAATGCTTTTATTTCCTGACTCGATGCTTCCTATTTCCCTCTTTAAATTTTAGTGCTCAAAAAAAAAAATTTTTAATTACTCTGAATGAAGAGGTCTAATGTTAGACACTAGACAGATGTTGTGTAGGTGGGAGGCTCACCACCTTGCAGTAAGAAAAAAAATTGTGTTTTGCTAAGAATAATAATGTCTTCAAGACAATATTTATCAGAAGCCTAATTAACCAGTTCTTCAATGTCCATGATAAAATATATCAAATATTGCAAATTTTATCAGTGAGAATGCATCACTGACCCAAACCACAGCTGTCTGATTGTCCAGTGACCTAGATTTTTTCCCCCAAAAAGACAAAACTGTCTTTTTAAATGCCATATTAGTAGTATCTACTGTCACAAAAGAAGTTTTGATACTTATTCCAGATATTCTCCCAGAAGATTTTTAGTTGGTCAGTTGAATGCAGCCACTCAGAAGGACAGTGGTAAAACATTACCATGAGTGCAACAGGCCATTTAATTCTCCAAGGGGAACAGAGAATTCAGTGACATCTGTCCTTAGATAATATTTTCAGTAACTAAATGCTTCAAACAGAAGCAATTAATTGGTGCCTAAACGAATTTTTCACATTTCCCCATATTCCATTGATCCTGTTAACTCCCATCTCTTTCTTCCACTGCCTTCCAACAATCCTCAATCAATTCCAAGACACTGAGGAGCCTCAGAGAGAATCTGCAAGGACAGAGCTCACAGAAACAACATGTACTCATGCAGTGTGAAGGAATGCTAAAGAAGCTGTGTGATTTTGATGCCATAAGGCAAGTTTACATAAAGAGTTTTCTCCTTCTGGATGCACTGTGTGATGTTTGGAACATCAAAGCACAAGGATTTGTGAGGCCAGACAGAATTTTTTGGAGCAGAGTAATGTATCCAAACTGATGAGGACGTCATCAGTTTCACTAGCATTAGTGCAATAACAAAGATGCTCTTCCATGAAATTAGGTAGCTAAATATTCATATTATTCAATAAAACAACTCAAGCAATCAATTGAACATCAAATGCATTTTGTCTTGTAAAATACCGAGTCATTAACCTTAACAATTTCACCATGCTCTCACTACCAAATTCAACTCAATTAGCGTCCAAATGAACAGATGGACTAATGAATTAATGAATTATTGGTGAGTACTACACTAACCCCTGACTGAACTGAGAAATTAGAAAACACTAATTTATGCTAGAGACAGAAAAAACACATTGGTCAGGAAAAAATCAGTCTGAATAAAGAGAAGCACAGTTATCATAAAGCCAGCATAATCCCTCAGTCAGGAAGGCAGCTGTGGTGTGGACTCTCAGGTAGTCCCAGAAAACCTGCTGGGGACTCCTGGAACTATTCCTTGTTACACACTGGCAGCTCTCTGCTTGTCCAGAAACACAAATGAAACCTCTCTCTTCACCCTGACACAACCAGCTCCCACTGCCACATCTGGCTGCCCTTGAAGTTCCACTCACAGTTAATAAACTCTCTCAGCAGCAAGTGCAACAGCATCAAACTCTCCAGAGGCAGCTCAGAAAAGGGAATCCTGGGTTCCCAAGCAACCATCCTGAGGCTGATACACATTTGCTCCTCTGCAAAGACTTTCTGGTATACCAAGCACACTGGTACTTTCATTCTTTCATACAGGCATGAAACATCTCCAGTAACTCCCCATGGGCAACTACCAGCTGTGTTATTTCCTTAAAAAATTTAACGTGTACCAGGGAGAAAAGGGAATTAAAACAGGGAGTGAGGGGGAGCCGTGCAGAGCTGTATTTCCAGATGGAAAAGCTACCAAATCACAGATCATCACAGCAACACACTGCTGTTGTGCAAACTCCCTCCCAGACTAGATGTAAGAGGAGAAACAAGGCTTCTGTTTGGGGTAGGAATCTCCCTGGAATTACAGACTCAGACTAAATCTCTTCCAAGGACATTCACACCAATGCCACAGGTCCTCAAGTTCTCTGCTGAGCAGCTAAGGCTGAATTAAGCACATCATGTCTTTGCATATGGCCTGGTCTGATCCCTCCAAGAAAATGATGCTCTGATGGAACTTCTTGATAAATATACTTGGCTTTGATAAATTAATTGGTACTGGGTGACACTTAATCAAGAAGGACACAAATAATAATGTCAGATAAACAGCAGGACATTTACCAGAAGGGCCTGGTCAGCTGTAGATAATCCAAGCAGTCAGAAATCTCAAAACGTCATGGCTGCACTGACTCTTTCCTGGCTGGAAAGGGACTGAATGAGGACACACCAGAAGTAAAGGAGAAAATCATCTGGATATGGAGTAACAATGGATTAATGCTGTGATTCAAGATGGTGAGTAACTGCATTAAGAACACAGAGCTCCAGAGCTTCAGAAAATACAAATGGATTGACTATAAGCACTGGAACTGTTTGAGCAGTGATTACATGACTGACACAAAACCAGCTCTCAATAAACAATACCACAGGTCAGACTACTCAGGTTTGCTTTCAGCGTGCATCCATAGGTACAAGGCTGTGTTTGTAGAGATGAAACTATACACAGACTTTATTTCTTTCCACAAAGCCACATTGATTATACATATAGATGCATTTAAAAATGAAATGTGTTTGGGGTTAAAACACCAGCTTCCTTCTCACTCTGGAACAGATACAAGGGAGATGCACTGAAGAGCACTCCAAGCTGCCTGAGCCCTCCCTTACACCGACATCAGCACATCAAAGAGACTAAAGCAGCTTGCAACATCAGAGCTATTCTTCTGTAAACTAGACCCTAAGTTCTCTCCATCAACGATGGTTCCTCTGTTCCTTTTCTCATAACAAAGAAATCTTGGAAAGCTTTTGAGCTCTTTTGAGAGAAGTGCATGATGTGTCAGTCTAAGCATGTAAACACTGAAATCAAGAAACTGCAGTAAGCTTCCCCAAAGAGTGATAAAAAGGAAGAAAAGAGGGCAGGACAGGGTGGGAGGGAGGATGGTAACAACCACTGAGAAGCCACATTCACTGAAGAGTTAAGATTTAGTGCCCTCTGTTTTACACCAGTGTGGGTGAAAATCACTTTTAAGGGCCCTAATGAAAGTTGAAAGTTACCTTCAGAAAGTTATGCATATTTCAACAGAAATAAAAATCATTATGCATTCTCTCTAAAGAGGATACAATCTCAAACTGTCAAAATTCTAAACTCTTCTACATATATTACATACAAATGCCTTCTATAAAGAAACCTCTTTTCATTTTTCTTCTAAATTAGCTTAGTGGTCCATGGTATTACACTACCTTGGTCTAGCCTGTGAATAATGTGACAGGTAATTTTTATACTTCTTGCCTGTACTTAAGTTTGAGTGAAGATACGGAAAACAACTTTTATGATGTAGGTGTAAAAGTAAATGTTCTGTGAGTCCTGCATACCCAAATGTGGACATCTACTATGAAATGTCGCATGATGATTATGTGTCCATCAATAAATATTAAAAAAAAAAGAGAAAAGGAGCAAGTTGTTGGTTCTTTTTTAATAATGTGCATGTGCAGCAGTTTTTTTCCCCAAACAAAGTAATAATGCTAATGTTGATGTAAACTACTACATTATCACAGAGGGGATTTAAGATTCTGTTTTATCAGACAGGAATCATTCTGTAACAGGATGCACTAAGGATGAATAATATGCAGATAACATAGGAAATCATCCAACTATAATTTAAAAAAATGGATTCCTCCTGAAACTGTAGACTGCAATGAGACAGAAATGGATGGTAACAGCCAATTAATTTCCATCTTGAAAAAAGCTCAAAATACACCTGTATCAGCTGAAGTTTGTAAGTCATGGAACTGAAAATGCTGAACAGTTCAATGATGTTTGAGTTACAATGCTGGAGAAAAAGTCAAATGTCTGACTGAAAAAAATGGAAAATCCAGTTTATATTTTCTCTACTACCCAAACATTAGGCAGCCACAGCAAGGCTCTTTTTCTCAGTCTCTGTGATTACTTGTGCTCCAGGACTTCAGCAGCTATGCTATAAACTGTGCTAGGAAAGGAGGAATCAAAATGAATTAACTTGTAACTAGGGGGTTGGAGCTTTTCCCTTCAGGGAAGAAGCAAACACAGATCTTTTATAAACTACATTTCCCTGTCCCCTTTCATGAAATAAAAAAGGCCATCAGAATGTTGAATCTAGCAGAGCAAAGTACACTTTGAGGTGGTCCATCAAGAGGAAAACTAAAATGGAAAATTACAGAGATGATGCTCATACAAAAAAAAAAAAAAACAAAAAACAAAACATTGCAAATCTTAAGGAACTAAGGAAGAGAAATTTGAGAAACAAGGTGAGCTCTAAGTGATAGGGCAGGCACACAATCCATGTACATCCATTCAAAAATGAGAACCATCATGAATCCAAAGAGAAACTGAGTGCCATCCCTGAGGACCATACCCAGTGCATTTCAGAGTTATTAATAATTTACAATCAGGTAACCAAGAGCTGAGCTTCAGTCATGTAAATAAGATTATTTTTTTACAAAGTTAAAACACCACTGGAGAGGAATTTAAGACACCAAGCAGGGCTGTGATGAACACATCTGTCTGTCTGCATTTTCTCATTATGGAGGACATGTATGTGTTATACCTCTTACACCACTTTTGGGTGTGAAAATACACTGTTATATAAACAGGACAAACATTTTCAAGAGCACAGAAATAGTCCACAAATAGGGAAAAAAAATCAGAATCTACTCACCTGTGCCATGTAGTTATTTCTGACATACCAATGCTCATACAATGAAGTTATTTGACTGATATCCAGCTTTTATGCAGCACACAGAGTGGCTAAGACAAGTCTTTGATTTAACAGCTCTCTTAGTTTATATTACTCTTCCTTGTTGCTGTAAGTGTAACTGAATATGTTTCTTACACTATTCTCTGCTGAGGTGAGGACTAATAGACTAATCATGGCTTTCAGGAGCAGAGAAACTGATTTGAAATCAACACTTAGGTTTCTCTCTGGAGACTACATAGTCACTTGGAAACACACTAATCATCCTCTTGAATAGCATAACTCATACTGAAAGCAAAATAATCAGCAGTATTAGGAAAACCTGATCAGCTTGTCTCCTAACATATTACTAATCAGAATGTGACCCTCATGTGATGGAAAACCCAGCACAGCAGAGGTAAGGAGATGAAGAAAGCTTTCTTCAGCAAATGCAAGAGAATCCTTGGAAACTGGGGCAATATTATGTTTTTTTTTCCACTTGAGAAATTCTTCCAAGCTTACTTACTTTGAGACTAAAAATGCTGCATATTTTCTGCTGGTGAATAAATGAGCTGCATTTCACCCAGTGCACTTTTACAGCAGTGGCTGGGTTCTCAGAATGCACTTTCCAGGCTCACAGACCCCACCACGGGCATTTGCCAGGCAGATTTAACCTCCCCGAGGCTGTGATTCACTGTATTACGTAATTCCAAGCCAGACAGTTTTTACTCACTCTTCTGGCCTGAATGTTTCCTCTTACAGCTTTTATTTGCTCGTATTTACTCCTCAGGTTGCTGTCAATGGAATGTTTTTACAACCTTCTCTCTGCGGACTGGCATCGCTCCGACTGGGGAAGAAATGCATTTCTAAAGCTGACCTGGAGCTGCTGCTCTGGAGGAAGAATACAAGCACAGGTCTTGGGCTTTTTCACTCCAAACCAGGTTTTTCCAGCTGTGCAACAGCATCAGTTTTACCTGACACGGCACGCTGGCTGACAGGTGGGTAAAATAAACAAGTGATGGATATTCCAAAGGAAGAGTGATTCCTGAGCAGGTCACAGCAGTGGGAGAGACAGAAGAGGAAACCAACCTCACAAAATGATAACCCACAAAAGCACATCAGAACAGTCCATTTCTGAACCTGTTTGCCCAAATCTTGTTTTGCAACAAAGCTGACAAAGCTGAGGCGTAGTTAAAAAAGCTGGATGGAAACAAACAAGCAAAAATCCCTCCCTGCAAACCAACAGATTTTTATCAGCCCCCAACCTGCCTAACAGAAATTCTCACAATGTTATATGGCTGTCAACACAGAATAATTTATCTGCCTTATAATATCTGTCAATAAACAGAATCCACAATAAACAATGGCAATAAACAGTAAAGGATAAACAGATTGCTTGTTTGATAGAACACAGGAGAGACAATGAGCTTATCTCCTGGAGGACTATTAACAACCTGGACAATAAATAACAAAGATACAGCAAATAATCCAAATTTAATCATTCTGTGTGACTTCACTTTTAGGGAAAAATTCCATCCACTTGCCAAGAGGAATTTACACATTGTGCCAAGCAGATTTATTTCTCACATAAAACAGACCTCATGGGGTCAAGGTCTCCTACAGTCTGAGAAGCGCAGTATGTCTACTTCAAGACTGCAGATTACACTTACTGAGTTTATTTCTAGGAAATGAATTTTCAAGAAGGACAAAAGCTGAATTTTTAACAAAGAACCAAATTTAGAGTGTCATGTTTAAATAAATATAGAAATCTTGTCATTTATGATTTTAATTACATTGATGAGTCATTCTGAGAGACAAAAATGCACATTTACAAGGTTAACTGAACGTGAAGAATAACTCTGGATTAAAGTAGACAATAGCCAAGGGGACCTTCAATGTTCATATTGTAAATGTTGCTGGGAAATACTCACTATTTTGATATATTGAATTTTGCAGATTCTTTCTCGTGGTCTGTAGATTGTATATACACAGATCTTGAATGAAAACTATGGGGAATAGCTGCTAAGTAACAACAAAAAATTCCTCTGAAGACCTAAAAAAACACACTTAGAGGAGATAAATTTCCACTACAACACATGATAACCTGAGAAAACATAGTTCTATCTTCCTGCTACTTTCATTTTGTCCATTTTTGGTAACAGTTACCTCTGATGCTTTGATGTCCTCATAGGAAAACTGTGTGGCAGGTACTCCGAGGTGGTTGATGAAATAATCGGCATCTCCCTGAATCTGCACAGAACTCACATTGTATCCTGGACATCTAGCCTTTTCCACACAGTTGAAGCTCTGGCACTGAAAAAAACAAACACAAATCAAATCTCTACTTAATTATTTGCAGTCAGGCTCTTGAAGACTTGTAGCAATACCTCATTTAAACAGCATTCTTTGGGTTGAAGCAACTTTAAAATGGCAGAGTGAAGTTTTGCTGCAACATGGCCAAGTCTTTCAGAGGACAAAGAAATTCTTATCTGAAGTGGCAGGAAGAAGAATGAACGCACATGGAATGCCTCACGCTGGCCAGCAGATTAGAAGGCCTCATGGTGGTGCCTTTTGGAAGATTTTGAGATCTTTAATGGCTCCTAAGGAATCATTTTTTATTCAGTTGATAGCATGCTCTGCCACAACAAAAAGCTGAATGGGATTATCATATTCAATCTAAAATATGTCTGTGAAATGCTGGCAATGTAAAGAATTTCCCACAAAGTAGGGCTTAAGAGAAAAACAGAATTAAAAGGCTAAAGTTACTCAATACACATTTTCTGTATAAATAATACACATTTTCTGTGTAGGTTTCTTAAAACAATTCTAGTCAGGGAAATTTTTGTATTTCTTTCATGTAACTATTTAATGGTGAAATCTTAGCAACAGAACTGTAATAAATATGGAAACTGGAAATCAAGCCCAGACTGAGTGCCACATACTTGTGTAGCTTTTAAATCTACCAGGTAATTAAACACTTAATAAACAGTAGGCATAAAGACTTTCAACATCTATTACAGCAAATAAGCTACTCAGGTTTCTTTTCAAGAATATTAGGAAGTTGAAGTACTGGAGATTATTTGCATTTAGCTAACAGTTTATATAGTATAACATAACTTCCTCACCTCTACCAACAAAATTACAGGCTTTCTAGAAGAATAGCCTAAAATTGGTTCTACTTGAACACAAAAATACAGCAAATTCTGTATATTAAAGTCTCCAAGGTTATCAGGAAAATGTTAGACAGAGACAAATCTCGGTATTTCCCCATTTCAAAATTAGCATAATTATTGCTTCACAGTTTCATTTCAGTGCTGTGAATAATGCAATTGCATATTACACAGTTTAAATAAAGGTTGCAGAGTCTCACAGAAAATTATTTTAAAATACCTTCAAGAAATAGCTTCCATTTCATAAGTAATTTTGAAAGGTGGCTGTATTACTCCTTTTTTTTAATCTGTTAAGCATTTCTGCTCCTGCCATTCTTACATACAGCCACAGTTGTTCAAGGCCTGTCCAAAATGGTAAAAACCCAAACAACAAATTCATTGGAAAAGGTGTTTTAATAATCACAACTGCATCTCCTACAGTCTCTCCCACTCAAACCCAGTGCACAGCACACACCCAGGCAAAAAGCCATGGTTATGATTTTGTGCATATAGCTGTGTACAAGATCCACTGCTCCTTCCAGGAATTATAAGGCATTTAAGGATCAGCCAGTGTTCTACACTGCAGCATAGATGAGACTCTCCTCACTTCACACTGCCCACCACAGCTGGTCAAGTTTCCTAAGTGATGAGTAGCCTGTTGTTCCTTTAATGTTTAAAGGCTCACTGAATGATGTGAAATTGTGAAATACAGCTTTTGACACTTAATTCTGAATATCCACCAACCCCCATTTCTATCAGCCTACCAGGAGCTGAAGAGATGCCTTCCTACAGCAACCATGAAATTTAGTTTTTCTTATGCATGAAAGTTTATATATGAAATGTTTACAGCTTTGGTTAAGGGGACCATAAAATATGGTGGTTTGGGGGTTTTTATCACCATCCTTGACAGCATAGGATTAATATTTTTATGACAGCAATGTTCAATTCAATAGTACAGCATTTTAAGAGTTTAACTGCTTTATTCCACTTGCACTGTTCTCACACACAAGCCCAACAATAAATATTTAACCCAGCACCAATACTGGAGAATGCTTTACATGCAAGATGCTGTGCTCTTCCAATCTGTTTTTATTGTAATGCAGACTCTACAACACCAGCATTCTTCAACTCCTTGGCAACAACTGCAAAGTTCATATAGTGTGTTTTGCATTCATTAAGCAAATGAAATGTTTCCCCAGACTAATAGACTTAAAGAATAATAATGCTCTAATACTAATAAAACTAATGAAATTAATTTTTAAAAAAATCTTTAAAAACATATCTAGAATAAACTATTAGCAACACACAACTAACTGCCATTTGAAGAGCAGCCAAACTGTATTTCTTCAGCTGGTTAGCCTTATAGGAAAAAGACAAACTGGCTGTATTTAGAGCACTCAGCTGCTCAGGCTGGGCTCCACCATGTCAGTCAAACTCTTCCTTCAGACCAGAGCCAAACCAAGCCCCTGGTGAGCCAGGAATCAAGGAGTGCTTGGTGTCTATTTGTAATTGAATAATTTTATTTCTCTGGAGCTTATTTTGGGTGTCAGCACCATCTTACAGGTTTGCATTACAAATCTGAGAAAAGGAAGAGCACCATATGGCAAATCAAATGCATTTAATTTGAGTTAGTGTCCTAAAACAAATCTGACACATCTGAAGCATAATCAAGTGGGACTTCGTTGCAGAACTCATTAGTTAGTTCTGGTTACTACTTTTCTTTACTTGACTCCAGCTTCACTTAAAACATTACCACCTTTTGAAATGGATTAAAACATCTATGTAGCTTTCAACAGGGCCAGTAAAGAATGAACAGTTATTCTTACAGTATGTCAGCGCTCCCAGCTTCAGAACTACAACAGGGAAGCTTATTCTTCAATAATCATTGATCTCTATTTCCAAGCTGAATCAGTATCTGTGTCAGGGACTGGTGCAATTAAGGACCTGAGGTATGACAGACCGTCTAGAGCAAGTAAAATTGTCTAAAGGAAGAGCCAAAGAATTTATTTAATTCATCACAGACCTTGTAAAAATGCAGAAATCAAGAGATTAACATATTTATTACTGTAAATATGTAAATCAACACCAACAGGCAATAAAGGCCAGAGAAAGGGCTCTCAGGTCTGTGTTTCTCATCTATACACACCTGCCACACTCTAGCAAAAAGACCATTAGAGGCAGAAGGCTTGATGGTTCTTAAAAAAATATTAATAGATGGCTGCCAAAGGCTATTAAAAAACCCATGGAGCTTCTAGGAATTGCATCAATTCTATGGCAAGCCTACTTCTCTGTTTTCTCCCAGCTGATTATCAGGTTTGGCTATAAACATCCTGTTCTGCTCTGTCTTTATTGATTGATTATACATATTGCTATTGATGCAAATCAGCTCTTTCAGAAATTATTAGGGAGATTTAATATGGCATTTTGCCCTACAGACCTCAAAGTGCTTTTCAAACCAACTAGAGGCAAGCAAGGTATCTAACATTTCTGTATTGCTTGATAGCATAGAGCAAAACAACTACATAATAATTAAATGCACAGCATTTCTCCAATTTTGAGCCTTATCAAACTGACATGATTCACGTATGTGCATAAAAATAATTCTAAATTATATTCATTTATTCTCTCTTTCTCTGTTTAGGAAAAGAAAAGCTAAATGTGGTGGTGATAATTAATATGCTATAGATGGAAAGTAGTTGTGGTTTAAATAGCCTGAATGTTACACACCACTGATGTGATGTATTTGCCTATTTATACAATGTGATCATTTGATTACCTGATTAAAGCTACACCATGAAATCTTATGAGGTAGAGTGACTAAACCTTGCTGCATTTAATTAATGTTACATTAAGATTGAAGTGATTAATTAAAAATGAATAAAATGTTGGTTCCTTACTTCCTTAGCAATTTTTCCTTCCCACTTACACATATTTTCATTTAAACATATATGAAGCCTTACTGAAAATATCCAAAATCTTAACATTATTTAATGACCTTTAAGGGTAACATGAAGACTCTGGTGAAATTCTGTAGCCCTGCAAAATCAGTCACAGAAAAGAGAAATTTAAATCTCAGAAATTGCCCCTGGTTTGGGTTCTTCAGGACTACCACAGTGAAGTGAGAGATGTTCCCTGCACACACACACATTGAGAGGAACTTGTCACCAGGGAGAAACAACTCCCTCAAGAGTTGTGTTTATTGAAAGTCATCAGGGACAAGGAATTCAGCGTCATCTGAATCCCTCTGATACTCGTGGACACTGCAGGTGATTCTCAAACGAATCACTACAACCCCAGGGATGCCCATTAGACAATCTGAATTCCCCCACCACTAAATTACTCTGTGTTTTCATACACAAAAGCACCACACCTGGAAATTCCAAGAGTAAACAGTTTTTTTAGGCTGTGCAGGAAGGCAGAACTGCATTTTCACAAGACAAAACCTGCCTTTTAGACAAACATCATGGCTTTAAAAGAATTGTTCTTTCAAAAAGCCTGCAGGTATTCTGCATGACAGAGAAGGCTTTTTCACCCAGAGGGGAAGAAGAAACTGAAAATGGTGGCAAACACAGTACTTTCAAAAGGTCAGGTCCAACCAAGATTAGCCAAGACCCAGTTCTGATGTTGTATTCAGATTTCCACTGAACCAAGGAAAAATCAGTTTACCTACAAAACACAACCTGCTGAAAATAAAACTCCAGTTGTACCTTTCAAAATTGTGTGAAGCAATTTTTGCATTTCAATGGTGACTTCCTAAAAAGAAGGGAAATTACAATACCAGTGGTTATAAATAATGCATGGAGAAATATCTGTGCTTGGAACAAAAAATTTAAATATATTGCTGTATGTTATACTACTTTGCAAAATGGAGTTATTTTTTATTTAGCTTACAGCTAGAAAAACATGAGACAAACTTAATCCTGTAATTCTTGTTCAAGGATTTGGTTTCTGTTAAGAAGTATTTGCATACTTTTAAATATTAGTCTTATTTTTTAAAAAAAACATAACTATCAGAGTAAAGTCTTTAAAATAAATGGTACCTCACAGGACTAAATCACATTTTAGATGCAAAAGTTACATCAAACTGGTAGGAAATACAAAAGCAAGGTAGTAAAAAATTATATAGTGTAAATTTAATTTTCTATCCTGCACTTTTTCTACATTTAACTTTATCTACTGACAGTCTTTCTCTGATTCCTGATGCTTGTTACATGATTCTGAATTACATTTATCCTTCCTATAACCAAATTGAAGTCCCATGCCTCATTGAGTCAAATGTACCTGTTGCCAGCACTCAGCACAAACTGCTAGGAATTTTAATGGCTTTTTTAAGGAAGGTAAAAATCAAGCAAGTATGTTCCCATTTGATAAGAGAATTTCAGAGCAATCAAATATTTAAAGCTAAAATTATATAGCATGAATTATATAAGTGGCAAGACTGCAATGGGAATGCCATCAGCAGTTCCAAGTATCTCAGTACCTTAAAAATATAAAGTTTAAAAAATATAATTGAGAAACAGTTGCACACACCTTTGGTAGCTATGTTTCTCCAAAGCATCCACTTACCCCAGAAAATAATGCATTAAAACTTTTTCCATATTTTTTCAGCAGCACAGGAAAAGGCAAACTCTCCAAAATTTTAAAGTGACTTTAAAGACTGAATTTCCATGACCACAGGCTCAGCCTCACTATTCACTGAGTTACATTTACTGAAGATAAATTTCAGGAAACTGCTTAAAATTGTATTCCATTATGATGGACAACCCAGAAAATACTGTATCAAGAGGGAACCTGTCTCCACACCCAACACTCAAAACTTCAGGTGCTTTTTCCTTTAGAGCTTATGCATTTTGATCTAATTTTGAATAAAAATGATTTTTGACCATTTGCATTTAGAACTGAAGGATGCAGTCAATCTGTTTTTTGGTAATGCAAAAATTAAAACTCTCCTGGACTTCATGGTGCTCAAGCTTTTTCTTGCTGTGTTTGTATGGCAGCACTTAATGTCAGAAATTAGGCCCACAGCTGGGTGTAATGTGAATACTACAGTTTGTAACTGCTCTAATTTACAATAGTTTGTAACTACTCTAATTCACTACAGTTTGTAACTAGTCTATTTTACTACAGTTTGTGATTACTCTAATTTACTACAGTTTGTAACTAGTCTATTTCACTACAGTTTGTGATTAATTTACTACAGTTTGTAACTAGTCTATTTTACTACAGTTTTTAACCACTCGATTTTACTACAGTTTGTAACTACTCTATTTTACTACAGTTTGTGACTACTGTAATTTACATTTTCCCCAACCATCAGCATTCCCATGTCATGTTTTCTGAGCTGCAGAGAACTCGGATATGTGGGATTTCTACCAGAAATGTTTGACAGCACCACTTCCCAAACACCACCATTTGCCAAAGTGCAAATCAGCTCAGCAGACACCCCCATGAGCTTCATCATCAAGCTGACCCAGAAAAGCAGATTTCTGCAGAGGTCAGCTGTCTGCCACCCTTTCCCACGCAGGGGTTTCTCCCACCATGCCGAGATCTTCAATCTGCTGGTTATGAACACAACTTAAACTCATGTGTTTCACTAGGAAAAAACGAAAGAAAATCATTTATCCTTGTTCTGTATATTACATGTCTCATATTCTCTGCTCCTCCACATGTATTCTCAATATCCAAGACAATACCAGCTCTTTTAAGGGATCCAAGAATCCTGTGGAATGATCCTGCCCATCTCTAACAATGCCCACAGAGGCAGGACAGACCCCAACATCACATTATCCAGCCAAGAGGGGACACAAACATACAACCATGCAACAGCCAGGTTTTTTAAAGTGGGGGAAAAATCTGCCATCAAAATCTCAGACTTTACTACTGTAATCAAAGACCAAATTTCAGTTGTAATAGATAAAAACTAAGAAACATTTTTAAGGCACAGAACACCGAAAATCAGTGATTCTTTGAAGAACTCTCTTGAGACATGGGTAACTATGGCAAATCTTCCCTCATGGCACCAGCCTGGAACAAGGCCAGAGAAATTTATTGCTGACAAAGCTTTACCTTGCCCTGAAACCTCCAGTCTGACACTGAAACTTCTTAATAGCAACTATGCATGAACAAATCACCCCCTTCAAGCCACCAACAAAACCTATTTTTCAGTCTTTGAAATGAAAGTCACTCCCACCACTGCATACAGACCATGAAGGCCAATAAACCACCATCATATTTTTCACATAAAAAACCTCTTCTGGACTTCAATGGGAATTGAGCAAATGGTATAATAACAGTATTTGCACTTAAGATATCAAGTATCTGTAGAAATTGAATTTTTCAGGAAGATAATCACAAAGCAGATTTATTAAAGTGTGTCAGCACCACAAATGCAGGTCTCTAGGCTCCACTGAGAGATAAATTAAATGATCCAAAAGATGTCAAATGATTTTATTTTTACAGCAGTTGGGGTACTGTAATACTCTTTTCCTGACTGGATTCTTCCAACTTTTATCTACTTAAACCACAAGAAAGTGTTCCTGCCTCTGTACAGCAAAACAATAGCAGCGGGAAAAGGAGAAGAGAAAACCCTAGAGAAGGGAAAGCCATATGGACAAATGACTTTTTCCTTCTGGTTTCCATAGAAGCTCACTTGACCTTGGTTTCAAGAACCGTGAAATATTAGGGCTTGGGAGAAGAACTTCAACTACTTAAAAAAAATGTGGTTTTAACCACATTTTAACCAGAACCTGGTTAAAACATGGATTCTACCATGAATTTGATCAACAAAACACACAGTAGCCAGCTATCACCCAAAACTCATCATATATCTAAATGATGTGTTTCTTTGTGCTCTGAAAATTAGGATTATTATCTGAGATCTTTCCAAAACTGAAGGAAAGCATTGAACAGGGATACTGTAATTTCTATGTACTGTCAAGACTAAAAAGACATTTAAATTTTGTTAAAGAAATCTGGATTTTTATTAATAAGTTTTCAGGGATATGTCCCTGCTTTTTCATAGAAAGCAAGGGAATAAAGAAAGGCTGATAATTAATTTTATTTCAGAACTGATTAGCAGAGTTCTACAATACAGACAACTGATAGCTTCTAAATACTGCACAATATAATCTAAGTATCTATAACACTGTATTTCAGGTTTCATCCTCCAAATTCCAATCTTTAAAAGTTAATTTTGATGCAATAAAATTGAACTTTCTGAAACAATGCTTACACAGTCTGTAAGGGAGAAATGTTTGCACTGCACAAATTGAGAAAACAAATTGACACATCCTGTAAAGTGCTATCTAAAGCTATTTACTCTGGTAAGGAAGACTAATGAATGCTACATATATATATATTTCTGAGAATACTAAATAATACAGCATCTACATGAATTCTCAAAGGTGCAGATTCTAGTCAGCAGTGTGGAAAAAAATTACTTCACAACCCAATATATTTTAATGGGCTAAAGCTATTGAATCCCATAAATATGAGCTCATTTTTTCCTCAATATTAAGTCTTTCTCTGTGCACTCCACCTGCCAGAGTTTGTATCTCTGGCCTCACTGCTACAATTGCATATGCAAATAATTGTATGGATAGAATTCTCCCTTCTAGTGCTGAATTACCTGTTGAAGGTACAGCATTAAGCCTTTTTTTAAGTAATTATAGAATAATTATCTAATCAAGAAAAGGATGTTGAGTTACAAAGCAGAGGATCCAGCAGCTCTCCTAAACTCCTTTTGAAAGAAAACTTAAAGCATTTAAAGTGTTAAAACAGAAGGCTACAAAAGAAGTTTTGAAATCCCTTTCAATGCTCTGCCAGGAGACAAAGGTTGGAGCTGTGTGACCTTTAGCTGCCAAAAGAAAGCTTTTTGCAGAACCTCCAAGAAAACTATTTCTTGCATTTTGGCTTTTCCTGACATCTGAGATTATCTGCTGTAAAATTTTCTCTGTTCTATTCAGTGAAGTCCCATTCTGTGTGCCCTTCAAGACAGGAGTAATACTATGGGAATTGTGGCTTTTTGACTCAATAAATAAAAATCCATCTCAACTATGTTACTAATTAAAACCTCAGGAATAATTTGGAAAATACATGTATTTTCCACATATATTAAATTGGCTTGAAATTGCTTTTGAAATTTCACATTCCCTGTTTATGGTGTCCCAAAAGTCTCCCTTCTAGCTCTGTTTAGTCTTTTTTTTTTACACTAGACAAACCATCATCACCAGAATCTGCTTGTGGTAAACAGATGAAGAATAAACCAACCAGGCAAATCCCAGAACAGTTCAAGTTTATGCTTGTGATTATTCAAAATATCACAGTTTTAAATGGATTTGGAATGATTTTCCTCACACCTGGCTTCAAAGAATTCATCAAAGGAATTCAAACTTCTTGCCAATAAATATGCCTAAGTTAAAATTTTAAGATTTTTTTTTTCCTTTTGATGAGTGACATTAACCAGGTGAGGTGTTTAGGGATTTCTTTTTTTCTTTTTTTTTTTTTCCCTTTCTAAATTTGAGTGTTTCTTATATAAGTATGCCTAAACAAGAGACACAGAAGTTCAATTAACAGCCTTAAAGCAACCAAGCTTTCGTTTTCACATATAAGAGCTGTTACTGCGACAACACTGAAATTAAAGGGGGGACAAATTTATGCAACAAAAATATGCCAATCACCATAATTTTGAGTTGATTTTTGAACCTGAACCCTAGAAGACATGTAAGAGTCATCAAAGCATGACAAGGGTCCGTGTTGAAAGAGAACTTCCAACCTCAAAATCTCTCAGTATGAGCAGGAATTCCAGTCTTCACTGCACCCACTGGAGCTCAGGTCAACATTTTCACCTCATTGAGTGGTTTACCATTCTACAGAGACACTTCTACTCTTCCTGGGAAAAACAGCTTAAAAAAACCCCAAACCAAAACAAAAAACCTCAAAGAAACAACAAAAAAAACCCCATCCAAACCAAACCCCCCACACCTTCCCATGTTTCTACAAACCTTCAATTCTTCCCACTCCTCTGAAATCTGTAAGCTGCTCAGTGAAATGTGAAATACTCTATGAAATACTCTATGAATACCCTATGAAACAGCTCACAATTTTACAACACAAAAGAGAGGCACATCAAGTAAAAACAAACATCTCCATGCTTGTCCACAGAACAGTCAATGAGAGCTCCAAGGCACTCTGAGACAGGGGGAGCAGAATGTGTCAGAGAGCACCTGGAACCTTCTCCCTGCCAGGAGTGAGGTTCAGCATGCTCAGAAAAGCCACACTGATACTTCTGGCAAGGCTAAATGTACATGGCATTACTGAAAATAGGTCACCTTTTTATTTATAACAAACAAATGGTCTGCTTTTCACTACCCAGGTGCTTTTCTTTCCAGTAAGGATCTGCAGATTAAAGGGTAAATTGTACTGCACAAGTACAAAAAGATTTTGATTCTTTTTCTGTGACATGCACAACTAAAGCCCATGGCTGCAGCTGTTTTGGATCAAAAAACATTAAACAGACTGTTTATACATTACACATTTCAGTTTATATTAATTTTCTATCAATTCTGATTTAAAGGTGCTTTCTTTCTGGTTATTTGGCCATACACCTAATTTTTGCATGTGAATTTCTTTCCCATGGGCTGTTTGTGTAGTACAGCTTATACCTAGAGTCAATTTAATTTCATTCAGCAACACAGTTAATAACAATGAAACATCAAGAGAAACTTTTCAATGATTTCTGTTTACGTAGAAACTTTATAATATCCAGATTTCTCAATCTATCTTCTTTTGTAAGAACTAAAAGTTTACTTTTAAACTCTCTACATGAAAGGTTTTTCTATCACCAAGAAAACATCTTTCTATTATCACGAAAAAGTCAGTTCTGAAGGGAAATAATCAAGATGAAATTAAACAAAAGAATATTTAGACAGAAGTGAAGTTAATTTTTCTAATACTGTAGTCTGGCTAAAGTGTCTGGAAGGGAAAAACAGTCCCCTTACATGGTACAGCTCATTATATGAGACAGTATTAACTCAATTAGACAATAGAAAACTTGAACCAAACCCCATTTTTGCAGCAGAAAAGGAATTACTTACCTACTCCAGCACCACACCTGAAGGTAATAAAATATTCAGATTTATTCAGTTTCATCCACAAGGGCTATTGAAATAGACATTTACATTTCAAACCAAGAAAACCTTTCTAAAAATATACATCATTTACACCTCTATTAGAAATCTATGTAAATACAGGGAAGGACATGGAAGCAGACAGCTTGAGTCAACAGGAACAAAGGAATTGTTCTCCAGTAAGAACACAGCTGGAAAACTGGTTCATTATTACATTATGCTTTGCTAACAAACTCTTTTCTCCACATTTAACAGTAATAGTATTTTCATAACCTCAAAATGTATGAGTAGGTTAAATTACTCACTGTCTGAACTGGCATTAATGGAATAAAATTATTCAATTTCGAAGAGCGAAAAAATACGTAGGAGAGGAGAAAGAAGCATTTTATGAAAAGGAAAAAGTGGTCAGAAGATGCAAATAAACCTCCTGCAAATCAAATCCCTCATTAAATGAAACTTTTCACATTGGAGGAGCAGCATCTTAATTTAATAGAACTGACAATAAAGTATTGCCAATTACATTAACAGCATCATTCTAACAGTTAGGAATTCCTGAGATAGAAGTTTGCAGCATAAACTTCTGATTCTCAAAGAGATTTTCCTTTGCTCTTAACACAAATAAAAAAAGTAACACCAGAAATAAATCTAACATGAAAAGTGATAATAGGTAAAGACTGAAAGCTCACAGGGAAGCAACAGTCTTCTATTATAAGGCATAGAACAAGCAATTCAAATAATTGTATTTTTTCTTATTTACAACTACTGATATATGACCCTAGGAGATTCACTATTAATGCTGACAGTATTAAAAAAATGAGAAACACATAGAAGCTGGAAGAAAAGAATTGATGCTGACATTAATGTAAGATTTTATTTTTTTTAAATCAAGAAATAATGACAGTAACATCTATGCAGAAGTTTATCTTTGGCTCTACTTCATAAAGAAAAAAGAACTTTCTGTCAATAACACCACCTGTAAATGTAGAGATGTTTTATGCCTTTTACTCCATTAGTGGAAATAAATACTGATATATAGCATGGAACAATACTTGGCACAGTCATTTTTAATGATCAACTCGTTCATCAATAGCTTTAAATCACTCCTTTCCTTGGGAGACAGGAGCAGTAAGTTCTCATGGGCTCAGCAGTAACAGCAGACCTGGAGTCTGATGGTCACACAATCGGTTAAAAGACAACAGCAATGAATTTATGGTTCATAATAACTTTTTTTTTTCTTTGTGACATGTCCATTATAGAAAAAATCATTAATGGCCTTATTTACAGAGAATGAATCCCAGCTTGAACAAACCCAATTTACCAATGACACTCTGCCAACAAATGCTGATTCACCCACTGAGCAAGCGAATTAACCATCATTTTCTGTGCAAAATAACAGTAGACAAAAATATAACTTGGCAGTACTTCCCTCTTGTTAATGTGGACACTAATTAGTTATATAAAAAATATTTGAATTAAATATGTCAAGGTCTCAGAACTGTTTGAGTTCCTCTTTGCCTAATTAATCCAAATATTTAAATTCGCTTCTTCATGTAATTTGGTGTTTCAACCAGAATCCCACAGACAGGCATATAAAATTATTATTTGCAGATTGCTTATGTAGGTCCCTTTTGAAACCTGCAACTAATATGAAGATATAATCCCTTTATACAAAACATTCTTTAAGAAACATGGTCTCTGTTAATTAGCCAAGCACTTATTCTATTCTCTGATTGCCAAACCTCACATAGCAGACAAGTTATTAAGTTTCCTGATTCTTCTTTTCATTCTTGATGTTAGAAAATCCTTACAAATAATCTTTCAGCTAAAACTTCTTTTCTTATTTTCCCAGAAATTAAGGGGGAAAAGATATTGTGGAAGCTGCAGTGACTAGCAATTGTCCAATATTTTATTTTATTTAAAAAAAACAAGACAGAAAGCAAACACTGCTGTGTATATTGGCCCATCTTAGTTTGCTATTTTCCCACAGTTCTCTTTAAATTATGTTCCTTGCAGCATCCACAGAGTGCTCTGCATTTAGTGTGATTATTACTTGAGCTCTCTTTCACAGGACAAACTACAGTTTTTCATTGTTATCCCTAGGATCCTAGCATTTATACTCTGTAGGCTTTTCTAACATAAATTAATTTTCCCTGGGAATACATTCTCCCTCTCACACACAACTTTAGCACTACAGTGAGCACTGAACAAAACCCAAAAAATGGTAAGATTTCAGTCTCCTTTACTTGCAAACAATGTTAAAACACTGTTTAGCAGTAAAAGGAAAAATAATACCTGACAGCTTCTTTTGTTGTGGGCTAAAAATGGAATTAAATTATGAGTTCTACCATTGAATCCATAGGCACAGCTCAGGATCTTCCCTGTATTCACAAATTATGGAGAACTTCTATCCAACTAAACAAGACAGGCTAATCTATCTTTTAGTTTTAAGATTGACTGAATAATTCTAAATTTATCTTTCACCTTCTTTTCTGTTCTAACCTATATTCAGAGCTCACAAAAATTAAAATGATCCTCTTCTCTCATTAGAATTTTTAAGCTCTGCAACTTGCACCTGGTAGCAAGAATCTCATGTGAACAGAGTCACAATTTCTTCAAGATGAGATGAGCTCCAGAAAGTCACATCTCAGTCCATTTGCAGTGTCATAATTTAACAGGTAATCTGTAATTACATTGTTTTCCTGGCAAGTGCTGGAAGTAATATCAATATTCTTCATAAGCAGATCAGTCTTCCAGAGAAAACGTCCTGGACACATGGCAAACTGTGAGCACACATGGGAGCACACAAGGATCTGTGCTGGGCTGCCCCATCACTGTCAGTGATTTGATATGAATTTAGAAATCTAGCCAGCATTTGGAAGCCATAATTCCTATAAATCTTTTTAATGTCACAAACTGTATGACAGTTATTTTAATTACAAATACTAATATCCTACAGAAAGGAAAGCCATACAGATAAAATGCTCACATGCATTTTATCCTTTACTTTTTAAAAGGGGCTTTAGGATAAACATGCAGAAGGGATGCACTCTCAAAATTAAAGAATCAGAAGTGAGATGGAAGGTGTTTACTGGGACTTAAAAAAAAAGACATTCTAGCCATGTTTTATTAATTAACAGGTGCAAGGCAAGGCTGCTAAGTGGGGCTCCTTCCATACTGCTGAACAGAACACAACTGCTATTACAAGAATTACAAAATATTATTTAACACCACAGAAATAAAGCAGAAGTTTGTTTCCTTTTCAAAACAGAGGGCTTGAATGTAATGCTCATAATAATATGGCTTTGATTAGGATAAAAAAAAATGGAGTCTTAATAAAGTGATAAATAGATAATAAAGAGACTGCTACAAAGCTCCAGACAATTTAGTTTTCAGATCACTGCCACAGATTGTGTTGTAGAGACAAAGAAAGAAAATGAGAAAAAAACAAATAGCTCAAGAATAATACTAAACTTACTCCCTTAAATGGCAAATACTTGTTTTAATGGAATAGAATTGGCAACACCACTAGGTTAGCAAAAGGCTAGCAACTTTTCAGGATGGTATTTCTTGCAAATACAATAGCTAAAAGTGATAACAAAATTTGAATTGACATATCCATAACACCTGCAGATTCACACATATAAATAATTTTCCACAAATGGAAGCTTTTTTTCTCAGAAATGATGTTGCCTCACATTTTTCATAATACTTACAGAGAATAAATCATAAATAATAAATTCTTTCCATGAGGAAATTACCACTTAAACACTGAACAGGAGAAGTGGTTAAGACATTGCTAAGAAGCAATTTACTGATATCATTTTACTAACTTAGTTGAACAATTGCCAAGCCAGATCAGTCTTAAGCTGCATTCAATCCAAGATGCAGCTTTGAGGAGTGTTTTTTACCAAATGCTTCAGAGGCAAGTCAAATAAACATCAGAATAAGTATTCATTTGGCAAACGTACAGAAAAAAAAATCTAAAAGACATTATTTATGGAAGTGAAATTGAACCCCATTTTATGCATGCCACTTCACACTGGTTTTGTAATTTAGAACGTGCCTTACGCTATTTTTCATTCATGTAAAATATTGATAAATTAAGAAAGCTCAGGAGCAGCAGTGGGGTCATGAGTTGAAGGCCTCTGTGCCCTTACAGACGTGGAATATTCTGACTCCAGATGAGCTGCACAGGCATGGCTGAGCACTGCACCTGACATACTCACTTCAGACAGGATTTATTATGGTAGGAGCAACACTCTCCCTGTGTGTCATGTTACATCTGCTAAATATACAGGTCTAAATGCAAACTGAGAAACAGCCTGGAAAGACCTGATTAGGATGAGAAAAATGTGCTCTGTGCTGAAGAATAACAAATATGTTGCTTTAAAGCTGCCAAAAGGTAAAAAAGCTGTAGGGCATGCAAGTATGTTCAGACTTTGTCTAACAAACAGGTGAAAAAAATTATTCCTTCTACCTCTCAATCTATTATTTTTTAAATAAAATTTACCCTGCTTACTTTAAAAAAAAGAAATAAAAAACCGGTTCATGTGTATTTGTGAGGTTAAAATTCTTAAATAACCACCGATTGCTGTGTAATGTCAACTGATCTTAACCATGTAACCTCATAAACTACAAGTGAAACCCAATATTTTATTTCTAACCTCTGCTGCCAGCTGCTGAAGAGAAGGGGATGCCACGGGCCGTAAGGTTGAGTTGCCTGTGACTGGATTATGGAGGCTGATGTAGGCCACAACATTTCTTTGAAGAACACTCCTGAGATCCTACAACACAAGCAGAAAAATGGTTACTACCCTGCATCATTGTAAGTAAGGCTGTTTTTGTTCTTTTGGCTGTTTCTAGGGGAAAACTGCACCCTACATTTCCATCCTCTGTGATTCCCCAAGTATTAGTTAACTACGGCTTCTCACAATATGCTCTTGGAAACTTCAAAGGATATCTCAGTGCTATTTTGCTATATAGCAAAAGCTATAATTCCATTTCACACATCATCTAAAGAAAATGCAAACAGGTCTGGGAGGAATTAAAAATTACTACACTTGTAAGGCCAAAAATGAAAACATTACACACTGTGAAACAACACGACGGCCTTTTAAACTTACGCCTTACAGAAGGCAAACTTCAAAAGCAATCATTATCAACAGTTAAATGGACTCAAACATTCAGGGACCAAACGCAGATTTGAATTACATAACTTTCCCAGTGTTTTCATTTTATTATTTTTTAGACTATAAAAATAGCATGTACAAACTGTTTCAATTATTATCTCTTTTTTAAAAGGATCCCCTTTGCCTTCTCAGTAATGAGTTCCTCTTTGCATGAAGTGGCTCTTTATATTGAACAGAAGGGGTGTAACGCAATTACATCTGATGCAAAGCTGACTTGAAGTGGAACTAAACAAATTTTGCTTCCAGCCTGGATCTTTTCAATTTGATTTTTTCACCCCCTCTTGTTTCTGAAGAATAATCATGTTGGAAGTATGAAATTTCAATGAGGGCTGGCTGCTTCTTATGCACGGTAAAAAGCAATTAACTCTTTATTTTATCTACTGTTTTAATTCATTGAACCATTAGAGCTGGAAAAGCAGCCATGAAATTCTCTGCCTAGAGGAGTAGCAACTCCTTTAATTTATGACCTGAAGTCTACTTTAGCCATGTATGATCATCAATACTTTTTGAGGTATTTTCTTTCAACCAGCTGATTCCCATTTTGTTCAAAGAGCCCAAGGAATTGTCTGTTTGGGATTGCGTATAACTCCTCAGCACAGACCTGTGGAAATGAATCAGCACTAGCCATGGAGACACTGCTAGGTTTGTTTAATTCATGTAAACCATAGCATGGTTCTCTTCTTTCTCTCTTGATTCACTTCTCTCCACACTAAGCCTATCGATGAAAAATTATTAAATATTAAACCCTCAAGAAGGTGAAAAAGCTTTCTAAGCTCTTTCTGTGCCTGTGCTGTTTTTTGAGGTTTTCCTCCCTCTGTCAAACCCTGTCAATGCCCTTTTACAGAGCTGTGCTGCGCCAGGGAGGGAAAGCAGCTCCCAAGGGTGCTGTATGTGCCACCTCCACAGCCATGGCAGCATCCTGGCCCCTCATTACCCCAGGAATGCCTCAAGAGATGTTTTCTCTGGGTTGGCTGTGCAGTGCATGCATGAACACAGACAGAGGGCAGCTGATGAGCCACAATTTCCACGTGGTAATTCCATATTTTCAGCAGAAGGAACCCTCCTGCAGTGAGAGCAGCTTTACCTCAGCCCACTCGTAGGAGCCCATGTTGCCCAGGGCTGTTCCTCCCCACGAGCAGAAGAGCAGGGTCCTGTCAGGCCTCCAGCCCCTCCTCACCTCTGCCACCAGGGCTTGGAGCAGGGCTGTGGTCACAGCAGTGCTGCTGGCCCAGCCTTGCCCACCATAGCCCTGCAAGCTGCTGTGGTGGCTGCCAATGATGACGTATCTGTCTGAAATGAGGAATTAAAAAAAACAAAAAAACAATTTTTTTTTTTTCTGGATACTCAGATTAAAAGAATTCCAAAGAACCCTAAGAATTAACTGTATTAGTAGTGTGCAATGTTATTAACACAACACAAAGCTGTCAACAAAAAAGTATGTGATGACATGCAAGACAATCATACAACAATTATACACAAAACTGTGAGTGGTACTTAAAAATGAACTAGTGGATAAATACATGTATACAGTTTCCTAAAATAATCCCCATACCTTTGCCTTTCTTGTTCGCTTATTGCTCTCCTTATAGATCTGATATAAACCATTTTTTATAGACAATCATGCTCACAGTAGAGTGTTATGAAAAAACCACAAAATAATAAGCAGGAAACAATCCTCAATACACATCAGCATCCAAAAAAAATCCAAACCAACAGACAGACCAAGCAAAAACCAAAAAAACCAAAAGGTGTGGCAGTACGGCAGGAAACAAAGAAAATACACAAAGTATTAGTACTCCCTCACCTGGATGACTGTGTTCAGTGCTCACCACCCTATCTCAAAAAAGACATGGCAGAAACAGCAGTGGAGCAGCTGGCAAGCAGATTAGAGATGATCAGGACTTAGCCTTATGTGGAAGGAGACATTAAAATACCTGGACTGCAGGTTTGGAGAGGAGACATGACAGAGGGATAAAGATAATGAATGATACAGATAAGGTAAGTCACACCAGCAGCTGTGTTAATGCTGGAAGAAAGCATTTTATAGAATGAAAAGCAAGAAGTTTCAGCCTGAAATAAAAAATATGCCTACGGTTACTCACAGAAAAAAAAAAAAAAAAACCAAACAAGCCAAAAAAAACCCCACACTTTTTTTTCCAGATAAATAGAATTAAATCTTAATCTCTCAAGGCATTATATGCAACCCTAATACCACTCAAAAGGGAAAAAAAAACCCCAAAACTTTATTTTACCCCAGAACCAATGATGTGTTATATCACATTAAATAACATGACTGACTGATGTGACTGAGGCCTGTCAAGAAGCCCAAGCAGATTATTCTGAATGAGCTATTAAACTATTAGACCTTCTGGGTGAGATGAATTCACAACCCTCTTTGAAGGATTGTTTACTGGTTTTGCTCTGATATTTTGTAAAGTCTCCATCTGGCCCAGATCGAGACTTTTAAAGGTGTTTTTTTCCTATTTCAGGATATCAATGGAAAACATAAGAACAGTTATCAGCAGTGAGAACAGTGATTCCAGAACCACAGCAACTCCTGAGTGCCATTTGGGTTCCAAAAACTGGAAAAGTTTTCTTTTTCTTTCTTTAATCATGTGAACTCATTCACCTGCTGTCAGTTGATCACAATGCAGCAACAGATTACTGCACATTGCCCACATCTTGTATTTGCTCATAAAATTAAAATATCTACTCAGTATGTTTTGCAGTGACTGCTGCCTGGGAAGAATATTAATAGAACACTTTGATTAAAAAAGCATTCTCTATCAAACTGGAGTTTCATCAGCATTGTTCAACAAAATATTTGAACATGTTGTTTAATAAGGAATCAAAAATGCTTTACAAAGAGATGATTTTTAATGTACCTGTAATACAATATTTTCAATCAACTTTGGGGGTGTGTAGGTATGGAAACGAGAATTCCTTTCTAAAAACAGATATGCAAAGTGTCAACCTAGATTTACATAATAATTTAATGTAACAAAATGAAATCTAAATCATATAATTTTGCATCTTGTGTGTTGCACCATGATATGCTTAATTATAGGTTGCACTGACAATGAAAAACCATAGGATTTTCAACTCATTAAATGACAGGAATTAGGAACCAAAATGAATGGCCTAACACGCCTCCAGGTCATTAATGGAAGTGCCACTAACACAGGGGGATCAGGCAGGATCAGTGCTTGCCTGTATAATAATTTCTGCTTAGCCTGTGAACAGACCATGTGAGGGGAGAGACACCTTATTAAAATAATACAGGATATTTTGCCTGAGAAGGAAGCATCAACTTGCTGCTGGAGATGGCAGCTGAATGAGCAGGGGCAAAACATAACAGCTGGTGCCTCCTTTGAAATTCTTCATCTTTGCACATCTCTCCCTCAAACAGAGGCAGAACCCTAAAGCAAATGACTGCAGAAAAAGCAGAGGAGAAAGGATGGTCATGTTTGCAGAGGCAGCAGCTGTCCTTTCTCAGAATCACACGGCAAAAATGAAAAAAAGAGAAAGGACTGGAGAGAGAGGAAAAAATACCCATCAGATACCTTTGAAGGTGATAAACAGGACAGTGTTCAGGTTAGGGATGGGCTGGACAACAGGGATTTAGCATTAAAAAGACTCTCTTTATCTTTTCTTTTTATACATCCCATCTTCAACCATGTCCAACAGAGCTATAAAATCAGTGTTATGTTTTTCGGTTTTTAAAATGCCACCAACTATCACATTTCATCTACTCCTAATGATTTTAACATCTTAGTTACACTTCAGATCCTTGTTCTTATTTCTCAGATCAAATGCTAGCTAACGTCAGCTTTACAGAGATGTGCTTGTCTCTATGTGTGTGTTTGGTGGTCTTTAAGCAAAAAGTAATAAATTCCACCCTTGGTGATGCTCTGCAGTCTTTCATTAAGCACTAAAGATAAATTTTGCCTTCTTTCTGCACTTCTGTGAACATAAAGGTGAATATTTCATGTGTATGAAATGAGCAAAACCCCATCAAAATGACAGAGAATCAATGCCATGAAAATATCCAGATTCAAAGCAGTTGAGGAGGAATGACTGTAGTGTCAACCAGGAGGAGTAGAGAGAGAAAAAAAAGTTTAACATTGATTGTGTACAAAATATTACAGAGCATTAGACATTTAACTTGTGCCTTCACTAGAAGACAGTTGTTATGGCTCTTGTTGAGCCAGACATCCAAACTGCTGCCATCTGGGCACTGCTACTGATTTCACTTTTTAAAATTTCCTTGGATACCTGAAGTTCAGCACATACTGGCAAACCTCCAAAAAGTAGTTTTGATTAAAAATGTAATAATAAGATGAAAGGTTCAGGTACAGAGGAGAGAGAAGACCTGTTAAGCAGAAACTGAAGCACACTTTTAATTCTTTCTCCTGCCTCTGTTTCACAATTCAGAAGATGGAATGTCTAAACATGGCAGTTTCTGCCTTTCCAACTCCATGACAGGTATTTGCAAAACATTAATAATAGCAGACTGGTAACTTCAAATTCATGAAGGAAATTAAATCCTTCATAGAAATTAAATTCACTGTGCTAATTGTTTCCTCTGTTGCTTTAAACAAGCCAAAAGTCTGGTGAGAAGTATACAGTTCTGCATGCACAAAACTGAGTTGTTATTTCACCAACAGGAATAAAATTTTCTCCACCTCCTTCATTCCATTACTTAAAATAAGAAATGACTGGCCTATCCCCTAAGGGACTGTAAATAAATTTCCATCCTTTCTTCACAATCTAATATAAGAGCATTTAGGCAAACATGATGCTGTTTGTGCATCATCTGCACACTAGGAATTGCTTGCACTATTTAAATAACCAGCAACAGCATTCATTCATGTTGCAGAAAACCTTCACCCTTTAGGTAAATTCACTAACAAAAAAAATAATCTCCAAATGATCTTATGATATCCTGATGATAACATTATTTCTGTACAGCATCAAAGGACAGAGGGAGGTGGTGCTTTATGTCCCAGTTGCATTTAGAGTTCCATTGTTCAACCATCACACATAGAGAACAGTAATTATTATTCATAGAATTGCATAAAACTAGCTTAAGGCATGATTGAGACACAAAATAAGTCTGCAGCAAGTGTTAAAACCGTATTAAAATTAAAACCATTAAACAGCTGCTTGTACAAACTACTGATACTCTCTGTGCTGCATGTGCAACACCTGCTGCTTGTGTAAAAATATGCTGCTTTTTTTTTTAACTACAATATCCCCTTCAGATCATTCTCTATGTAACCCTCCTATTCTGTCTTGTCACAAATCACAAAATGAGTACAAAAAAATCTTTTTCTCTCCTCTGTAATAGTGAATTATCTGGCAAAATAGTATCCTGATCCCAGCTATGACTTCCACCCATTGTGAAACAAATAATCAATACAAATGACAAAGGGAAACTTACCAGGAAATACAGCTCCTTTTAGATATCCAATGACATTAGAAATTGTCTTGTAAGTTGTGACAGACTGAATGTTCAGACTGATTGTTTTCTTGCCTGTTAAAAGATGAAAAAAAAAGAAAATGTTGAACTTATTTACCCAGCCAAGAAATGTACCGGCCAAAGACATAAATTCCACATACATTAAAAAAGGCATTTAAAATGAGGTTAAAAAAAACCTGAATAGGAACCACAGATTGAAACACATAATATGACATTATTTTCTCGACCTATTTTAGCAGCATGATTCAAAGATGGAATCTCAAAAGGGATCTTTACTCCTTGAGTTAAAAGATCATTGAATTCACTCAATAAATGCTGCCAGAATACAACAGAAAAAGAAAATTTATAAGAGTAGCATTTACATAACTCTGTGATAACAAAATCTGCCTTAAACTTCCTATGTTTTTCTCACATAATCCTTCACCTAGGTCAATCTATCAATAACATTCACAAAATTATACCTAGTTTATATTACATTTTCTTCTGGAGAAAAGCCCCTGTGTTAAATCAGATGGGAGCAGTCAGACCTCCCCACAGCCTTTGGTGATGCTCTTGTGAACATGTGCCAACAGAAGCCGGGGGTTTTGGCTTAGCTGGCATCAGATGAGGAAATGGTGCAAATACAAAGGCAGAACAATTTCAAAAGCTGCTAAAATGTAAGGAACTTGTCAGTACTGCCATGCCATTTGAGACTGCAGCACAGAATAAAGCCAGAGGAGAGCAAATATCTTGAGTTTAAATAGATTAAAAGAAGGTGGGACACAGCAACCACAGGAGTTCCTGCAGTTTGTGACAGTGGAAACCAAACAACCAACCATGGGGAGCTGCTGACACCTTCCGAATATGAAAACAGAATGTGCTAACCATCCAGCTCATCTGAAAGGCCACAACTTCTACCCAAGAGACATGAAAATGTCTTACACTGCTTGAACTCAAAAGCAGCAGCAGTGTGACAATGAGCAGTGGCTGAGCAGGGGATTCTCCTCCACCCATGAATGCTCCACCCCTGTGGCAGAACTGTGCCTGAAGCATCCTTGGGACACAATTCCTCCCATGTCCATGTCCCAACTGCCACAGACCCCAACTAAAATACTCCACAGATCATTTTGCTCTCCATGTCCCAGGCCATTATCCTCCCATGGATCTATTTCTAACAGTTTCTTCCCAGGCTTTGTTTCCTGAGGTGTACAGAATACGCAAGTGGGGAGTTTACTGCAACGCGTGAAACAAAAACAACACATGGTTACTGTTCTTCAGGGTTCATTTGCTAGTTTATACAGTAAATTTACTTCAAAATGTTCTTAAAATAAAATACAATATATTTTAATTCACTTGTCTTCATTGGTATTTTAAAAAAAAGCAAGTGAACTGTTAGTGCTTGTTTAAAAAATGAATTAACAATAGTTATGCTATTTTTTATTCAGACAAAACCTCTTCAGTTATCAACAGATGTGTCTTCTCTGTGACAATTCTGGTTTTGCTTGAACAAATCAGTGTAAATGCAAACCAAGCAGTTAATTAAAAATAACCCTGGCACATAACTTTGCAACAATCAGTCACAGCACGTTAATAATTTTATTTGTCACATAATTAACTTTGCTCTTCTGATGTAAGTTACTGTATTTTAAAATTATTATTAATGCCATGTAAATTAATTTTTTTGTTCAATAAATCCACAGATATTATTTTAGAATTAAAAAAAAAATCATTAAAAAAATAGTCCAAAGGATTCCCAAAGGGTCTTTTAAAACAAGTGAAAACAGCTCAAGCCATCTATGTTGATTAAGCAGCTTAAATTTAACCTCAATTATGCAAGTTACTTCTTGCTGCTGTTTCTCACCTACAACCACTCTAGAGCCAATTTACTCTTCTTAAAAAAAATATTTTAAAGTCAAAACTGATTTCCTTTCCTTTTCCTACAACACTTTAGATGTTTGTTCCTTTAGGCCTCTTCTCAGACAAAAAGACAATAAATCCTTTTGAAGACAACTGACTTCACTGTTTTTCTTTAATCAACATCAGCTATCCAGTCTCCGACTGACAATAAAGACACAGAAATTAACTTCTGGCAATACCCACATTCTCAAATCAGATACTCCAGTTAATAGTCATGTAACACAGTAGTCAGCTTAGAGTGACTTGGGCTTAAAGGCTTAGAGCACCAGATGAAAAGGCTGAAACTGCTCTTTGGAGTATACAGCAGAAGCAAAATTTAATCCCCTCTAAACAGTTCTGACAACAAACCTCTTGTCCTAACACTGTATATTAAGGATCTTAACAACTTTCTCTTTTTTTTTTTTTTTTTTCCCCTATATTCCCTGGGAAGCTTTGAGGGGACTTTACCTTAACATTATTCAGGGTACACTCTATTTATATAAGCTAAAAGCTGCTTCTGGGATAGAAGAACACAAACATATTTACTGTTGTCTTTTTTTTTTTATTTCTTTCCTGACCTGAAACTTTTAAATTGTCTCATACCAAATGACTACCTTCTCTGACATTGACATAGTTTTTTTTAGAAATCCATGGCTATTTTTCCTCTCATTTGATGGACAATTTTAGTACTTCAGATGTGAAAAACCTATTTGCAGTAGTTATGTTAAAAGAACATATGTTAGGCTTGTTTCATTTTATAATTTTTTTCTTTTTTTGCTTTTAACTTCATCCCAAGCTCATGCATAGAAGAGTATAAGCTTGAGTCTCATTTTCAGACATGTTGGTTAACTTCTTGAATCCTGATCATGCTAAATATCATCAGACAGTTTTCTGAGCATTTGAGTACTGGATTTTAAAAAGCATCTTTAGGAACTCAGGTTTGAAGAATTGAATTCATTTGACAAGATTTTTGCTAATCACTGAAAAAATTTCTCTACATGCACACTTAACTGAAGTATAGAAAAATTAAGTATTAACTGAATTTAAGGATTTCAACAGAATAACTCTTGGATCATAAAACCCAAAGTTATTTCAGTAGACTGAAATAGCTGAAATTAAGTACATAAAATAACTTCAAGTAATAGCTGAAATAAAGTACATTAAATAACTTCAAGTAATGCAGTAAGGCATTTTTTGAGATAGTTCCTGTTTTAATCAACACCTGAATAAATGTGAATCTGTCTGAAATCACAACTGAACAAGAGATTTCAAACATCATCAGACATCCATGCTCACATAATTTAGGGAACACTAATTAAGCTAAAGTAATCAGCATAAAACTGCACTTGACAGATCATGTCAGTTTGAGTGCAAAATCTTACTTGCCACATATTTTATATCAGTTTTCAAGTTCAAACACAGAACTTTAAGTGAAGAAATATAATCATCACACATTTATGTAACAGCAGCACTTACAAAAAACACTACATGCAACATGGCATACATAGAAAAGTGAATAAATATAAAATAGTATAATGTTTATTATCTCAGAAAAATATTGTGTGATACTATAAAATAACATATGCAAAAAGCAATACTGAATCTATGAAATGTGCGGTATTGTTGAGTTATAAAACTATTTGTACAGGAATGTGTCAGAACTCCTAGCTAGATGTCTTTGTAATGAAAAACCTTCACTTTTTTTTGTGTATAAACAATACACCATATAAATCTGATATCTCTAATATTTTTCCTTAATAAATCTCTATTTGATTAATCAACTATGTTACCTACTGACAACATACTCTCCTTTTTGAACAAATATTCAGAGATCTTGAGTCTCCAAATCTAATCTTAGTATGAAGAGCTTAATGACTAAATGCCTTGATATTTGATCATCTTTTTTGACCTACAATGAGAAATCCAGAAATAAAACTCTTCAGATGAAGAGTTTTTGAAATAAGAAATGCCTAGAATAAAGCCCTTTAAGGAGGCTCTAAACTAGGATGGCCTAATGTGATACAGAATAAATGTGTCACAGTCAACATCAAAGAGAGTTGAAAATGCTTCTGATGGTAGAGTTGAATTTCATAACCTCACACTACTTTCATTCTTTACCTGCTTTATAGCAATCAAAAGCAAAGCATCACACAGGAAAACACTGGTGCAGAACAGAATTCTGAAAATATATCTTGATCATTTACAATTCTGGTAGAAAAACTCTCTAGGCTTCAGCTGGGAGTAGAGGGAAGATACATAAAAAATGCTTCACACTGTTCATGCTTAATTCTTCTCATGGACTTCTGTTTAAAAAAGGAACAGAATTTAAAGTGACCATGAAAAGAAAATCTGAGAGTATTGTAATAAATGTCTGTAAGTTTTCATATAGATCAGAGCCCCCTATTTAACTTGTTCGTCTTTCAAATGCCAGTAAGAGACATCTGCAGAACAGTTCTATTTCTACTGTTGTGTACAATGACTCCAGATTTGATAGATACAGTGACATGCACTGCCACACAGTCTGCTGGCATCTCTCTCTATTTGCTTCCTTGGGTTCATGTTTAGCATAGTCCAAGCACCCAGAAATTACGGTATTGTTTGCATATTGATATCAGAGATGGCCCAGCCAGAGTTTATTAAATATGGGAGTCTTTATTTTCTCTGACAGGTAGCAAACTACCAAGGAGAAACACATATAATATTATCACAAGGCTGTAGTTTAACAGGAGGAGATATTCACTTTATCACTCCATGCCCTTCCTCTGACTGAAAAGAAGACAGGCTTGATTTGCACTAGTGCAGTACTTGGCAGAGAATTTTATTTATCTTGGATGAGAATCGTGTAATATGGAAAGTAACAGACTCTTCCAATTATTCCTTTTGTATAATTAATGATTCAAATTTCACATTATCAAAGTTGACTATAAACTCAGTATAATGAACAGCTGACACGTAGAACTACATAAAATAGATGTTCAAAGTCTCATGAAAATTCATTGTGTTGTGCTGCAAACTTTTCCAGTACCAGTCAGTTCTGGTTATCTGTTCCACTCACCCATTTAGTCAGAGGAGGTAGATTTGTTTGCAGCCTACAACAGAGTTCTGCACTGCAGTCACTGTGATGATTCACTATTGATCAGTGACTGTATTTTGTAGACTAAAAAAAGGTTACAAAAGATCAAAAGATTCTACCTAGAAAAGCATTTTGATCTGAGTAATTTTACTGTCTGCAGCAGAATGCTGGGAGTCTTTGTGTACCTGGCTCTATTATTCACACAGTGTTTGATATCATTCAGGTTACTTAAACTATTCATGCCTTGCCTTTATAATTTTAGAAGGTAAAGCATAAAAAAATTACACCTATTGCACAGGAGAAGGCATTAGCAGGTGGTAAGAAGTGGGATGTTTAAGTGAGATCATTGCATTTACACTTCCTGCCAATTGAGCTGCCATACCAGGTCACACCAAGTGACCACCCAATCCTTATCTCCAAGAGTGACCAGTACATGAATGTGGAGAAGAATGGAAAAATAGGATGAGCCAAAAAACAGAAGGATGCCCCAGACACCTGGAGACTGATCACTGCTGAAATCCTGGATCTTTCTCACCTTCTCTCTTCTCAGGCATTAATCAGGTTGAGTATGAAAACTGACACTTAAAACCAAAGGGGAAAATTACACCCAGAACTCTGTGATGTGTTTAAATAGCAGGCTTCCAGGATTTCCATTCAAACCAAAGTATACGGTCATTAGTGTCAAAAGCCACTTTGTATATTAATTGCCATTAGATGGATTTACATTCAATGCTCAGGAGTTTAATTGAAAAAGGGTAATTTGTACATTACTGCAATCTCCCAAATAGTGGGAAACTTAACAGCAACAAAGGCAGTTCACAGTACACAGCAAGACTTCCCTCATTTATGTTTATAGGAGCGCTTTAGTTTTACAACAACCTTCACAATGTTCTAGCAAATATCCTAGTGAGATTTTGTTAAAAAAAAAAAAAAAGAAGCTTTAAAAGTTTACAGTTTCTCTATAGAAGTTCACTCTGAAATTCCTTCTAATTGCCTATCTTTGGGAAAAAGTTCATGGGAGCACAGAATTTCAGATAAATGAGGATTAACAATAATGTACCATACCAAACAAAAAGCAAATCTAATTACTGACTTCATCTACCACCAAATTAACAGCTGACTTCAATTCCCACTATTTGCTTTGTAGGTCCTGAGCACTCAATCTGTGTGGGATGTTTGCCTCCATCCTCCCACTCCCTCTGTCACATTTTGTCTCTTGAAAACTGCAAGGCTAAGGGAAAAAAAGCAGCAATGTGAGAAAACTATATATAAATGTTTAATCATTACTGATGAATCTGCTGTTCAGCTTTTTGAAACATAATGATGAGAGAATGATGATCATTTTATCCTAACAAATTTCAAGCCAACCAATCATCTGAATTGCTCATTCACCTCTTTTGACAGATAAATGATGAGTCCCACGTCAGAAGTGAAATCTCTCTCTCAAGCTTCTTCAAATCAACAGAAAGACTGCAAATTCAACCTTTGCTCTTCTCTGATGCATTGCTGTCCTGTCCTCAGCATCATCTCTTTAGCTATTACTAGTATTGAATAGTTCTATACCATTTCTTATCATGAGACCAGGCTTTTATCTCTTCCACTAAGACTGCTGCTGAACAACAGCACACTCTGTGCTCCAGAACATCAACAGCTTCACATTAATTCAAGGAAAAATATATCATAATAGATTACAGAATTATACAAGGCTTCTTCTTCTAGTCCCTATTTTTTCAATAAATAAAGAGTTTTTATTTACTGTGGTTCAGAAGCTTTACATGAAATCACACACAAGCTGTTGTGTTTTACCCAGAGTAAACCAGACATGGACTGGCTCTCTCTAGATTCCTGGCTTGGAATATTCTTTCTTTCCAGAAATTCTCCTCCCACAGATTTCCTGTCTTCTCAGGGAAATAAAACAGACATGCCACACCTGTCACAGAAAAAGTAGAGTAAGCTGCCCTTTAGGGTGATTCTGCCCTGCAGCCTCCAGATAAAGCTTTATGAGAAACAGACGTTGTGCAGCCTTTTATCTTTCTAAAATGAGTGTCATTTTCCAGCCCAAATTCAGGCTTTGCTCCAGGCACTTCAGCTGTTGGAAAATCCTTCAATACTAACAAGCTTCATGCAGCCTACCTGGAATGGTTAAGCTCTTGTTCCTTCCAAAATGGCCTTTTTCCCTTTTCTACTGGTTGTGGGGACAATAATTTTTAAATTTAAAAGTTCATTATTAAAAAATCTAGTCAGCCATGCATGGAGAACAATTCTCCTGCCTAACCACAACAGCTTAAGCCATGAAGCATGAGGTTTTCTGCTTTCTTTTTTAGTATGTATAACTACAAATGCTAACACAAGTCATAAAATTAATCAACCTTTTTTACGACTTGTTGTATTGTCCTCCTATTCCACAATAACTTTCCAAAAGCAATAAACAAGGGATGCAGCACACGATACTACATTGGTTGCCCTTAAAATTTGTTTTTCCTGTTATCATCACTGTGTGTAGCACAGGACACAGTGGCTAAATTAATTTGCCTCCTCCTTTCCAGGATCATAGTTTCAAATCAATTCATTTAAATGGGCCTTGTAATGAAAATAAACCATTTTTTTTCTGGAGAAAGATGCACAGGTAAAAAAAAAACTGGATACTGTTTACTGGAAAATTACTGTTTAAACATGCACCTAATCTAGAATGTTCTCTGGAAGATGTTCTTCTGGGGAAACACTGTGCTGGAAGACTGTAGCACCTATATTAACTTATATCAGCAACAAGCTTTTTCAAGCAATAATCTGTTTGACTTTACTAATGGCATTATTTCTAGGGAGATACCATGAATGCATTCATCTGGCTCTACTCAAGGTATTTTGTTCTTATCATGATGCCTGTTTTCCTGGTGAAAACTGGGAGAAAAAGCTGCCTGAGGGTTCAGGTAACAATACACTGTTTGTTCTATAGCATATACAAATTAAGGAACACATTTAGAATTTAAGTGTTATTATTCCAGAAACAGAAAAAAAACCTCACAGAATAATATAGTTACTGGTGTCCTAATGTTAAAATCACATTATTAGGAGTACAATAAGGCCTAACAAACCATGCTGCAGCACTAACAAACCTCCCTACTGATGGCATCTACACAGAGGAGGTTCTAAGTCAGTATTAAGAATTAGTGCTCAATGCCTTCTACTATTTTTTTTAAACCACAAATTCCATCTATCAGATTTTAGGAGCAGAATTTTTAGACTGTTCATAGCCTCTTCTAGAAAGCATCTAAGCAAAACACACCCATAATCAGCTAAACCTCTTAGTTGTATAGTTGTAGACATTGGATTTGGAGTCTGAGAGGAACATCCCAAAGGTGAAGTGGATTTGAAAAGCATTACCTGCAGCTGGCAGGTGGAGGGGTGTGCACCTGTCTCTTTGGGCAGTGTCCTCAGGTAGGGAAACAAGTTTTCTGGCAAGCAATGCAGAAATTGGTTGCACCAACAGCGTTGTGAGGTTCAGTCGATTCTGCCTGTAGCTTCCATCTTAAATGACAGAAAGGAAAGAACAATTTAGTAAATGAAAATTAGATTTTTATCCTTCATAAACCGAACACAAAAATGCAAATCTCTACCACATAAGTTCAAAAAATTATTTAGATAAGCAGCTGTTGTTTTGTGCTTATAATACTGAAAAAAAAATTCAAGAACAGGTACTACAAAATTACATGTACATATTATGGTATCTGGGCAATAATTCCACAAGAAAGAAACTGTTAAATGAGTCTGAGCAGATATTAGATTGTGAATTAAACATAAATTAAATTGGTGTGTAGTTAAAGGAATCACTGAAATATGGAAATACTGATCAGCAATAACTTTCAAATTCAAGTAAAAACTGAACAGCTGAAGGAGGTCTGGAAAAAGAAGGTACTAAACAGACACATTGAGTGGTGAAAGGTATGGATCAGAAAACATCAGAATACTTCATTTACAGCTGAAACATCTTAAGCAGACATAGCACAAACCTCTCAATATCAGCAGTTTCATGCAAAGTATTAAAATCTTCCTTTAACAGAAAAAAAAATGAGTTTGCAAACACCTGCCTGTCTAGCACTTGATCATGGAAAGGTTTCTGATGAGATAATGAGATATTTTGGGAGAGCAATTGAGAGAACCATGGGGAAAAGCAAAAACCTAACTTTGCACACAGAAATGCTCTGTAACACTTCAGGAAAAAGCAGCTGTTTTCTCAGTTATTTCAGATGTATATGGGGATCACCTCTTCCCATGGAAAGCAGGAACTCTTCTGGCAGATGAAAACCCCACCATGGAAAAGGAGGGGAGGCTGATAGCCTGGGCAGGGCACAGCTCTTACACAGCCTCACCATGTCCCTGCCCCTGCTGAACCATGTCCAAACCTTCAACCAGAGATTCAGAATACAAGGCATCTCCCTGAGACCTCTGTGAAACAAACTCTGTATTTCCTGCCAACATTGAGTTCTTTACTACCCAAAAGCATCCTTTAAATTCTGTGGCACTGCAGGCACAAGGGGAGGAGGCTTTCAGTAGTCAGCAGCATGTTTCAAATAAATTTCTATGAAACTACTTCCAGGACTGTTACTGAAACACAATATAAAGAAAACAAGAAGCCTAGACACATTCTAAATTTTTTTTAGGTGTTTTTTTTTTTTTTTTTTGTTTTGTTTTTTTTTTTTTGTAGTAGTAGAAATTTCTTAAACTTTTTATAGTACACCTTTAATCCTAATGAAAAAGTTGACCAAATCTGTATCATTTCATCATGGAAAAATAAAAGGTGTTGTTCACCTTTAAAACTCAGTGGCAAGGTGATCAGTGTTCAGTTTGAAAGAACCAGATAAATTTTTAGGTGGAAAGGTAACACTGGTTCAAAATATAACTTTTAAAAAAGCTTTGTCTCATCAAACTTGGTCTGGGTTCAAAATCTCTTAAAGTTGTCACATCAGTGAAGTGACAGAAAAATCAGTTTGGTCAAGCTTTGAGAGTGTTTCTGCACTCAAAAATAAATCCCAAAAAGTCCATCAGAGATCTGCAATTGAGACATTATTTTCTTTCCAGTGTTTGTCAATCTGCAGCCTGTATTACAGGGGCAATGAAGCTCAAAACGATGAGAAAAATCTCTCCTTTCTCCAGTTACTCACAACTTGAGCTTCACACCTGAATAACCTGTGAAAGATACACTTTCAAGAACAACTTACAGGAGAAACCCCTCCATATTTAAAAATGAATCATTTCACAATAGAAGGCAGAGTTTGAAGTATGGGAGAAAAAGAAAAAAGAATCTATATAGAAAGGCAGATTTAAGTTATCTGGGCATGTTTATCTGGAAGACAAACTTTCTAATAGGAGGAATTCATAAAGACTTGCCTAGGCAGGTGATAAAATCTCTTTAACTGAAATCTTTTTAGAGAAAAGTGTGAGCAAACATCTGTCAGGAATGATGCAGATATGGCTGATGCCCTCCCTTAGGGAAGGTGCTACATTAGATGATCTCCTGACATCTTTAACAGAACTAATTTTTATAAAATTCTCTAGGAACTAAACTTGATGAACTAATAACAGAGAAGAAAACACTACTGGAATTCATATTAAAAAATGCTTAAAAAAAATTCCTTTCCCTCTTCCATGCATTTAATAATTGCCACTTGTTAAGGAGGCTGAGGAAAGGAATGTGCACCATGACCAGATTGCAAAAGTGAACCATCCAAGACCAATCTCTCCAGTGCACATTTAAAAACCTGGAGATTTCCAGGGCTGCTATTTAAAGCCTAATCATTCAGGTTTAAAATACTCCTGGGCTTGGTGCTGTAGTGAGAGTGAAACAGAGCAGAGTAACTTCAGAAAGAAACCAACACACTGAAAGGACCTGGGGATTCTGGCTGGGACTTTGTCAGCTGGATGCCAAACCCCTCATATGTGGGAACAACAAATGCTTGAAGGATAATTTAAATTTGCCATTTTGCTTCTAATGAAATTTAGTTTTATAGCACGAAACTCTTCCAAGAAGCAGAATTTCTTCTTCTCTGCAAGTCTAACAATGTAACTGAGCCAGGCCTAGAACCACTGTTAATATCAGAAAGTCCCGGGAGAACTTACTGTAAAGTGAGGCATAAAATACAGTAATCAATTATTAAGTTAATTTTAGGAGCACAAAAAAGAAGCAATCTTTAGAAAGTTTCTGCACAGAAAGCAGGGCCTGAATTTCTGCTTCTGCAATGACCATGCTTTAGGTTTTCTTTTTCAATGCAAGCATAAACCTTGAGCACCAGCATCCACACTGCTCAGCCTGGGACACTCCCCCAGCCCAGCATTTCACAGTTCTCCATCACTTAAATTACTGGTACTGACAACATGCTCTGGGATTTCTGAATTTAATAGTAACACCTGTCCACTATACCCTACTCAGTTCTGAGCTAAAGTACAATTTTATCATCATGTCAATGACTTTTTGAAGACTGAAAAACCAGAGCTTTAGTCACAATGTCATACTTCTCTAGCCCAAAATTATTGCTTCGCCAACAGCTTCCTCAGTATTATGTGAATAGTCTTTTATTTGCATTTCTCTAAGTTCTGTGTTATATGAATCACCTTTCTGTTCACTTTTGTTTAAATTCCAGATTCAAAGAAAGATTGGAAAGAACATTATATTTCATCAATATGTGTTTATTCAAGGCACCTTCTGCCAGGATCAGATAAAACAAAACTTTAACAACTAAAACTGTCTAAAAAGCTTACTGACAGAATTCATGAAAATAATTCCTTCTATGACCTAAAACACTGCTTTAATGATTTTCCCCCCAAAAATAAAGACAGCAAAAAGTAGTCTGAGTGAAAACCAAGCGATAATTGTTCATACCCACGTCTTTGACTTTCTGCTGCATTAATAATACAGCAGTATTAGTTTTGAAATATCTGAAGTGAATGGCTCATTAATTTTTCACCTTAAGCTTAATAGAAATTTGACAAACAGTTTTATGCTGAAAATAGACACTCCAAGCAGGACTTCCCACTCGTGATGGGAATAAATTAGAGCATAAAAGACAGAATAGCGTACATTTGGTCAAACAAGATGGTTTTTTCACTCAATTCCTGAAGTGAACAGTTAGTGCAATGCATTCCTGTGAAAGAGGCATTCTTACATTTATTCATTCCCAGTGCACATTCTGCACTGCCCTTTGTCAGCACTTGATCTTGTATTAAGCATGACAAACCCAAAGATCTATAAACCACATGTCATAGACATTTATGTTATTTGTGCTTTGAACTTGTACCCAGCTTCCCTCCACCTTTGCTGGTAACATTCAACAGCTGCTAGCTCCCACTGGTTGTCCTGCAGCCAGTCACAAGGACCTGTTTCTATTTCTCTGAAAAATCAGGTTATCTGTGGTTTTCCTGGCTTTCATCTAACCAAAGAGGGAAGCTGCAAGGAGCTGTGCAGCACCTACAACAGGAAGGCTCCGGGTACTGAACTCACACCACTACTGCTCACCACAGCTACTTGATTAAATCTTCATCTACAGCAGCTTGCAATGCTGCCCCCATGTCCATTTTTAACTCAAAAAAGCAGCCTTCAATTAAGCCTACACATCCCATTTAACCTCTGCTAGACCCACCTGCTACACCTCACAAAGTCACTGACATATTTTTTGCCTTCCTAAATTTTGTCATTGAAAAAAGAAACTCATTCTAGCTGTTATTTCTTGCTGGAAGTGGATACAGTCAGAATACTGACCCAGAAAAAGCGGTGCTGTTCTGCAAGCAGTCATGAACAGGAAATTCTGGGAAAGCATTCCCCAACTACTCACCAAAGTCACATAAAGGTTTTCCTGCATGTTAAGTGAAATAGAGACCTCTTCCTCTAACAAAAGCAGTGCTGAACAGTCCAAGATGTTTAAAATGGAAGAAAGAATGGATTTTATTAGTGCCAAGGAGAAGACTTTAACTTCAGACTTTCAAATATTAGCAAGGAAAAGCAAAAACAAAAAACAAAAAACTGGCAGAGAAAAAAGTTACTCAGGAGGAGCAGAATCTGGAGCAGGAGCCTACAGAGTAGAACTGGCAACAAGCAGTTTCCTGCTATGTGTTTATTCACTTCTCCATGAATTATCCACTAGAATTGCAACTGGAACGTATGCCAGTTTTGAAGTGGTTTGCTTCACTAGCCACTGGTAAAAATATGGAGGAAGAGAAAAACATTTGCTTCTCTTCTGTAAAAAAAAAAAAAATAAAAAAGAACTTTGAAATTTTGCAACCAGGGATTTTAGCAACAGCCAGAAGATTTCAAAGCAGCTTTACAGGCAATGGAGCACGAGATGATGAATCACAGCAGCATTGTGTGGCAGCTTGCATTTCAGGATGCATGACCACAAATGGACAGGGGATGCTCAGAACTATGTTGTGATTGGAGATATGGGTGAGGAGGATGGCTGTGCCTGTGAAAGGTTTATGCACATTTACAGAAAATACAGACCTGAAAGGCAGTGAGCATCACCTGGAAGAGAAACATGCGATAGAGAGTTCTCAGAAAGGATATAAAACACATTTTTCAATTTTTGCTTAGCATTGCTGATAGTTAAAAAGAATTCTTTAAAAGCTTTTTAAACAAATCACATCCTCATGACTTTAGGGGTTAACAAAGGGTTTAAAAGAAAACTGAAGATACCATAACACCTGTGAAAAACTCCCCAAATAATAATCATACATCACTGACACACAGAGAAAACCAGAATCCTGCAGCAATACTGGTTTCCTTACAGAGTATATTCATTCTATTCTGTTTACATAATATTTTGTCAACAGAGTGGATGCAAATCTGTGTATGTATTACTCAAGACTGTCTCTTTAAACAGATTTCTGCTGTCCTTAAAAATAAACCTAAATATTCTATAGCTAATACAGAAAAAACCCAAACCCTCCAGAACTTGCTGTCATCTTTTTCCCTCCCTCACAAGGAAATGTGCTTAACCACCATGAAAGACAAAAAAACATCACTCCCCTCTCTCTCACTGGAAATCACTCTTGTCTTAATGCCTACTTAATGTACTTTAAAAATACTGTCACTCTTGTTTCTTTTTAAGATGCACAGAATAAAAAGCAACGCATGTATTGTGTAAAAGCAAAACTGCTCTGACACACCGATGCAAAACCATCTCACTAATTTCCCTGCTCCTTTCTGAGAATATTTAATAAAATGGAGAGAATAAAAAGAAAACCAAACAACTTTTCTCAATGCTCTCACCATTTTGAATCCCCCTTTCCACTTAGCTCGTTGTAGTGGCTGATAATTAAAATGACACAGAAGTGGCCAAAATAGAGCAACATTATGTAACATTTCCACACCAATTGACATGAACTAAAATTTTTCCTTTTTAAGTATCCTACAATTGTGTAACCACTAAGTCATAAAAAGGAAAAAGCATTTCTTCAACATATTTCAAATAGCTAAAACATGTTTTTATGTTCTAGTAACAATGGAATGTAACAGGAAATAAAGGACAAGACAATTCTCAGGTTTTTCTGCGCTAACAAATGCCTGTCTCACTACTGAAGGGAAAGAAACTCTCCATCAACAGAGAGCAGGTTTGGCCATCTGACAAAAAAACCCAAAAACAAAAACACTGCCCAACATTTTAAAAGTGGTGGTGGATATTTAAAAGGGTTGACAGAAGTCTTATGGGTTATAAGACAAAAATAAATATCACTTGATGCTTAAAAAAATAAGTTTATTTCAAAAAAATCTAGTAATCATATATTTAGGTTTCTGCACAACTTATTGCTTGCCATCCACAGTGAATTCAAACCAGCACATTCAGTACTTTAGTATTTAATTTTGGATTCTATCCTTGATAGCAGAAGATCTGCTTAGCACCTTCTACTGTCATTAAATTCAAGACAAAGGTACTCACTGTAAGGGAGGCATGCGGAAATAATCAATGCTGAAAAGACTGTAAACACTCAGAACCATCAGGCATGTAAAAAAGTGGAATCATTCTATCCAAATCGTAATTTGGATAATAATTTGTTATCATTTACTTTCCTAAAATATGCAGAGGTATTAATCCAATGGAGCTCAGCAGAACTACTTGAAGCTATTGTTCTATGTTCAGAATAACTGCACAAACCCAATTATTAAGTACCAGACACATATTTGGTCTTTCCTTTTTTACTACTTATCTTAGGGAAGACTATTTCAGGAATCCTATACCTGCAAGCCTGTGTGTGAAATGTACCTGTTTGCTGCTCCCAGAAAATTAGATATAGGATGGTAAACTGAAGTCTGGAGGGAAGCTTGTGTGTGTTTGTGTCTGCAGGAGGGAACACAAATCAAACTGATGGACTAAGCTTGGCACAGGTGGATTTTAAAACTGATATATTACAGAATATTTTAAATCCAAGTGGCAAGCATATTATGGAATGTGTTATCAGTTCCATTGGAAAAAAAATAATAAAATTCTCTCCCTCCTGATGCAGGCAGACATGCAGGAGTATCCTGCAATGGACTGGGACCATGGAGTCACAGCAGCCAAGAGGGCACACAGCACCTCCTGCATGAATTATGTTTTCTGTTAACCACTTCAAAAAATAAGGAACTTCTGCACATTAGCAGGCTGGTCTTGGAGCTTGGTCCTTCATGAACTAAACCTTGGTGATGGCCACCATAGATGGAAAAACAACAAACATGGAAATGAGACATTGATACAGTTCCTTTCCTCCAGTGATGATGGAGACTAAATATAGTAAAATAAGGGTCTTGCTTTATGCAAAATAGGTGTGCAGCTGCCAGAACACACATCAGGTAACATATACCATCCTTATACCGATTATGAACAAGCATAGATTCCTGTTTACTCACAATAATGAGATTTATTGTTATTAAAAATAATAAAAGCCCTATAGCGCTCTGCCAGGAATGGAATGGAGATAGAAAATCTGCAAGAAAACAATGAAAGTGACAGGTTTAGGATGACAATTATTTTGTTTACAGCATGTAGTGAACACTGCAATGACTCACAATCACATGCTGTCTGTACATATTTGGAGGACAACATGAAATAAAATTGCATATGTTATCTGTGGTACAGGATGATTTTCTTAAAGTAATAACCACCTCTGATGCATGCTTCCAGATTTGTCTGTAACCACTGAAAGCCACATTTTGGCTTCAGCACAGTTTAATTGCGCCAGCACAGTTGTTGCAGGAGCCGTATTATGAACCAGATCAGCACACTTAGAAAATCAGTGCTCTTAAATAAATGAGCAGAGTAAGAGGTGAGCTGGGATGAGGATATGGAAAGCATGGCGGGAACTCCTCCAATTCAACCCAAAGCCTTCTATTCCCAAGCCACAATTCCAGGGGACACCCATGTCCTCTAGGACCCAAAGTCATTGCCAGACACAGGATGACACTTAGATATGCACATCAATTCAAAAGCCTCTCACAGATTTAAAAAACATAATTGAAAAATCTTTATAATTTTTCTCTAGTTTTTTAAAATAATTATAGCATACTTCAAGAAAACCATTTAAGAACAGAAAGCCTCTAATATTCTGCCTGAAAATGATAAATAATTAATATGCATCTGCTGTTTTAGCAGTTTAAAGAAGCTGCAGTGCTAATTTTACTTGCATGATATTAATGTCAAAAATTTTGTAAAAGAAGATAAATCTACTAATAATGCATGTCTAGCAATGTTAAATATGTTAATATCATTTAGCTTTGTTTTGGTAGAGCATGTAATTGCAACTACAGTGATGCTAATTTTCACATTAAATTTTGACTATATGTATCAAAGGCATACAAGAAGTTAAAAAAAATTCTATCTGCTTTTATTTTGTTCTAAAGGGCTTTCACCCAATCAAAATAAATACAGTGAAGAATCAGTGGTTTAAAAAGCCAGATTGTAATGGAAGTGTTCCAAATCCTCAGTTCATCTTTATTAATCTTTCAACACTCAAGATCAGATAAAGTAGATATATGTGGTCATGTACCAGTAATAATTTGATTAAAATTACTGAAGAAAAAGAAATAACCTGGTAAATCAATCTCAAATGACAGTTTCCTGAAATGAAGATACAGGTGCTCTCAAGACTCCCATTAATCCTTTTGATAGTACAGAGAGGAGAAAAAGCTATGCTCAGAAATTCCTAAAATTCTAAATCCATGGAAATCCTTGTAACACATCTTAGTTTATTTCTTGGATTACAGAGCAGAGACAAACAAACCATAATCTATTTGCAGCGCTCCTCAGAGATACACAAACACTGGTATTTAATTTACTTAATAACTTGCTCATGTGTTTGCAATGTTTTATTATGTACCTGCTGACTCGTGCTCCTGCTGGATTCAGCTTCAGAAGGAGATTACAAACACCCAGGAGAACTGGATTTTATTTTGTGCACAACAGCACATTTTCTGTAAATATTCATTCCAAACTCCAAACGGAGCCCTTGGCCCTAAATGATTTCTGAACCATCTCTTGTAAGGAGCTTTGCATCCTCAAATGAGTTTGTGTAACCTGAGATGAGCATGAAAAATTTATCATTTTGCTCAAATCACAGAGTTGAGGAGCTGGTTAACGTTTAGGTTGAACTCCCTGAAATTCAAGGACAATTTGAGTCAGGAAAATCAGAAGCAAAGAAAATTTGTAAGAAAATTGAAAATAAGGTAGTGCTTGAAAGAAATAATTCCTTGTTGAAGAAGGGTAGAGCAGCATAATTTCAGAATATTGCATTTCGGGACATGTTATAAATTATGAGTCAGTGATAAACATAAATTCCTACACATATTTTTAAAAAATGCTACTTAGCATTATTTTTCAAATTAAATAATAAGAACATTTTTACAAACACAGTGGAGATTATTGCAAATTATAGCTAGTAAAATTCAGCAGAAAATAAGTATATTGTAATTTGAATTGTTACTTAAAACTAATTTTAAAAGTGTCATCACGGTTTTCTTCTGGGAGGAAATGAATATTTCCTTCCCAGCTCAGGTCTTGCCACAGGATCCAAAGGACATGGAATCATCCTTTGTTCCTTCCCACAGGGTTAAATGCGCAGAGCTCACTCAGGTCACAGCCACAGCAGGAAATCCATTCCCCTATTTTTTTCCTATTTCTACAAAGAGCACAGGTCAGAAGAATCCCAAAAGAGCAGTGGAGAAGAAATCAATGGTTTCATTTTGATCGTTACCCTGACGTTTAATGAAATTTAAATGATACCTAGAACAATATAAAATCTACAAGGACAGAAACGCCTATGCAAATCTTGCCCTTCACAGCAATTGCACCTTAGCTCAACCACTGGACACAACTCTCATTTTCTAGGTTGTTATAAAAGGTGTGCTACTGAGACACAATAAGTACTAGCAAAGAGTTTGCAGCAAGTAAATTGTTTTCACAAGCTTAAACTGCAGAGGACTTGGCTCTTTAAAAACATGCAGGCCCATGGAAGATCCACAAATCAAACCATGTGCAAAATACTCTATCAAGAAGAGGACCAGCTTATTCTGAAGGTTAGTATCAAGCACAACATTCTTTGCTTCATTTATTCATCAAAGTTACAGATATTTGCAGTGGTGATATCTTGACAACTTCATACATGTGGACAGTTCTAATAAATATCCTCCCTTTCAACAGTTTATTATTAAAATTTATTGTCCTTGACATCCCCAAGGACTACATGTGTCTCTGAAGAATGGGATCTCAAGGTTTCAAAGATCCACAGCATCCACATCTATCATGAAGATCTGACATGTCTGGTTAGATGTACAGACATAGACCTGAATTGTCAAAGTATTTGGGACTCATAATTTGTGTTTGATAATCTAGCCCTCAGTGCTGTCCATGTTCTATTTACTGCCACAATTCAGTTCCATGGTTCTTTTTGCCTGAAATTACTCAAGGACACACAAAGCTGGTGAGCCACCACCACAGCTCTACTGTGGGTAGCAGATGCTCACAACTCCATCATATTGATAGGTAAAACCCCCAATAAATACACAGAAATATGGTTCACTGAAAGAAACACAAATAAAAAGAACACATGGTCTGTTGCAACAGCATGAGTTAAAGAAGTTATTTTCATAAAAGGAATGTGTCACAAGTAATCATCACTTCCATTTCATTTCGTCTCCTTTTCTCTCAGTGCTGGTAGAAATAAATAGATGCCACATTTGTAAATTCAATTGGCACTGTTTTGCTGAAGTGACAGATGATTCATGTTGTGATTGCCTCTACATCATGTAGCACCATTCTTTATTGTCACAGGTACTGTATTTCATGCAAGACTGCAAACTAGCATTTGCAGCTTTATAATAAACTATTTCCTGTCAATAGTGCTGTAAGAAAGTTGAAATTTGCCCTCAAGTATCTGTTTTCTGCTCAGAAACAAATATTTAAAGCCACTCAAAGATCAAATATGATTTTCCCATGCAGTCAACACTTCATTCTCAAACCTGGCGCATGAGGGCACTTCAGTCAGGGAGACAGAAGTGGCTTTGCAGTGCAGTTGTCCGTCACTGCTCTTTATAAGGCAAAAATTCAAGTACCCCTTTACACGATATCAGGCCACCAATTTCACCGCCTGCACTTCAACTGCAGTAAACAAGTCTAATATTTAAGTAATAACAGACCAAAGGGCAAAAATACTATTTTAGGCTGTAAGTAGAGTTGATCTTTTCTAGCGTGCTTTTACTTCATTTGTGGCTTTTACACAAAGAGCAATACAATAATTATGTAGCAAAGGAATTAACTGCTGTGAAACAAGCAAAAATTTACTACATGAAAAAGTGTGAGCTATTGTTTTGCGACAACGCTATTTTAATTAAAATTAAATTTTCTTCAATTTCAGTTTAATCTGGTTAAGCAATTCAGAGTCCTGATTATCTCTAAAATGAACTGGAATTGTAGCTCAGAATGAAGCACAGAGAGGGAATATTGAGGAATACTGAAATATATTCCATTACTTTCCTGACAGTCACGGTCACCAGGGCTGAGTGAAGGCAGCTGCTGAGAAGATGATAAATACATTTAAATAAGTGGACACACATATGTATAAAGGACTGATGCTTGCACTGATTTGAAAAAATTAAAGAAAGTACTTCTTTAAAAAAACCCAAACTCTTAACTTGATTCATTTCTCACAAAAAACCAATCCTACTTATGAGTAGGAGTTGAAAAAGTGGCACGGACTCCTGGAAAGTGTTAATGGGCTCAGAGAAAACACAGAAAAAGGAAACCTGTAACAATCAATCACCCAAATTATTTCATATATTAATGCAAATTTGCTACAGGCTATTATTTATCTTCCTTACAGAATGCTGTTATACATATAATTAGATAGTGTTAGACTTGTATTGATGAAACTTCATGTATCTATAAACCTTTATAATTTAATGACAAAATTAGATTTTTTTCTACATATGCAAATTTGTTTAATAATTTTCCCATCAGAGCTTATGGAGCAGAATAAGGTATTACCTTAGATTAATTGGTTTAATTATACTTTCTTTTAAATTTATTCAATACTTTCCTGTCTCCTACTCTAAGTAAGTAAATATTTCAAACTTTGCTAGTTAACCTCTAGCTTAAATGTGTTTCCTCTATGAAATGTGGTATTTTTCTACCACTGCTTGTAAATCTGCTAGTAAGTCCTGCTTCCCTGTATTCTGGCAACTGAATAATAAAATGAAACAATTTTCTTCTGTTACTAGAAAATCAACACAACACAAATCTCTATAAGTAACCACCAATATAACTCAATTATTGTTGTGGGTTTTTTCCAAACCTTTACTCGAAGTCCTTTATATTGATGAGCTCTTTAGGCTCTGCATGGAATCACATTTTCAAGCTGTAACTCAAAATGTGTTCTATGGAGGATACACATCTCATGCCAAGGGTTGATTAATTATAAAGTCATTGCACTTAGATCAAAAGCTTCTTAAAATCTTCTTTCACAATGTTCCTCAGAGGTTTTGGAATAAATTTGTGGGGTTTTTTGTATTGGCCACATTCAGTGTGCATGGAACTTACATTAGGAACCTCAGCAGACAAAGGTTCTGCTTCCCCTGAAGTATTTCCATAGGGAATTCATTGAGACAATGGAGAAAATGAAACTGTTATTTAACTCCATACCCAGGGCAGCTCCTGAAGGACATAACTGATGTGGAAGAATTCCTGCAAGGTAAGAAAGTCTATAGTGCATCCTCCCTAACTCATTTCTTAACCCCAAACACACTGAGATACACAGATGGCGCCTTTTGCACAACCAGCCAGCAAACCTCTCTGTTCCCTGCAGCAGAAACTATTTCAATTTTTATTATTATATATTATATTTTTTTATTATGATCAGATAACTTGACACTTCCAACAGCCAAACACCTGAATCAGAGCTGGAAGCAGACAGCTGGAAATTTCCTCAGATCAAAAAAGCACATAGTCCATTGAATAATCAAGAGTCTGAAATAATTAAGACTAATTTCTGAAACTCTGAGTGCCTCTTTAGAGCAACTTCTATAAATACAAACCCCTCATTAGCTCAAGTGTTGCTCCATGAAGTTCTACACCAAGGATTCTTCCAGGTGTGCTGCTTCCTGTCTGTATAAATTTTAAAAGAACAGTGAAAGCCACACCAGAGGATTCCACAGTTTGGCACATGAAGCCAATCTATGTGGAACACATCCACAATTAATGACCTGGAGGTGTTTGTTTGGAATGGAAAATGCTAGTAAAATTCATTCAGAAGCACCAATGATAATCAAGACCCAATGAATTTCCAGTACAGAATCTGGATCTGCAGCTAGAACCTGTATTAAAATAAATGGATTTTCACCCTCTAGAATCATATTAATGAGTTTTTAAGTAAGTTTTTTTACCCAGAGCTGAGCCAAGCTTAGTTATTTGACAGGCTGGCTAATAGAAAACATACTGCCAAAAGAGACTTTTCTATATATTTATGCCTTTTCCAGTTCAAAGTCTAATCTAAAAGCTCTCTTAAAAGCATTTTATTCAAGTAATGATGGTAGAAATCGTTGTCAAAGCTTTTACAATGGCATGCACCTGCAGGAAAGGAATTCAAGATTCCAAAAGCAATGCAAGTTTCCAATTCATTTCACTTCAAAGACAAACCATCCAGACCTACCTTAAACTGTATAATAGTCACCTTCCCCTTTGCCATGCGTTCCATTTAGAAGGAACTTTTCTTTAAATAAATAAGATTACATAACCTCCCTGTAATAGCTATGGTTTCTAACACGTCACATAACAAATGTTTTCCTAATTTACCTCACAGGAATATTTTTTCCCTCTGTTCTCCTACTGAGAGGCTGTCAGGCTCTCAGTTTCACCCAAAGTCTCTCAATAATTACTCACCTCTTGCTTACTTCAGAGGGACTCAATGGCACATAAATTTTAAAGATAACTCTTGCTGAACATCTGATCCCAAATAAAAACATTCTATTATGCATTAAGACAGTCAATGCTTCTTTTCCAGGTATTAATGCACTATCTTGTGTTAGAAGACCCATTTAACCTGAATGTATGTTCACAGTCACAGGATCAGATCATTTATTACTGTAAACTATCAAAATTTTACTGCAGCCACTTTATACCTGCTTATGGCTTACTGAAGAAATGTTCAAATTAACATTTTCAGGTCAAGATACTAAAAGCACAATTGAAAGTATGTAGTTTAGCCTAAAATATTTCAAAGAATATTTCTTTTCAAAAAGTATTTTAACCTTCAATGAAATAAGAACACAAAAAATTACTTTCTGAAAATGATGCTGAGTTGCTAATCATATTTCAAAACCTTGAGTTAAATATCTTTATATGGTGTTCCATATGCATGTAATTACTCTGTGGTTGATTGTCAGGCAAGAACTCCACTATACTTCTAAAATTATTAACTACAGTGAATTATATTACAACAATAAATATGTTTGGTACTTCCAAAATCCAGCTTCTTTTCAGGTTGCTTTCAATTGGCAGCTTCACTGAGTAAAGCTGGAGTTGTTAATTGTTTTGCAGTACTGTGCATAGTGACATATTGGTATTACTCACACTAAATCTATGTGTGATTTTCAAGCAGGATTTCAAGCAATCAAGTGCTAATGTGCAATGCTAAAATACTTTCCTAAGTTATCTGTGCTCATTATTAGGATGAATTACCACACAGATGTTGTTTTCTGGGGTTTTTTTTCCAAAGTAATGTTACTGAAATATAAAGGACTTGAATAAAATATAAGTTAATACAGACATCATTTGATGTTTTTTAAAGATCTTCACCAGACAATGTTCCAAAATTCAAACACTCAGAAGACACTGAAGCATTCACTCTGCACCTTTTGATTAACAGAATTATTAATTAATAAAAAAGACCAAATGTTGCTGATATTTTGTTTCATTCATAGGAGATAAGGAATGTTTCTCATACATCGAAATTATTTCAGACTAAAACCATCACTAGTCCTTATGTGGTCATGAGCTATATACACCCTTCTCATTAATAGGCAGGGTTCTTAATAAATAGTTTACAGATAAAACCCAGTTCCAATGGCTAAACAGGAACATGGCAAAGTGTACAAACACTGCCCAAAATGTGAGATGGGGATCTCTACAGCTGCTCCTTCCTAAAGCAAAGGATTGAGTTTATCCTGCACCAGCACAGCCCCACTACCAGTTGTAATATTCTCTTTCCTCCAACACCTGAGTTCAGCATATCTGAATAAAAACCTACAATTTAAAAAAAAAAACTGAGAGAGATTTTCTGCACAAGTGTAAAAAACAAGTTTCACTGAGATTAGCAAAATAATTAATGCTCTTGTATTAGAAAAAACTATCTAACTTTAAAAAATGTCTTTTTATTCATAACAAATACATGTATTTGGATAGTAGTTCACCTCTAGGATAGTATTAATAGTATTATTTCTTAAAAAAAGGAATAATAGTCATTGAATATAAAAGCAAATGTAGATCAAAGTAGTAGGAATAGCAGGGAAAGCTGGCCAGCTCCACAGAGAATTCTCCTATTCTCAGCTGAAGATTGTCTTTCAAACAACTGTGGGACTTAGTCTGCAATCAATACCAAGCAAGGGACAATAAATAGCAAAATGTTCATAATGACAGGCTAAAATGACCCTGCTCTCCCTCATGTCTTCCTAATGGTCACAGGAAGAAGTTTTAAACACAAACAAGAAAGCAGAATAAGGAAGGGAGAAATTCAGCCTGAATTTTGCTTGCTCAGAGAGGATAATTTAGAGCTGCCAACGAGATCCAAAGGAGTTTAGGCAGGTCTTACAAATTAATATCCCTTTCTGAAATACATAATGCAGACCCCACCAAGAGATGGATGGATGGATGGATGGATGGATGGATGGATGGATGGATGGATGGATACAGTGCAAAATATTTTACACTGCTAATGGTGAAATATGTGTGCATCAAAAATCAGTCAGTTGCAGACAAAATAGTGTTTGAGCATTATAATAAAGAATAAAAATCACATATAGCTGCTGCAGTGTATATATCAACAACTTCCTCAAAAGGAAAAGAATGAGCTCCCTCTGTATTTTGGTGGGATTTTACTAAATCTTCACAGAAAATAATCTCTAATCCAAAGGGAAGACAGGCCTTGTATGGCAATAGAGAAAATAATATAAGCAGAGTAATGACAGTGGAGAAGGATGTGTGGACATGCATTGGCAAATTGAATTAATTCCCAAACACCCAACTTCAAATCATGTTCTGAAATGCTGTTGCACCAGCTACACAGATGTGACATTTTTTATCTCTATTAACTTGACCTTGCAGCAATTCAGAGGTGGAAAATTCCAACAAAATTCAGACTCTCAAGTCAACAGCAAAAGCCTAAAAACTTTAAAATGCCCAGAACTTTAGCCTGTATCTCCAGTTCTAGGAACCCCTCCATTATTTTTATCCTAAAAAAGGAATGGCAGGTGCTTCCTAAAATTTTTACTCCATAAATTAATCTTTGTTGACTGAGAAGTTACTCCTTTTCATTTTTCATGAAATATGATAACAGCCTTTGCAAATACTTTTTATATATAACATAGCTTTTTTTTCAGCCATGATTTGGAAGAAGGAGCATTTACTCTCATGTCAATTTGGAGCATAGGACTTCACTCTCCAGTATTTGGGCTTTTAGAAAATGCACCTCAAGTTTTCCAGTGAGTACATAAGGGCTTGAACATATCAGACCAGCTAAAAGGACTTCTGGTAAACACCTCCGCCGTTCTAAAGTGGAAATTTTTGCCTTAAAAAAAAAGTTTAACAGAAGGCAATAAAATTGTAAATATAAAATTAACATTTGATTTAGCTTCCTGGATAGAATGTTTAGAGATTTGAAGGAGGCAATTTGTTGTCTTCCAAGCGAAGTAGTAAAGGGCAGCAAAGATTACAGTGAGGAAGAAAAGGACTTGAGTTGTCAATACTATATTGGTACAAATATATGAAAAACACATGTCCTTGACACGCTGTAACATGTACCATTGTCATGACTGAACTGTAAATGCATTTAAAAGCACTCATTAATTATCAAGTTTTCCAGTAACTATCTAGGATTTCCAGTATTAATAATATCCTGTACAACTAGTTCACCCACTAGCTCTACTGTTTTATTAAATCTAAGCAAACCCAAAAATATGTGGACAAGTTTTTGAAGGGCACCTTTTAAATAGTAATAACGAAAATAAAAGAAGTATCCAATAATATAATGCCTGTTTTCTAAGAAAAATTGGCCGCTGTAGCCTCACATACACATAAATAAGTTTTCATCCTGAATAAGCAGTGTGAATACCCTACATGAGGTACATTCACAGCTCAGTTATTCAAGTATACAAAGTCTCAGCTGGACTATTGTTCCAATTGCAAGCCCCCAGACTAAAAAATTCCAGCAGATGGGTAAAATGTAACAAAGGAACTGAAAAAAGGTGGGGAGGATGTAATCTACAGCAAGTATTTAACAGTGGGAGCATTATTGTTTTCTTTATCAACACAAAAATAAGACACCAGATGATAATTCAAAGAAAATGACTGATGGAAGCATAAGAAAAGCACACCATCAATGGGGCACAGAAGTCACTGGCCTGATGATATTCTCAGCCCTGACATTTCTGAAACAACTGAAGCTTTCCTTCCACAGGAGTCAGGCATTTCCTTCCTCTCTTTAGCTCAAGTAAGTTCAGAGATGCCCTGAGAACTGAACTTCTTTTCTGGATGAGCAAGTCAGTCTCCGCAATTAGAACATTCACAGTCTCTGGTTGAGGACAATTTACTGAATAAAGCTTAGTTTTTGCAAATTGCACATGCAAGATGTTGCACAGCCACCAGCCTCAATCAGACCAATGGACTGAAGAGTCATCAGCATTTTTTGGGAAGCACTCCACAACTGGAGCATCATTATCTAGCAATATTGGAAGGCAATATCAGAAGGAAATATTAGAAGCTGCAATATGTATTTAATCCCATACACTCCCTCCAGAAGTGACTTCTACATCTGAGACAAAGGACAGCACCAAGGAAGGGAGAACCTGAAACAGGACTAGGTGAGATTGCTGTACACTGCCTAAACATAGTGGAGCACTAATTACCCATTTGTGCTTCTAATTGGTCTCACACTCAAATCACCACAGGCTCCAGTACTCAAATTGGCACCTACACCCAGTCAGAAATGCAATGGATGGGCACAATTACAGTTAAAACAAGAAGGTAATTCAGCAGCAAAAGTGCTTCTTCAAGCCTTAAATCATAACAAATATTGCTTGGTAAATTCTGCTAATGCAGTTCAGTAGAGGCTAAAAATAAACCATCCTTTTCATCACTGAAGTTTAAGGCCAAAGACTTTCTTCTACCTTATTTAAAACTGGATATATGAAAAAATCCATCAGCTTTTAGCTAAAGGGAAATCCATGTTTTTATATTTGGAACAGAAACATGCTCACATCAAAATCTAGTCCAGGACACATCAGTGCCTCAGGTCTGTATCTGGATGTTTTATGGGGATTTATTTAAACATTCATTTCTTTTATTCCCTCTGCTTTATTCTTTTCTTCTTTTTTTTTTTTCCCTCTGGCAGGATAAGACTTTCAAAAAGAGTTTAAATTCAGCATCACAAATGACAGATACAAAACACGCTTGAGTTTGAGGCAATTTCTATTACAATAATTACTAAAATATTAAACCTCTCTCCTCTATAAATATTTTTAGTAAGCTAAAATGAATAAATTTGCAATGATATCTGGGTCATGAGGACATCTCTTACAATTCATTTACATTCAAAGAATGACAGAAATTGTGAGGTTGGAAAGGATCCACCCAAACTCATCTAGTCCAACTTCCCTGCTCAAGAAGGGTCTCTCCAGAGCACATTATTCAGGATTGTGTCTAAACAGGTTTGGAAAAATCTCTATTTTAAGATAATTTTTAAAATTTTGTTTTAATTAATCACACAAAACGTTATTATTGCAATTTCCACTAAAATGCACTCATGTCATTACATTCACACAGCAAATAAACCAAAGGGAGTGCATAAGAAAAGCAGAATATTCCAGTGGGCAAAATGACTGAACCCGGAATTCAGTGTGTGTCTCTTCAACCAACTTTACAGTTGGGATTTTAGCTCTGTGCATTTCGCTGCACAACTCAGAAAACAGGAGCAGTAATATCTCTTCTGTTCAAGAATTCAAAATCTAAACATTTGTTCTTTAAATATGTGACAACCAATAATTAAGCATTAAAGTTGTCAAAAAAAATGATAATAAAAAGTCAATAAATGTCCAAAATAGGTTTTTTTTCTTTACTTGCAAAGATTCCTAGATAAACTGTATATAAAATGCACATCAATTTGCTATGCAGGTTATCCATTAGCCTTTAGAAGCTTTTTTAAGAGACTAAGAAACAATAATTCCAACAATTCAATTCTTCAGTGAACAAGCAGTAGGTGACTGGAGTCCTGCTGGAACACAGGGAATCTGGGTACTGCAAAGTCACGTTCAGCAAGTAAAAACCAATTAATATGAGGATACCTGCCTTCTTATCACACCCAGTTACTGGGATATCAGTGCATTAGCTCAGCTATAACAGCTCAGCTTTGCTGGACTATCAGACCCAGTTTAAGCAAAGCAGCTGTAAATATTTGTGCATCTGCAGATCCTGACATGCACAACTGATAGACACTGATACACAAGCAATCCCATATCTCAGAAAAGCCAAGTGATGAATCTGACTAGATGATGCTGTGCCTCCTTCAGCACTCTCAAAAACTGCTTATGAACTCTCAAGACCATTCCTTAAAGTAAGGGAAAAAACCAATATCATTAAGAGTTGCACAGTATGTCAGAGAACTGACTAATGTATTTCTCACATGTTAGGAACCACTTAATGAAAGACCTAAAATGAGATTTGATCCTGTCATGTTCCTCATTGCACAGCACTATGTGAAAAATCTTCTTTAATGCCAGCAATGTACAGTCTGCAACAACAAAAGTACCCACATTTCATCCATCCAATTCTCTCTTTAAAGTTAAAGCACACAAAACATTCACTGCTTCTTCCCCTTCTGACAATTACTGCTATTTTTATCCTTTAGATTGGGACACAAATGAACACTTGCCATTGTTGCAATTGCATTAGATGGACATGTTAAATCAGGTGAATCAGTCACTTCTTCCCCTGCCAATTACAACAGGTCTCACAGAAGTTCCCCCCTATTTTAACTTAAATGGCTGCATACCACCAACAACCAAAGCACCTCCTTCTTTGTCCTCACAGAGACTGAAGTCCTGAAACTCTCGATCAAGAGTGAAGATCAGGAAATTAATCAGACAGCACAGCGGATAATAACAGTTGATTCAAATAATACAATATAATAGTTGATTCAAAAGAAAAGGAAACAAAAAAAAAAGAAGCCGAGTTTTAGTTAAAATGAACATCTCATTCTGTTGATTAATGCTTTGGCTCAGAATTGAACTGTGGAGAAAACTGTGCAGTTCAGGCTGTGCTATTTGTATTTGGCCCAGTAATTTGTTTCCCTTCCAGGCCCACAGACACCTTTTCCACAAGTGCTGCACACAGAGTGCACTGACCAGCTGGGCTGTACGGGAGAACATTTTAAGGTGTAACAGCTCTGGGGTTTCTGACTTTGTGTCACAGTTCCCAGGCTCTTTTAGGCCACCCAGATCTCACACTGTGACTTCATCCTAATACCTGTGTCAGCAAAAATAACATCTGTAAAGATGAATTTATTCAAAATCTGTGTTCCTGATACAGAATCACAGCTCTGGTTGGAGAGGACCTCTGGAGAGCCCCCAGCCCAGCCTGCTCAAAGCAGGGTCAGGTGAAGCAGCTCAGGAGCAGCTTTTTGGGAATTTTCTCTGGGGAAGAAACTGCCTGTGCAACCTGCTCCAGGGTCTGCCCACCCAACAGTAAATCTGGGGTTCACAGGACTCAAATAGTCAACAAGAAAATAACAATGGAAAATGAAAGACAGGATTTTTTCATCTTAAGGCAAGGCAAGACATGAAGATTTCTGTTCACAAACTGACCATGGTGAGGTGTGCACGCCAGGAGAGGAACGTCCTACAAAATCACAGCACTTTCCTACAAGTTTCAGTTGTCCGTTTCTGCTATAAAAGAACCATCAGGGAACAGTTTTTGTACCAGCTTCTATGAATGGAAACTCCTGTCTAAATTCTTTTTTATTCCATGAAGTTGAAGGAGCAATTGAGACAAAGTATTTTAATAAACAAAAGTCCTGTAGAAACAAAGCAGAAAGAAGCTGACCCCAAAACAGGAAAGACATTAAAATTCAAGAATGATCTCTGCCAGGATCACAGAGATTTTAACTTAGAAATGAGTATAGATTTGTGTAGCTAAAAATTCCTTTATCAAGATTTATGCCACAATTTGTAAGCCTCTTGCAGTATTTCTACATATACTTTAGAATTTGTAAATCTATTACAAGATTTGCAATTCAACTTTTCATCTTACAAAGCAAACAAGAGATGTAGCTAAATCTTATCTTAAAGCACTGATTCCTAAATTAGGGCTCCAGAGTTCACAATTACAGGTCCTTTGGGTAAATCAGAGGATAAACCCAGACTCTAGAAACACAGATGCATTTTGTTTAAGATGAAATTTCCAGAAACTCAAAAAATAAAACTGAAGCTGTAACTTCTGGAAAACATTGTTGACCAGACTACTGCTCCTGCCTAAGTCCTTCCAGCACAGCTCTTTACCAGGCTTTGGTGTGTTGTATTAAAAAACAAGAATTACATAAAAAAGCATGAGTGATGCCCAGCAGTTATGACACCTCCTTAAAATCCATGCATGTCCTCCTCATTTGTGTTCTGTTTTGGAATTTATTATTTTTTTTAATTTATGTATTAGACAGCAGCCAAGCTGCTCTTTGAGGCAGGACACTTCCTCTGGTATCCTGATGCTCAGAAAGTAATGCTTTCACTTCAAAACCAGAATACCAATATAAAAAAGAGGTAAGAGCATCTAATGATCTAAGATGATTCCAAAGTAAAATTAATCAAACACAGTGATAGTTGTTTAGTACCTATATTTTTTGGTACTACTGAATTTCATGCCATATACCCCACCTCTTTAAAAACAAAAGAAAAAACAAAAAAAAACAAAAAAAAACAAACCCAAACACACTTCAATGAAATGGCCCAGATAACATTTATACAACTCTCCTTGCATGAGTCACCTGATGTTAACTCAAGACATTTTCCACTCATGCTATCTTTGCAAAGCCTGTATTATCTTTCAGAGGAACTTGAGAAATATTCCTCAAGAAAGTCCATGCCAGGTGTTTTATCTCATTTTTGAGTGAGCAGCACATTCCACTACTGGCCCAGAGAAATATTTTGGCCCTAACCAGCAAAACTCAAAGTCCTATCTATTGCAGCAGTTTTGGGAGGGAACCGAGTAACCTAGAAGGGAATGAATTCCTAGTTTTACCTCACCTTTACACCTAATTTGCTACTACAGTAAGGAAAATGGATTTTTTACAAAAATTACCATACAAAAATTAGCACTGCCCACGTTGTAACTGCAAAAGGCTTGGCAATGTGTGGTTCAGTTCTTCCAGAGTATGCAAAATAGTGCTGAAAAGCCCTTGCAGTCATGGATTAAACTAGGCTTGGCAGAAATCACTAAGTGAACTAACTGAAAGACCACTGATGCTTGGAAATCAAGAAAAAAACCCCAACAAACCTAGGCATTTTAAAACATGAGTAAGCCAGCTATTCTAAATTTAGTCTCTTTGTTATGAGCATTACACCAGAAAGGAATAGACTGTCACCACGTGTCAGCTTCAGCTGACATCTGCTAGAAGAGGAAAAAATTCCCTCCTAGTTAGGCAGCACAAGCTGCCTAATTTGTTCATTATATATTTTGTAAAGGGTGGTCTCTATAGCACAATATTTTAAATAAATATGCAAATCATTATATTATTATTCTAAAATATCTATGACATCAATGAGGTTTTAAATAACCCAAGGGGCTTCACTCTTTTTTTTGTTTCATTAACTCAATAGACGCACCTGTCAGCTATGTAAAATTACTATATAAGAAGTATTGAAAGTTACGCTTTGTGCAAATGCTTTTCTTAATTGAAACTGAATTCTCAAGTTCTCAAAGTCTCACAGGTTTATCAAAATCATTTATCCTGAAACTCCTTTACTGACAGTGGGATTAGGGATATCCCAGGCATTCCATGATCTCCCACACCCTGGAGAACACTGTCACTGAAATCAATCCCTTCCTCTTTCCTTCCTCACACCAGTTCACCTGGGCAGAGCCTTTTCCTGTCTCTGAAAGGAAAACAGTGTCCAAAAAACAAAAAAAAAACCCCAACAGTCTAAAAAACAAAGCCTAAAAAAACCAAAAAAAACCCAACACCCTCCCTGCAAAAAATCCAACAGAACTGTCTTTGAAAAGTACAATTAAAATGCTTTGGAAAATTGGCCAAACCCAAACTCACTGAATTGCTCATGTCTTTCAGAGCTCTGCAGATGAATACTATATAATATGATAGTATTCATTTATGCAACGATGGAATATTTTCCACATCTCCATTTCAAGATGATTAGGTTTTCTTTTGGGGGAGTTCCTACCTGTGTGAAAGTAGGAAGAGGTGCTATTATCTTTTTTATGCAGCTGCTGGATATGGAAAAGCAGTGGGCTGGAACAGAGATCAAGTCACGTTAAAGACGGTTTGGTTTAGTCTGGCTTTCAGTATTCAAACAGCACCAGGAAAAAAATTCAATTATAAAAGTAATTATATCTTTAATTGCTTAAACAATTAAAGATTGTTACTTTACTTTATGGTGCTGTTGCTACTGAGCAGGTGCACTTGCAGGTGCTGGCTGCAACATCTAAGAGTTACATTGTGGTATCCCAACTTCAGCACGGGAGGGAGGATAAAATACCAAAATACCATGGTTATACAGACACTCACAAACTTACAAATGTATGAGAAAGATAGGCAAGCTTTATAAGAAATACAATTCCATATATATATATATAAAAATCTTTCTGTGAGGGCTATTTATTTTGGTTCTGACATTTTTCCCTTTTGGACACAATTAATGTTGAATCTGACCAGAGTTTGAACTTTGAGACAGCCGTGTTTCTGGCAATTAAAGCAACATTAATAATCATGTATAGATAATAATCTACCAGAAATGCCTGTCTTTTTCTCTGACATGTCATATTAGCAGCATGCTTGAATAAAACACAGCCTTCTTCAAATCTTGCTTTGCACATACAAAATCAATTAGAAAAAGACACAAAACTTACAGTGAGTTGGGTCCAAAATGGTCACATTGTTCAACCACATAACTTTTACCTCTTCCTTATATTTTATCAACTTTGACATGGAAAATTCAGTTTTTAAAAAAAAAAAAAAATAGATCAACATCTTTTTAAAATCTCCTTTCTGTGTACAAAACTAAATTAACACTTAATAAACCACTAAAGGCACCTTAAATTCACAAAAACATTTTGCCACCCAGCATTTGTTTTAATTTAACTTAACCTTTCATTGAAAAATTAACTCCCAGTTTTAAATCTGCACTGTCTTAACAGTCTTATTTGGATAGAATCTTAAATCCTGAGAAGTATTATTTTTTTTTAGAATGTATAATATCTCACCTGCAATGGAAGAAGATGATAATTAGACTCAGCTATTAGAAACAGAGGGAAGATAGGCATAGCACACTGAGGTTATCCTACTATAATACTACAACCAGAGTTTTGGAGCTTACAAAACCAGGAAAAGGCACAGTAATGCCAGAGAAGGGTGTCAAGCAGCAAAGAAGTGGCCACAGAGAATGTGGTCTATAAAAAGGAGCCTCCCATCCCAAATCTGTGAAAAGACAACTGATTTCAAGCAGACTGTGCAGGAGCAGGTTCCAAGGCACCAGCTGGGTGCCCTGCCATGCAGTGATGTTTGCTGGTTTTGTGAGCACAGAATAAACCAGCTCACTTGCACTAATTATGCTGGGCTGAAGTATGTCAGTAAAGCTATGGAAGGATTCATTGCAATCATGACTGCACAAAAGATTCAAATATTCCAAATGCACTTGTGAGTTGGGTAGCTCCAAAAGTCTAATCTGGACTCCATTTAAAATGTTATTTTTGCTGGATGAGAGAAAAAGCAGCTCTACTGGAAAACATTCTGTAGTGAGTCACAGCTGTTTAGTAGTAGTTTGAAACAGTCTGAAATGCTGAAAACACTGAGAAGTCCTCTGCAACTTATAAGGCATCAGGAAGAATTTAGTCATTATGTTTTCCACTGAGCTAATTTTGCAGCATAGGAAGTGCTGATTTGTTGTTTTCAAATAATCTGGTCTTCATCACTTGTACATTCCATTTCTCTTATAAATTCAAATTTTTAATAACTTTCTGCTTGAAACTGAGGAAAGTTTTGACCATATGTTTCATGACGGCATTTGCAAAAGTCAAATGATAAAAACAGTGATAGTAAGCTATTCCAGTATCATTGCCAGTGATTTCTCCTCTCTCCTTCTAATACTCTAATTAATAAAATCATAATGCTTTGAACTCAAATTTGCTTCCAAGAAAAAAAATATAGGCAGCAGTAGAAGATAAAGGGATATCTGATATGCAATACAGAGGTCCACACACTCAAACCTGTGAGCCTAAAATATCTCAATGTCCAACCGATTCTCTCAGTTTTAAATACATGCAGACCTAACTGAAAGCCAGATAGGAGAAAAAGCTAAAAAAAAACACCCACAAATCCCAAAATCTCAGAGAATGTAATTTGATACTTACATAGAAGCTTACTTGCTTTATAATATCCTGAAAAATCTCAAGAGGCAGAGCATGGATTTAGACACATCTTGAACCACTGATACTACAGATATTATTGAAAAACTGCTGAAATTATTACCTGTTGCATTCACTGTTCAAAGGCCAGTGTTTTCCAAAGACTTGCCTTTCTATTGCATTAGCACTGATTTTTGTTCATACAGAAAATAACACAGTATATCAGATGGAGCAGTGTAGTTGGGCTGATAAACTCTGCATTTTTTATGGCAACCACTGAAATTATGTAGTAAGTCCAAAGTAAAATGATCAAGAGTACATGCAAACATATATACACACACCTAAATTGTAATAATCAAACTTGAGCTTTTCTTTGTCCTCAGCCTCAGTCTGTCCTCAAGGAAAATCAAAGCACAGTGCACAGAAGCCTGACTGCAGACAGTCATGTTACAACAAATTATCTTTGTATTTCATTTATCCAATGCTGTTAGCAGAAAGCAAACAGAAATTTTGAAAAAGAAAAGAAAAACTATTCCCAGAATCATTTCCACAGCCGCAGAGGCAAGCACAGAAAATAGATTATCGTGACTGTGTTTTGTTCTCAAAAAGAACAGACAAACCAGGGCTGAGGACATCTTGTAAAAAGTCATAATGATTTATAACAAACCATTTTAGAACATATGTTGCATATGCATGGTTAAAACCATTACACAATGTTCTGTTTTCCAGCTAACTTCTGCTCAGCTGCTGGCTTCAGAGGAGTAAAATATCAGAAGTGAAGGACAGAAAGGACATACTCAGGTATCAGGCAGGGCACACCAAACCTACAGAATCACTGGAATGACTAAAAAATGAGCAGGGACACACTTCCATGCCAGCAAGCACCACTTACCCACACTCCAAGCAGTGGCAGCAGTTCCCTGTGGTTGCTGTAGAAGAACTTGCTAAGCTTAATTAAAGAATGGCACATTTCTAAAGAGGTAAATGCCACAGGGTTTTTATGAGGCATATTGGGGGGTTTACATTTTGTTGAACTGAGTGTGGTTCCAGCTTCCAGACCCTACCCAGCCATGCTCTCATCATCCCTATTCCACAGGGTAAGAGGAAAGTAAGATGGAAAAGATCACTGATCAGGGTAAAGACAGAGAGATCACTTATCTATTACCACCACAGGCAAAACAGTGTCAGCAACTGCCAGGTAAAATAGATTGGAATAGTGAGGAACAAACCCAAAAAGATTAGAACAGAACTGTGACCCTGCCCTTTTCCAGGCTCAGTTTCACTCCCCTGCCTGTCCAGTAACCTTGTCCCTTCTTAAACACACTTCCAGAGGCATCACTGGCTTTGCTGATGGCCTCAGCTGTGGCCTGCAGTGGATCAAATCCTTAACAATTCCTTGCCTTCCTTGTCCCTGGCTCTGAGATCAAATTGTATTAGCAGTGTTTGAGGAAAGCTCATGTCAATTCTTCTGTCTGAAGAATGTGCGCTATTCGCAGTTCCAGGGATTTCCAGTGTCACATTTCCCATGCATTTCCCATGTCACTGATTTTTTCACCCAAATTCCTGTGACATGGCTCACATGACCAGCTGTTAACCATAACCTGAACCATGCATGACTTCCAAACACACCCCTTTTTCCTTACTGCTATAACTTCTGCATAACAATTCCCTAAAACAACGTTACACTTCAAACTCCAGCTGATACCATAAGATTATATTTTACAGCTGTTATATTTCAGCATTTAAAAGCTCACAGTCTTTTCTATGATGCCATCTGAACTCTTCATGAAATAATTTCTATTTCCCCTCGGCACAGATAGGGATTCCATTATGAGGCACCTTATCTCATGGGCAGGGTTCTTAATGCTTATCACAATGCCACTTTTCTATTTACATAGTAGGATTGACAAATGGATTCTATCCATATTTTTGTTTACTGAGCCATTTCCTGTGTGGAAACAAATTTGATTTGAAACAGCTCTGAAGTCTAGCAATGGAGAAATCTAATACGTGTCTGTCAGATGAAGGTGGGTGAAAGTAAGTGCAGCAGTCAAAAAGTCAAAATGGAAAAAGAAAACTAGATGGGAAAGCACTCAAGTTTTACACTATTCTTCTAAACTTTATTTTCAAGACAATTTTTGCTAGACAAGTCTCTTATTTCCTCAGCAAGTTTCTTAATCCTGCATGATTACTTCTTTGAGTTCCACCCCCTGGATCTATTTCATTTCGAAAACAGGAACTCAGAGGAAAGATTTTTAAAAATGAAGGACACTTGTCTTTAGTAGTCAGAATCACAAAGAGAGAAATGATGCTCACAAAGGATTCTATGATTGTTTCAGGACTGATGGGACTTAGTATTGGAAGAGTCTTAAGAACAGAAGAATTAAATTATGAAACAGAGCTGCAGAAACTTTCAAATAAGTGCTGTTCACTTCCCCTTCTCATCATTACTTTTTCCCCTTTGTTAAACAGAGATCAATAAAATCATTCTGCTCGTAGGTAGTTGGCATCTCAAACCCATCCTCCAGCTATTTCTATACATTCAAGATGATTCATATGCAGAACTGCAGCATTTAATCTTCATGAAACAGAAAATGTGAGCCAAAACCTCATGAGAACTCCAAAATTCTCTCAGAACTATTACATAAATCCCATTTCAAAATGTTGTCAACTTTGAGAAAAGATCTGTAAATTATACCGTTTCCTGAAGATTTTTTTTTCTAGGAAAATAGTGAAGCATTCCAGTACTCTGATACCACTGAGAAATTTGTCTTCAGACTAAAAGAACGGGAGAAACAAAGGCAGCAGCACGAAAATCCAAGTTTCCTACCTTTTATTCACCAAATGCAAGACTAGCTTTGGATCGCTCATCCTACCAGGAATTTCCCAGTAAAAGGGAGAATGCTGCTAGGAGCAGCCTCGAGCTTGTGATAGTAACAGTTCTTCTGGCAAAGTGTGAAGTGCAGATGGTGTCAAAGATATGCCAATAACTTAGGCAGGAGCTTCCAATAAAATCTCTTGTAGTGCTTATTACACTCTGTGAATCAAAGTGAAAGGGGCAGCCCAGGATCTCTGGCTCTTTTATCCCACACCAGGCAGTTTAACCACTGTACATTTAAGTGCATCCCCCAGGGAAAAGCCTGAACTCCAGATGCATTTGTGGCTGTCCCAGGCATGAGCTACCTCTAAGCAAGTCAATTCACAGTCTCCAGAGAAGCAAAATCATCATGAGAAACACAGGAATTACTTCCATCTGATCTACCTTCCAGTGACAAAACCATAAAAAAATAAGGGTTTTCTCAAGTATTCCTGTGAGCTCTTTCCAGCTCATGATGGCACTCAATGATCAAAATAACAATGATCTTAAGCATAATAACCTGCTCCTGCCTATACATGTTGCTCAGAAATTTCAAACCACAGACCAGCCACACTAAGGCTTCTACCAGAAACCATCAATGCACTTGTAACACCATTGTCCATATAATTAAGCTTCTCTTTCCCAAATTGGAGATTGGAATGCACAACTGCACATGAGATCATTTACTGACAGAAAAATAACACATAAGGTTTAAAAACTGAAGTGGCATCTTCATGTTGGTGTATCTGTTTTAATTAGCTTTACTTTTCATGTAGGGTAAATAAAACATTAAGGAGTCAGCCAGACAGAGACACCACAAACTGTTTTTCAAATAGCTCCATGAAATGAGCAAGAATAAAGCTTGAAGAGTGTTATATTTACCTCTGTAGCTCCCAGAGCACTTTTAAGAACACTGGGTCAGGTACACTGAGACACTGAGAAAATGTGCAATTTCTTTCCCACTGAGCTGTCAAGGCATTCATGCTGTGAATAGCTAACACCCTTCTTTGACAACCAAGCAAATATTTCTATTTTCTGCCATTCTAGGCATGACGTATCTCCACGTTGCCTCAGTTGATTTAGTGCCAATTCAAGTCAAACTTTAGATGTCTGAGCCAGTAACCGGACAAAATACTCTTGATGAAGCCTTGTCACAAAATCATAGACTGCTGCTTAATACATTTCCAAATAGTTAGATAGTAAAAAGGGCTGTAAAGCTGAAAAAGCTGCAGAGAAGCAGAACACACACTCACTGAAGAGCCAGAATGGAGATTTAAGCAGCACATACAAGTCAAATATGCTGCTGCTCCTATTTATTGTTAACATTGCTTCAAAAACATCCCACATAAAGTTATATAAGATGTTGTCCCTTGAGACCATGTTGTTCCTTGAAATCAAATCTGTATTTCCTACCTTTCAAAAATACATGTATTTAGAGAAGCATAATTAATAACCAAATCTATCTGGGCAAGGCTAAATGAACACACCCTATTCAAGTGATAGTAGCATATAGATACTATAAACATTATTTTCTCTTAATACTTTAAAAATATAAATATCTAATTACATTTCACTTGCACCTGCTGATCAAAAGTTTTCATTTCTGGTATTATGAAAGAGGAAGACAGAATGAAGGGAATAATTCTTTCAGTGGGGACAGATCCTGGATCAGTACTTCAGTCTTGACTTTCGTTCATGGGATAAGAAAAAACAGGTAGCAATAATGGTTCAGTGTGTGAATACTCAAATACAAAACCCAATAAACTATTGAGAGTGCAGACTTTGTGCCAAGAATTTAAAGCACTTTTGAGACTGGATTCCATCCTTTAAGCCCTGCTGTATTACACAGTATTTCCCTACTCAGAGCCTCTCTTGCCAGCAAGATTTGGTTTTGTGTTTTAACTCCCATTTTTACAGTCTGCAGAGAATTAAAATGCACATTCAATGACTAAGCCCTGACCAGTACTCACCAATGCTGGCATAACCAGGTGTGGATGGATCTCCCCCGCTGTTCAAGGAGACCATGAAGGCTTTGTCAGCAAGGTCTGCAGTCTTTGGCAAGTCACAAGGATCAGTGTAAACGAGAACACCACCAAACCCTGCATCTTCCAGCAGAGAAAGCTGAGGGGACAAAGCAACACAGGTGACCATTAACAACAGCAGTGTAAAACACATAATTTTTTTTTTTTTTTTTAAATACTGCTGAGATAGAGGCTTTCCCATGCACCACGTTCTCACCACAGATTGCTCTGTGCCAAGCTGCACTGCCAAAGTGCTTCTAGCACCTTACCAGGTTTACCTATGATATAAACACCACCCTGAAAATGCCTCAGTTTTAAAAATATTGTCACTAAAACATCTTGAGTTGACCTTCCCTATTTTCCATGTTATTATCTGTAAGATGTTCTTGCTTAGTTTACCTCTTCAAGGACACAGAACACACTGAATGTTTGCCTGCACTGGCATCAGGATTTCTGGACACATTTATTCTACAGTTAAGAGAGAAAACAGAAGTTTACAGAACATTAAAAAATAAAATTAAATTTAAAACTCCAGTCTATCTTACTCAAATGTTTGGATCTGCCTTCTGTCAGACAAATAGCTTTTATTTTGTCTCATTAGAACATCAAAATTTGAGCTGGAACTGGCAATTAGTTTCCAAATATCCACAGATCTGGGCTGGAATATCAAGCAAACTTCCCCAAAGTCAAGGACAAAAGCATCCAAGTACCATAACCTGCAGCAGCTTTTCTGGAAAACCTCAGGTGTTTCTTTCATAAAGAACTGAAAAATAAAGAGGATTCGATTCTGATATGGCCAAAATCAAATTGTAATGTGGCAAATACCCCCATGAAATGATATGACCTTTCTGTGTAATGCTCTGCATATTTGGAATTGATACAAAGCTCACTGATACAAAGCTATATTAATTTTTCAGACAGAAGTAATTCAGGTATTTAAGAATTATCTTACTATTCACTGGGCTGCCCTACTGATGACTTTCCAAATATCTCCAAATGGTCTGAGGAATGACTGCAGGTATATGATGTTTCTACACAACTCTGATTTCACAGGAACCTGAGGACTTTTTACTACTCCTCTGTTTCTCAGTTCAATTGTCTTCTTCCTTCTACATTTTAGAACCTTCTTTTTCTTCTTGTGTATGTATATAATTTTCAATTTATCTCCTAGCTGCTGGTATTAAGGAATGTTTATGCACAGTTCTTTGTGGCTTTACAAGTATGTAAATTATATGAATAAATGGCATTCAGCCTGAGCCTCATTTGGTGTTCAGTTCTGTTTTACTCAACAGCTAAGACAGAAAAAAATATAAAAATAGCAGCCTAGTATTTGCAATATGCTAAAAATAGCAAAGTACTATTTGCCATTTCTGTAAGTAAATATATCTAATATTGTGCTTTGCCAAGACCTTGACACTCATCTTGCATTCAGATATCTTGAATTCAGATAAGCAGAGGCAAGTTGAACCTGTGAGTCACTTAATCCTACCTATCTTACACAAACAAGCAATTCACAGATCAAAGGGATTCTTTGAGAGAACTCTAGTCAGATGAGCAGGAGAATGAGAAGGTGATTAGCTCAGATGGAAAAATATATTACAGACCTTAAATGTAATGCAGGAAAAGGGACTGCCCAAATGGTAGGTTCATTTATTATTGTTTTGTTCTGTTTTCAATTCATGTTCATATTCAGATATTCAGATATTCAGACAGGATTTGATTGCACAAAAAGTAGGGTGGGAGAACTAGGGACTCATCATCACTAAATGATGTAAGAGGCAGGATTTAAAATAATTATTGCCTTTTCCTGCCTCCATATCCAGTATCTTTTTATTAATCCCTGGTTTATTTAGTAGCACACAAAACAGGAAATACAGATTATTTTTTGTTTTAAAGAGTTTTAAAAACTTTGCACTTAAAAAAAAAACAAACGAAAACTATTAAATTCCTCAGTTTTAGTGGGAGAAAGTAACTACACGTCTGCTATTCACAAAGTGCAGCAAGCACTGCTGCCATGGCTACAATCTCTAGTAAGAAGTTGTGTCACACATGTGAAATTACAAAACAGCTTTCAGATTTCAGCTATAATTGCTGCTTTTTAACTTTACAACAGTGACAGCACAACTATATCAACAATAAATGTGCATTGTTGATTCCATTTTCATCTTAAATACGTCAACACTTTACCAGACATAAATTGTCTAAGCACAAAGAAGCCAAAGAAAATTCTGCATATTTTTTTACAAGGCAGAAGATTGTAGATTAATTCCTTCAGGTAAACCAGTGCACATCTATTCAAATGAATGGATTATTTTAGATTGCAAAACAATCCAACAGCAAAATCTGCTCCTTATTATTTTGGATGTATGCATTGTCCCTCTCCCAAAGCCATAAACCTCTCAGAACAAACTGGAAACAGCAGAACCCTTGAAAACAAATGCCGGTGCCCACTGTTAACCCTTTAGTTATTTATGGCTGCTTAAGTTCTCAGTTTTTAGAGTTACCTTAAAAAAAGTGACTGTTCCAATTCAGTATATTAAATTACCCCATAAAACAGTCTGGACTCAATTTAACCCAATGTGAGACACCTGCTGCTTCACCAAAGGCCCTGTCGTGTACCTGGGGACAGTTTAGCCCTGTAAACTCCACACACCACCAGGCACCATTAAATTGCCTTTTAAAGATGATATGGCTAAAACAGTGAAGAGACAGACTGCAACAGTCTGTAGAACTCAGTTTGGCTCCAAGGGGAAAACTCAAAGCTGCTTCTCCATTGCACCTTTTCTGAGATGTGGCAGAGGAAACATTTCCCTTTTGCACTGGCACACAGGTAACAGTGCCCAGCTCTCTGCTCCACATTTCAGACAAACTTTACTGTGGGACTTTGGCCACAAACCCACTGGCAGATACTGGGTCCAAAATAAGCAATCTGAGCATGACTATTTGCTGAGGAAAAAGAAAAGAAACAACAAGAAACAGGGGCCTTTCACAGGTGCCTTTAATGTGTTTTAGCTCACCTGAGGCCAGGGTGCACCTGAATGAACACTTAATTAGGGGTTATATTAATGATCTGAACACAGACCCTACCAAAGAGCACAGACTGCAGCCTCTGTGGATCTCCAGCATCATGCATAAAAGCTGCCCATCAGTGACTGGTGATAAGCAGGGAAGCATTGCAGCAGGTACTGGCCTTAACCTGTATTTATCTTCCACCTGAGTGCAAAGTCTGACTCTCTGAAGATCTTGTCCCTGCTCTCTTCTCAGCTGGGACCTTCCTTGCACCTTGTAAGCACCACTCAGCACAAAACCAATCAGGTAATCAGCCTTCATTATTTTCCAGGGGCTACACTGGACTGGCTACCTGCTAACCCCAGAGCTTCAAAAAATTAGAAACGTGCACACTGAGGCACGGAGTGTTCCAGCTGTAGCCTCTCTTTCCAGCTGAAAATAAAGCATGACTGAAGCAGCTCTACTCTGATGTTCTGTGCATAGGAGACACATCTGGGCTCAAGTTTAAGCTGTTATTTCATGGGCAGAGAGCGGAAAATCACATCACACTTTGGTCTCACCTGGATTACAGCAACCATGAGAACAGAGGGTTACCTACACTATTCTCTCACTGCATCTGAACAGCTTAGATCCTGTTTCTAGAACCTCTGATCCAGCAAGACCCCAACGTTTAAAGATAATTAAATAAGCACGGCATCTTTTCCCTCCCATTTTTTGATTATCAGCAATAGTTCTGCTACAAATAATTTAGAAAGTAGCAATGCATGATTCCTAAGAGTGATGGTTAACAATGCTTGTGAATGTACCAGGAAAACAGAAAAAAAAAGATGATGCAAGTAACTGTGGGTTATATAAACCTGCTAATTGCATAATCAAATAGCATTATTAGCAATTCTACTCACCATATTTGCAAGCAGTTCCAAAATATGGACAAACCTCCTGAGAACCCACTGCACAAACAACTCTCCCCCTCATGGTGTTTACAGTACCAGCAGTGCAGTTTGTGCTTTATGAGGTACACCAGCCCTATTATTGCAAATATTGCCCAAGTCCACTTTCTAAGCTTGTCCATTTATGTGTCCTGATCCACAGAAATGACTGAGCCGTTGATTAGTTGGCACAGAAAACTTATTTCACAGGAGGAGATATCTCAGTATATTCCCTGCAAGTTTAATGAAAATGGGGTCTTGAGCAGGCAAGAGGCAGATGCTGTGAATACATGACTGAGAAGGCATTAATAAAAACTGAACAGCTTATTCCTTAATGGAAGAGGGAAAAAACATGGAAGAAATCAAGAGACAGAGTGGCAGATGTAAAGGAATACAGAAACTTATCCACAGATTAGACACCACAAAATCCAGAAACAGAGCTGTGCAAAACCTGTTCCCTAATCTATAGAACAACCTGTTCTTTTATTGACTGATACATTATTTAAGATAAAGCAGTTCAGTACAAGATATATTGACTTACAATACTATATAGCAAGTGACTTTGCAATCATGGAAGGTTCCATTCTTACTCAAAACAAGCAGCAGTGTGTCTGGAAAATTTGATTTAAAATACAGCAACTTCCAAACACATTCCATCACTTGTAGAGAGATTTTTCAAACCAAATTTAAGTGCTAGGAAAAAAAATTTATCCAAATCTCTTAATTTTACTACAGGGTTCCTACTGTTATTAGGGTCAATAGAAATCCAGTGGCATTTTCTTATCTAATTCTGCTTTCAGTTCTTTCAATCCTTACATAATAGTAAATGAAACAATATAAATTAGCTGCACAAGAGTATTTAAGAGTTCTATCTTGATATGTATCATGTAGTATGATAGTACATTTAAAAGTCTACATTTCAAACAGCCCTTCAAGCACACCTTGATGTCTGAAATCCAAAGTGCCTAAAAATCTAGTTCTCATCTTGAGAATGGATTTCACACTACTGAAAGTGTATCCTCACTCCTGTACACAGATAATCACAATAATGGATACTATTAGGCTGCTCACTGAAACTTCTCAGAGGTTTTTGAAGGTTTTTCTATATAAAAAAAAAGTCTGTGTCGGGCAAAGTAACAGAACCCTAAATAAAGAGATAAAACATGCTTCGGCTACAAGCACTTACAGAGTCTTAAGGAGAATTTTTTTTTTAACACTTAAAATGGCAGTTTACACTACTTAATTCTCCTTAAATCTGCACACAGAATTGCAAAGATTGTATTTTACATGATGGCTGCCTAAGTGTTAATGGCATCACAGTTCATTAGACAACAAAGGCCTTTAAGTGGCAGCTACTGACAGCAAAGTTAATTTGGGATCATGTTGTCACTTTAACATACAACCTCCTCCATGTGACTTCAGGCCAAATCTCTTCCTCTTCCTAAAGGCAGATTCACAATCTCACTGTTTATTACAATCAATGCTAACAAGGCAAATCGTGTACATAACACATCTATAAATTAAGAAACAATACCCTCTTTATATCTCTATATAATTGTGATCCCCTTTTCTCTGTCCCTTCCAGGTAAACCTCAAAAAAATGCATACGGAATTTTATAGTGAAAGCCATAATACATATGGAGCACGGAAACAAAAATAAAGAAAAACTAATCACTAAAAAAAAAGTTTACAAAAATACATGAAAAAATAAATGTTTGTACCAAATACATGTTATTCAGAGTAAAATCAAATATATTAATGTTTTAGAAAATCTCCTATTGTCATTATACTTCAGTGCAAACATCAGCATTAATTAGACAAATAACAGTAATCAGTTTTTAACTGCTGCATTTTTCAATTCATAGTGCAACATGTGAAAGACATGGTTCATTAATCTGAGACACAGCTTTACTGGACAGGTTAACAGTTATTAATTACTCTTTTCTGCTGAAGTCCCAATTAAAATCATGATGCTCTGAAAGGATCTCCCATCTCATATGACTAATTGGCAGTATGTAAAATTATGAAGCAAGAGCAATGGTACATTTAAACATGTTGAAAGATCTCACTGAAACAATATCTTTGTATTTCTGCAGCAGACTGAATAGAAAAGTAAGGTTTAGATGCTGTGGGTATAATCAGATGCTGCTATCTCCTACTACCTATCACCTACTGTAATACAGAGCATTTGGAAAGGGCTTGCTAACACAAACAAAACTCAAGGTGGAAAAAACCCACTTAAATACACATATCTACATCTATATACCACTCTTCCAAATTGCAAGTTTTTAACAAAGTAAGGTTTGGTTTCACCTAGTATTTTTAATATTGCCCTTGATGTTTAATCATGCTCCAGGATTCCCCATCACAAACACCGAGGGATGTTCAAAGGAATTTGGAGTCAAAACTCTGTCTGAAGAGGATTTGGTTTTTGCTGATCAACCCTCAAGGTGCTGTGCTAAGGCTGTAAAAGGGATGGAGGATGCAGCCAGTTTAATGGGGACCATAAAAAGAAACACATCCTTCCTCTCCAGCTCAAACACCGTCCTTGCCTGAGGAATGGCATCATTGTTACATTGAACAAACAGGGCTGGGAAAGGGATTAAGCTGCATAAAACTTCCAACAGCTATAAATGCATACACAGCGGTCTCATAAATGACAGGCTATTGCCATAAAGGTCTTAGAAGAGGGAAAACATATTGCAAAGGAATTTATCAAACTCTTCCTGCCATACAGTGACATATATAGGAACAATACAAAATCAAAGAGTTGCTCTGTGTTGTGTCAAGACCTTAAGACTTTGATGTAGTTACTACCAGAGAAATGACAACATGAAGTGCATTTATTTGTGGAAAGAATCTGACAAGTAGATCTAAGATTTTTTAAGACATTTTCCGTAATCACTTTTCAAACTAAAATTGGCTTTCACAAATCTCAGTTTTCAAATTTTTGTCCTTTTTTTAATATCTAGAAAATTATTTCTAGGGAAGAGAGAGTCTCCTTTAGTATTTCTTGGATGTCCTACAGATTGTGGGAAGAAAGCAGAAGGGAAGGGTAAGAAACTCTACAATGTTAATCACAAAAATCTGCCTTTGGGCAATGGGGCTGAATGGCAGTGATGGGTAAGACCAACTTTGCCCATCAGTTTACCATCCATTGTATTTTTAAGTACATTCCTCTGCCAGTAATGCTATTCAAGGACAGTAGACTTCTCAATGAACACTGGTCACAAGCTGGTTGTGTGCTGGTTTGACTGGAAATCCACACACTGGACAGCTGTGGCTGTTGAGGAAAAACCTTTGGAGACTTCTCCTCCAAACCAAAAATCATCTTGGTTTAATTCTGTAATCCTTGCACAGAACAAAATTTAACACCCTGCTCCTACATGTACTATTAAGCTTATCAAGAACTGAATGTTCTGTCCCATACTTTTGCCTGTTTGCTGCCTGCTCATCTTCTATACAGTTTTATCAAAGAAAAGCAATTTGTTACACATCAGCAGTTTTTAAAAATGGAATTTTTCACAATAGGATATTTGGACAATTAAACATAAGCCAGATATACTGCCAGTTCCCTGTACTAGATTTTAGCAACTTTTAATACAAATTGAGTGCATATTTTATTGCCAGATCTTGCTTACCACTGCTAAGAAATTCACAATGTTCAATCTAATTAAAAATGAAATTGAACTACAATTCCCTAGAAACAAGGGCTGATTGGACTCAATAAGCTTTACTTAATTTATTTCAGAAACAAAATAATTGAATTGCTTACAGTCCAGAAAAAAAAAAGCTCCATTATTTGATGAGTATATAATACAAAGCCTTTCATATTGCTATTGCATTCCTACATCTTCAGGAAATACTACTCACTCCTAAATAAGCATGTAGAGGAACGCAGTATGCATAATAAGTATCATTAAACATTCAGTAAACATTAAAAAGAAACAGGCTGTATGAATGTCCAGATGAGCAACCTCCAGAAAGCCAATAGCATTTCCCTGCTCACACTGAAACTGTTGTTTCTGATTATGTTTATGGTTATTCCAGTCTATGTTTAGACTCTATTACAGAGAGAATAAAGCTGAAGATCCATCATACAAAAAACAATTACACAAAGATATAATTATAATCTTGCTAAATCATCAAGAATAAACTGATTAGACCCTTTGTTGGATTTTATGCATTCTACCCAACTTTTAATCCAAAATCCACTGAACTGCCAACAGAGCCACAGACCAAAGTCAAATCTGACAATGTCCCCTTATTTTTTTACTCATTTTTTCTTATTTATTTTTTTTTCCTACCGCTAGAAAAATTAAGATCAGGAGACCTGACTTTCAAGCACTATTGCCACCACAGGGCATTTCTTCCCCAGAAAGCTGCAATTTCAGGTTCCCCTCACCTTGTTCAGGGCACAAAGCCCACAAAAAGCAGTATCCCCATGGGGATGGTTGCAGCTCCCCTGTGCCTGCAGCCACTCTGCTCACCAAAAACATTTGGGGCACCTGCTCCCAACCTCTGGGGCTCTCAGCACTCTGCAATCTTTCTCTTCTCACTCTGGGCTCCAGCAGCAGGCTCCCAGCCTGGAGATACCCCAGTCATGGGATCACGGAATGGTTTGGCTTGGGAGGGATCTTACAGCTCATCTCATTCCAACCTCCCTCGAAATATCAGCAAGAATAAGGGAGAAGATGACCAGAGAGCAAGGGGAATCCCTAATTTGTATAAACACCCCTCACTGTGCCTCATATGCAGGGTAAACTCATAACCTTTGATTCTCTCTATGGTCTTTTCTCAACTATCCTTGGGGTACCTGGAATCGCTATTTTCCAAAACCAACACTGGAAGTTAGCAGTGTTGAAATGAAAACAGCCCAAGGCATCCTTCTACCTCCAAGATAAAAGTAGGATTATGACTTTTCCAGCTCCAAGAGTGCAGCTCTTGTATGGGATCCACACAGGTATCAGTAGAGTCTCTCAGAACCCACACAGCAATCAGTCAGAGATTTGTAATTAAGGCTCATTTGCTGCCCCCAATTGTTAGATTGTTAAAACAATAGCTGCCTTCACTGGACCTGTGCAAATCCAATACCTATTCATTTATTTTATTATTCTCACAATTCTTTTCCAATTACTAGTACTGGAAAATTCTAGCCTTTTGCTTTGGATTTTTGTCAAGTACAAAACATACTCCCTGCTCAACTCTTTCCTGGTCTATTACGTTGTATCCAGGTTTCATGCTTTTAAAATAATGTCTTAGATGTAATATAACAGTCTCTTTTGAGATTGCATAACATCATTATGTATTTTTAAATTTACATTTTATTTAATTTTATGTTACCAAGTAGAACATATAAAGATATAGAGTGTGCTATATGTAAGCCTCAGGCATATCTATATATCAACTAGGAAAACTGAATATTATTAATTGGTTAATGAATATTTTAGCTTCATTTATGGAAAAGAGCAGTGTTTAACTACTTGGTTAGCATGCCTTTAAGTAAATCAATACTCAGAATGAACTTATTTATCTTCCTTATTAGAACAACAGTCACAAACTAGGAGTGATAAAAGAAATGATCGTAAAGAATGTGCTCCAGTGCATAAAGTCATTTCAAGAACTATAAATATTAAAGAAGTTATTACAAACCTTAGCAATAAAAGTTCTTTATAAATTATCAGTAGTGATTTCCACTCTTAAGGTCCCCTAGAAATTCCCAAATTAAAAATTAGGCTAGTCTTGATTTTCTTTCCTCACTGACATTTCAGAAATTAGATTTTTTTTTTTCCACAAGAACTTATTCATGAACTGTGCTACACAGGCCATATCATGAATGCATCTTTCCTACTGAACATCAAGGTTTAAAGTGGAATATGTAATAAACTGAAGCACCACTTAATATATAACCCTGGTACAGCGCAACTGCGGGCAATCTACACAAAAGATACAACAGCTGAAAAAGCCAACATGTGCAGCTTTTGTGTCTTCCTGGGTCCTTTCTCTTTCACTGCTTTCCACTCAGCACATCAGTAAAACAGAGCTCTGCCTCCTCCTGTGACCTACTAAACAGCCCATTTCACCAAAATGAAATAGTAGAAAGAGCTACATGAAGGAGGTCCAAGGTTGAAGCACTTGATGAGAACAGGGAAGGCAGCTGGATTAGTTTGGCAGTCACAAAGCACTACAAAAGTCATTCATTCACCAGCAGTTAGGGGGAAAAAAAAAAATAAAAGTCAAACCAACAACCCCCAGCTCCTCTTCAGTAACGCCAGTCTACAATTAGTTCCAAAACATCAATCCAAAATTATGTCCTTCTCCTGTCTTAAAAAATAAATTGAAAAATATAAAATGTGAAAAATAGGTCTAATTTGCTGTCACTGTGATTTTTTTTCCATGCAGTGATTAGGAAAGGAAGACCCCAATAACAAAACAAGGTCATACAAGGGTGGTTAAGAAAGATGTGGTAGTAAAACCCTTGCTCTGTCACTCTTCTCAACTAGGTCATTGACAGCACATTATTTCTATCTTTCTCTGACAATTTTTTGGGGAAGGAAAGAGCAAAAGAAAATATCTTTTGAAACCTTGTACATTAAAAACACAGTTCCCTCCGATGGGCCCACAGAAAAGATTTAGCACCACTTACAGCTCCTAGAACTCCACTAAACTTTCTAAATGACAAACAGAATACTGCAGTTAGAAGATGAATGAAAAAGAAATACAATAAAACTCATGATCAATCAACATCTGTTACAGCACTGTAACTCCTAAGACAGAACTTGCAGAAAAAGTCTTTAAAGAATGTACAACTTCACTCTGGGGGAAAGGAAAGAAACACATTGAGAACCAACAAAAAATCAAACAAACGCCAAACCAAAAGCCTCCAACTTAAAAACCCAAATAAAAGCTCCATCTCAACACCAAGTTACACTACAGAAATGAAGGTATGGTCAAAGTAATCAATTAATGGGCTGACACAGAATGAAAACCACAATCACAGGCCATGGTGTTTAGCCCAGGACAGAAATCTATAGAAAATCAAGTAATATTTCCAAGTTCACAAGCATTTTCTCTTGCAGTAAGTTTGCAAAAGAGACAGAGTGAAAAAAAAACTCCACAAACAGAAATTTCTGTTCTCAGCCATTAATTTCTTCTCTTTGTCGACTGACAGTGGTGACTAATTTTGTACTTTCTTTTGCTTCTAACTAAAAAGGTGAAAAGGAAGCCAGTTCAGGGTTACAGGGCAAGCTTACTTTTGCATCACTTTTTAATGGAAAATGCACCTCTATCCATTCTGTTTAGAAAATTGGTAGTTACTGAAATCCTCGTGCCTAAGCCTGCATTTAACTGCATCAGCTTCACACCAAAGTGACACCCACAATGTCAAAAACCCTTAATTGGTAAGAAACTCAAAGTCAGGCTTTCTGACCTTTATTTGTTGGTCTCCTCTCTCAAATAACAAGTGACTAGATGAAAGTGCCTCAAATTGCACCAGGGAAGTTTCAATTAGATATGAGGAAAAATTCTTCACCAAAAGGGTTATCAAGCATTGGGAAAGGCTGCCCAGAAGTTGTGGAATCACCATCCCTGTAGGGATTTAAAAGATGTGTGGATGTGGCATTTGGGGACATGGTTTAGTGGTGAGTTTGGAGAGGGAAATTGAGGATCTTAAAGGTCTTTTCCCACCTAAATTATTCTGTGATTCACTGTGTATGAACCTAATTCTCTCAGGGGATGGGAAATTATTATACATATAATTGTTATGATTCTTTTTCATAGCAAATACTAAAGGTTAATCCTAAAATAGACAAAGTACACAAAAACAGCTAATTGTAGAGATAGACACAATGAAAACAGAAACTAATTAATACTCATCTTTCCAACAAGAGCTTACACAGTTAAGATACTTAGAGCAGGATGACAGGGGTTTTAAAATCAATTTTACCTTTTTGAGTTTTTGCCAGCATATAATAAACTGTCCTTTCACACAAGATTTCTGAGGAGAATGATCTGTTCAGTTCCATGAAGATACTGGGTTAAAGAGGCAGCTCTGACAGTAAAACCCTGAACAACTCTTTGCTCCCAGTATGATAATCTTTGATAATTGGTAAACAACTTAACACTTTGAAGGCTGTCTTAAAAATATTTATATCAATTTCATCTCACAGTCATTGATGTTAAGTTCCAGACTTACCATTTAAGATCTTTTCTTCAACAAAATAAGAGAAATTTTTCAGAAAACACTCCTTTGAGGGGCATGGTTTTCTGTTGGGTTGGGTTTTTTTCCCTCTTCAAGTTTAATTAGAGAACAGGATTATAGTAATGTTAAAGACATTGTTTCCCCATCATTAACAAACATTTTCAGAGGCTAAACAAATCATTGTGTAACACACCTTGACCATGAGACACCAACTAGCTAAATTCAGGAATAGAATAAAAGCTTAAAATTTGTTTGGGTGTTTTTTGAAGAGCACAGATTTGTTAAGAATTCATCACACTATCCATTAATCTTGAGAGAAAAAAAATCTCTTTCTAATACCCTAAAGGGTGAAGACTGATGTGTGGTACCTTCAGAATTACAACAGTTACTCTGGGCTGTTCAGATTTAGGTTGAAGCTGGAATATTTTGTTTATCTTTCTTTCTTCTTTTCCCCTCATAATAAATGGTAAAGCATTAGGAGAGTTTTATATACCTGCTTTCCAATGTCCAATTCTATATCAAGAGATGTTTAAGCATCCACATAGAGGACCTCCACCAAAAGCTATTGCAGAGATAAACAGACTCAGAACTGAAATATCCCATTTCACAGAACAGTCATGATTATAATTAAATTGCTCCAGACATATCCTCCACTTCAGCGAGTCAAGACAGCTATGATTGCAATTTCTAGGAATATCAGGGGAAAAAATATTATTTCCTTTTTGCTTTGCAACCCATCCTCTTCCCTTAAGCACAGGCTGTGCCAAGGAAGGATATCAGGCTGACAGAGGGCATTGCTTACACGATGTTCTCACAGTGAAAGAAAGGAGCAGAGATTTTTCTGGTCAATAAGAACTTCTTGACAGAAGACTAAGCAGCTGATCAGTCTGGATGAGAGACTCGTGTGCACTTCACCACGACAGTTCATGGTGACAGCATCTCAGCAATACAGGTGCCATGTGGTGGCCGTGACCTTATTGTCACGTGAGAGTTTTACCTGATCAAACACCACCCATGGCTACTTCTGCTGAAGGGGAATTGTTCTGTAAAATGTACTGTGCAACACATTTAAGTATGGTTTTTATATTAAATAAAGGGAGTTTTAATGTGCTTTAACACAAAGTGGTGTTTTTAAGGTGGTTATATTCTTCTGGAAACCTCACTGCATCAAGCTGATCTTTTTACTGAGAACAAAGATCTCTTGTACTAACAATCAAGCTAATTTGGATATAAAAACTTAGGTTTTCTTGAAACTAAATAACATATTTGTAGTTTTATTCTGTTTGCTAGAGAACAGAAAAAGGGAGAAATATGCAATTTAATCTACTCTTCCCCTGTTACCACTGGTATCACCAAGTATTGAACAATTCTGCACTGCTGGCAGGTCAGAAGCAAATCTTATATCCTGAAGTTTCTGTATGCCTTGAAATGACTTCACCTTCAAAGAAAATAAAGCACATTGAGTGACAGTGTCAGATTTTGTCCTTGCAACTTTCAGTGAATCTGTACAGTGTGCACATCAAAGTTCATTCAGTCAGGTATACCTGCAAATAATAAAAATGAGTAAATTATCCTTTAAATTAATAACTCATTAAAATATTACACTTTTTAAAAGATTAATTTTGCACTTCCAAAGAGTTCAATTTTTTCTGAAAAAGAATATATGGAAACAAAAGGCATTTGCAAACATGTTCTATTGTGTGTAGAGATGCCACAGCAAAATAGATTTCTGTGTATGACAGCTCCACATACATTTTTTTAATACTAATATCTTAACCTTTCCTAATTGGCTACATTTAAAAGAATAACATTACGCTGAAAAGGAATTAAATTTAAATTAAATACTTTGTAATAAGTATTTAATTCCCAGCCCCACTTTGCTGAACAGAGCAAACATCACCTTTTAAAGATGCTTCCACTAATGACAGGTGTGAAGCACCAAGCAAGCAATATACTTGGACTTCTCTCAGGTATTCCAAACCAAGAAAAAAATAAATTCTGCTTGGATTGGGACTGTTCTTAGGCAGGAAGAGGAGGCCAGATCCCATCTCTCCTAATGCATTCCAAATGCCTTCCTCATATCTCCTTTTTAAGGAACATTGCAGCACCTTACCATGGTAAGGGACAGTAATTTCTACACAGATGCTCCAGACTAATTAAACTCTAATGTCTCATAAAGATTTCCTCAGTCTGTAATCCAAGAATGGTCTCAACTAGCAAATTTGGCCTTGCCTTTTTTCCTTATACACTCTACTATGAGACACAGGAATGGGACATACCCAGGTGGTTAAGTGGATTAAATGTTATCATTTTTCCTCTGAGATTACAGTGGAGGCCTGACTGAAATGAGTTGTCAGGTCAGCTCCCCAGTGGACGTTTTATAACATAAACCCATCACATATAACTGAATACTGATATAAGAGGCAATATAGTCAATTCCCACTCCATGGAAAACCAAGATTGACTCAGAAGTGAAATATATGCTTCCATCTTATTGCAAGGGAGGTCTCTCTAGGTCACCTCAAGGTCACCTCTGAGGTTGTGTGCTGAGAATTCTTGTGCCTGCATAATAACTGACAGTGGGAAAAGGTAAATAACAGGTTCAGCTGTCAGTGCAGGCACTCCTCCAGCACCGCAAAATGCAAACACTGTCCTCCATCCGAAATATTACCTGTATTTCCACATAGCTGAGCTGCCCTGACAGCTCTCACCCCATGAACGTTCTGTGGCTATTCACAATTACAGGTCTTTCCTGGGCAGCTTTGTGAGAGTTTGGGTTTGTTGGTTAAGGGTGTTTTATCTGATTAAGAGAGACTGATTCTTGGAGAAATCTGAAGTGTACAAGTCATGTGAAATTTGAAACAAATAATGAAAAATTGCACCTTAACTCAATCAAGGAAAGTGATTTTTTTTACAACTCTTTTTCCTTAAGGTTCCAGTGACTGTGATCATGTGATTTTTGTTTTCTTTCCTAATGACCATAAAGAAGGTCAAGAATCTTTTTATTTGCAACAACCCTGACTGACTCTATATATCAAAAAAGCATCCCAATCAACACTTTAAAAAATCCCAACCAAAACACAAAAACCAAAAAAAACCCCAACAAAATAATCAGTTACTTCAAATGAGCACAACTCCAAATAGGGAGAATTGCTCTCGAAAGAGTATGTTCAATACTAAAAATAAACAAAAAAAGCACCAAGAAAAACCCTAGAAGCCAAATACAAAAACAAAACTCACTTTAAAACATGAGAATGTAGCAGGATGACATATAAAGGAAGCTGCCATTTTGTTAGGCCTAGATCAAGAGAAAACAACATAAGTCTAACTTTGTTGCACATGTTGTTTGTGAATTATTCACTGAGACCTAAGGAGGAAATTAAAATGCCTGAGTTCTCCTATTGAAATGCACAATCTTCTCTGTTAAGTGAAAATATGTTCACTGTGGTAGAATTGCCTTCTGCACAGAAGGTTAGTTTAATGTTTTGGCAATCGAAACAAAATATTCCAAGTGGTTATTGCTGTACTTGCAAAGAGGGTGCCAATTATATTTGTACTGATGGACTTGGTGTTTTTCTTTTTAATTCATGCACAGGCATCAAGAGGCCGAAATGGCTACGACTGAAATTTTGACTTTGGTGTTCCATGGTATTATGCAGTCAAAGAGAAAATTAAAAAATTTAATGCTAAAAGCCACCTCTTCCCTCTCCAGGGAGGACATGCAGTTGCATATTTTAGCCATCTATGCTTCACAAAAATCCAGCTACAATCTGAAAGCAGCAATGCAAGTAATCCCAGAGAAAATAATAAAAAATTTCCATAGGCTGGTTATTATACAAAATGAAATATAAATATATATCCCTCATTTCATGGATGCAAATTAAAAAGTTGGATCTCAGCATCCAGCAAGTCCATGTTTCTAGTCAAAGTTCTGATCACGTGACAAAATACAGGTGTGTTTGAAAGGCAGAATTCACATTTTCATGCAGAAATCACAAGTGTTGATTTTGTGAAGTTCTCAGAGTTAAGTCTCTAAAGCACAGAATCAATGCGAAAATCAAATCAAGGTTATCCTTAAGAGCCACAAGGCATGAAAATCATTCTTCAGTTGAGTAATCTTTGACATCCTGATTTATAAAATAAAATACTGATTCTAGGAGTAGAACTGCTTACTTTTGTAATCTCCTAAATCATGTTTTACATAAATACTTTAGTCAAGAATAATGACTTTTGATACCTTTCAACCCAGTTTCTCAGTTCACAGGTATGTAAATAAACTGATTACTATGAAGCATTCTGAAATGAGGAGAAAAGACCTGAAAGAGCATAAAATGTCAGAGAAGAATCATAACTTCTCCTTAATAAAATAAGAAACCAGCAGCTACTACAGAACATGCCATACAAGTCAGACCCACTACAGAATGAGGGCAGTACTTATATAACACTTTGAAGATGGCCTTTTCCTCTGATCACTATTCCAGAAAAAAATCAAATATAAGCAGGATGTACCATGCTGGTCTCTGTCTCTCCTCTGTAAAGCTGTTAGAGGGGGAAGTTCTGAAGATTTCTGGCATTGCTTCACCCAGTCCAGTGGCTGAAACTTTGAAAGAACCTAAAGTCAGGTAGATCTGTTCTGGCAGGATGAGATTTTATCCATTCACCCCTCATCCCTCCTCAAAGCTCATGGATCTTCAATTTTACTTCCCTCCTTTCTCAGCTATTATTGAAAGGTGCTGGAAACACATGAGCTGGGAAAAGACCCAGATAATTTGTCTGTCAATGGCCCTTTTGTGAAATCCAAGCTCAACTAATGCAAAAGAGCAGCTCAATTTGCAGCTTGGGTAGGAGAAATAATTCCTTACACAAGCAACAGAAGAAGGGCCAAGACCACAAGCAGAAGTGTGACCAAGTGCTGTGCAGGAAGAGCAAATGGAAAAGGTTTGGATTGTTTGAATGAAAGACAAAGTGGTGTCTCCCACTGCCCTGCACACAAGTAGCTGATCATGTGTGGATCCAGGGTACAAGCTGAGGAAATATCTATCTGGATGTCTTTGCTCAGCTCTGCTTCTGAACAGCTGCCTCACAGCAAATCCATTTCACTTGACTTTGCACCATTTATCAGGACATAGCACACACACAGTAAATTGGATGAGTGCATTTACTACTCACTTTTTTAAGGGCTTGATAGAATAGCAAAATTATGCTTCAGTTTCACACCTCTAAAATCAGACAAGGGCTTCAGAAGACCCCACAATGAATTCTTTATGAGTCAGCCATTGTCCATATTTGAATGGAAGCCACTTAGTGTCTCACTCAATTTTATTGCAGTAAAAGGAGGAGACCTCCTATAACACTTTCCCCTCAGGAAAGAGCAATCCATTATGGGAGCTGGACTAATTTTTCAAAGGATACATTCAATACATGCAGCAAATGTGCAATTAAACAGCCAACTGAGTATATGAATATTTAGAATCACTTCCCCAAGAGAAATATAAGTATTTAGGGTTACTAAAGAGAACAGGACTATGCACTGAGTCAAATCAGGAAGAATTCAGTGTTTGATTCACCTGTAGGACTTCAGAAATTTCTGTATTGACATAGAAGAGAAAGAGAGAATAGGAACTACAGCTGGGAACACAGGTCTGCAAACCAGCAGTGCCTTCTCAAAACATTCAGAGAAAATTGTGTGGCATCAAAAATGCAGAATAATCAATACCTACTTTTGGTCACTAACTTACATTTCCCCTTGTTTACTCTGCTAATAGCACACCCTCTCCTTCCCTGCAATCAAATCCAGGGGTTTGTAAGCAAAAAGGAAATGATTAATAACCAGAAGTCCTTTTACTGATGCAAACAAAATGTTAATTACTCGAGAATATTGACAAGTTGGGCTGTAATTATGCTTCCTTCCAGACATCAATTTCCTTTCTCCTACCCCACCCTTATATTCTTCTTACTGCTTACAAGGGCAAATTACTTTTTCCCATTTCTACTGTAAAATGTGGAGTGAGAATTCCCTCCTTAATTTACTGCAGTGCACTTGACTAAGGGGATAAGAGAGCAAATTTTTGTCAACTATTTCATACTCATGTGGACAGATACAGATTGGATTTATAACTGCACTGGCTCTGTTTCACTTTTAGGTGGCACAGGTCACAGTACATCATCCTTCAAATGCTGGATGAAGTTGGAGGAAAATTGACATGCTCAGCTAAAAATTACTGTGGAAACTAACAGCCTTCTAGGAACTGAACCCAGGAGCTCAGTGTGACTTGGCTCCAATCAGAAATACAAAAACACCATTTGGGACTTCCTATTTGACTGGTTTTTAGTCATCAACTATAGATTTCTCAAGTCGGTAGAACTTCTTGATTTTCTTTCTTACAGTACCTCACACTGAGGGGAAAATGTATCATAATTGGTACTTTCAATTATTTTCACCCAGTTTAAACTAAGTTTACCAATAAAGAATTAAAATATGACTTCAGGATAAAGCATTAGGTCATAAACCTGTGCAGAGAGACTTTGTTTTTTAACTCTGGTACATTTCCTCAGTGGGCTGGGGTGCATTTCTTCATCCACCCGACCAAGATCAGATTTATGATATAGAGGCAGGGTGTCTCCAGGCTTTTCTAAATAACTATTATGGTTTGCTCCTTCTGTTCAAAAGGAACATGACAGCACTGCTATCAGTCAGAGCAAGAGGAATATACCTGAGAACTGTGTCTACCACTGTCTTAAATGTCTCACTTTCTGATGAAGAAAGGCCAATGGTCTTTGAAACAAACATAACATTTTTCAGTATTCACTAAAGCGCAAAATAGCTTCTGCAGGATTCCATGAATCAAAAATCAGAAAGAGATTCAGAAAGAATCACTCAAAACACAGGACTGATGAGTGTGAATCCTCAATTATATGAGCACCTTTTTGGTACAGATTATTATTATTATTATTATTATTGTTATTGTTATTATTTTTATTGTGCAGATTTTTAGAAGGCTTAGGTAGAATTTGCTTACGTAGGACATAGAGAAGAAATGCAAAGGGTCCATTCCTTAGACTGTGCGCTATCTCACAGATTAAAGAGGCTGTTTGAGGAAGGGGAAGGTTAAGACCATGAGTACACTAAATCTAGTCCTTGGGGGAAGTGAAAAAGGATAAAGAATAAAAGCAACTAACTGAAAGGAGAGAATCTCTGATAAACTCAGGGGAGACAAAGGCTAAGGAAAAAGGATCACAAAGCCACTAGTGCTTCCTTCAAGACAAAATAATAACTAGCATACCCTGTGCAAATACAAACTGGCTACTTAGCAAACTCTGCACCAACAATTTGCTAAATCAACCTGAATTCAGTTTGGACTATCAAAAGAAACTCAGGATTTTGGGAGTTGAGATGAGATTTTAATAGGATGGTACATTAGAGAAAACCTGAAAAACAAGATGCTGTAACATCCAGTGCATGTTACTAGATAATCCCTTCAGGTCCAGATCCCCAGGTATAGTTTTACATGTTTCTATAATTTTTATTTATGCTACCTATATCTGTGGCTTGACTTTTTGAGAAGGGCTTCAGGAAGGAATATAATATCATTAAAAGTCCCATAGCACTCATATGGGGAAATGTGTGTATATAAAGGCTTTAGGAGCCTTGGAAAAAATTTTACTGCCCAAAAAAAGGTCACAAAAAACCCCAACCAAAACCCCAGTGTCCTTAATAATTAAATGCATATCAAGTGTTTATGTTCCCTTTAAAATGTTTGGGGTTTTACTATAGTTTTTATTTGTATATTTATATGCACACACTGTATATATGTATATAAACATACACACATATATTTGTGTATCTCTAGGGAGGGAGGAAGGGATGGAAGGAAAGGGAGGGTCCTCGTTAAATGGAGATTTACAATGCAAACTATCATCTTCACAATTGTATGTGCTAGCCATAAAAAGTACCAGAGGGAACAAGGAAATAAACAATGCAGACATTGTAGAAAAGTGAAATTACTTTTTCTAAAGTAAACTTATTTAAAATTAACACAGTTGTTAAACTGAAGCCCTTTTGCAAATTACCTTTATTCTGGGAATCTTTAATATTTTCTATTTAGCAAACCCTTATCTGTAAGGGCCTGCCAATAACCTCTGCGTAAACATCCAAGTCTCCACATTCCTAAACTTTATGACAGTTAAAAAGCAATTTTATGAATATTTATGAAGGCAGTAAATTATTAAAATAAATACAGATATTTACACAGTAGAACAACATCTTCATTTAATGGATGTGGAAAAAATGTTAATATGTGAACATTTTGAAGATGAAGTGGTTTGGCCTTCAGGGCTTTTGTTACTCTATTAAAAGTTAATTTAAGACAAAAATTATGGCTTTTTCACGAATTGCAACCCCTAAAGATTAAATCATGATCAAGACACACAACATTTTTCAAGAATTGAATCTGGTAATGACATTTCCAGAGGCTGGATATTGAAACCACTGTGCAATTCTCCCTGAAAAAGCCTCCTCTGGTTTCCTCAGCGTGCTCAGAGCAGTGGCACACACTCAGATGGGCTCCAGGGCACAGGGGCTGGGTGATACCAAGGTGCTTTTGCCAATCTCTCTAACACCACACATTTTGCACAATTAGAATAAGTTGCCTACAAACACAGTGGGCAGCTCAAGGTGCTCTCTCTCAAGAAGGTGCTCTACACCACGTGAGTGGTTTGCTCAATCACTGGTAATAAACTTCCCTATCCTTCAGCAGCCACATTTGTAGATCCTCCTGCTTCAAGGACACCAGGAGGCTGCTCTGACCTCCTTGACTGGCTACTCAACCTCACCAGCGACCCCAATAGCCAGAGTTCCACCAAAGCACAAATTTTCCTTCTAGCCAGGACACCAGGAGACAGACACCTTCAATCTCAAAGTGTGAGAAAATGTGTCCTTTTCATGGCAATTCCCTCACTTCTGCATTTGTCTCATTTCAGCTCCCTGCTTAAGAAAACTTTTCTTCTTCCTTAATCCAGCCCCCTCTTTATTCAGCAACAATCTGTATCTTACAAGTGTCCCTGACTAGTCACAAAATCCCTTCAGGAGTTATTGAAACAGTTTGAATTTTTTCCTCCTGTCAGTTTTCCAGCACCGTGAATTATTGTGGCTAATGAGACCAAAAAGACTTGGTTGTGCCCAGTTCCCTGTCCCACGAGTGCTCCCCAGGTGCCCCACAGCTCAGCCCCCTGCCTCAGTCTGTCTTGCTATAGGAAATTGCCACTCCAGGTGCTGGGGGTAGTAAATTCCTGAACCTTTCAGCTGCATGTGAAAAGGATTTTGCCTTTGCAATAATCTTGCCTGCTCCTTGAAGCATTTCTACCTTTCCTTTTCCCTCATTTTTTATATTAATCTATAATAAAGTCTTGCTCTCTAAATGATAGTGCCCCTAACAATGGTGAAAACCCCTTCTCAAACCCCTGCTCCACTCTGATATTTTTATATATATAAAATACATAATACATTTTTATCTTTCTTTCTTTATTTTTTAAGCAATGTAAACTACTTGTTTTTTTTATTTTGTTTTTTTTTTTTCCCTCCCCAGAGTCACTGCTCTTGTGGATACCCTGCTATAAAGGTAGGGTCCATGTTCTTTCTCTTTATAGCTGTAATTTATGATGTGGCTGAGGTAACACATTCTTTGTTTGAAAAGGTCCAGCTCAAGGGATCAGGATGTGTCTCTGTGGCTCTGGGCAGGTGCCACTGCCAGGGCTGCTGCCCCTCTCATCCTGACCAGAAACCAGGTTCTGATCCAGTGGAACAGAAACACAACACTCCCAGTGAAATCTGAAAATCATATCCAATTGCAAAAATAACTCCAGGTCAGATTTCTGCAAATCTCGTTCTCACAAAGCAGCTTAAATTTATGAACCTTATGGAATTTAATCAGAATTACTCATGTTTAAGACTAAACTGCATATTTTAACAGCACATTAACTTCAGGCTTTTCTGCCTACTCCAAATTCCCTGTACATTCCAATTTCAAATTATTCCAAGCTCTTAACTCTGTTGTTTTCAGTGCCTAAAGATATGAGAGATGGGCACAGCCTGAAAGACTGGAAGTACAAGCTCCAAATTATTTTCAACCTTAATCCTCCCCCAATTTTGTACCTTATCCAATCTCTATAAACTAAATCTACACTGCAAAAATACTGCCATTTATATAACTATATTTCCAAATATTCCAATTTCCATCACTTGGACTGAGTTCTGTAAATTAGCCCCTTGTACATGAAACTCTTCTCTACCAGCACATCCTTTCTCTTAATATGATGTAAAAACAAAAGAAATGTTGTTCAGTTTTCATGGTGATTTTTTTTCTGGCAGCAGTACTTTATAATTTCTTTCAGGTTTTTTTCCAAAGGACTCAGCAGAGAGAAAAAGAACAATCAAACATTTTTTAAAAGGCAAATTAAATACACGAAAGGGGAAAATAGAAAAAAAAAAAAACACACACAAAAAACAGCAGTAAAGAGAGAGACAAAAAGCATAACTGTGCAAGGGAGATACAACTGAAAAATAGAGACATAATTAGAAACTGTTATGAAGATGGAACCTCAGTCCAGGGTCTATAATAATAAGACTCAAATCCAGAGTGAGATACTTGCATAATATAAAGTAATAATAATGAAAAAATTAAAAGAAATTAACATGAAAAATACAAGTTAAATACAAAAAGTGGAAAGAAACTCACTAAGTATATATGTTTATATAGCCACAGCTCTCTTATGAACTAGTGCCCTGTTTTAATGTGATGTAAAACCAAGCACATGGAAGGCAGAGATAAGGAAAATATAGGGAGAGGGAAGTATCAGCTGAAACAGAAATGTGAGACTCAGTAAGTACAGAAACATAAACATCAGGGGAGAGAAAAAGATACAAAGAGTGGATTCAGCAGAGAGATACTGGGCTCATTTAAACCAGCAGGACTTGCAGTTTAAGGCAATATTTCACATCAAATCTTCCTTAGAAAAGGAGAATCTACTTCTGATAATCTTTCTACACCTTTACTGATAGTTACGAGCAAAGTAAAGCTTACAATTATTCCACTGCCAAAGAGACACAAATTATATTCTAGAAAAGGGTAGTTTACAGGCTCAGGAAAAATGGCAAACCTTCTGTGAGGAGAACATGGAAAGCAGGTTTGGGTGGTTGTAATTTTACCTCAGACCCTGAGCACACATTTGAGTCAGTCTCCTGATCACATCACCCTTTGGTTTGCTCTGTGTAACAGACTCTGAATGTGCAAAGCTGATTCTTTTGGAGCACCAGAAATGTAGCTGATGCACCTCAGCCATTTAACAGCCCATATTTGGGACCAGGCTACAAGCCAACCCACACAAAAAGCTCCTGAGATGTGCCTTGTCCTCAGCACCTTCTGGTTTTCTCTTCTCCTTCAGGCTGCTCGGTAATTCAGACACAGTGAGTGTACACAGGAACACAAATTGGTAAAAACTCCATCTCACAGTGCTGCTACAGCAAACTTTACATCTTTATCAAACCCCTGCTTTATGAGCCCTGATTGCTGTTTCATTGGCTTTGTCAGCAGTGAAATGCAGGATCAGATCTATTGCTGGAAATGATGGGCAACAACCGAGTCCCAGCAATGACAACTGACCTTTCGCAGCCGTAATTAAATTGCATCTAAATAATTTAAACAAACAGCTAAAGCTACTCAGTTGAAAATGGCATTTTTATTGAGACGAATCTTATTCCTATAGAAAAAAACATTAAGTTGTTATTTTTTGAATCTGTATTGAAGTCCTGGCTGTGCTTTCTGTGGCCAACAGAGCAGGTCCCGATTTACTTAACTGCAAGATCTGGAGTCACTGCTCTTTTATAATTGCTTTTGTGAATTGGGAAGGAATTGTTTAAGCATTTACTGAGCTACTACACTTCCTGTATTTTATGAAAGTCAAACCAGCAATTTTGTTTATAAGATATTTGTAACAGAAGGCACTTACTGGATGTTTAGAGTTTAAATGTGGTTTACATGTTTAGTGGTTTATTATGTTTAGTGCAAAAGTGGATTAATGAGCTCCTGCACTGTGCTCTCTGCCAGAGCTGGGGTTGGAGAGGATGGATACACATGCACCCATGTACACGTACACCCTCTCCAGACACAATCCCTTCTGCTTTATTAGTTCTTTCAGTGATTTCTTTGTTTGTCAAAAGGCTTGTAGTACACCCAGAGAAAATACAGCAGAGTACCGGGGCACTGCAAGATATACAGAAAAATAAACAACTCTTAACACATAAAAGGCACTTCAGAGTGGAAGTGGTGAGTACTGAGGAAGAATTTGAATGTCAGTAAGTCCTGACTTATTGGGGAAAATAGGAAACCCTTTGTTTTTGTACTCTAAAGCACAAAAAAAACAAGCAAAAAAACCCCCAACCCACCAAATGAATAATTCAGCTAATGTGTAACTAACCTTATAAAGCAAAGGTGATTGTCCAAGCTTCAAAAGTGCAATTTTTTTGGTCACGTTTGTGATGGCTTGAATCCGGATCAGGTCTTCCATGGTCCCATACTGGACATCAACAAGCTCTGCCTGCAAAGAGACAAAATTCAGGCTACAATTACAGCCACACATCACTGAGGGTGCCCCTTGCATGGAAACAAAGCTGTTTGCACAAGCATCTGAGCAGAGCCCTGCAATTGCCTTACACCAACTTCTAATCAGCAATATCTCTAATAGCAAAGATCTTGAAAGTTCAATCTGACAGACAATTTTTTGTGGTTTTAATTCACAATTCATAACCTATGATAAACTATCCCCTCTTTTTTTCCCAGTGATTATAAGAGATGCTGATTCTGACAAGACATTCCCCTCATTAGCTACAGGAATTTATTTAAAACTGTGTAAAGGATACTAATTCACTTCTGTATATTTTCTTAAAAATAATCAGAGTCTTGTAAAGTATTTCAGAGAATGAGTGATTTTACTGGTCACTTCTGAAAATACACAGGAACCACAAACTCCACCAATACACAGTTTTATTTTGTGACTCCTCAGCAATCTTACCTAACTACTGAAGTATTTTATTTTAATCCATCAGTTATCCAAGCATTATACTCAGATAACTACAGTGATAAAAGACTATTCTCTGATGTGTGTGCTTTTCTATTAATACATATTTTTCAAATTATTTAGAGTCACTTCGATCTAAAAGTGTTTAGAACGTGGAAGATTTTCAGCTCTTCCGTTAGGACTCTGCAAGAAAATATAGAACAAGTTCTAAGTTATTTTTAAATGTCAAGCACTGGCAGTAATGGAAAATGTTTCAAGATGAGTTTTCAAGTATTTTTTAAAAATATATAATTTAAGAATGACCAACGGCATTTTTCTCACACATTTGCAGCAATAAATTCTGGTGAAAATAAAGTAAGAGGATAATCAGTCTTGTACATTACTATTTTAGAATGTTATGAACCTCTCAGGACATCATTGAGGACATCCTGGAACCTCTAAATCTGTACCCAGTGCTCACATAAAACACAAGTACAAGAAGACACAAGAATAATACATAAGTGTGTAAAAATTAAAATAAGAGGAGCAGTACAGGATGGAAAAGTTTTCTCTTTCAGTTCAGTTTTTTAACTTAAGTATGGATTCATTGCCAAAGGCAACAGTTCTGCTTTTGGGTATCCCTACACAAACTGTTTAAATTCTAGCAACAGTTGTTCTGGATGTGTAGGATGTGTGAAATTTTAGTAGATTCCTGAACATGGGTATTTTAGGAAAGTATTTACCCTTAAAAAAACTGTATCTGTGTGAGTTTGCATCTCAACATTCAAGCTGAAACCATACAAAAACTTTGCCAAGATTCCTGTCTTTATAAATGCTTCAGAAAAGTTTCCAAGTCTGCAATATGTCATCAGTGCTGCATAAACCAAGTATGTGGAAAGGCCAGCCAAAGTTATAAGACACTTCTGACTAGGAAAACATCAGATTTAACACCAAGTAATGAAATGTAGAACAGGAAAGCTCGCACTTCACCGTTTCTTCTGAAATAGATGGGGGTTTTCATCTCTAAAGAACTAGAAAACTATTTAGACAATATAATTTTTTTCCTGTACCTGAAAATTAGGATAAAATCAAGTAAAGATTTCATACTTGGGAAAGGTACTTTATGTTTTACCTAATCTCATGCCTCCAGTTTTAAAGAATTAACCTCAGATATGGAAAGGGTATTTACCAGGTGCTTAAGTTCATAAACTTTTTACCTCTTTCTGTAGCTCTTATCTTCATTTTAATTTGCACCTAGACAGGTGTCATTAGACACAATGGTTATTAGTGTCTCAGGAGTCTTATGGCTTGAGAGGTTATGGGAGGTTGTATCTAGGTTGATTTCTAGGGACTCCTCTCTCTAATTCCTGTGGACCCAATGCCTTCCTCACCTATTCTCCAAAGCAAAAATCAGGGCTGTCATCATTTGTATGAGAGGAAGCACACTGACTTTTCCTGAGGCAAAATCAATACCCAAACATGAAAATCATTTGCTTCTGCAGGATGCCTGGGTGGAAATGAGCTCCCTGCCCATCTACATTCATGTGCTGCTGGCTCTGCACATCCCTTTGGCTCTCTGCTTCTCCAGGGCGCTAACCACTGCTCTGTAAACAACAAAACTACATGTTTGCACAATTATTTATGCGTTTAGCAACTGCCCTTGGATGTTCTTAGTTAATTTATGGATGCAAACTCCATCTTCAAGAGAGGCTCACTGGTCTTCTCCCAGGAAACACGTGCCCAGCAAGACAGAGACAGAAAAAGGCCCTGCAAAAGCACAGCTCATTTTTTAATTATGTGGAAAACAGAAGTTGACTCCCTGCTGCCCCAAACACTCTGCAAACCATGTGCTTTGCTTCAAATTTTAAAAGTTGGCCCCAGTGCCAAAGCTATTAAGTACATTCATGCATTGAGAGTACGTGTAACAAACTGCATAATAAAGGAGCAGCTGGGTGTGATAGAACAGAGTTTCATGGGCTTCATCACACATCTTCCACATGAAATACAGATATGTCAAAGCTCAAAGGTTATCACATTCTGGAAATAGCATCTATAGCCTGGTACCCAGAGGTCTGCACAGCTGATAGCACCTCTAATTCCAGCTAAAATGATGAACAAAAATTGAATTAAATCTTCCCCTAAGTAAAAATACACATGGCTCATCTCTGGCCAAATGAAGTCAATAATTCCCTGGAAGAGTTTAGAACAAAGTTGTAACATTTAGGCAATACAATCCAGAAAGTAATAGGTACGCATGAAATTATAAAAACAGTTATGCAAATTATTCTTACCCCTTCCTCTATTCTGCACTTATTTATTTAAGTAAAATTTGTAATAAAAAGCAAAATAATTTGCAGTATTAATAAAATCTCATGGAATACAGTACAGCAATACTAGCTCAGAGTAGTTAGTTTTGGTTTTATTTAGTGGACTGTGGCTCAACTAATTGGAACCCTAAATTCTAATATAAAATTAAATATTGAAAAAATACAACCTCAAAATAATGGTGGAGAATCCTATTGAATCCAGACATGCTACCTTCCTAATAATCCATTCAGAAGCTGACAGACCATTTATGATGCACGAAGGCCCGTTTTAGTCACAACATTTCTAATACCTCCAAAAATGAATAAAGACTAAATTTCCTATTATTTCTCATTTCTGTTTTTAGAAATGCCTACAACATGACATAATCCTCATTTTACACATACCAGCTTTATGAAAAGTGAAACACCCCACCCCCAACTACTCGTATTTGATAAACTGCTTTCCTGTGGTAGGATAATTCTGCTCAAAAACAAAAGAGGACTCATCCTTTTATCAGGTGCCGAAAAAGAGCACTTGTCTACTTGGTTTAGCTATGCCACAGTAAATCCTCTTACCCTAAAACTGGGAAACTGCTAAAGAATGAGTTGTTTTATCCATCTGAATGAAGTACTTACTCCTCCAATCATTTCAAGCTACGCTGTTTGAAAGATATTACTATTTAGAGCAAATTGTGATGTGCATTGTGGAGTTCAGTAGTATTCCCCCATGCATGAAATGAAGTAGGGGTAGGTAATAAAGCAAACATTTTTAGGAAAAGTAATTATTTTATGTTAGGCAACTTATTAGTTTTCTAAGTCCCAAGATGATGCTCAGTGAGTTGTAAACATTCCATCTTAAAAATTCTAACAGAATCTCCCCCAAAACAGAAAAGACAAATACTCTGAAAATGCAACAATCAAGACAGTCAGGGATTTTTATCCTAATTTCTTCTACTTATCTCCAAAATGAAACAGGAAAAAAAGAGTATACTTCATCCAGTCAAGGATGACACAGAGGAAAACAGGTCTTGCTAAGGAAAAATATGAATAACTATATGAAGCAAGTGGCAGCTGGGGTCTTGAAGATGCTGGTCACTATTTTTAAACCTTGCTTTCTTGCAAATTCAGAGGCAATTAAAAAGAATAAGAAAAAGAGGTTGGAAATAATAACGGAAATATGTTTGTCATATCACATTGTCACCAGTCCACTTGACTGAGGAGAAGGATTTAATAACAGCGTTATATATCTGTACCCAAACCACTGCCTGAGAGACAGACTTTGGCTGATATACCCACAAGGCAGTAAAAACAGATTCAGGGAAGAAACCATTGTGGGGAATAAAACCAAAAAACCCAACACAAAACTCAAAGGTGGCACACCCAGGAAGGGATGTTTCTGACCACCAAAATAAGGATGCAGTCAGTGCAGATAAAAAAGCAGCTCTTAAACTGAGCTCTTAAAAGCTTGGCAGAAGACAAACCCAAAGCAGCATGGCTATGCTGAAATGAAATTAAATGATCACCACAGAATGGCTGTGGTGAAAAGTCTTCTCTTCATACTACCTGTTGGTCGCGCCATAGTTCAGTAACCTCAAATTATGAATATATTTTATCAAATACCAAGCTCCTGACCCATATTAATGAATGAAATCTTCACAAACCATGGGGGATCTCAGGCCTGTGGAAGCTGCAGGCATGAAAATGACACAGTCAAGCTCATATTCCTCATATTCACAATTCCTGCCTATCCACCAAAAGATTTCAGAAACAGATTCCCTAAAGAAACTCCAAGTACCGAATAAAACTAAATATTTATGTTAATAAATATTGTACATTCCTTAGAATTAAGGCAATTTCTCCAAAACACACACGTGTAATTCTAGAAACATCAGCCCTCAGTTCTGTAACTGTTCAGACTCACCACATCTCACTACAAATGCCCTTCATTTGTCCTTCAGCATTCAGCTACTATTTTCAGGTTGTTCACAAAATAAAGGCAGCAGAAACATCCCATGCACAATCAATCACAATTAAATAACCTTCAACTAGTCATCCTGCCTAAAATAAAACTCCAAAATGTATTTGCAAATTGTATCTGAGAAGGCAACAGTCTGCAATCAGGACATGAGACGAACTTTAATTAAACACATCGCTATAATTTATTTGCACAGCTCTGAAATTGAGGCTGAAGGCAGCATTCAGCAGAGCATAAAAGTAAACTCAAGCTGGTTGCAGATCAAAGCTGGACACCAACAAACGTGAAGAAAGCTGCAAATATAAAACCAGCTGATCTTTAAAATTAGAGAAAAGGAAGAAAGAGAAGGGGAGATAAGGGAGCTGCGCCAAATCCTTTGTTGGTGTAAACTCTGTTTTGCTTTCTCACCAGAGCTGTTCCCATTCCAGCCAAAAGCTTCCTTCAATAATCAGGGAGCCACAGCTGTGACTGCCACCACCAGAGTCCTGCTGAGCACACCAGAAACAAAATACCCATCCATAGTTATCTTTTTTATACTTACTGTATTTCTACAGAAATGTTAATATCCAAAGTTGTCTTTCAACCTTTTTCCTTCAACTTGGTTCCAGGCAAGAAAAGTGGCAGAGTTTTCTTGCCTTGGCTCCAGACAAGAAAAGTGTCAGAGACTGTCTGAGCCCCAAAAGTAAATAATTATATATCTGGATTAACTGAAGATTAATTTTCTCTGTTAGAAGACTAAGAGGTGCTTCTGACCAACAATGTCAGGGAAGATTTAAATTAGAGAACTTCAGTCTTGCTATATGTTTTACCTACAAGCCCTGCTCCTCAAACAGATTGATGACATTTTTTCCTCATGGTTGCCAGAACTTTATAGAGGCTTTCTTCTCTTTGCTTCAGTATTCCTGCTCCCACAATAGAATTCTGGAGCATTTCAATACAATATGACTCACAGCGCCAGCTTACAGTCAGAAAGGGTTCTTGTGTCTAGGTTTTATTACATAAAATTGCATGCTGCATTACAGTGACAGCTAAAGCTGTAATTTATTCTAAAACAAGAGAAAAAGGAGATGTCCCTTAACCTCAGCTGGATGGAGTCTGGCCTTGCAGACAGAGTTCAGCCACAGACACATTTCATGTTCAGCCTTCCCCTGGTCCTGCCCGTCCAGCTCTCACAGCCCCATCACACAGGAGCAGCTGCTCCCACACCTTCCCTTTGCTGCTGCAGGACCATTTCTGGAAAGACACTGAGGTTAAACTTGTTTGGTTCCCTGCTTCTTACAGTTTATTGCAAGACTTTTTTCCTCCCAACTCCGAGGGAGACTGAATCAAGATCGAAGCCTTTTTATGGCCTACAGAAAAGAGCTCTTCTGTATTTTATGGTTACAGAGCCCCAAATAAATCTGAACTAATACAACTCAGTTCTCTGGGCTTTTTTTCCCCACTTTCTTTATTCTTATTTTAGTTTTCATAACCCCCAACTCTGTTCCCAATCACACTCTTTGTGTTTCCCAAAAGGCAAAACTAGTATTTAAATATTGCTTCTTAACTCTTGATGTCCAGCATATCCAAATAACATAATAGGGTAGGTTTTTCTTAATATTTTCTGTTTTCTTTCTAACTTTCTTACTCTCTTTTACATAATACATACAAATCTAGCTTTTTGAGTTTTTGACATAAAACACTGTTATTTTCAGACATATTAAACGGACATTTACTTATTTTAGAATCTCTAACAACGCCTTTTGTTACAAAAAAATTGAAGGACACAAGATCATTAGATGCCTAAAATACTATCAGAAGTAATATTTCAAACTTTCATTAAGCAGTGCTGATTGTCACTTCACTAGTGACAAAATTTTATATCCTAATTATTCTTTCTTGTATGTGTTTAATATTATTCATATCCCTCTCTTTTTAAGAGTTAACTGCAAGGCTATTTAGTAGCATTAGTCCCCAAAGCATAAAGTCACATTGCTCATACTTTCCTAAGAAAAAAGAGTAATCTGTATTTGCCAGCCTGCTTGGTTTAGCTTATTCAGAGGTAATTATTCATGCAAATATACATTTACAAATTACATAGACTGAGGATAAACTAAACAAAACAGAATTACTCAGCTGTGATGTGGTATCTTAAAAAAAATAAATCATAAGCTACATATGTACACAGGAAATTATAATGGTGTGATTTAAACTTGGCCTTAAAATTTTCAATGAAAGGGATTTATGTCAGAATCCATTCCCATTGTGTCTGAACTCAACAAATTCTCAAGGCTTGGTGGAAATTTCCTTGGCTTCTGTGAAACACAGGGAATGAACACAGGATATCCAGAGGCTGCAGAATGTCCTACAGTCATTTATATCACACTGAATTAAAACCAGGCATTCCCTCCTAGAGCAGGTACAGGCATTAAGCCTTTAGAGAAGAAGCTTGGGCCTCACAGAAGTGTCTAAAAGCAATTAATCCACACCCAGGCTGTGCAGGACAGCTGTGGCAGGGATGGATCCAGCTCAGATGGGCAGGGGAGGGACCAAAGTGAGCTGGGGGAGCTCCCTCCACCTGCTCAGAGGCCCAGGTGAGCTACAGGAGCTGTACCCACACACCCGGAGAAGTAGAATCATCTCCTGTCTGAAATATCAGCTTGTAAGAACATCCTGTGAATGCAAACACCACCACAGACAGAATGTGTACGACTGGACTGAAACACTGGAATGTGCTTTGGAATCTAAGTAAAACCAATATATTTCATTTTATAACTTAGAATGCATTTGATATTTTAATTCCTTAGAGACAGGTGCTTCAGCTTTGTCCAGTTGAGTCAGTTTGGCTGCATCAAAACAAAATGTCCAGAAAACAGCTTACCATTTTCAGTCTTCCAAGCTGGAATTCATGATTCAGAATTGTGCTGGTTCACTACTCTGCTGAGGTAGAATTAATTTTCTTAGTTTTCTTCACAGTGCTGTTATGGGGCTGTGTTTTGGATTTGTGCTGAATGCAGGGGTGATAATGGAGATTTTTTATTTATTATTATTATTATTACTGAGCAGGGCTTGCACAGAGCCAAGGCCTCTTCTGCTTTCCCTGCTCCAAGTAAGCTGGGAGGTGACACAGCCAGGACAGGGGACCCAAAGTGACCAAAGGGACATTCCAGACATATATAACAATACAACAGATATCTACCTCAAAGAGAAAAATATTCATTCATATGTACAAGGGGAGGTCATCCACTGCATACAGAGAACACTTGACCTTTCAAAAATGGTGGGGAGAACTCTTATTTTCTGGATTACAATAAATGATCTTTCACAAACTACTTACAGCCCTTTCTTGGCCCAACATCATCCACTTCAACATAATCAGGGAGATGGCCAACCGCGTAATGATGCAAACACAAATCTGAGAGCTAAAGCAGCATTTGAGCAAACAATTTTCAGAAGCAAATATGCAGTTGTGAAAAGGAAAATGACATCTTTTCCATCTCCTGTGAATTCTGTTGTTTTGAGTCATTGCACAGATTTATAGGTCTCTAAATTACATCTGTAGAAAAAGGACTGGAGAAAAATAAGTTCTAAAAATATATTCAGATGACAAGAAAAGGACTCTAATAAAAACAGCAAATGTGCCTGAGTAATATCAGATTCAAGTGGCCCAAATGATTGACCAGGACAAGCATCTAGATATAGAAATACAGCTGTTCTTGAGAACAGCTCTCCTCTGTGATTAAACAAGAATATTTTTCTGGTTTTCAGCCACCTAACATTTTAGAAGCAGACTTATTTTACAAGAAACATGTAGTGTGTCATTCCTGTCTCACATATAAGAAAATTGTACAGGGAAGAAAAAGTTATTTTCTGTTTCAGGCTTTCAAATTTTGCTTTTAAAAGTGCACTTAAGATTTTGGAGTTGATGTGCATCCTACATTGCCCAGTAATGTAAAGGTTTTACATGGCAGCTCCATTTAGCTTTTCTTTCAGAGACCTTCATTTTGATAATTTTGCCAATAGTCGTTCACCTTTATCCCACGTGTTTCCAATGATTAGAGTGAAGGTTCTCCTGAACTGTGCCAAATTTCACACAGATATATTGAACATTCATGTCTTAAGTGTGGGCTGAAACCCCATAGAGATTTGAGAACTTGGTTCATGTGCTCCCACAGCACCGATGGCAAAACCTGGAGAAAAAGAGGAAATCCCATGCAAAGGACAGAACCTGATTCTTTATAGAGGGGTTCCCAGTAAACCATTCATCTTGTACAGTGGCACCTCAAGAGAAAAACTGGAAAAAAATTTACATCATCTAAAACACATGGGAAAGTCTGAAGAGACTCTGGAATCTGGACAGCTTGATGGGAGGAAAGAGCAACCTGCCCTGAAATCACAGAATCGATTTTACTGCTTAAAGCAAAAGCTTTGCCATCAGTGCAGCCCATCCAGAGCCCTGGAGCTGGACAGAGCTTCCCTCATCTTCCACACAGCCTGGAATCCAGGTCAGCCTCTCTCACAGCAGCACAGAGCACTCAGTATTATTGTAGCAATGCCATTTGATGGCTCAATTCCCAATAAAAGCAGTCAGGGACATTGTTAGAGAACTATCAGTTACCACAGAAATCTGTGCTCAATTCCCTGTCTTCCCCTCTTCTGAGCCTTCCTGCCCTGGATCCTGAACAATCAACAAAAAGAAACCAGAAACAGGGAGCTCAGTCTGTGTGTGCTCTCATAACTCTGATTCCAGCACAGATTTCCCTCATGATCCATCTTCCTGCAGTCACTGGTGCCTTTCCTTGACTTTAATAAACACGAGAGACTCAATTCCACACACAAGACAAAGAACACACAACAGTCACCATTAGCAATGTCCACCACTTTTACCTTCTGCTGAGGGAGTTCCCTCCATATTTCTTCAACTGCCTCTACATTTTTGGTATCTACCCCATGAACACTGTCAACAATTTATTTACAGAGTCTTCAGAGAAAATGGAACAGTTGTGGAAGTTTAGTTCAGGCAGAGTAACCCTACAGCAGCAGTGAGATCATCAGGGAAAAACCTCAATTCAAAGGATATTATCCTCAAAATCCTGATATCGAGGATGATCGATATTATCCTCAAAATCCTGAGCCTAACACTGTCCATACTGATATAATTTCTCATCCTAGATTTTAGTTTGTGACTTTACATGATTATAATGTTCTACTTTAGCCTCAAGACATATAAGATTTAATGGTAAAAGGGCAACAAAAACATGATAAAATTTTCTTGAATCAAATGTTTTGTCAGGAAACTGATGCATTAATTATTTTTCCAGCAACGTAAATTTTCTGGAATTTTCCTCCTAATTCATTCCCTAAAACATCCCCCAGGTGAAGATTGTGCCTGGCACGGCCTGACCTGCAGCAGGCGACACATCCCTCTTGGGTGAGAAGGCAGCAGGAGCTTTCTTGCATATTTAGCAGCTTTGCTCTCCCTTTGTTTTAGCCACTGCCCGACCTCCTCCATCCTTACTCACCTTTGTGGCCCTTCGAGGCACCAGAGGGAGGCCGTGAATCCTGCAGCAGACAGGGCTAACTCTATATGGTAACATAACTCAGCGGAAGGAAGATAAATTCCTTGAAGCACCTTCTTTCTCACACACACCTGCTCTTGGGCCAGTCACAGCCTGCTGATGGATGAGGCACCTTCCCTTTGGACTGCAGAGCTCAGGAGCACCAGAAATAATTGTGAGAATAAAACTGATAGAGCTCGGAATTAATTCACGTTAAGGCCCTCTAAATTAACGAGATAAACACTGTAACTAATATTCATTTCATGAGGTTAGACATGAGATTTATTTATATTTAGTGGGAGAGACAGCACATCAGACAGAATAAAAACCTAGGGATGTCTAAGAGGGAAGACCAATGCATTTTCAGCTTTATTTACTTTGCGGTATTTTTTATTTATTTATTTTAAAAGAGATACTTCTCTCCTGGGATTGCTGTTGGTAGGTGGAGGTTTAAATGCTGTATTTCCAAACAGATTTAAAAGGGAATTTCTGAACAAAAGCTTTTTCTCAGGACATTTTAGTCCTGAGAAAGCCAGTGCAGAGGCTCTGGCATTTTGACAGTTTCCATACACAGTCAATGCACTTCTGCCAACAGCACCTGGATACCAAACCTACACTTGCCAATGGCTACTGCCTGGCTCTTTTTTATTTTTTTTTAGCTTTTTATTCTTCTTCGCATTTTTAGGAATTCAGTTCTTTATATATACATATTTCAACCAGCTGTATCACAGCAGTTTTTTTTCCCAACCTGCTCTGAAAGGTTTCAAAAGGTATTTGTTTCAAAGGGTTTTCTCTGAGAGTCATCTTCTTCTTTTTTTTGGTCTTTCCTACTACCAAGGCTGTGTCCAGATTTAGAGCATTCCTCAAAGCACTCTCCAGAGAGGTACATCCTTTGCTCTTTAATACCTAAGATTTTTAACAAAGAAGTCAGGCACACTGCAGTTCTCACCAAATTATTCTTAAAATGACAGCTTTATCCCTAGTTTAGGTTACATTTGAAACCTCCCAAGGATACTTATTTCTTTTTTTTTAAGTGAGAACTTATTCCCACTCTTTCATGTGCTCATCTTAGAAGATATTTGGACTTTGTATCACCACATCCTAACACAGAGATAAGAAATCTTCAGACTTGTTTTGGACTTTCAGTGCTACTTTCATTTCAAAATATTAAAAAATATTTTAACTATGAGATAGAGGCTCCCACAGAAAAACATCCAATGAACTCATATTCCTACATTAGAAGAAAGTGAGTTTTAAGATTTTGACAAAATGTTGTCCAATGCTGACTGTAGTAGTTGTACTGGTAGGTAGAGACAACTCCTAAGATAAAACACTGCTGAGGCTTCAACTGGTAAGATTTATCACACTGCATTGAAAATTAAAATAACTGCTGCTGATTATTTTCAGCTGCCAGCACTAATCCACAAGGCACCACCATATTTAGATTTTTTTTTCCTCCAATTTAAAAAAAATCAAGTGAAGTATGGAGGAAGAGTGATTTTTTGCTCTTTAAAAAACAATTTGATTACAGCAATCGTAAACCATATTGTCATGCCTGATGCCAGAGCCTGCCAGGGTCAGAGCCCTGTGCCCATGCTCCCACACACACAATGTTTATGCTCACTAAAATGGAATCTGCCTTCAACTACAGAAGCTTTTCTATTGCTTATGTTCCTGAAGAGATTTTTAGGAGTTGCTTCTCTTCCTGAAAAACTAACTTTAAAAAAAATGAGAAGCAGCAATAGTTTAATCAATATTGTATTTTACAGTCACTCATAACTACCAGGGAACTGAGCAGCATTTTAAGCAGTTCTTTATTGTTCATGCATGAAACTACATTTTTTTAAACAATAAAGTTATGTAAGTAGTTTTAGGGACAAAGATTGAGTATTATACAAATACAAAAATATTTTGTTCTTTTCTTATATCAGTTGTAGTTGTTTCTTATGATATTTTTGTCATAGTAGCAATTTTTTAAAAGCTGATATTTACTTAATAGTCCCTCTGTTGAAGGAAATTTTTGTTTTTTACAGCCTAAGCAGGATTCCTTTGAGGCAGTTTTAAACCTCCAGAACACTGGAGAAATTTAAAAGAAAAAGATCCCTAAAACCCAATCCCAAGAGCTCGGAGCACAATAAGCTTTTTACTTGAAAATTCCTCCTTTGAATAGAATCTTGCCTTTACAAACCTAAACAGAGAAGAAAGCCCAGGTATGTTATTGGTAGCTTCATATTTCCTAAGAAGATGCATAGGAAAGTACAGAGAGAGAGAAGATGGTACTACCTAAGAAAAACACAACTTGGGATTTGGCAGAAAGGTTTCCACCTGACCTGAATACATTTGTATTGAGGTTTGAACCAAACACCCTTAATAAAGAGTGAATAAAGAGTGGGATTGAAAAAAAGCCTGACTGGGTGGGCACCAGCCCAGGTTATCCACTGGAGTGCAGAGGTGATGCCAACTCAGTGGCCCTGATTATACCATAAAGATTAAAGAGAAAAATCCTCCTTGGAGACCCATGAATTGCACAAATTTCAGTGCTATTCTCTCACACTGACTGCTAACAGACAAAATTAACTCTGCTTAGAAATGATGTAATTCTCATTTATTTCAATAGGAATTCTGCTTGCACTAAAACCTAAAACAGGCAGCAAATACTCTTGCTAAGCCCTCAGGGTTTGCACCCGTTAGTTTTTACCATGTAGTTGGAATATAAGTAATTGTTATGGTTCAACATTGCTCCCTCTCTAATATTGTACAGAGGCTTTACTAAGAAATGCCTTCAGCTGCTTCTGTGCAGTGGCACGGAAGTGCTCAGTGATCTGTTATGTCTCGAGATACCAAGATGCCTCACCTTTTGCTTTTTTATCATTTAAAAATCTCATTTATTATTAATGGTATGATTACTAAAATGCCATTACTAACATTTTATTAGTAAAACATCAGGACAGCGTTGACTTGCAATTACAAAACAGCAAAAGGCTCTGCAGCAGCAGCATTTGCATCTTTGAAACCCTGCCTTCAATGACACAAAAATCTCCCAGCAATATTAATATGGGCTTTGAGCACGATGAACTACTATTATTTTTAGAGAACTGTACAACTTTATTTATTAATGGTTATGTGATATATGCCAGAAAACTGACAGGATGTTCTGCAGGACATCTCTTCAATGATCGCTTTTGGAGCCCTCGCCTGCAATTTTAAATTATATAACCTTCACATTGCATTTCACAGCTTTCTATATGTAATTATAACGGAGTGGCAGCTACGCTGTAGTTAATGTTGAATGTTGTTTTCTGCTTAAAGGTCAAGTCTATTCTAAAATCCATATTCTTAGTGAGATTGTCTTGGGAAATTGCTGTGCCTACTTGGTATGCAGAGCAGTGGTCTAAATTATGATTATTTGTGGAAGAGGTTTCGGAGAAACTCTTCTATAAATAAAAGATAAATAAAGCTGCACTAAAACTTCTAAATGTTACCAAAAAAAAAATCACATGATTCTTCTCATTTGTGTGTATGTGTTATTCAACCTATAGCCCTAACCATCTGCAAAACTGATTTCAGTTGCTAGGGATTCATTTTAGCTAGTGCATGTCTCTTCAGAGAAGAAATCTTTAAAAATGCTAATAAAGATAATAATGAACTAAATTTGGCATGCCTAAAAGAATTAAATGCACACATGCGTCAAGATTCCCTCTAGCTTGGTATTTTGCACCAATGTGCCATCAAAAATGACTGAAATACTTAGGAAGAGATGCTGCGATTATTTAATCTAAATTAAAGGCACTCTCTGCCTTTGGAATTCAAGATGTGCTAGTGAGCATGCTGCAGAAGGCTCATTTAGAAATTCTGCCTGGGGATAAAAATAACCTGGGAAGATTTTAAAATTTTCTAAAACCAACCCGCTGACACCAATCTTAATTCTGAAATATGGTTAAGGAAATTACCACTGATTAGCTGGAGGGAAGAGAAAAGATAATAAGGGTGCACTAATCACATTTCCAGCACAATGAAACCGAATCAAATGGAAGCAAGCTTTTGGGGTCAAGGACTTCCTGATGCACTGTCCCCTCCAGAGGAATTCCAGACCTTTTGGTGCAGAGCTGGAAATGAAGAGAGCTGCCAGTAGTGGCAGCAAACAAGTGGCTGTAAACCTGAGCAGGGAGGGGAGGGGACTGTAGGACACACAAGTGGAACAGTAGGACACACTTCTGGCAGAAATGGGAAAGGTTAGAGGAACAAGCAGTAGAGGAAAGGAAGACTCCCATTTTCCTGCAAAGAATCTGGGAAAAAAGGGGATGGATGGGGAAAGGAGGCATCTAAAGACAGCCATAAGAAAATGGGATACTGGATAAGAAGTGGGCAAACTCCCTTCCTTGTGAAAGAGGATCTGACAGCCAAATCAGAGTCCTGCTTCCCTTATTCCCCTCTTGCCAAGATTGAAGAATGATGGGAATATGACTGAGTGAGCTTAACAGATGGGCTTGTACATCCCAGATTGCTTCAGGTTGCATTAATCTCTGCGGTGGGCTCTCATTTAGCTGAGAAAATGTCACCAAAACAAACGAACTGGAGCAGACTGAGACGTGACCAGCAGATGCAGAGAATCTCTTCTGCATGGTGTGGGTAGAGGCAGGCAGGCAGCGTTCCCACTTGTCTGCTCCCTGCAGCCCCTCCAAAACTCATCAAAGATACCCCTGGCTGATTGGGTATAAATGCCTCAGATCAGCAACAGAGAAATCAGTAGGAACTGGGAGTGTGGATAATGGCAGGGAAGTGAGGTGACACAACAGAGGAGTCAAAGCAGTCAGGGGACAGGGACAGAGCAGTGGCCAAAATACAAAATAGACATAGGCGTTGGGAAAACTGCCTTGGAGATGAGCACAATTAATTTCTGTTCATAACCCCTCAAATAATCCCTGGCTGCATGTGCGTCTCCATTCCAGCAACATGCCAGTACTTCTACTCTTGTATCCTCTCCTGGCTCCTGAACCAAAACAGTCCTTTCACTACATGAAAGATCCAGGAATGAAACAGGATGTTTTGCTGGGCTTGCTGAGAACATCCACGAGGGTGGAAATGAACCCCAAACCAGAAGAGAGGGGCAGCAAAAGAACCAACAGGCATTTAGTGCATTATTCCAAAAGAGGCAGAGTAGTGATCATGAGACAATACCATACAACAGAGGACACCAAATATCTCAGTTCAAAGTATGAAAGCAGACTTAGGATTGCCAAAAGTTCCTTAACATTTTTATAAAGTAAAGAGTGAAGGTGAAAGGAAAGTGGGGAAAACTTCAGGTCACACAAACATAATTTCAGAAAATGCACTAATACAAAGCAAAAACCATTTACATTTTGCTTTAATTAGGCTGTCCTTGAACGTTATTCCCACACACCAACCATTACATCTGCTAGGACTATTTCCAGTTTCTAAAGAAACAGTGGAGGGAGCAGACAAACAGTGTGGACATGTGTTTGTTCCAGAAGCTGCTGCACTCAGCAGAACTGATTGAAACCAACTGTTCAGCACCCTGAGTGCTACCCAGGCTACTGCAAGCCCAAATATACCCCAAAGGAGAATATACTCTCCTCTGGTCCACTCAGGGGTCACCACACCCCTGTTACACATGGGCTACTGACACCATTTACCAGAGTGGAACTGAAGGAGGACACCAGATTTTGGGGGTTTGAGCCCTCTCTCATCAGCTCCTGGTGATGTTCCCCATCTCAGCCCTCTCCACTCCCCAGGGACAGAGCATCCCCACAGCTCCTGGATCCCAAAGCTGCAGGAGGCAGGAGCAGCACATTCGGATTCACCACACCACCCTCACTTGGAGACTGGCTGGATACTGTCTGACAATGCATTTTGCTTTAATGCATAAATTTGAAGCAATGTAATTTCCATTTATATGTGCACTCTGCTGGCCAGAGCAGCTTTCCTGTTTTTATCAAGCAGACAAAAGGTTTAAGCTCCATAAAAGGTGGCTGATATTTAGGTTTTAATAAAAATATATTTCAGGTATGTCATTCTTTCCTTAGGCTGACCTAGCCTACAATATATTATTTACATAACTGCTGCAATATCTATTTCAGAACTGACTCGACAGCCCTCTCCAGAACTGTAAGCTGCCCTGCCTGTCACCGTGATGGGTAAACACTGTCACCTTTTCACAGTCCAATGAAATATAGAGAACTAGTAAAGTGCACCATCCATCACAATGGCACTAAGTAGGTTTTTGAAGTAGATTTCAGATCACAAATGCTCACATTTTTACTCACAAATGCTGTTTAGACTGTTACCAGAAAGCACAAATTGGATGGCTCATATACAATGGCCGTATGATGAATGGACATGACAGGTGGTCAAAGAAAATGAGTCTTGCTGTTCTACAAATAACCTTGTCAACATCAAAGTGGAGCTGTAGCTCTGCTGGTAGCCAGACTGCAATAGCTTAATGGTTTTATTTGCTTCAACTTCTAGCAAACCAAACAGACAAATGAGATACAATGAAGCAGCAGCATCGAGGCAGTATTAGCAATTCAGCCTGATTAAGTGACACATAATAGGAATTTTCTGCTAAGGATGTGCCACATTTGAAAGAAAATGATTCAGGTTATGAGTAGCTGTTATAAAAATACCTGTTCACAGGAAAACCCTCGTGATTTTGCAATCACAAACCACTGCAGGATATCCAAAATACGCGACTTGTAGTTCCACTGCAAGCAATCAAGTCACTTTCTGATGGCTGAGCCCAGCAACAGCCACCACCTGCTACTTCTCATTTAAAGTTTTTCTACTTCCATTAGTTTAAATAGTAGAGATTAGTGTGTAGGATTGAAAGTCAGGAAGGTTAGATAGTACCAATTTACCTATAGCCTAAACAAATAGGGAAATCTCCCTTTTGGGCAAAAACTCTAGATCCATGGACATTTCAGGTAGATTTTTTTGAAGAACAGAAGAACACATCTCAAGTTTCTTAAGGGTGCTGAGGTATGTCAAAGAATTGATGTAAAACCATACAGAGAGCCATTCTTTGGCTCCAGTGCAAGGCTGGAGTTTAGCCAAAGCCAAGGTCCAACCCGTGTGATGAGGATGGTGTGTGTGGTCCTCATTTCTGCTGAACTCAAAAAAGCAAACTGCCCTGGAACATAATGGAGAGCAGAGCCTGTGCTGCTGGGAATAACAGCAGCGGTTTTTCCCGGAACATTGGATTTCCTTCAATCTGATGAATTTGTTAGCACCACATTGACATTCATGAAATAAAACCTCAAAGGTCACAACCATTCCTCTCTCTGATTACAGGTACTCTTACTAAGTTACAATGAGAAAATAATATTAAATATGGAGTTTTTTAAGTGATATGAGAAGGCAACCACATTCATTATTACATGGAAAAGTTAAGGATGTATCATGCAAGTTAGGACCTCTTATTGCCTACTTCATTTTGCTTCTCAGCAACAAATTTTAAGTGGACAGAGCCCCAGAACGAGGATGACAAGACTCAGCCTGGAGAGGAGGCATGTTTAAATATTAAGATGTCCACAATCTGTTCATTTATAGTCTGTAAGTGTTCTAAGCCATGAACAAACTTGTCTTTTAAATAAGACAGAAAACAAGATAGAAACCCCCAGCATCAGTGGAATAATACAATATTTTTGAAAGGAGGAGGATGACAATAATGCAATTATCAGTGAAACGGCAATTTTTATATTTCAGAAATATTTTTTAAGATTTACACTATCTCAGCTAGGAAGGTAAACATAAATGATGGATCCTTTGTGCCCTCTCAAAATATTTAGTCAGAAGCTCAAGGAAAACAGACAGGGAAGACAGTACACAGGAAGAAACAAGATAATCCAAGATCTTATTTCACTTGGCAAGTAACAAATCCAAATAGGTAGAATCTTTTTGCTGACAAAACTTCCTAGAGTAACTGCAGTAAGATAAAACCACAAATCGGTGTTTTCAAGAGGAAACAGAGCAGATATGTCAACTGAATTGTCACAAAAGAAACTATGTGAGATCCACAACCATAATTCAGAGGCTCCAGGTATTAGCCCAGCACTCCCACCAGCCTCCTCCTTCCTACAAGCATCCCTCAAACCAGTTGCACTCATACATCAGCAAGGATAAAGTGAAACTCTAGACACAGCTACCAGATTTTTACACACAAGCAAAATGCGCCAATTCATAAACAGACACTTAAAAAATTATACACATTGTATAATTAGATTCACATAGATATATATGAGTGTATATCTATATCTATCTCCTATGAAGTATTCATAGAGATAAGGTTTTAAGGTTAATTAAGATAAGTACGATTGGCCACATCATAATTCACATAAATACGCTTATTTTAAGGCTGGGCATTTCAGCACATTTTCAATTGGATTTGATGATCTTAGAGGTCTTTTCCTACCTAAATAATTCTGTGATTCTATGTGTAATTTTCCAGCCAGGCTCAGTAAAAGCTGTTGTTTCCTAACTCTATTTCACCACAAGTGACAGAGACAAATGGCCACGTTACCTCAAGAGTTCCTTTGGCAGAATAAGCTGCGTAGGAGTACAGGAGGTCTGGGCTGTGAAGTGTTTTGGGGTCTGTGCTGCACTGCTGTCCACTTGGATAAAAGCATTCCCCGCTGCTTTGGAGAGTGACTGTGTTTGAAGCAGGGCCTGGCAGGTCAAGCAGAACGGAATAATTCACCAGCCGGACATCCTCCAGGCCTTGGGAACGCCACTGACCCTGGATTTTCACTGCAAGGTCTGCATCATCATCTCTGGGGAACTCTAACAAATCTCTGGAAAAAAAAAACCACACAAGTAAAGTTTAGTTTATTTCCCATCAGGACTCTTGTAGGTTAGTATGCATCAGTGCATGACTTTATTAAAAACATATCATCAGATATGCAAAAAACCATAAAACTTTCATTTTTTTTTATCAAGTATGACACAAAGGCAACTGCTTTTTGGGAAATAAAAGAAAAAATGTATGTATAGGAAACATATCCAAATGAAATAAAGAATCCTACAGAAATTATCACAGTAACTGTTTTAAAATTCACGCATCATTTGATTATCAAATTTATAAAATAGCATAAATTTAACCAATCTATAAACATGAAGAAGGCATTCTGAAGTAACATCTCAAGGATGTCAGGGAAGGCATGATGCTGAAAATTGGTTGTAATTATATAGTTATAATTACATGTTTGGCTTAAATTCATCAAGGAAAGCAAATTGACTAAGCAGAATGGAACTGTTCCCCCAAATGATGTGCTTGCTGTCAGCAGGTTCTTCACATTTCCTACCTGCACTGAAGGATTACCTGAGCCACCAGCTTGGCCAGCAGAAGAGGCAAACATGGGAATTATTTTGGCAGTATCCGCTGATGGTCAATGAGAACTCAGGTTGGTCTGGGCTGGCATCACTTTCAATACTGGCTGGCACAGGGGCCATAGGATGAAGGCACCAAAGGAGCACCCTCCTCCTCCCCAGCACATGCCAAAGGATTCCAGATGCTGAAACTATTGCCTATGATAACTTCAGAGCATGGGATTGCCGAAGGAGTAACTGAAGGTTTCCTCTATTTATGCAGACAAGCAGTCATGTAAGCAAAGAAGGACAGAAATAAAATTCATTACTCAAATAAAAAGCACTACCCATGTGCACCACAAAAACCTTATGGAATATTTGCTGAATTCTGTGAAGTTGGGTTTTTGGAGGTTTTTTTTGTGTGTCTACAAAGCTCTCAGGACTGAAAAGAAGATTAAGGATCACAGATGTGTGATTTCCAAGCACAGAGATACCAACACTGCCTGAAAGTCTTGTCCACAACTTTCTCTTCACAAAAAGGCCACCAAACCTAACTGCTTTAAGATCCCCAATAGAACTTCAAAAAACACCCTGGCTGTCTTGCACACATCAAAAAATAAACAGTTGAATAATGTATGGTATTTTTAAGCAAGCAACAGGTACCTGAGAACCCCACCAGGTGCTTTCCAGGTGCCCCTGCAATATCCAAAACCAGCTGCAGTGCTGCAGGTGGGAAGCTCCTGGCTAAAGGTACTGGCTCTGCTTCTAGCAGGGTCTGCACTGCCCCCAAGGAGAGTCCCAGCAAGCAAAGCTTATGATGGAAGCCAAGCACAAGGGCTCCCTTCTCCACCCATCTTGTGGCTGAACATTTGAAAAATGAACTGCCTAGACAGCATCAAGGCCTTAAGAGGGCAAAAAGTAAAATTATAACACCTATTACATCTAGAAATGGCTCAAAAATTACCTACTCCATTGAAATGCCTAATGCCCACCATCACATTATATGGGCAGAATAATTATTCCAACATGCAAAGGTTTTTTTTAAACAGACAAATCTTTGTATAAATTTGTGTTTTATAAAATATATTTATTCAAAGCAATATGTTGTATCCCTGGCTGCATTGCTCCAGCAAGGCTGTTCACACACAAAGTTCCAAATCTTTACAACAACACTGGCCTTATGTTGAGACTTCAGGGATCCTGTCAGGAACAATAACTGTCTTGCAGATTTAATGTTTTTAAATTATCTAAAATAAGTCTTCAAGCAGTCTACACCACACAGATGACTTAATCCAATCTGCAGTATATTACAAGTTTCCAATTTCATCTCCTGTGCCTGCTAATGCAATGACATAAACTTGGGCAGTGCAGAAATACAGAAAGTTGTTTGATTAACACAATCATTAATGGAATTTCTGCATTTCCCTCAGGTGATAGAAACATTAATAGAATAAATAATTGAAGAAACTTATCCCAGGCCAATAGGGTTATGGCACATTGTAACCAGAAGTATTCAGTCACAATAAAAGGAATTAAGCACTGAAAGAGGAAGATACAATAAGCAAATTGCTCCCTTACTAATAGAAGTAACTTTCCCCTTCATAATTAAATCAACATGTCTTTGAAACTTTTGTGACAACATTTCTGATTAAGTTACAGAAATTATCCCACCCGCTATTTACTCCATAATGTCTTTATAGCATGTTAAAATCAAATTGCAAATTATGAGCATACATTATTTTACAATAAATCAGCACATATTAGACTACTTTGATAAATCTTATGAACAACACAAGAAAGATTTTTTTCTTCCCAGACTTATTACAATAGCTGACTTGCATTTACCTTTGATGCTGACTGCACGAACTTAAAAGTCAGTGGTAACTGATCTCATATTTTTTACATACTAATTGCATAATAAGTTAAATATGCAAAACCAGTATTTCCTAAACCCAGTCAAATCCAGAAAATTGTCAAGTTTGGCAGTTCGGCCTGGAAGAGTATCAACACTTCACATGCACTTCACAGTTGTTCTTTCCAAATGCTCAGATTATTTAATTCCTAGAACTTGCAGGGCTCAGAGACTCCCAGAGTGGATTTCAGCAGTGGGGAGGAGCAGCCCCTTGGGGTGAGGATGTTCTCAGCTCCCCAAGCAGCTGAATGCTCAGAAGGAACCAATACCAATGCAATTGCCAATTTCCATTTGCAGCACTGCCTCTGAGAACTTCAGCCAAATTTTTGACTCCCTTTGGTCACATTAAAAAGATACTTTATTCAGGCATTTTTGCAGGTTTATTCAATGGGAATAACAACAAAGTTTATGGGCACATCTCTGTTGCTGTAAATTTATATAATCCAGTGAAGTGGAGCCACCACAGACTGAAGATTTGGTCTCAAGTCAGAGTCAACACTAATAAATGTGAAAATGCCAGTCTGAACACTCCTGTGCCTTTATAGGATGCTCTCAGAGATTTCCATAAATTCCTGACCTTTACTTTCTAATACAGATCAGTATGGAACTAATGTACATCAGAACAGGACATAAACTCAGTTCCTGAGCATTCTCCTCCATCTCAAAAGGCTTTCAGAAAATGAACAGGCAAAATTGCACTTAAAACCTAGAAAGTTCACCATACTTCACTTAAATAAGGCAGAGATTTCCCATTTTGATGTGATGAAAAGATCACCACTGTTGAAGATTCAAAGTTCTTAACCTAGAATAATAATTTTAAATATGTTGAAAATACATCTGTAATAATGCCAGGGGTTCTGCAGCCTCTGCAGCATCAAAAGGCTATTCATCACCAGAAGATTATAGAAGATAAATGAACATACACACAAAATATACAAATTTCATTTTCAATTTGGTAACCATGGGGAACACAGACCTGCCTTGCCTTAATGGAAAGTAATTTGCTAGAACAGCATTTTTTTGACACAGCTTGCCAAAGGAAAGAACAAGGTATTGCAAATAAGCCAGCTGGGACACTGAACCACCACTCAACAGATACTGAAAAATTACAACAGGTCACTCTAACAACCGAGAGATGGAATAATTTAACTATATAACACAATTACTTCTCAGATAATCCTATTAAATTGCTATAAAACTCCAAGAAAAAGAATTGGAATTGCAGAAGGATTCTACAGATTCAATCTGAAAGCTCTACAGAGACAAAAATTCCCCACAAATATGTAAAACTTCAACGTGGTTGGTTTGGTTAGTTTTTTTCTTTCTGGATTTACCACCTGTACTGAGCATGGAGAACTGCCTACACTTCCTGGCCTACTAGGAAAAAATAATCTGAATTCCAGTTTTGCAGAGTTATACCTTTAAGTGCCTTATTCCCATATTTTGACTGTAAATTTCCACTGTTTTCTTCCAGTTCACCGAAACTGTTCACAAAGCAACTTTTTAGGTAAGAGCTAACAACAAATGCCATTTTGGAATTTTTACAGATTGATTTTTCAGCTGAGTAGCTGCTCTCAGATCCTGTGAGTTGCAATGACTGCTCATATTTTGTAAAGCTGCATCAGATCAAAGTGTTCTCTCTTGTCTAACATGATGCTCCCAACAGTAACTAGCAGCAGATAATCACAGAAGAATGCAGGAAATGCATCACATGGGGTTATTACATTTATAGCCTCTCATGCAAATATCTTTTTTTTTTAAACCTCAAACTTTGTCCAGGCTGAGTTTTAAAGACGTTTTCATATGTTGAGGATTTCAGAGCTCGTTTCAGTCCATTAAGAGCCGAGCTGTGGTACCCACACACACCAACTGCTCAGCAGATGCACCAGCAGCATTTCCCACACTTGCAGAAAGAAGAGTTATTTGTGTCCATCACACACAGTGTGCACACACAGGAAACACTCAGGAAATACCACCTGCCCAAGCCACATCTGCTTCAATTTTAATTACATGTTCCTGTTAATTAGGGCACTCCTCTGGGCTGGTCTCCAACCTGCCCGCTTGGATTTCCCATGGTCTGAACTGATGGCCACAAATTTGCTGCTCCCAAAATACGGAAATAAATAAATTCAGAACCAAGAGAGGATAAATATTTATCAGGAGGTGAGAGAAACATGCTCACAGTGCAAAGAGGTGCATGCAAGATCCTGAAGCATCTCAGGTTCTTCAGGTTACATTGCAAGGTCACCAGCACCTGCTGCAGAAAAATTATCTATGAAATGTCCCCTGTCACATCTACCATCAGTCTTCATACATTCTGGATATTCTGGGCATATTTCTAACAATAATAATAATAATAACAATTAACCCCTGCTCGTTCTTGGATAACAACTTAATGCGCTTGCTATCTAAGGGAATATTTACAGATCCGCACCACAAATTTTACATATTTTACAATATGCATTTTAACATGCTTTAATATAAAGAAGTACAATTCAGGCTTTTAACAAAAAGGACTGTGATTTATGGCAGCTTTTGTTCTCACAGACACAGAATAAATTCAATTCATGAAATGATAAAAAAATAAGGAATGTCAGAAAGCAGAATGCCAGCTCTAGATTTGGTCGTGTAGTTCTCTAGCAAAAAACCACTTTTTGTAATTTTTATTTTTTAAAAACATTATGTGTACTGTGGCTTTCAGGTATTTCCAATAAAAGGGTCATGCTCTCTCTTTAGAAAGTCATACTAAGAGAAAACAGAGAAATACTTTTAAACAAAACTTTATAGCATTTTTGCACTGTCTATAAGTCCACCTGGGTATTAGACTTTTACTGGGGTACCTGACCATATGCATCTTCTCCTACTGCGGTGTAAATTCATGCAGAACTGCTCCAGGGCAAACCTCTCATTTTCCTGAGAGGTTTTTTGCCGTGGGATTGAAGAACACTCTCAGATCTCAGCCCCTGCTGCCTCCCAAGCTTAGCTGTTTTGTACATTTATGCTTTTTCACTACAGGACTACCAAGTTTATTGCTCCTACCCATCACATCAGTCAAATGCCTTTGTACCTTTTAAATAAAACTCATGGGGACAGTTCAATTCTCACTTTCCAACACCATGATCCAAGCCAAACTTGCATTCAAGGCAGATGGTGGAAGGCATTGAAAAATGACTGATTCACTCTCTGACTCCAGAGTTTATTGGAAAACAAGCAATTCTTTGTTCCCCTACACTAAACATTGCAAAGTCATGAACTGGCCATAGGTGAGCTTTCCAAAGCTTTTTATGTGACATTTAGCCAGCATCCAAATCTTCCAAATACTTCAGAACATTAGAGGGCCAATATGAGACAAGCAAATCACTCAAGAGGGGACAGGTAGGCAGAGACAGAGCTAGGAACAGAAACCAGACTGGCTATTTACACTTGTGGCTTCAGTTATCAAAGAAACAAACAAACAAACAAACCTCAACAACATAAAAAACCCCAAACAACACACAGATGGTTATCACTATCCACTTTAAGAACAGTAAATTAACCACAGAACCTTTAACATGGAGAATGACAGCTCCAGTCCATCAAATGGACTATTTTATCAGATCCTAAGACTAAATTCCACCAAAAGAAGAGAGAGAAAATAACTTTTACATTGTGTACTTCAGCCCTAAAGAAGTCACTGCCACATTCCACTGCTCCCTTTGGTTACAAGAATGACACACTTTCCTTTTAGCAAAGCCAGGAGACCTTGCTTGTCCCTAACACAAAACTTCAAATGCTTACCACAAACTGGACTGATCGACTCCTCATACATTTATTCTATTTACTACAATAAATGGCTTTCAACAGATGAGCTGTTGTTAAAAAAAGTTCTTTCAAAATATGTACACAATGAAGATACCTACACAGGAAACCTCTTTTATTATTATGAAAGGAACTCTGAAATCAGTATTTATCTGCTCATAGAGATTGTATTCTTTTTTGAAGGAGCTGTACCCCCTTTAAATAGCCCTTAATTCACTTCATTAGGGTTTGTAGGTTTTTTATTATTATTAAAGGAACATCTTTGAAAGATGATCTCTCAATTCTTTCACAATCAGTAACATGCCCATAACTACAGTTTTCTTATTAACTTTCACAGTTGTTAAATTTCAGTCACAAGAGACAAGTTTTCCTCTATGGTACAGATGACAGTGTGCATGCATAACATCACAAACTGTATCTTTGTACAATTCCATCTAAAACATTTTAAATAAGCTGCATGCTTTACCCTAAACCTGTATTTTGGGCATACGAGGGTATCTTAGCCTCTGTTTTATATACAGCAAAGGGAATAGATGATTTTATTCAAAGCTTACAGATCTGATTATTTAATGAAGAGTTTTACTCTATTTTCTCCTAATGGAAGGGGAGCAGCAGCTCCACACAGCTGTGCCCGGCATTCTGCAGCAGGTTACAGCGCCGAGGGCGATGTCGAGCCACAGCGGAAGGAGGATGGGGGGAAAGACAATTCCTCACCTTGAAATGTTTGCATATAACCCTGCATTCACTGCACAGCACTGACCCAGCAAAACTTCACAACCAGATCATCTCCTTTTCTTCCCAGACCACAGGGAATATGTCAGTGTCTCAATAAAATGTGACCAGCTGCATAATCAAGTCCAAGTGGTTCCTTTTACTGTCGGAGACAATTAGGTTTACTTCCAGCAAGAGACCATTTCTGTGTGGATGTGAATAGCACTGGATGGGTCTTTTTCTATACAGAAAACCTATTGATCAAAAAAACCACCAAAAACTTGAAACCTTGCTTTTTATACAGGAAATCTGCAGATGAAAAAAAAAAATTCTCAATACTGCTCAAATGGCAGTATTTTATTCCTTTCAATGGCCAATCATTAGATTACACTGTGAACTCTGAAGTAATTACACTGAATGTGTCATTCTGATGGCATTGAACATCTTTATTGGAACTGTATGATTTAACTTTTAAATAATTCCCCAATTCTCAAAGGACAATGAGGAATTAAAGAGGGCATGCTAACCCCCAAAAAAACCAAACCACAAAACCTAACAAAAGACCACAAAACAAAAAAACAAAAAACCCTACAAAACAAATAAAATCCCAACAACAAAAAAAAACCCAACTAAAACCACAACAACTTAAAACCACAACTTAGCAATGCTTAGAAAAACTACCTATTATTTAAAGATTGAATTAGATAAATCCCCAAATAAATGTTAAAATTTTAGAATCTGAAAAGAATCTAAAAAACTTTAATTTCTTTCATGAATTTCAAGACGTTAACCTTGTATACAGGAAAACCTAAGACAGCCACAAGATGATGCCATGTAACCTTCCTGTTATCAGCCTCATTTTCTTATCAGCATATGTTAATTTACCAATGCAATTCTAACAGAACTGCAAAGATTCCTAGCTGATATGTCAGCTTGGATATTTTACAAAAATATTTAAAAGTTCAGTAAAACGTATTGGTTAAAATGAAAACTGCAAATTAAAAGGAAAAAAAAGGAGAAATGCTAAAATACCATCTCCACATGCTTATGTAAGCAGAGTGTTATCACAAATGCCATATCACATGGCTTAGTTCTGATAATCTCCATCTCACCAGCTGAACTGTGCTTCAGATGCATTTGTTTTTATCTGAAAACACTGACAGCTTCCAAGTGACCCTTCAGTTCTAATATACAGCTGAGGAAATCAGCACTGATAACCAAAACACTGTCCTGAAGTTATTTACACTGCACCACAAATCCAACTGCTTGTGGATAAACTAAAAGCTCTCTCCAAAGGAGCGAGCATAAAATCTTATAAAGACAGGCTTGAGAAGAGGCCACAGGAGATCATTTGGTTTGAGGCAGGCTCAGCTCACCCCACTGCCACTCCGGGCATTTGTTTTCCTGCCCTTTTCCAAAGATGTAAACCTCTTGTCCATCCTAAATAATCACCCTGCTGTATTTAGACACGCTGCATTTTCTCCTTTCCCCCACTCATGCTGAGAACAGACTTATCTTCTTCTCTCTGCAAGTTTTTTTACGTTTATAAGGATTGCTTTCATGGCCTTCCCTCAACTGATCTTCTTTTAAAATCAAATTTCCTCAGTCTTTTCATCCATTTCCTAAGAGCTACTGCTCCTGATATCTCCAGCTGCCCTCCCTCACCTCTTCTGGTCCCTTTACAGCCTGTCCCCACTCCTCTTGAAGCAGAAATCCAACAAAGGCCATTCTGAATATGCCATTTGCACTGAAAATGAAGGATTAATATCCAATTATCGTCTGCCTCTGTAAAATTCAATTATTATCCTTCTGCTGTCCTTTATTTTGATTTCAACTCTGTACCTCTGCAGTGAGTTCATCGACTCCTTCAGCTCTGCTGACCTCAAAGGGGCCTCATCATTTCATCACTCATTTGCCTCAGGAGGGAATGGTCCTGAATACATCTCCATGGACTTATAAAACAGATCAGGCCTTCAGTGCTGAGAATCCACTGTTAAAAATGCATTCACCTGCCCCCCACCCCAAATGAAAAAGTTCCCTGAAAGACAACTAAGCTTAAATGCTAGACTTCCAGAATTGTTCTATCTGCCCCACACCTGATTTCATTGTACACCAGTGTGGAAAATAGAAGGATAAACTTGTTAAAGTAGGCAAAATTCAAAGTATTTGCTTGGTCAGTTCTAAGCCTCTACTGATGTCAAGTCTGGGGCTGATCAGAGGTTTGGATTCCAAAATCATCACTCTGTTGGCAATGAGAATCCAGTGGGTTTGCTCTCAGTACAGCAAATAACCATCTGCACAATTGACTTCAAGTCCACACAAAAAGGTCCTTTCTGTCCCTTCCAGGGTTGAGATTTCTAGAAAAGTGATAGGAAAGGACCTGACCTGCTCCTTCTCCACCTCTTCCTGTGGCAAATTTTGTATGCAACATTTGCTGATGACACTGGCATGTCCAAGAGTACCTCACTTCCCCCACAGCCATCTATTTATCCACATTTCCTTGTCCATTGCAGACTTCCCTCAGACTTCTGGCCCTTCTCTAGCTGAAAATAAAATAAACCCCACAAAGTGTCCCCAGAACAGCAGGTGCTGGTTTCAAGGAGTAATACTTACACTGTCTAACTCACATTTAGCCTCTCTTATGATCTAACAAAAATTTCAAAGTCTGTTTTTAAGTGAACAGAGCACAAATAAAAGACCAAGACAACAGCAATATGCAGATTTTCAGGAATCAGAATCCAGGCTGAAAAATGTCCCCTAATTCAGCACAATTTGATGCACAGTCACCTGAACTGCCAGGACAAATGGATATTGTAGTGCCATGATGGTTCAACCCAAAGGCCAGAGTGGAGTGGCTGTTGCTAAACAGTAAAAGTGCTCTAGTCCAAAGCTGCAAGGTCAATCAAATCTTTGGGGAGAAAAACAACAACAACAACAACAAAAAAGCAGAATTATTATATAACAACAGAAAACTTCTGTACATTTTTTTCATCTCACTTTCTGAAAATATGAGCCTGAGTTTTCTCTTGCTAAGAAGTCACAGACACACAACACAAAACAAGATTCAGATATTCATCAGTTATTTTACTAGGTACTCATATACAGAACACAGTCAAGTTATCTCTACTGCAGAAAAAAAAAGTCAAATTATCTCCACTGCTTCTTACATCTACTATGCAGACAAAGTCATCTATTAAACTATCAAGTAGCTGGAGGAATTGTGGGAGGCAGATGGTCTATTTGTTATTAGCATGACATGACTACTCGTATTCTTGGTAACAAACTACCTACGTGGACTATGCAGACACAACATTTCACCCCCATGTTTCTTAAAAATCTGTGACATTAACACATATGACACACTCACTGGCATATAAAAAGGATAAATATCACAATGAAAAAAAACAGTAAGGAGTTCAAAGTCTACATATATTCAATCAAGCTGAATCAGAGCAGCATCAGACTTTTTAAGCAGGGGACAAAAAAACCATCAAACCACAACTTCTGCAGTGTAGCCACAATCCAAATTGTATGAACAGGGAAAAAAATAAAGAAAAAAAAATGGAAAATTGTAGCTATACCTGAAGCAACAGGCACAACAACAGAGGTATCTGTAAAGAATGTGTTTTGGAAAAACTGAAGATAAATTGAATTTTTTGTGTTTTGTTGGAAAGCTTCAGAAAACAAATCTACCTTACTTAGCAAATGCAGGAGCCCAGTGAGTGTTTCACTGCAGCCTAATGGATATGGTGTCCCTTCTTCAACTTCTCTTTCCACTCGCCCCCAAAGTGGTTCAGATTTACAGCCCATATTGTGCCTATTCCCTGGCACTTTCACTGCAGGCAGAATTCTGCCAGAAAGAGAAAAACAGGACTGCAAAAGACTCAACAATTCCTGTGCATTTCTTCCTGAGAGCAGCACACTGAAACAGCCCGTTCTGGATTTTGCACACATTTACTTTAATGAGCTGATTGGAATTGTACAAGTGCAAATCCATATGTGGGTGTTATTTTGAAGTAGTTGTTCTGTTTAATGAGGGATCATTGCAGGCTTTTCTTTCTGCACATTTTCTGCTGGCTGCAAACATCCCCACAAGCAACGTCCAGAATTCCACTGCCACAGAGCTGACACACCTCACCTCTGCAAGCTCTGCCCCAACCACAATTAAAACCATCCACAAGGAAGCTCATTTTAAAATACAGATGCCTAAATTTGTATCAACTCCTTCAGTTTCTTACAGAGCAGTCACAAAGACAATTAGGACAGCACTTACTTCTGGATTTTGGTTAGATGCTTCAGCAAATTACTTTGCATTAAAACTTCACTCTACAAGCAACAATCACTATGAGACCTGAGTAATTTGGGGTGTGTTAGAAGGTTAAAAGGAGGAGAAGTGCATTATTGTGAGTCTTGCTACTGAGGAAAATGCAATTTGGAAATGCATGCAATACTGAATGATACAAATAGTGCGCTTGATTAAATCTGATCTCCAATTAAACAAGTATCACATGTGGTTAAGCCTTAGAAACTTTTTCTTTTTTTTTTTAAATCATTGTAACAAAGAGCACAAGGGAAGATGTTAAGCATATTTTTGGTGAAGTTAATAGTTTTGTCAACAAAATACAGTATTAGCTATGATATTTATGTAAGCAATATCTTCCAGAGCACCAACAGGATTTAGGAAAGCTAGAATACTTAAGCTTCTCTTTGGAATTGCACGTGGGATCATCTTTTCTACAGACTTTTGAAACAGCAAATTTCCTTAGCAATCAGTGGAAATGCTGCATCAATGCAGAGTCTGGGTACACGCAGAGTACAAAAGGCCCCAGTCGCCCAAATATGTGCCAGTCACTGTGAATTAGGATAAAGTTTTCTTCTGCATCTTTCTCAGTGAACTCTACTATGTCAGGACTGTCAAACCCTGCCTGTACCTTCTCTTCTTTCTGAGGTTTTGTGATTTGCTTTGGGATGTGGGTGTGGAGGGTCACCTCATGTCACACACATTTTTTTCCATTCATGGGAGCTTTTCTACCACTTCTCCTCACCATCCTCCCCTTCCCACTGCAAAGTGTGTTCTGGTTACCCCAGCCTTTGATGGCCTCACATCTGCTCTCCTGCATTACCACATTTCACTCCTGAAATGTCCCTTGTCAGCTCCAGCCCACTATTCCCCTATAACACACTCCTCTGTGTGCTAGGCTGACAGGATCAGCAAACAAATAACGTAATGCATTTGAGCCTTGGGACTGAAAAAATGACTGATGAGCCAAACGCACCTTGAGTGGAGAAAGAAAGAAAGAATTCAGCTTGACAGGGGAGCTGGACCACGTATGCCTCCCCCAGCCTTTCATCCTGCATATCACCAGAGAAACACTCCAGAAGCATTGGCTTATAAAAATAATTTACTCACAATATCCAGATGGTGAGTGGGGAGAGGAATAGCCAGGCTGCTGGAAGTGTTTCCCCACCTTGTACTCAGATTTGAAAGTTTTAGCTAAAAGTGATGTCACTTGAGGTGACTTGGCAGTCTGTGCCCACAGGTTTGCTCTCGAGGCTAGCACGAGGTACAAATTTGTGTAATTTGGGTAAAATCTTTTTCTACATCAATAATCAGGTCCTAAATTTTAATTAACAGTATTACTCATAGTCCTCATGTGTAACACAGCACCTTTCATTTGGAGAATCAAATATCAGCTGATTTAAGGTTTGGATTGATAGGGTTTTTTGGGGTAAAGTCATTATAAGATTTTGTATAATTCTGTTATGCAAGGCAGATGTGAACATTTAAAGCTCAGAGATGGAAAATGAGAATAATCTTGCTCTGCATCATCTTCTGTTCACCTTGGCCACTAATATTAGGAAATGTGATTTAATGACACATTTATATGAAGACAACAACAGCTTTATAGCTTACTATACACTACATTGCTAGGATGCATTTCTTAAATCATCAACAAAATTACCCTCTCTAGTTATGCATTTAGTCTACCTCTCAGCAACTGGAAAGACTGAATTAATCACATTATCCACAGCCAGGATTTCTTTTTACTTTTTTTAATGGATGATTAACATTAGAATCTCAGATCCATATTTAGACATATAAATAAATAAAATCTTGAATTAAAAATGATGAGCACTGAAAATTAGGTCACCTATGTAGGAGCTTTATTAAAGACTTAAGTACAGTTGAGATTATTTCCTCCTCAGTTAGAACATTTTCCCGTGGGACACTGGCAACTCCATAGCATCAGGCATTACTAAGGACAAAACATTCCCCAAATGGTTCATCCTCTTCTACTCACTAAGATCTCACCCCTAAGTCTCAAGACCCTAAATGCTCTTCCTTCCAATGCCTGCTGCCTTATCAGCACTGCAAACCCACCCAATAAATTTACCCCCCTAAAGGGATCCTGGTCCCAAGCCCTTCCCTACCCCTCTGCCTCCATCTGAGAATTCCTGTTTGTTCAGCTCTGCTGATGGAACAGAAAACCCACCTCACCCAGGACAGTCTGGGGGGATTATTTACACAATTTAAACACTAGATATTTGTTAATTGAGCTAATCCACCAGATAGAAAAATATTTTTGTGTAGCAAGTCTGCTCCCTTAGACTAATTGTAATCCAACATCACTCATCTTCCAGGATTTTTGGGGCATGCACAGCAGGCAGTGGCTATTCTATTTCCTGAAATGAAACCAGCACATCAAAACCTTCTAGCTGAATGGGCCTGACCTTTGTAAAGCAGCACTATTAATAAGATAAAATAAACTGCAGGACTCCAGCAACCAGGTTAAAAACTCAGTAAATAGCCAGGAGACATGAAATGAGACCAAGTGGTCTGCGTGTAATGAAGTAGATGATATCCTAAAATTGAATCAGCTTCCAATAGCCAAGATCTGCTTTTAAAATACAGAGATACATCTGCATTGGCAAATGAAAAGGCAAAATCTGCATTTAAAAGCAGTCAAAGGCACCCTGTTTCCATCCATTTGTATTCCAGAACTATCATGCATGAAATAATGGCTGCTAACATACAGGTTTGCACATGCTGCCAGATTAAGGAGAAACCCCAAACTAGACTGACTGCAAGAGGAAAATACCTAATTTTGTTCCTATAACTGTGCAGGTCTCTTACATGAACATATAACTGCAAAAACAAATTTTCACAACTGCATTTTCTTAGTTCAGAAGTCAGGGAGATTTGTAGAATATACATAAATTATTCCCCCAGGAATAACTGGCAACCCATGCACATGTGTGCACACAGCATCAGCTGCTGGGACTGGAAGGAGCCTGACACCTGCCTCATCTGCTGCTGCTGTTTTCCTGTTCGAGGCAGACTGCAGAACACCAGAAGATTTCAATGCAGCCCTTGATGACAGCAAGATGTCTGGAACACAACCTGCTTTCCCTGCCCCTGAACACTTGTAGCTGCAGCTCCACTTGTCTCCCGCCAGCTGCAGCACAAACCCCAGGAGACTCGGCTACCCCAGGCTGCTCCAGCCTCATTCACCACAACAGCCTGGCAGAGACACCCACAGCAGCTTTTCAGCTGCTGATAGATGATTACAGAGGAATTTTCAGTAAAAATATTTTTTTAAATCAAATTTAAAATAAAAAAAATCCAGTATCTAACAAGGTCAAAAACTTAATGTAAGCTCGTAACATGACAAAATTACAGGATCACCTCCCATACATTGAACTCTGTCTCTCTGGGTTAATTACACAGCAAAGCTGTGCCCCCGTACTGAAGCCCCCAAAGTTATGGTACCGCACAAAGGGTAAAGTTTAAATTAATCAAAGTCATTTTACATGCTATCTTCACACTCATCAGTTGTGTAATGTGACAGAGACATTCACAGTACAAAACCCCATCAAATGCTTCCAGAAATTACAGCATTAGTGCCATATGCTTCAAAAATATTCTAATGCAAAACCAACTGTAATTCCTTTGCAGTATTTACAGGAAGTGATCCATTCAGAGACACTAGTTTCTACCAAAAATATATTTATGAACCATAATGTACAAAAGTATATTAAGCAACCTAACCAGTATTTTGCCCTTACTCCAAAACCAGATGGATCACTGATATACAAAATATTTTCTTCTAAGCAGGCTCAAGCAGTAGAAAACTACTGAATTCTTAGGCATCTTCCTTACATAACTAAAAAAAGAAAAATACACCCAAAACCATAGAAGCCCCTTGCATAAAAAGCTCTAAAGAGCCTGAAATACACCAATAGGTGAACTTAATCTGATTACTCACATCCAATCAAAGATTTCATATAAGAGGTTGCATTATCAGATCATTCCTGCTAACTCTATCATTAGAAACATTAATAAAATGAAAGGTTGCACTTGTCAGCTAATGAGTGCATTGTTAATGTGGCATCACACATATAATCACAAGGAGTCAATACTTTTTTTTTTTTTTTTTTGAGAGTGGGAGACTATCAATAACACTAGAATTTTAACACTGTATTCTCTTCCAGCTCCTAGTCCAGGCACACTCAGGAAGAATTGGTAACTGAAACATTCATATCCCTGACTATATCAATGCTTTTATTCCTTAAAATACCCAGCATGAGTTTAGTACATCCCCCAAAAAAAGGTCCAGTCAGTGCTTCAAACATATAAAATACAACTTTTTATACAAAATAAAGCAATTTCAGAAACAGAAGCTGGAGAAGAGGAGAGGAAGCAAAAGGCACAACGTGCTGCTAAGATCCCATTGTGCATTACCAAGTCTCATTTTAGGCATATCCATGTAATGTGACCAACTATCAGCAAGATTTTTATAGGATATTACTCAGACAAGCAAATAGTACTTGAAATGTCATGCATGGTTCACAGTGGAGCCTTTTCCTCCAGCTTTATTCCCAAATTCCTACAGAAGTGCCTACAGCAACAAATAAGAAGTTTCCAGCCATGCAAATCTGTTTTGCATTTACTCTCAAGTCTTAGCTCCTGGGATACCGTGACAGCGTCAGATTTCCAGCTTCTATTAAAAAATATTTTAGCTGTTAGGATTACAAAGGAGGCCGTAACAGAAATGAACCCGGAACACTCAGCAGTCAGATAACAAATTAAAAAGTAATTCTATTTAGATATAATTACTTTCACTGCTTGAGCAAGTAACAATAGAAAGCAGATGAATCATTTTGCCTTGTGGTGTTGACAATACTGCTTTGTGCGGGATTAAAAACAAAAACTAAGGTGGTGAGACAGTCTCACAGGGCCATGGTGTGGATGCTTGCCTGCTCTGCCAGTGATGAGCAGCTCTGGGGCCACCACTGCAGGGTCCCTGCAGCAGTGTCACCCACTGCCACCCAGCTCTGCTGCCTTTGGGGTCCCTTTCCTGGTGGCACCTCAGAGCACAGGGCCACAAGAGACATTAAATACACACAGGGCTTTGGATGCTGCCAGGAATGGCTGCACTCCTCTGTCGCTGACATCTTTTCATTAAAAATCTCTCCTTAGGATTTTTTCCTCCTGAGAAGCTGAGAGGCCTCAGGAGGAAAATGTAAACAATGGTTATCTGCTGCTGTGGAATGCAACAGGTGCATCTGTGATTGGTCTCATGTGGTTGTTTCTAATTAATGGCCAATCACAGCCCAGCTGGCTCGGACGGAGAGTCTGAGGCAGCTGCCTTTGTTGTCATTCTTGCCTTTCTATTCTATTCTTAGCTGGCCTTCTGAGATGAAACTTTTCCTTCTATTCTTTTAGTATAGTTTCAATGTAGTATATATCATAAAATAATTATTCAAGCCTTCTGTAACATGGAGTCAGATCTACATCTCTTCCCTCATCCTAAGACCCCTGCGAGCACCATCACACTCCTCAGGTCTGGGCATGTGAGCTCAGTGAAAATAAAAGCAGTATTTGGAACAATATTTTGTTCCCCTACACCTCATGGTTCCTGGAGTGCTGCTCCATGCCACACCACAGGAGATGTGTTTCTGTAAAGAGAAGAGAAAACCAAAGGTGTCTGGAGCACTGCAAACCCTGAGCCAAACCCTCCTTTGATTTACACTGAGGGGAGGAAAAGGATATAACAAGAGATGGATAAACCTCTCTTGCTCACTATAATATAAAGAAAACTATTCTAAACAAGCCTATTCTGGAAAACCCCTAGGCTAACAATTTAATTTCTGACTGCAGGGATATTACCTTGTTAAATCAAGAGTCAGTGAAAGGCTTTTACTTCACCCTGTAAATGCATTCTCAGTCCTTCTCTTTGCCACCAGATGGAGGGCACATCATGTGGCACTCACAGGGGAATGAGCAGGGAAAGCCACAACCCTTCCTGTGGCTCTGACTCATTCCAAACAAATAAATACAGTTTGAAGTTACTGTCTGCACTGGGACTGGAGGGATATTTGGGCCAGCAGCATGAGGACACAGCAAGAAGTCCCTCACACACCGTTCCTGGTGGAAAAGCCATACAGCAGTGGTTTTATGAGGAATAAAGCCATTCAATTGAAACTGTGCTGAGAATATAACAGTAATTTATGTAGTTACCAGTTACAGTCTTTAGATTAGGAGGTGATAGCCAGCCAATGCAAGATTTATTCTTTCAAAAGGCATTTCTTTCTTGAAACAGAGGGCAAGCAAAGGAGTGCACAGCTCTGCTGTAAGCATTGTTACTGCAGGAAAAGGAAAAATGGTTTAACTCTTCAGCCATCTGCTATAGCATGTTCCTGCTAATTTAAGACACAGGAAAGCAATTTTGATGAAAGCAAAAAATTATTACAACTTCAGTGAGAACTCAGAATCAGCTGAAAATAGGAGTGAGAAAGCTTCTATTTATGTCTGGAAAACTCCCATCTCTTTCTTATTCACCCAGTCTCCGGAACTGAATAAAATGTTTACTTCTCCTGTTGCTTCTGACAGATTAAGAATTCCAGAGCTGCCCATAATTAATTTTGGCATGAAGGTAACTACCCTTGCACAGTCTGGAAGACAAATGAAGTGTCAGAGAAAGGCACCCCAGAGTAATTTGTTTCTTGCCTTATCTACAAGAAACAGGTGTAATTTTTTAACAGGTGTGATAGGACAGCACTAGACAGTGACTCATCACTACCCAGTAAATGGAAATGTAAGAGAAATACTCTGAGCACCAAGTAAGGAATAGGGAGGAAAATATAAAAATCAATTAGTAAAATAAAATAATCTCATGCCCTGCTCAAAACCCCAAACACAGGTGAGCATCACACGTCCAAGCCATTATGGAGGGGGAGGATCTGCAAGGAAGCAGCCAAGAAAATCCTGATTTTTGGAGATCCTGGTGCAGGGGTCACAGACATCTCTGTGCCAACAGCTGTGACTCAAACTATGCCCCCAGCTCAAACTATCCAGGGCTGGACAGTGAGGGACAGATCAGGACATGGCACCAACAACAGTTTGGTTTGCAGGATGTGATCAGCCTGTCTTGTGGCATCTCTTCCCTTTGGAAAGGCAGGGACCCTACACTCAGGGTGAGGCAGCACGAGGGTGACCCAAATTCCCACTCCTGGATTCCCTTTCCCAAAGAGCAGGCTGGCAGCAGGACAAAAAGCCACCAGCAGGGACAAGGCCACACAGGAGCAGACTGGGCTCCTGGGATGCCACTATGGATTACCAGGAGAGCTGATGCTGTGTGAGGTGGGATGTTATTTATTAACACCAAAAGCACAAACCTGTCATCCCCAAGCTTTCCTTTCTTGTTTACCTCACCTCTCCCCTATCAGCTTAAATCCTGCTATTCTCTCTCTCTTTTCTCAAGTCAAGATTACTTTTGGTTGTCTTATCAGCCCCCTCCAGACTGATAGTTTCAAAGGCAGATATATCCTCAACGTGTGTGTCTGACAGGTTTGGCCTCACTTTTTATGACACCTCTGCTGACAGCACATTGCCACCACAGATACACACAGCTGCAGCTGAGCAAGCCCAAGGACTCGCAGCCAGGAGAAACAAAACTTTTCTTCCTTTTATATGAAGATTTCCATTGTGACCTTTCCACTAAATACAAATTATGAGCTCAGCGAATTTTATGCAGTCAGAATGTGTGAGTCAGTCAGTACAGATGCAAAAGGTGGGCAAAAAGCCTCAATTTCAGTCAAAAATTGAAATGGAAATAACAACTGAGTATTATTTAAAAGGTCTTACCCACCCTTTTACCCTCTAAATTTTTTCAAAATTTCTATCAGTTTTTCCCCAAGCAGAAAAATAATGGAAAACCATTGTTTCCACTCAATCCCAGAATCAGTGGGAAATCAAGGTCAATCACATCAAAGCTCTGACACACACAGTCCTTATTCTTGCACTTGGTGCAATTAGTTGTGTCAGAAACTCCAGCTAAATCCAGACTCCAACTTCCAAACCCAGGAGATCCAAGAGGAGCTGAACAATCAACATCTGTTACCATTTTAACAGCTGAGTTCCAGTGCTCCTCATTTCAGTTCAGCATTGCCTGAACACAAACTGAAAAACACACCTGGAAGAAAAAAAAAAAAAAAAAAGCACCCAAAACCCCACACTGAATTCACAAAGTCTACCAAAAGTGTTAATAATTGCTCCAGAGTAAACTTAGAGTGAAATGAGAATTTAGGAATATAAGTATGCAATCAAAAAGCTGCAAAAAAGCATGGCTCTCTCAATTCAGCATAAAATTACTTTTGTTGCCCATGAAGTTCACAAAAGCATCATCAGAAGTCAGTCAAGAAGCAGGGGGAAAAAAATTACCAAAACCCTCCTGGTGACTAAGAGGTCTTCCACAGAAAAGCAAGAATGTTACCTGGAATAAACATTTTCAGAGAACTTTAAGAGAGGCTGTCATTTTCTAAAGCTGCCAATATGACACATTCAATACCATTGATGAGATATTTGAAAATTTTAAAGTTTTAAGTAAGTGTACTCATTTAAAGTGGTATTAACACTAAAACCAGAAGAAAATAATATTCTTATATACACTCATACAAGGAGGTAAGGATTAAAACTGGAAGAGGATATGCAAAAACCTAACCAGGTGTTATCCACACCATGTTAACTTCAAATTTCCATATTACAATGACAGCACATCAACCGATTATTATACATGTGTTCTGCTAATAATTTCCCAAGTTATTCACCTGAATACAACTGATTCATTACAATTTTTTTTCTTTTGTTTGGGTTAGTTTGTTTTTTTGGGTTTTTTTGTTTGTTTGTTTTGTTGGGTTTTTTTTAATTAATAACGTCAATGTGGCTGAAGGCAGGAAAAGGAGAGAAAAGATTTCTCATTTTCAGGTTTATTGATCACCAAAGGTAGTTTAGCAATTATGTTATCAAATGGAAAGTAAAATCAAGTCCCTCTGAAATCCACAAAAATCTGATGTGTATTGATAAAAGGAAATAGTTTAAAGAAAATTTCAAATGAGTGTCTAATGGTTATTTCTGTCAAAACAAGCTGTCTCTTGGACTTTGTGCACTCATTGCATGAGCTGAATATGCAGTAACTTCTCATCTGCTTTTTAAGTAGTCTGTTTGAATTTAAGCTGAGTTTAAATAGAATATGAAGACATATTTGCTGTGTTTTTAAAATAAGCAGTAATAAAGCAATCACTACAAATTCAAAAGGGAACAGCTGCTTATTAAAGGAATAGCACAGTACAGGTCAGCGATAAAAAAAGGTTTGTTTCATTAAATAAAGTTCTGTATTAAATTATGGTTCTACATGATTTGCAATTCGAGCAAAAGCAGAGGGAAATAGCTACACCAGTATCATTAATAAGGCCTGAAATAACTAAGTTCTGGAAATAAATAATTGCAAGAGCTGCATGGATCAACAGCTTCCATCAGCACCCAGGCTAAGTCCAGCTTTGGCTCTGAAAGATTCAACAAACATGAAAAGGTTTTGTGTGACTGAAAACCAATACTGGAGTCAATAAGGGGCAAAACTTCCTTGTGACATGAGGCCAAAATTCTTCTGTGAAGGAAGCATCTCCAAGGCTTCAGTGGCCTGGTCAGTGCTGCTGAAAATGGTGCAAAGGCCACTGCAGGTGGCCAGGAGATGTCACATCTGCCACCACCAGAAACTTGTGCTCTTTGCCCTCTCCACCCAATTGAACCTCCAATTCATGCCAAAGTATCACAAAAATGATGGAGGAAAGCTTTTTTCCCCCCTCTCCTTTCATAAAAATATTGTGAAGAGCAGCTAGGCAACATTTAAGAAGGAATTATGTGTTTAGGTGCTTAACAAAAATATGCATTTGCCTGACCAAAAAAAAAAAACAAAAAAACCCCAGATTTATTTTTTGTAGAAGAGTTAGAAACACCTCAAGGCATAATACAACCATTAGGTGAGCTGTAATTATTGACTGTGAGTTCCCAGAGAATGCTCAGCTGCATTTGGCACTGGCACAGAACAGGAGGCAGTTTCAATTACATGCCTGATCTGTGAAGTTTATTGATCTTCAGAAGCAGGGCTAAGTCTTAACTGGGAAAGCTCAGATGGTGCTGAAAAGGTCTCCTGTTTACCTTCTTGCCTTTTTGTTGCTGCTGTTTTTAATTAATGAACAGGGCTGTGGGTTGCAGTCCATGCCTTTTATAAAATTTGGCATAGTTAAATTATGAAATACCCATTTCAATATTTTCTTAATTTCTCATGTGAAAAGTACAATATTTCAAAGGTGCTTCCTGTTGACACAATTTAACCTTGTGTTATATTTTAAGCTTTAAGATTCCTCTCCAATTTTTGTCTGAAATCAGAACATTTTTTCAATGAGGAAAGTGAAAAATTGGCTTGAAGAGAGCTTGCTGTGCTACCACACCCTCAGAACCCAGCTTCCTTAACTGAAACAGAAATTACAAGTATAATATATAATGAAATATATAATACTATATATAATATATAGCACTCTTACACATAACAGCAAGACTAATTCTCACTGGGCAGAATTTACCATTGTATCCAATATATTGCTGCTGTTGAAAATATAAATTCACGTTTTCTGGAATTTAATATTCTGCATCATCAATGTGATGTAAGTATTAAGTGTTATGAGTATAAAAGTAGGAAAAAATATTGTTAGCTTGGAAATCTTAAATTTTACTCACTGTTTTGGGGTTCTTTTCCCCCACAGAAGCCCACTGCAATGGAGATACCTCCTGTGCTGCTGCAGCCACTGCATTTCTTAGTGCTGACAATAGGGTTTGTTTACCTGTTTGAAGTAGGAGCATTGCAGTCCATCTTTATGGATTTTACAGGGATGTTGATTCCAGTTTAATGAGCATCAGAGAGCATCTGGCAATTATACCCCTGAGGAAAGCTAACTGATAAATGTGCAGACCCGCTGCAGCAAGGCCGGCAAAATCCACTCTGTAAAAACAGCTCTCAAATGGTCCCTGGCACACACAGAAAAGTTTACAGAGAAGGAGCTCCTGCTTTACTTTGAAAGTCATCAGTAAGACACTAAGTGCATGCCAGAACAAAGCTCTGATGAGCTCTGGTTCTTTTCTAAATCAGATTTTCCCATGGTGGTGTCCAGCAGCAAGGTCAGGATCACAAGTAACTGTTCTCTTCTGGAAAGGAGAGAGAATTGGCCACCAGTTTTTCCAGGAGAAAAAGCCGGTAAAAAACACCTGGAAGGACCAAGGCAGAAGGGTGTTGGCATGTCAGCTAGCACTGCGGCATGGGAATTCCCTTGGTGACACAGAGTAATACAATCCTGGGAAAAACATTCTGTGGAAGATGCCAAAATGACCCGAGTTTTTTGTGACTGATGCAGTTACACGAGGGAAACTGAGAAGCATCTGAAACTAAACACTGACCTAGTGCACTGTGTGAGTACAGTTCAAAGACATGGTGCTCAACAAATAAAACACGAGAATAAAAGCAAACAGCCCTTTTCATCCAGCAGCAGTAAAACCAGAGGGCAGAAAACGACGCTAAATCGCTTACGCTTGTTGCACCAACAAACCGTATCTGAGTTACAAAATCTGTGTCTCAGGGTAACCATTCCTATGCAACACGGGGCAAAATAACTCCCTGCTGCCACCAAAGTCAATTTGAACCCACAAAAATGACTTAGCCTGGGAAATGGTGGCACGTGAAGGAGGAAATGGCCGTGTGAGGACCACAAAGTGAGTAGAAAGCAGAGCAGTATGCAGGCACTACTGTTAAACCACCTAAACATAGCTATGACCCCAGGTGACAAAGAGAGTTCTGTCATTTTGGTGATTGCCAAGCACAATCAGCAGCTCCCAGTGCTCTTCCAGGGCTAAGCACAGCCTCAAATGTAAATGTGAACTGAGGACAAAAGTGAGAAGAGCAAACGTCTGGGCAGCACATTAAGGCAATGTGAGAAACAACTCCATGGTGACCTGTTTGTGATCTCACTTTCCTCTGGGCTGCCTGAGCACTTGAAGAACTATGCCAACAGGAGAGCTAATGAATTTGGAAAACACCAGAAAAATTTTAAGTAACTTCAGGTGTTCAAATAAAGAATCCTCATTTTTAGTCAAATTTGAACAAAGTTGTGTTTTAAAGAGAAAAACCCACCCATTTCTAATGCTGACTAAATACAGATTATTATAAAATTCCTTTTACTAATTTCAGATTTAGACTGTGCAAAATAACACATTAAGACAACTTCATGGCTCTTCACATTCTTAGCCTGGGACTCCTACTCATTTGGTCCCTCTTACTTAAATTCTTTTCACACCTCTCATTTGCAATGTAAGATAAAAAAACTTGTCCTAGATAGGGCAGAGATTTTTGAACATGTCTCATTGGTCTCGTGTAAACTTTGGTTTCTAACCACATTAGAAACTTGTGTTGGCTAAGTAATTTTTACATGTCAATACTGCAAACATAAGCTTTGTACTGTGCATCAAACTACTGGAAGGATTTAACAAGAGGCACAGTTCCATGTGTGCAAAGGTTCAAATACAAAGCTTTTAAATAAAAACTCAGTATTCACTGTAAAAATAATAAATCAAGAACTGACAATTGTTTACTGTTTCAGTTAAAGGTATGTCTTAAAAAAAAGAGATTAATTCCTGATATCAAGCTGACCAACTGAATTAAATTTTCAAGAATTATTCTGTTAGTAGAGTTTAAATCTCTCTCCTAGTGGAGATTCAAGTATTAGTTCTGTAATACCTCTGTAAATACAAAAATTCCCAACATCTCAGCTGTCTTATTCCTTCCAATAATCCTGCGCCTGAAAATGTGTCTGGGGTTTAAAAACACAAACTTACAAATAACCCAAAAGAACCCAAAACCAAACCAAAGTTAAACCAAAACCCTAACACACCTGAGATGCTCAGAGCTAAGGCACTTCCCTTATTCCCTCATTCCACTTATTTATGAGGAGCTCCAGGGCACAGTGTGAAATATATTCTGGCAGCAATTACAGTTTCAGGGAAACTGGTGTTCTGAAGAAACAAAATATTTTGCATTTACAGCCTCTTTGGTCTTCTTTAACCTTCAAACTGCTTAAAAACCCGAAGATAATTTTTCTTCTGCATATTCTATGGCATCAAACTAGCACATCTCCAAAGCTGAGAAAACATATGCTGTCAGCAAAGAACAAAATGATCTCTTTGATACTAATACCTGTGATAGTAGCATGATAATAACTATGTGTGACAACTTCTCCCTGCTCTCAGAATAATTATGGCTCTCCAGAACTCAACATCTGCGTTACCAGATGTTACTGTCAACCACGTAAGCAAAAGCACTGCAGAAACCTGGCCAGCCTCCAGAGCTTTGGTCTCAATACCTCAGCAGATGCAGGTGGTTTTCAGCAGTCCAATATTTGGAGCACCAAGCCATGCAAATCCACTTGTGTAAACACGAAAACGGCCTCAGCAAATAATGCATCATACCCAAACAGGCTCAGTGCAGTCTGGGACTGACATTCCTGCCAAGCCAAGGAGAATTGAGATGAGATTTAGCATGTCTGACACAAAAAATTGTAATGTTACAACATGCTTCTGTCGTGAAATTCAGTTTCATTAAGTTCTTTTAACTTTAACATTGACTTTCACACACAGACACCGTATGTGCCAGCTGGATGACACACAAGCTATTAAAAAACAGGCATGGGCAGCAGAATCCTAAAATATCATCTCAAACCCATACATCATTCACTCTTAACACATAAGTGGCATCTTAGCACCAAACTCTTTGCCTGTACAGGATGATTTACATACAGTGCAGCTTTTATGGAAGAATTTTTCTTCTGTCTATGTACATCTAAACTGCAGCAATCTGAAATCAAATTATCTTCAGCAGGGAAGCAATCCAAACTCCAGCTGAACTTTCTAAGTGAAAATAAACATATTTAAAATGGAATTAACTGCAGCCAAAGGGTAACAATCTTTCACAAACATGACTGAAGCCCTTGGATGCTGAACTTTTTTTATTTCACACTTCTTAACTATTAAACCAACTGGTTTAAACCAAGTAAGAAGAACAAGTCTCTTTCTACTAATGACTCCTTCACCATTTTGTTTTCACAACCAGGGAGAGGTGAGCCTGCCCTATTCTATGTGGCCAGACTTTCTTTTGTTTCTTATCTCAGCCCAGGACTGAGATAAGAAACAAAAGAGGCACAAGGAGGGCAGCTCTGCTGCTGCAGCATCCCTCCAGCCCAGCACTGCTGAAGGTCCACAGCTCCTCTTTTCCTCCTCAATAACCCACTGTGGATCCCAAGGGCTGCAAAAACATTTTGGGAACCCAACACACCGATGGGCACACAGAGGGTGTTGTTACAAATACAGATGGGCTTTTCCTAACAGTTGCCCCAGAACATTTTGCACAAGCAGCAAGTGAGGTCTGACGTGCTTGTGCAGTTTATTTATAAATTAGGGAGGCGTGAGTGGAGGCTAAAATGAGATGTAAACTACCAACAAGAACAGAATCTGTCTGCTAGATCTCAGCAGAGCTGTGCAGGCTGAGAGGTAAAGCAAAGCAGGTTTCACAGCCAAAGACGGCATCCAGTATTTGGTACTTGGACATGAATCTCTAAAGGGTAGTGAATGCAGATCAACCTAAGTGCTCAGACACGTAATTAAGTCAGAAATCATTAGGGCCTTTATGACAGCTCTACAGCGCTAAAAGTCAAGGTTTCCACTATAAAACTTCTTCTTCATGCATGTAAAAATTAGCTGTCAGAATTATTTCTGGGTTCAAATATGTCTCATAAGCTCTTCACCTTCAAGCAAATTAAACTGAAGTGCCCAATCATTTTTAAATGGCATTCGCAGTAAGTTCTAGGAGGTTGCAGTCTGATCCAATTCTGAATATTCACCCTTTTAACTTGAACTTCAACAATTAAGGTTTCCTTAGCAGCGGTAGCTTCACCCTCTCTCCAACTCTGTGCTCACAATTTCCTCATTTTCTACAATTATGGCAAAGGCTGCATTCAAAATTAGGGAGCATAAGCTACACATGCAGGCATTAATTTTCAGGAAAACAAAGGCAGTGTTACTGCTGGTTATTGGCATTTTAGTGGCTTTCAACAAGGCTCCAGTACACCAGCCACTGTACAGAGAGCAAATAAAACCACTCACTACCCCAGAGAGCTCCAAGCCTAGACACCTGATAAACCGGATTTTTAAAATCCGTACATTCATGGTCTTTATTAGTCAAATAAGTGCCTGTGTAGTATAGAGGGACCAGTTATTCTGGTCCCTCTATACTACACAGGCACTAATTTGAAAAAAGATTTCAAAAAACAAGTGCCTATCAATGCTATAAATAAGCTAACTCAATCATGCTGGGGCTTGTCTCTGAGAAACTATGGACAATCAGGATTATTTTATTTATATATGAATTAAAAAAATAAATCCAAGTGTGTTATTCCATATTCCTCAAGTGTGCAAAGACATGTTAGATATCTCACCTAACAAAATTAAAATATTAAAATATTCCCATGTTAACAATAAATAATGGACATTTAAATAAAGGAGCTAAGTTATACAAATTGCAAATTCAGAAGAATTCTGGAACATTCAGGAAAATAAGTGCATACTAGGCATCCTGAAAAAAGACTAATGAAAAATTTTTAAATATGATCTGAAAGAGGACTTAATTAGTTAAATAATTAGTTATACAACTAGATCATTACAAAGGGGCTCCCTTTCAGTGGCAAAACCAGGAAGAACAGTTCAGGAGCATTTAAAAAAGAATACAATCTGCCTTAGTTCATCATGTGGCTTTATCCTCCTCTAAGAAACAGAGCTCCACTTCCATGACTGTCAACATACTGTTTAAAAATTATACTTATAACTCATTTTAATTCCAAATTAGTTTTATTAGTTTTTTTGAGTCCTTTCTGACTGGAACCATAGTAATTTACTGAATTTCTAAATTACTGAAGTGCTGAATCTATATTTGGTCAACTAGCCCCTTCTGGTGAGATCTGCTAATATAAGACAAGAAAAATTTCACATGATATTCATGGCAAAATTAATTTAATGTATTTGATTATTTCTTTAAAGAAGGGTCTAAACAGCATTAGCTCAGGCTTTTTGATTCCCAGTGCATAATAACATTAGTGTAATAATTCATGCCTGTCTTTTGTTTAGAATTTCTGTTCTTTTTTTAAGGAAAAATAAAACACAGATAATTAATTTGATTAAATCAAAACATTATTATAAAACGCACACTCTGAAAGGCAAATTGAATATCATCAAACAGCTTTTCTTGTCTTCATTCCATCTTCACTTTCCCTAAATAATTATACTTTCTCTGAAAATTCAGACTTTCAGCTAAAGAGATAACTACTTTGTGATGCTGTACTTTAACATCTGCGTGTATTCAAGGCTGGTGAGAGACAATATTTCCAGTGGGCATGAAATTCTTCTGGTACACAGGGAAAAGCAACTGAAAACTTTGCTACGTTGCCTTCAAGATCAAACCAGGGCTCCTCCATTCCATAAAACCAGAGATCATTGCAAGTACTCACTGTAATTTTCCACATCCAGTAGAATGTGCTCTCTCACAGAGCTAGTGTTCAAGTAAAACTGTAACTAAAAAACATTTGATTTTACTGTATCCTCACATATTCCCAGGGTGGCTCAAACACTGTCTCGAACCCGTGCTAACAGAGATCCATCAGCTCCCTCTCAGCTCTAATAACAACAAACCAATCTTCAGCACACACAAATCCTTCCAAGGTTTCAAACGCTGGTGTGGGCAAAATAAAATAAGAGATTTTTCTGACAAACTTCAATAATGTTTACAGCTGAGGAGAAGTAAATACATTGTTTGTAACACAATAAAAAAGCATAAAGACATCTCCTAGCTGTCTGGCAAGGAACACTAATTCTCTATTACTATCAACTCATCTATCTAAAGGATTACAAACAGAACTACAATATACTTTTGATGCTTCTGGAATAGCCGCCCCGGCAATTCTTGCTAAGGTCACATTTTTTCTTTTAAGTTCTCTTTTTAGTAGTTTTATGAAGTACTATTTACTTCCTGTATCACAATCTGGCATAAAAACCTGAAACTATTTGTGTATGGCTACAGGAAACCTTATTGCAATTATTGCCATCCCTCTATGTAGGAAATTGCTTTCCTCTCATCCTGGAAAAAAACCTCTTTTTACTTTAGGGTAATAGATCTTCAGTTACTGATGGAATATCACCATTCTTGTCCCAAAGTCACTCTTCATGAGTGGCACAACAGCACATAACAAATACTTAACACTCATCTTTAGATAAATCTGTTTTCTACCTCTGCTGAACTGAGTCACATAATATAATGCAGCCAGCAACCAGTGTCTAACACACAATAAATAAAAAGTGTTAAAATGTCTTTATGTACCAGGAGATCCAGTATATAACTAATGCTGCAGTTAATTCTTTCGGGGCAGACTGAGTTATTCGATAACCAAAATTCTGTGCAAACATTCTGAATCCTTTGAAGGACAATAGAAAGTTGGAGCAAGTTTGTAAGGCAACCATTAGAGAATATCCTGCTACGCTAACCATCTCTGGATGTGTTTAAAAAAAGACTAGATGTGGCACTGGGTGCCATGGTCTAATTGAGGTGCTAGGGCCGGGTTGGACACAATAATCTTGAAGGTGTCTTCAACCTGGTGATTCTGTGTGTGCTAACAAGCGCTGCAGGAATGCCAGCTGCTCTTGTCTACAAGGATGCAAATGGGACCAGATCTCAAAGAGATTCACCTGTTCTGGAGAAGCCAAACACAGGAGCAAAGGAGGATCCCATGAAGTCCCCCAGAGGTCAGAAGATGCTGGTGCCATCACACCCTTTGCTGTGCCCAGCTCAGCTGAGATGCCCTGGGAGAACCCTGGGGTTTCCCTGAGGCAGTGCAGGAAAGGCAGCCAAGCAGCAAAGCATTTAGATTTGGTACATACAATTCCACAGTCCTGCTGGAAAAATTCCAACATTCCCCCAAAGCCAGTTTTGCTTTTGCAAGAGGAACCTTCCAGCAAGGAGACCCAGAGCTCTGGAGCACCTTGGGGACCTCAAGCCTCCTCAGCAAGGCAGGGCCAGCACTGTGCAGGAATGCCACCGAACGGTTTCTCACTCAGACCTAATCTGATACAGGATAATTTGATCTTTAATGTCAGTCTTAATTACGTTAACTGAGGGCAAGGGATCCAATCCTACCGCCAACATTTAATCCTGCTATGACTCATCCTGATCTGATTAAGTGTTTCCCACACAGAGAAACCTTTTTAATGTCAAGACACACTGAGTCAGGAGGAAATGAGAGAGACAGAAGAGAGACCCAGCCCTCCATGAGCCTCATTCCTCCTCAGGAATCTGTGATCTGTACATGGCTGCTGAGGCAGCAGTGCTGGCAAAAACTGGAAAAAGGGAGTTAGACTAAGCCAGGCAGGATGCAACACAAGCATGTAAAACCAATTTCCAAATCCACAAGACTAAAGGAGGATTTAATTTATTTAGCTTTGTATTTCTAGAATAATACCAAATGATTTTTGCTTTAACCAAGTCTGCTTCTTAAAAAAAAGTTTTGCTAGCAAAGCGCTGCAAATCCCAGCTAATGCCCAGCCTGTTCACTGTGCCATGAACAGCTCCCTGTGCCTTTCAGGAGCTCTGTGACAGCACCCAGCTCTACCCCAGCTCCTGCAGCCACCAGAGCCCAAATCCTCTAGTTTAGCTCAGTCTGTTAATCAGGACAGACTATTAATATCAAGCCCTCTCAGGCATCCTAGCAAAACCAGCTCAAGAACAAAGGGGGGGAAAAGCATTAATTCAAAAAGTTTATTCATCTTGGTATGCTTCAATACAAGCTCTGAAAAGACTGATGAAACACAGAGATCAGGAAAAAGAAAAAAAAACCAGAAACCACTAAGTCATCTCACCTTTTCTACACCACAGACAAATTTTGCCTTGTGTTGAACCCTGTGACAGTTTGGCTAAAGAATATCCACTAACAGAACAAAGCCATACAGGAGTTGGTTCCATTCATCAGCTTTTCTGTGCTGTGTACTTCTACTTGTAATTTAATGCTGGATTCCCCCCCAGGTATCTTTTTTTATGTGGAAATATTGCTGCACTGCAATCAACTAACTTCATCTCACATTCTATATAACACTTGTGTTGATATGAATGAGATAAGCCTCCCAAGCTGTATTTATATGTAAGGACTGTGTCCTTAATAACTCTCAGGGCGTTTATAACACAGCCATCATGGTACTTGGAGTTTTGATGCCTTCAAAGGAGCTATGAACACAAGGAGTACTTGTGGCCCTGGGATTAGAAGGCAATCAGGCTTCAGCCACAACCACAGGGAGAAATGGTGCCAGGCACTGGAATATATGACAGCTTTGAGAAGTGCTGGGTAAAGGACAGAACTTCAGCTATTATGCAAAATTATACCTATGTATTCACACAGGCACAAAGCCCCATCTAGAAGTGGACAGCTACACAAATAGATATGTTTCTGCCTGTAAGAAAAAAGCCTTTACAAAAGTTAATAATAAAAAAAAAGACCACACATTTTCCACAAGAACAAAATGAATACCTGTATTAACACCAGGCCTTATCTATCTTCTCATCACATACACTGAATAATTTAGAAACAATATTCCCTGCTAGGATCCTGAAGAACCCATGCAGATTTATCTTTTTTTTTTTCCCCCCCACAGGGTTTAATTTTCTTAAATAGTCTCCAGAAATATTGGTAAAGAAAAACAGGTGTTATAATACAGAAGAAAACCATTTTTATATATTTTAGGTCACTATTTGCACTGCTAGCAACACAGCAGCAGGTTCCATTTGCCTTGCACTAACCATGTTATGAATAATTCAGCTCCTTGCTTCGTTCCCTAAATAGTTGACAGGGAACAGAAACTTTGTTCATGACCTGTATGGCCTTTTTTGAAGCCTGCCTATTTATTTAACAATGCACATCACAAGGTCCATCAGCCAGGCTGGCATTTATTGAAAATGAAAGCATTCAATAACAATTACTAACAAATGACCATAAAACAAGTGACTTCCCAGAGCTACCACCTTTTACTGACAAACAGCACTCAGCCAACTATTTCAATAATTAAATGCTCTCAATCTGCACTGCACCAGCCCCGGCTCACGGAGCCTTGGACAGGAAACGGATTCCAGAAGCACAGGGAACACCTTCCAGCCTGGCCACAAGTGTAACTGTGAATATCTGAGCTCTCTGCTGGAACAGAGAGAGCAATGTCCATCAAAGGCACACTGACATTTTCATGGGCTCCTTACACATTCTCAACTATTGTTCCTCCTTCTCACTGTCTCACCTCTCCCAGTTTTGATCAAGCCCTGGCCTTCACCTGTCTGGGGGCTTCAGTTACTCACCTGAAGCAGCAGCAAGATGTGATATTGTCTGGAGCATCACACCAGTTCTGACTGCTGAGGCAAGGTAATGTGCTCCGAAATTCTGGCCATTTAATCAGTTCTGTACTACAGGAGAGGACTGGGGTCTGCAGCCATGTCCCAACTTCCACAGGAAAGACATTACAAATCACTTTCTTCCTCTAGACCCAGATCTCAGTAAAATACTACAATTATTGCAAACTTATGTCTGCAGAGATTTCACAAATTTCCTGGAGAGAAATCAATCTGTGATGGGGTCCTGACCCTTTCAGCAACAGTGACCTTTCTCTTGAAGCCTCACACAACCCAATTAATTTGCCAGATGGCTAATTAAGATTGAGCACCCATTAAAAAAAGTAAAGCAAATAAGATCTTAAAGTGTTATTTTCAACGCTCATTTTTGTTTCTGTTATCTTCTCTACTCCATTAAATAACAAATTTTCACAAATGAGAAATAAAGACATTAAGCTGGTCAAGGACCAGACATTGCTTTGTGAGGAACTGTCAGCACACACCCCACAAATTCCCCAAACAGGAACAAAAATCATGAGGTCTCCAAGAAAAAAGATTTCCAAACAATTTTGCTTCTGAGCTATTCGAGCATTCTGTTTTCATAGTGACATTTCAATTCACTTTTCAACTTTCATGTTTCTCTAGAAAGAAAAAAAAGAGTAGAAAGAGAAAATTCCATCTTACTGGAAAATTACAGCATTTTCAGCCTTGAAGAAACACTCATAAACTAAGAAGAGTATGAGTTGGTATTTTAACTTGTACAGGAACATATGTAAATTTGTGGCAACTGGATGTGTCCAAAGGCTACATCAGCTTACCTGAAAGATGAGAAAGGAAACACCAGCCTTTATGAAGGATGAGACTTGAAAATGTATATTTAAAGATCACCCATAACTGAGACTGAGAGAAATTAGCAGGAGGCATTATTTAACTTCTTGTCCATGAACAGTACTGTAGAAATTAAAAAAAGCCAACTTCTTTAATTTTGAAAAGTCTTACACTCCACAAGTTCCAATATTGCCAGGGAAAGCCTCAACTTTGTAATGCAATCCATATTTGTTTCATTCCAGAAACTCATCAGCTTTCAAAGAGAATTGAACTGAGAATAGAAGCCCCTTAACAGAAGACTACTGCAGAATACCACCATCAAAATTGATTATTATTCAGACAATATCAATTTCATTATCCCTGATCGATCCTGAGCAATGTTCCCCAGCAACCTTCAGTTACAAATTTTGCATGAACAGTAACTTAATGCAGTACAGCAAATTGCAGTTAGTTAAATTCAGCAACAGTCTGGCTTATCAGGCTTCCAGCAAACAGCTGTCATAGGTGCTGATGGCAGGGAACTGCTTGTCAAAGCACCTCCAAGAAAGGGCTGAGAAAACTCCTTCCCCTCGGGGCTTTGTTAATTTGATTTATGCGTAGAGGCAGGAAACTAATTGCTTATTGTTGCAGTGCCTACCATGGAACTGCAGATCCCTCTGAAAGGCTGGAGCTCAGGAGTACCCATGGAGTTGAGTCTCACACCGTGCTGATGAGAGATGCATCCTAAACAGCAACCTGCCAGGGCTTGGTGCCTCAGGAATTGCAGGGATTCTCTGAATGGCCTCTGCCACCATCTCCTCTGAGGAAAAACCCACCCTCTGAGCACACAGTAATGCTGGGGAGTTCAGAGCAGAGACAGGAGAAACTCCTGCATTGTTCAGGCAGTCCATGTGTCACTATTAAAGTGTTATGGGGGTTCTGCAAGGTTTGTTCCTCACTGTTGTTATAAACACATCCCTGGGACCGCCAGCCAAAATTGTTGATCCTCCTTGAATTGAATTTCAAGGACTGGACAGTGAAGGACAACTTTGTCCAATTTCTTCACCCTGTGGTATTTACCAAATGGAAGCACCTAGCCTACAGTGAAAACTGGTTGTCATCTCAGCAGGCTTTTATTCCTTCAGGTTCTTTCTGTTAGGAAAAATGTGGATGGTTCAATCTATAAAAATGATAGATGGCAACGTAAATAACTTTTTTGCTTCTAAATGCTGCCTTTTAGCCAGCATTAGTGTCAGAGCTGCTCAGAAATCTCCAGTCAAGTATTTCTGTCTTTCAGGTAAAGTCAAGTACAGAGCCTATCACTCACCAAAAGTTTCTTAAAATGGATGGATTTTTTAAATCTACAGATGTTTCACCATCCATTCCAGATTGTCCCTGAAACAGAAATGCTCCCTTGAAAATCTGAGCATCAAACAGCACCAGACACCTACAGACAAAGGGGAGAGCAAGATGTCCTGGGGCAGCCCAGCTGACAGAAGGATCCAAGGCATCATCAGGCCCTCCTCAATCCCTCTGTTACCTCCAACAGGCAGGAATGTGGAATGCCAGACCTTTAAAAAGCAAATTACTCCCTGAGCCACTTGGCACAGCTCATTTCATCATCTATTAGGGAAAGCAGCACTTGTCACCACTCAGAATTGCTGTTCTAATTGGGACTAAATTGCCCCACGCTTTAAGCAGTGATGGTAAAGCAGCACATAGCTAATGGCCATGGAAATTGGTTCTCTCTCTAAACCCTAACCACACTCCTCTTGTGAGGACTCTGAGGCAATTCCAGCAGGGTAATCTTTAAAATTAGTAAGATTATGCAATTCAAAAATAAGTGATCAGAGCAAAATTCATTTATACTTTATAGCCTATCAAAAACCAGTGTCACTTTTCATGGAATACACAAGGCACTGCACAGCAGCAGGACTAAAGCCATTCATCTAAGCTGTGACAGACAGTAAATTTATCAAGGGACTTTACTTATTATGCTGATGTGGCATAATATAGTTTATTGATTCTAATTCATTAACATATCACACTTATTGCTTAGGAAATCAAACATGCATTGCTTAAGAAAATTATTTTAAAGCAACACAATGTATTTAATTTATAAAGGATACAGTTATGATACAAAAAATCAGATTTTACTGTATATTATTTCCAAAATCAAACATCTAAAAATCGATATATTTTGATGGATACTGTTAAAAAAAAAATCAACAGAAAAGAAAAATTTTTCTCAGTGAAACACAAGGTGGACTTGAAACACATCCTTTCAATGTAAGTAAACCATAACCTAAGACATTTCTTCAAAAAGGAAAAGGAATATTATAAGCTTATGCTGCAGCTGACCCTAACAGGCTCAAACTTGCACATCCTTCTGATGCATTATATCTATATATTGTATCCTTTTTTCATCTAAAGAAAAAGAAATAAAATTTTTAAAATAATGAAACCAAGGAAAACAATAAAACAGACAAGCCTTTCTATTAACACCTCTGAAGTACAAATATAACCTATTTTTTGGTTTAAAAAGAAATCATACTTGACATAAGTGGGTATCTGAAGCCTAAATTTATCAAGTCTCTGTTCCACAGATAGCACTTGGGTCACACAGGGCATCTTTCTTCCACAAAAGCCACCTCCCCATGTTCCCAGAGCCATTCTTCAATTGGGAGGTGACAGGGGAAAAAGTGGGAACTTTCCCTTGTCTGATATTACTCTCATCTCCTTTCAAAAAGGACTTTGTACTTTATAAATACACATTCAAAATTATCATGTGAATGAAGAAAATCCCAAGTGGTTCCACAGAGGGAATTAAATGGATCTAGGGAGCTCACTCAGCTCCTGGTTACCTGGGAATACACCAACATCCATTCCCAAAGACGAAGCAGGCGCGGCTTCAGACCGAGCCTAACTAGATTGAATGCTTGCATTTTTGATAGCAACACAAGAAATACCTGAAACTGATATCCAGGAGGAAACAGGATGAGTTCCCATTGCTTTTTTTCAATGTTCTTTTCAGCTGTTGGTGTGACAAAAACCAAAATTTGTGTACAGGGGACAAAACTGGTCATGAGTGAAGTGAGCTAGGCTAGGCCATGGCTCCCAGCAGCCATGGAGAGGTTGTAGCTATTAATTAGCAGTAGCTGTTAATAGGAGTGGGCACTAAATGTGTCTCTACCCAGGGGAGCAGTGACCAGAGCACCCCTTTCCTCACCCCCTTCCCAAGGAGGTTCTGCTCCTGCAGGAATTCCTCATTCCTGGAAAAAGGCAATTCACCAAGCACCAGCCTGTAAATTCCATTCAGTCCAAGTCTGCAAAACTCCAATTTTTCTAGAGGTTCCAGGCTCTCTCTGCTCCTCAGGTATGTATTTCACAGACTTTACCTGGGAAAAAGATTTGACGCCGTAGGGTTTTAACATCACTGATTACAACTGATCAGGTAACGAGAAACACTTGGATATGGAAGCTTCTCACTTCACTTGGAAAAAAAAGAGGAAAAAAACAAGTGAAAGTCCTTTTCTCACTGCACTGGCACTTTTATTCCTTGGCCATGACACACAGGAGAGCAGCGGCTGCCTGCTCTTCCCAAAACCCTTTGAAGAATTAAGCTGAAGTTATGGATGGCAGCAGGCACCAGTGACAAATCAATTCTCACCAGAGATGGATTTGGGAGATCCTGCAGGTGATATCACCAGCTGGAATAAGGAACAGATATGCCTCTAAAGGACAGTTAGTTACAACTGCATGTATTATGAAGGGATTTAAACCTCCCTGTTGCTCCAGGGGGGAAAACATGATAGTGAAGGGAGCATTTGAGTGAGAATACACAGGATGAAAAGCAGAGTTGAAATGTAGGAGCTTCTCTGTAGACTGGCTGGAGAGCAAAGCAAAGATTTTTCCCTCTGTGCCCCCATCCCAGTTTTAATCATGGGAAGATTATCTAAAAAAACCTGTGGATCTGATATCAACCAAGATGTATAATTTTGGAAAGAAATTATTGGGTAAAGCTCAATAAGGCTACAAGAATTTTTAGAAAACAAGAGCAATCTGCTAATCTGATAAATAATGCACAGCCAGAGTTATCACTGGCATCAACACAACTGTCTTTTATTCTTACTATTCAACACCAATCTTTGTTTATCCATTTAATTTACAGAAGCCAGACCCAAAATTAATACCTCCTAAAAATTATGATAGCCCCACATTTTCCAAATAAAGCAGGATTGTTTCATTTTGATTTGGTTTTGGAGCAATAGAATTGAAATACTTTATATACATCATACAGAGCAAGAAAGAAAAAAACAGCTGAATTTTCAAAAGCATTTAAGTGATAGTTGAAATCTGAGTGTCATTTTAAAAAGTAGATTCTGTGTTTCAACGTCCTCCTCTTTTGGATGTAGGATTTATGTCCTTTTCATATCCACCCTGAAGGCCTTCCGGAGACAAGTTACACCTCCTTGAACTTAAATTTTGTCATATGTCTTCCAGAAGAACACTGTGAAAAGTTACACTCATGGCACAAACAGATATAATTACTGGATTCCCACCAGCCCAGTGATGTCTGCAGAATCAAGAGTGATTTTACCAGATCTGAATTTGCCCGTACTGTGGAGCAGATTGTTTATCTTCAAAAATATATATCTGAACAAACGTAGTATTTAAACTCATGAATTGTTTGATTTACTGATTGAATCCTGTTAAGAATATTGGTCCCTTTTTTCTCTTTTGTCCCAGTTAAAAATGCAGCATGCTAGGTGAGGAAAAGTGCTTCATTTTTCTTGTGGCAATTACTTTTCCTCTTCAGGCACCTCTGATAACTCCTCTTGAAACCTCTGAAACATCAGGAATGAACTGATTTCTGCCTTTTATTGTGAACAATGCAAGCACCTCCTCACAGGGAGAGAGGTGTCCAAAAAGGCTCACAGAGATAATGTTCATTTAGGCTGTACCATTGATTAAGCAACTTGGCCAAAACCAGTAATTACAAGTGCGCTGAATTGCACAGAAATACTGTAGCATTCCCATTTCAAAGGAAACAAGGTGCAAAGTTGAAGGAATAAAAGCCAACACACTGAGTTTTCTTACCTAATGATTTCTAGTATGTCTGCTGGGGAAAAAAAAACCAAAACAAACAAAAAAACCCCAAACAAAACCAACCAACCAACCAAATAAAAAAAAACCCACCAAACAACCTTGACATGGAGATGGGATGATGCAGACAGCCAGGATGGGACTGACAAAAGAGGAGCCCACCAGGAGGAGCCTCCGGTGGAGAACCTTAATATCCCAATTCAGCAACCCATGAATACAAACTGCAGATATCCTACACCATCACAGAATTGTTTAAATTGGAAACATGAACACCTCTAAGATTGAGTCCAACCATTAAGCCAGCACCGTTGAGTGACAAGGTGGCTAAACATGTCCCTAAATGCCACATCTACACATCGTTTAAATCCCTCCAGGGGATTTAACCTCAACCACTCCCACTCCTAACAGAGACCGGTAGACAGGCTTCATTCAACTCACACAGAAGGCAGTCCTAATCTAAACAAAACCAACACAAATTCCCTGGAGCACTTCTGCCACCTCTTTAGAAGCGCAAAGGATTAAATCCTCAAAGCTTCATCTGACCACAAACAGATTTCACCCCAACAGAAAGTTCCCATGCCAGACCTTCAAGCACATTAAGTTGATGTCTGTTCCAGCACTATGATTGGCACCTCTGTCTCTTAAACAGTTTTTGGGGTTTTTTTCCTCCTAATTCCTTCACAGGACTGTTAGCAAACACCCATACCATCTGAGCCTGATCTAAGGAGTAAATAACGAAAATTAAATTAATGTCATGCTCAGTAACATTTAGAAATTGCAAGCTAAGCAGCTGCCACTTATTCCTCGTAACTCAAAGTATTTTATTGAAGGAAGTTTTCAAAAAACATATATTGATTTTGTCAGGTATGGGCTTTTTTTTTTCCTTTTACCCAAGCAACATATGTTGTTTTTTCTCCATTTTCCCCCTAAATTCTTTGCATTTTATTCCAATTTCCCCCCATTTTCCCCCTCATTTTTCCCCAATATTTTCCCTGTTTCTTACCAAATTTTCCCCATTTTTCCCCTCATTTCCCCCCTCAATTTTATTCCTAATTTTTGATCATTTTTTCCCAATTTTAATTCCATTTTTTTTCCCAATTTTTATTCCCATTTTCCTCCCAATTTTATTCCCATTCTCTTCTTATTCTTATTTTTCCCAAATAAGGAAATGTGGGTGTGTCTAAATCCCAAATAAGGAAATGTGGGTGGGCTAGGCCCAAATAAGGAAATGTGGGCATGGCTAAATCCCTGAATAAGGAACTGTGGGTGTGGCTAAATACCAAATAAGGAAATGTGGGCATGGCTAAATCCCAAATAAGGAAATGTGGGTGGGCTAAGCCCAAATAAGGAAATGTGAGCGTGGCTAAATCCCAAAAAAGGAAATGTGGGCATGGCTAAATACCAAATAAGGATATGCAGGCATGGCTAAATACCAAATAAGGATATGTGGGTGTGGCTAAATCCCAAATAAGGACATGTGGGCATGGCTAAATGCCAAATAAGGAAATGTGGGCGGGGGCTACATCCAAATAAGGGAATTGTGGGTGGGGCAAAGTCCACATAAGGGAATTTTTTCCCCCTTTTTTCTCCCAATTTACTCCCATTTTCCCTGAATTCTCCCCAATTTTTTTCCAATTTTCCCCCAATTTTTATTCCCATTGTCCTCCCAATTTTAATCCCATATTCCTCTTATTTTATTCTTATTTTTCCCAAATAAGGAAAGGTGGGTGAGATTAAATATCAAATAAGGGAATGTGGGCAGGGCTAAGCCCAAATAAGGAAATGTGGGTGTGGCTAAATCCCAAATAAGGAAACGTGAGCATGGTTAAATCCCAAATAAGGAAATATGGGTGGGCTAAGCCCAAATAAGGAAATGTGAGCATGGCTAAATCCCAAAAAAGGAAATGTGGGCATGGCTAAATACCAAATAAGGATATGTGGGTGTGGCTAAATCCCAAATAAAGAAATGTGGACATGGAAAAAATCCAAATAAAGAAATGTGGGTGGGGCTACACCCAAATAAGGGAATTGTGGGTGGGGCAAAGTCCATATAAGGAATGTTTCCCCTTTTTCTCCCATTTTATTCCCATTTTCCCCCAATTCTCCCTAATTTTTTTCCTATTTTTTCCCAATTTTTCCCTAATTTTTATTCCCATTGTCCCCCCAATTTTATTCCCACACACCCCCAGGTTTCATTGCAGTTACTCTGACTCCTGCCAAACAGATGTTGAGGGAAAGCAACTGAACACAACATGGGATAAAAGCTGTCCCAGCCCAAAATGCAGGTTAGGAAAACCATGTGGGTAATGCAGTATACTATAAGCATTGATTATATATTTATATACAGGATTGATAGGTAGCTGAATTAATATTTGACTGCTTTTACTGAACTCATACTATTAAATAGGTTAAAAAACCCAAACAAGTATTAAGAATTATGTTACAGGATGGCAACTAGTGAAGTTTTTTAAGTTTCAAAATATTTATATAATTCATTTTACCCAAAATCCAGATTCTCACTAGTGTCTTAACAGCAAGCTGAAATCATTTGACAAGCGATAAAGGGTTTGAAAAGGGATGGTTTTAAACATCCCTTTGAAATAGTAGAATGGTGAGAGATTCCCAGTCCCCAAACACAAAGTACTGAAGTATTATCCTGAGTCTGACAGACATGTCAGCAATTTGCTGTAATTTGTGTAATACTCAATCTTGGGGCTTAGCTCACTCCAATACTTTGGTTGTGATGAAGCCTAATAACAGAATTCAGTTCAATTTACTCTCTGAAAGACAAAGAAGTTATCTTTTTACATTAAAAATCAGCATTTTTCATGACCTAAACCCTTTTCCATCTAAAAATAATTAGATTTGTAAGAAATAGAATCAGTTCAGTGCATGAAAACTGACGTGAAACCCTTCGTATTTCCTTTTTCTCTTGCATTTAGTAACAGTGTTGGCTCACAACACGGTATTACTCACAGGATTTAAGACTTGGCTTAGTAAATATGATAAAATACAAATATTACTAGAACACCCATGTGGTTATTTCTGATGTATTTCTGATCTACTAGGTAACATCTCTTTGCATAACCATGACAACAAACTTTTCTAACTTCAGGTATGGGAGTTCTGCTGCTTCTGAACTGATACTGATGAAAAAATCTACAATTCATTACCTTTAACATGAAAAAGGAACTTTGCATTCCAGAAGCCAAAAGTAAGCTCATCTCCCCTCCCCATATAGAAGTAAATTTCGAAAGTTGGCAGGAAAACCTATTTTCTTCCAGACTCACTTTTACAGAAAAGTGATTATACTCTGACACAAACATGTTAAATAGACTGTAAAAGAAGTGAAAGGATTCCACATTGAAAAAATAATAAAATCAAACCCAGGTATTTTTTAAAAACTTACATTCTTAAAATAGGTAATAAAGAAAAAAAACCCAACAAAAACAAATCACCATCTTTCAGAGTGCAAAGGTCAATTTTTCCACCCTAAACCCACAGAGAATAAAGGTTTAATTTACCATATAGAGAAAAAAAAAAAAACAAAAAAACCAGAGTTCACTTTTGTGACAAAAATTAGATAGGGATTTTTTTTAAAGCACCAAATATTACAAAGCATCGTATCAACCTTGCTTTTCAATAGTGTTATTTGGAACTCATCTGGATCTAGGACAGCTGCTCTATTGTCTGTATTTCCATTCAATTTGAATTATCTGTGTTTTTCAATTCCTTTACATTAAAGATAATAACATATTTAGCAATAGAACATTAATAAAGCAAAACATATTATGATTAGCACAAATTTGCATTATTAAAAAATGAATTTTGAACACGCTTATGAACATCTCCCAAGTGTCATTATAAAATTGAACATTAAAAAAAAATCAGGGTTTGTAAGTAAGATTCCACATTAAGAAAATCAGGTGAAGACTTAACAGTGGCACCTGAGAGCATTTAGGCAAAAAACCTGCCAAGGTACGTACCTGTAAATCCGTTGAATATTTTCAGCTTTGATTTCCTTGAGAATTTCATGGTAGATCTGAGGATTATTTGGTTCTTGAGATGTTGGGGGAGAAGGGCATTTCTTGCGTGCATAATATCCTATCACAACTCCAAAAATAAATAAAACCAAAGCAGTGCAAAATACTTTCAGTATCCGAAAAAAGCTGCAGCGGTTGCTCTTTGGTGCCTGTCTGGTGTAGTGGGAAATGTAGTCAGGGTCTTCCTGGAGCCTCTGGAATCTCCCCTTTGGGGAAGAGGAAGGCTGGATAGGCTCCAGGTCGAGGTCAGGGCTCTGGGAGTTGCCCAGGTGGTGCTGGGCTGCGCTGTCCAGTTGGAAATGGTCAAAGCCAGGCTCCTCCAGCTCTTTCTCCATGTCCCACTCCAGGTCCAACGCTGTGGCTTGGAGCTCATCATTGTCCAGGTATGGAGAGTGCCCCTGTGCTCTCTGGTCTGCATTCACTTTGTGATAGGCCATCTTTTTATCTATTAAAACAAAATTTAAAACCAAATTGTTTGTTTCTACACGCACACCTAAACATTTTATTCATTCTTTGCAAACCTGAAAGAACGAATCAGACAATAAAGCCCAAAATCTCGGTTCTCAATATTTCACTCTCCTCACTTCCACTGTCCCGTCTTTTGTCAGATCAGCAGTCCCATGAACATCATCATGGGAAATATATTGTAACAATATGAATAAAAGGAATTTAAAAGTGCCAATGGCAAAGCACTGAAATTATCCAATTATTTTGTCAGTCCTCAAGATAATATTAAAAAATTGAGTGAAGGCTCAGAGTTTCCAAAACAATTATTTGTTACCTGAAAGTAATTTTAAAGCTTAACAACTGTGTGCAACAATTTCATTTCACACACCATACAAAATAATGCTGCTAAAATAAAGTTGAAAAGCTGGAAATAATATGAATTGCCAGATCTGATTCTAAACACATGGAAATGATAAATTAAAAAAGAAACTTCAGGGTGACACTGTACTTACATATCAATAAAAGGCTTCCATTTAGATGGAGCATTCTATTATTTATAGGTATTTTAAATGCATAGTTCTGGAATGACTGATGAATTTACTTAGAAATTGTCCCAGCTGTTTTGCTCCACTTATTTTTCCCATTTTAATGAATCAAAAGCACTGCCAGGTAAGTATTTGTAACAAAATAATTCTTTTAATAGCAAGGCATAACTGTGGCACTTCTAGATATTTCTATGAAGTAGAAGCCCTCTACAGGGAACTCTGACCTCCAGTACAAACACTCAAAGTCAATTTTCAACAATCATCTTTGACAGACTGCAACAACAGGGTGCCTTTTCCCCCACACTCTGACAACAGCCATTCCAACACATAAGCATCTGTAATTTAGGGCTTTTCAAACATCAGACTCACTTCTCAATTAGAATAAAATGAAGATAAAGATATGAAACCTCTCATAGTGATGAACACTAGACTGACACCTACAACACTACATTACCACTCCATTTTAATGTTTTAAGGCATTTTCAATCCCTAAGATTCACCTCCAAATAACATTACCACACAACAGAGGAACCCACTGTAATGGCAAAGTGGAGTTCAGCTTTTTGAAGCTCTCTGAAGAGAGCAAACTGCTTGCAAGCTCCAATATAATGAAACAGCCTATTGTCCCCTGAAAGGCTATCTGCCTCTATACAATACCAATTTACAGCGCCTATTTTCCCCCTACAGCCATATAAATATCCCTCACCTATAAATGTCAGGCAGCCTGGGAACAGCCAAGAGACCCCACATGTTCCAAGTCACCATCCCAGTCCCTTTGCAAATCAATTCTCCCCCTGCAGCCCAAACCCTTCCAGAGGCAGTGGGAGCAACAGAGTTTAGAGTGAGCTGAGCTAAAGCCTCTTAAATTAGTGGGAAAGCCTGCATTATTTATTTAAATAACAACTGCAAATTTAGTCTTTAAATTCCAGCAGAGTCCACAAAAGGCTGCAAAGTCAAACAGCTGCAAAGCTGCTGTGGCTGCTCTCTTGTGGAGTTTGTTAGCCCAGCCCTCAGGTTTGTGAAAAATCCTCTGAACTTCAGCACCACAATCCCCATGGCTGTGAATGACCTGGAGATCTCCCAAGGGAACACTCTGCCTCTCCATCCAGGTTGTTCAGGAAGATATTTAATAATGCCAGCCCCAGAAATGATGCCTGCTGCACTGAGCTTCCTGCCAAGCGCCAAGGGGACATCAAACCATGTATTAATATTCTTTGGAAAATTGAGATAACTCATTTTCAAGCTATTTATCTGCCCTTTCACTCTGTCTCCTCTTCTGTAAGTGGAAGGATTACCCTGCAAACCATCAGTGACAGAGATCATTGCTAGGTAATATCACCTGCCCAACAACCTCATCTTTCCAACTCCACTTAATATCGCTTTTTATTAGAAATTAAAGGCTGATGTTTTGTCCTTTAACGCAAAGCAAATCATCACTGCATTTCATAAACAGGTAATTTTGGCTCTAGAATTCCTGAGGTCATTTAACAAATGGTTTAGGCAAATAGGTAAACCCTTGGTAGATTACTACAGTACTAGCCATAAACTAGAATTAAGGAAGTTTTTCAGATGGAGTTTCACGGCAAATATTCATCTTGCTGAGCTTATAAATGTTGACCATTGCCTATCTGTGGTAGTGAAGTTTTCCCTGTATTTATGATACTAAAAAAATTGTGTTATTGTTCAATGGAGTGTATTAATAAAGGTTATTTAAATCTACATATAAATGCATAATAAAAATTCATATGAAATTTCTTGAAATGGTTATTATGCAAATGAGTAGTAACCCCTTTCCACAGCTTAACATCTCAGCAATTCAATTTTCATTCAGAGCACCAAAACCAGTTTCCTCACTTCAGGAAAAAAAACAAAAAACAAACAAACCAAAAAACACGCAAGCAGCTAAATGACCTAAAATAAAGAAATCAATATTCAATTCAGTTTTATATTTGAAACCAGTCTTTGGAGTGTGGGATCTTATTAGCAACACACGTCCCTTAGTTAAAGAATGCAAAGAATGCAAGAGTAGCTGCAGTTGTTCACTTCACTTTTCCCTCTAATATTTCTAAGCTCATTGTTCCAGTCTCAGGACACAGCACAACTCACCTTGAAGTATCTGAGATCGGGGCCTGCACTGCATTTAACCATTCCAAAAGTAATTTTACAAAGGGTCTCCTGGTTCTTAAGGCACAGATCATTTGTGCCATCCAATCTGTATTACCTGTTCTATTTAGTATTTGATATTTAGCTGGTTAAGGAAGTAGGCATAACTTAAACATTATTTATTAAATGTAGTTTTGGCTTGGAACTGGAAGGAGAAAGAAAACACTACATATTCACAGTAATAGTGAATTGTGAAAGAAAAAGACAATAGAAATACAGAAGAAAATGAAGTCAAGAAAAAAACACTACAATACTGTAGTTCAGTCTTCTCTATAACACAGACCATAAAATGAACATATTTTTCAAAGACATTTTTGAAAACTTCAGGAGATAGAAAATTCACCCCATCTGCCAGCAAGCTGTTTCAACATTTAATTGTTGTTAAATACATGTTTTATTATGAAGATAAAAGAGCAACTGCAAAATGCCAGAAGTCTGAATATGCACCAAGTGAGCTTTAAAGCCACTCTATAGGGACAGCAAAGGGGATCATAAACTCTGGAATACTGGACAGAGCCAAGCTGATGACCAATAAAGCTGATGTACATTTCTATAGTTCCACTGATTTGTGGGGAGAATGTTTATAGAGAGGTATCAAACCAAAGCTGAATATCCTTTCAATTAACTACACACAAGAAATCAGGAGAGTCAGCTTTATCAGATTGTTGTTGCCTTAACGAGCCCATTTCAAAACTCTCTGCCTGTGCTTTGACCTTAAAAACAACACATTTACATCCTGCCTGATAGGAACATCTTGTTATGGAACCACCAGAAACTTCCTGACAACTTTCCCTGCTTCAATCCCTTATCAGCAAAGCTTGTGGAAACTACAGAATATGATCTTCATTAGAGGTCACCCTCCAATACCTCCATAACAGAAAAGTGAGTTCACATGAACATTTTATGAAACCAACAAGGAAAAAGCAATATGAGCATAGCACTGTAAATTGTTTGTGACTGGTGCTGTAGTTGTTAAATGCAGCTCATAAATAGCTGAGATAATTAGCAGGCTCATGCCCAGCAGGAAGTGTTGGCAAGTGTTAATGGGCTGCCCACAGAGAGCCCTTCTCAGGCCACTGAAAAGGCAAAATTCACCCAGAAATTCTCCTAAAGGCACTGGGGCCTCTTTGTACAGTCATAAATCCAAAATTCCACGGCTGTTGGATCATCTCATTTTGAAGGGGTCTTTCCTTTTTATTTTCTTCTCAGTATCTTCTATACGGAGTGCTTTTCCTCTAAGTCCTTGTAATCTTTTTGTGCCTGGGGAAACCCCAAAGTAGATGGAATATCACCTGTTTAAAGGGCCAACAGCTGTGCTTATCATGGAGCTCAACACCCTCTGCACTTGCAAGGCCTAAAAGTATGTATGACAACAAATTAGTACTTTGTTAAATGACATGATGCCAAGTTTCAGGCCTAGACAAATTTCTTCAGAGTTATAAATCCCTGACAAAACTTGTTTGCAGAAGAGATTATTATGTCCTTGTCAACAGCAACGTTACACTGCTCTGTAATTCAAAAATAATAATGCAATATTTCCATCACTGCTGGCTTAATTCTGTGCAGTAATGATTTCTCCCTTCCCTCACCTTTGGGATATGGGCTTGGCAAGCAGTTCAGTTACAGCAGGACAGTTAAGGACCTTGTCACTCCATAGAGCCAGCAGATAAAAACAAATGACAAAACTCACCAGTTGTTCACATTTCACGAAAGATGAGTGCAACCTGAAAGACTGAGCAGTGTTGTAGCAAAAACAACAGAGAGATCAGACTGGAGAAAGGTCTGTAAAAGCAGCTTAGTTGAGTCTAAAGTTGTCTTTTCATTATCAAGTCCTTTTTGGCACAGATGAATGATAAGAGTATTTAACCCCTTCAAGTCTCACTGATTTTATTATACCATAAACAGCCATGTGGACCAGGATACCATTGATATCACCACAAAAGATGAGCACATGACAGGAACAGGGGCTGTGGTGCACCCTGACTGGTAAGACTTGTGCAAGATGATGCCCAGCTGGAGCAGGAATTAATCTGCCTACAATCAAATGCATCAGCACCTGAGCTGTAATATGCTGGGCCCTCCAGATGTGCACAGGTACATAGATATAATTGCCTGCTGCCTTTTTAGAATCTCTGAATTTCTGGGACTCACAGAAAGATTGCAGAAAGCTCCTTCTTCCCCAGTAGACCAGGTAACAAAAGGCAGCCTTAGCTGGTCTCTAATATGCTGGGCATGATTACCAACACAGATTTTTCCCATTCTCAAACACGTTTAGTTTACAAACACCTATTTGCCTGAAACAAAACTCAAGATATATTTACTGACTTTATAGGAGCTAAGAGCATCTGTGATGGATGCAGAGTCTGCCAAGGGGGTTTATTAATACTGTGGTATAATCAGATCACTATAAATGGCTCTGGTAGAGCCTGTGCATTCCTTGTGGGATGTGCTGGGCTGCTGCCTTTGCTTTGCTTCCAGGACAGCTCTCTTCTCCCGTTAGGGTGGGAACAGCTCATTTCTCTCACTGTTCACTCCTTTTTGCTCATTTGCAAACATCAGGATGACAACGCCAAACAAGGAGAGAGAAGACACACAAACACACACTCCCGTTTCTTAGTTCATGAATTAATCACTCATTTTTCCACTGCAATCAACACTCAGATCCTTCTCCTTGAGAAGGGCATTGGGTAGGATTTCATTGTTTCTAAAAGCAAAGAAGTTTTTGTTTCTAAAAGCAAAGATGGACAATCAGGACTTCCAGGGCTAGTTGGGACGGGTTGTGTATGTGCGTTTACACTTTGTTCTTAAACTGGGTGTAAGGGGAAGAAATTCTGTCCCACATCTCTGTTCAATTGCACCAGGCCCCAGCCCCACCACCTAAATCCTCCTGCCCAAAACACCTCCCCTCCATTTACCTCCCCAAAACCCTGCCAGACTCCCGCCCATCCCGCCCAAAGCTCTTCTTCCAAAATGTCAGTCTTTCCCTTCTCCCATTTTTCCTCACAAAGATTCTCTGTACACTAACCTGATACCCAGTTTGCCTACACAGATATGTTTTTCCAACTTCAAGGTTTTATCAATAATATATTTTGCATTTCATTCCCCCAGACATTATAATTGCCTCTGAAAGAAATAAAATACAAAGCTTTACCAGGACAAAAACTATTATTGGGGCATTTGCATTTAAGCTTATAGTTGAATTTGATGTGAAAGAAAATCATTGTGAATGGTGTTTAACTTGAAAATGCTGACAGCAATAGCTGCACTAACAGGCCATAGCAGTTCTTAAGAAAGTTAATTTTATATGACTCATTTCTACTTTGGAAATTTTTACGTTGCCAGTTTTTAGCTTGGGCACATTTCACTTTGATATTTTTGTACTCTTTTTAATTACAGTCAATCCTATTTAAATTATTATTTTAAAAATTAAGTAATTTTAACTTTGAATATTTTGAAACTGTACATTTACAAGCTACTACATTGTAATAAAATGTGCTAGTGGAAGTCTGCTATACTTCAAAAGATGCAAACCAACATTGCAAAATGCTGTGTGGTTTCAACCCATATCTTGGAAAGAATGGAAAAAAACCACAAACCGGAAGAAAAAAAACACAAAAAACCCCATCATAACTAACCAGCCAACTAACAACAAAAACAAACAAAAGAAAACCAAACTCAAAAGGTCACTTTTATGGATGAGCTACAAACAAGAAAAACAGGAATGTGGCCTCATCATTGGCATCAACTCTATTCCTGATTTTAAACAATCAGTGAAAAACCTTGCAGTGAAAATATTAACACATTCTGTTTAAGGGAAAGAAAAACAACCAAACTAAACCAACCAAAAAAAGAAACTACAACCCACAAACAAGCTGATGACCTTTTGGGATACAATTTCATCTAAAACTGGTCCAACCTTGCTGCCCCAGCAGGGTCACCCCAGAGGACACAGCACAAGATTGCACCCAGATGGTTCTGGGGCATCTCCAGTGAAGGAGACTCCACACTCTTTGCATGCAATCTGTTCCAAGTGCTCCAGTTTTCAGAGTTTGGGATCAATTTCTCAGACTTAGCTGGTTACAGAAGACAAATCTTCCTAATCTTCCTATTAGCAATATTTCACATGGAAATGAGAGATACAGAGGAAATATGAAGCCCTAATGTCTCATGTCAAGAGTAATTTTTTTGATAAAACCAGACTTTAAATTATATATTCAAACTACTGATAGACACACATGAAAATGTTCCTGCTGTCACCATCCTGTGCTATTCTAACTTGCTGTAGAAAAATAGGTCAGTACTTGTATAAAAAAATTAAATCCTTACTTCAAGACTACATTTTCTAGATTTTTTCTCATTTCTTGCTCAGTGGGGTTTTACTCAGTTTTTATCAAGTTCAACTATGACAGGGAATCCTTAAAAATAATACATTATGGAGCTGAAGATGGCAACATTTACAATTTAGCTTTATTGGAATTTTACTATATTTTGATAGATGACAGCTTTAATGATTCAGTGCATGGTTTATGGTAGAAAACAGTAAGGCAGTAACATAATTTTCTGCTCTTTCCAACGATCTGTATCCAAAGAATTCAGAAAACAAGCGAGTGTACTTCATAATCACGCCAAATTTATTTTCTGGGTGAACTCTCAAATGTTAAAGCTCAAGTACACGGAGTGGTGTTGCCATGGCAACCCGAGATGAGCCCGTGTTTGTAAAGCACACTGGTGTCCCCTGCACACCTGTGAGGCACAGGGACAGCCCAGGCTCCTGACAGGAGGCAATTCAGAGCATCATCAGCCCCGAGACTGCTCCTGGCGAGGCCAGGGGACATTGCTGCAGCCATCAGGCTGTGACAACCCTGCGTATGATCCATACAAGGTCAGAATCACAACCTTGGTTAGACTGGAAAAGACCTTTAAGGTCACCCAGCCCAGCCATTCACCCAGCACTGCCAAGGCCACCTCTACACCGTGTCCCCAAGTGCCACAGTCACACAGGTTTTAAATACATCCAGGGGTGGTGACTCCACCACTGCCCTGGGCAGCTGTGCCACGGCTTTCAGTGAAGAAAAATTCCTTGCATCCAATCTAAACTCTCTCTAGTGCAGCTTAAAGCCAATTCTTCCTGTCTCACCACTTGTTATCTGAGAGAAAAAACTGACCCCACCTGGCTGAACCTCCTTTCAGGGAGTTGTAGAGAAGATAAGCCTAAGCCTAAGCCTCCTTTTCTCCAAACACCATCTCCCTCAGCTGCTCTTCCTAAGCCTTGTTTACTCCTGCTTCTAGGGCCTAAATGAGAAAGCCTTCATTTGCCCCAAGATGTAATATCAGAAGATTTAGTGTTGCTATAGCTATAGGCGGAGTAGAGCGGTAATATGTTTGGTGTCCTTTGACCTTTTTTTTCCTAAATCTCCTCTGAAATAAGCTGTCAAGTTTGAGAAATGTCAGAGTTTGGTCATTTGAGTCTGCCTGGAGGTGTAATTTTGCATGGTGTACAATTCCTGTGAATTTATCAGAACATGTTTTTTCACACATAGTCAATATGGTGTGACATTCAGCATCCTGAGTCCGCCAATGTCTACACGCTGAAATGAGTTTATGATTTCTCTTACAAAGAAAATCTGAGATGTGTTAGTTCAGGTCAACAAAGGAATCCTCAGTGGATTCCTGAGGATAAAAATTAAAGGAAGCACCCCTTCTTTCTGCATTTCCTCTGCACACCTATCTTCTGGCAGTTCTGCCACAGGTTTAAGATCTGTGATGAACTACATCTACACGTAGAGCTTCACGTATCAGTAATGTATGTGCTGTCAGTAGCTCTCCAGAAGAATTTCACACTTTCATTTAAGCCCTTGTGGAACTAAGCCACAAAAGCAGCCAGATCTGATGATGTTTTCAGCCAGGTCCTACCCAAGCGTGACCAAATCCTTGGGAGAACAGACACAGCTGCTTAGCCTGTGGTTTAATCTTCAGCCTCTCTCTGATGGTCTCCCAATCATTATTTAGGGAAATCTCTCAGCCTTGCTCTGCTGTATGGAGATGAGGGCATTGCAAGAAATAAACTGGATAAGTCCATTATCCTAAAGACTACCTTAATTTTCAGTCTCAGCCTGATCCGGTCATTTTTGACACACTCAAGTTGACAGTCAAACTTCCATCTATGCACAACTTATCACAGACTGCCAGTAGACTGAACTTATTAATACTGTTAGTCTATACACATTTCTCAAGGAATAATTTCTTAAGAAGCAACCATAACACTTCTTGACCACTTAGAGAAGAGCATGATACACACCTTATAATCTAAAAGAAAACCAGATCAGCGACTGTAGAGGAAAAACTTCTCATAAACCTTCTTTATACTTGGCCAGGGTTGTGCATAGCTATTACAGCTTAAATTGTTTATGCTGTAGAACTTTTGATTTAGAGACATTAGCAGTTGAAGAGAAGCAAAGTGTGCATTATGACAAGAACAAAGAGGACATATTCAAGAAACATATAGCTTAGCACACTGAGCTGAAGAAGGCTATAAACCATGTAACTGATGCTTAGAGGTATCGCAGCAATTCCCTGCTAAAGTGGGAACAGTGCATCAACAGAAGGGCTGATGGTTTCTGCTAATTCAGCTCTATACCATCAGATAAATGTGGGCTGATGATCCTGGGAGATGCTGGAGGCCCAGGTACACACCCTGGACAGGACAGCCAGTGATGTTTGGGACCTTTCAACAAAGTAATGGCAATCGGAAAATGACAATCTGCTGACAGCAAAAAATGTTAAATAACAAATGCCACAGGAAAGCAGCTGTGGATGATCAGTCACAGAGCATACTTTGCTTACTGGCTTAATATGTACAATTGCTTCCTCTCCAATTTTCTTTAAAAAGCACTATTAATCCAAAATATCCCAAGGAACAGTGCTAGGAGAAGTCTAAACCTTCTGTCCCTGCTTTCAGCTATAAACCAGAACACGTCTATATTCATGTCATAGCAGAACTTGTTACAGCCTCTTTAAAACTGGGATGATACATCAATTACAATACTGGAATTAATTCTGGAAAGTTACTCTGAAAAGTTGACAATTCACAGAATCATGAAAATGTTGGCTGGCAGGGACCTCACAGGGTCACCTGCTCCAACCTCCCACACAAAGCAGGACTGCTGCCAAGAACAGATCAAGTCACCTCATTCTTAAGCTGAACTCATCAAGCATTCAATCAGAGCTAAAGGGTTCAATATAAACACAAATGTATGCCATTGCACTCCCTTTCTTTCCTCTGCTGCCAATACATCTGTTTCTTGGTAAAAATAGCATCAGTATGCAAAAATAAAAACTCTCAGACCTGTAATATAACCAGTTGTTAAAATTCATACAGACATTTTTGCTTAAAAAAAATACAATACAGAAAAGAGACAGAATTGGAAAAAGAAATGAAAAGTCTTAACACACAGACATAGCAGCCATGGCATGAAAAATTCATTTCCATTAATGAGACGTGGTAGTCCCCAGGCCAGCGCCCCTTGTATGTGAACCATGTTAATCAGATTGTATGAGCATTTGCTGGAAACTCCTGGGACAGCAAGCAACTATAACTATAGAGCAAGCACAGCAGATTAGCAGCTTGCTAAAAACTGCTTGACTTGTAACCCTTGAAGCACAGGAATGATGCAGGTTTGCTGAATTACCGATAAATGAAGCATTTCATTTATTTGTCCTGTATTTGTTGCAGTCTTCGACGCAATTTCCACATCACCAAAACGTGGACAAAACTTCTTTCTCAGGAGCAGCTTTATGTTAGAAAGCACAGAATAAACACACAAACAAGGTCTGTGTCACACATGCTTCTGGCACAATGCCTTGCTATTGCTATCCTACATCTCCAAAAAACCCTTCAGTAACTGCAGCTGGGTTGGAGTGGGATGGAAACACAAGAGCTCCCACCAGGACTCACTGCAGGAGCTCTGCAGGTTTGGATGAGTACAGCTGGACCTAGAGCAAGGCTGAGCAGGAGAGCAGGACCTGGTCTTGACCAGGCAGACTTCTTCTTTTAAGAGGTTCTATTCCCTGAACCCTTCAGCCTGAGGCAGGAAAACCATCTGGATTCAGGTTTTCCTTCCTTCATCTGCCACTTAATACATTTAATTGCTTCCTAGCTTGGGCTTCATCTGCTGCATCATTCCAGGGACACAAACAAAAGGAAACCTGCGCTACCTAAGACAACTTCATTTTAAAAACATTTGGTTTGAGAGTTTTGAGGAAATTTCAAAGTTATCAAGGTTTTTATTGATTTTATTCCCAGCCTAATTTTAATCTTAGTCACCAGCTCACACTGTCTGTGCAGAGCCAGGAGTCAGTAAGAAACCAGTGACTCAAAAAGCCACCCTTCAATTGAAGGGAATCAATAAGCTAATTTCCAAAGAACATAACCTGGCAATATTCATGAAAATATTATCCATAGCTGACTCTGAAAAGGAATCCCAAGAAACAAACACGCTATTAGTGACGCTCAATAATACAAACTATTAAATTCTGCAAAGTACTATATGAGTATTTTCAACATTATACAGATAATTTTGATTCAAAATATGAATTACAGTCCAATTGCCTGCCTTTTTTTTTTCTACCTACAATACTCAGATGTCTTCTTGGAGGAAGAAGAGAAGACTTCATAAAATAAACAAATGTATAATCAACCATCATTCATATGCAGCTTCTGTCTCTCTGCAGGCCCCTGGGAAATTGTCTAGATCACTATAGTGACTCTCAGTATGGCCTTGGTCTCTTCTGCCTTTCTTCCCTTTTGAAATACAAATTTTAAAAAATAAATAAATATAAAAATAGGGATAAAGATTCTAAACTCCACAAGGATCTGTATATTTTTTGACTTGAAAAAATGAAAATGAAATTTTTCAGTTTCCCCAGAAATGTCATTCAAAACTGAGCATACTCTGCTTTACCTTACATGTTAATTATTTCTCTTAGAAATAAACAATTCCTCACTAAAAATGTGCATTTTTATTAAATTTGGGGTTTTAGTGGGAATATTTCCCTCACAAAACAGCTTTTTTTATACATGACCTAATTCTAAGCTGGGGGGAGGGGGGGTGGGGAAAGAGAAGTCAGATGAGGCCCATGAGGAAGAGGATAAGGACTTGCAAATCAAAAAAGCAGCAGCACTTCCTTTATCTCTATTTTTTTTACAGGGAAATGTCTCCCACTGAGCTTCATAGTACAGTGCTTTTCATGATTTACAGCAAGGAAAGAGGCAAATCAGTCTCCAGTGCAAAGTCACCCAAGCTCATGAAAAATTTAGAGTGACTAAATTTATAATTAAAATGAATCAAGAATTGATATTAGAAAACAGTTTGCACATTAACAGAAATTCAAGACTGAAAATCTGAATGCTCTTCTTTTTTTTTTGTTTTTTTCCCAACAGCAAACTCACAGAATTTCCTCTATTTTAGATATAGGACATACCTGTAATTTCTTTATGTATTAAGGGTATTTAGAAACACAGTGAACTATATTAAGCATGTCTCATAGCTTTTGTAATTTATTTATGAACCGGGGCATTATTAAAAATAAATGATCTTCAATAGCACTTAAAAGTAAAGCTGTTTTGAGACCAAATGTTAGGCAAATGGCATGAAAATGTAAAACTTGGGGAGTCACATAGCACTGCTCTATCACAAAATATTTACATTACCAAAATACAGCCTGAAACGACCAGGGTTGTTATAACACAAATAAAATCATTACAATTGCATAACATGTATTGGCTATCAGGATGTTAGCTAATTACTCAATTTTCCAATCTCTTTTACAAAGTATCAAGCCATGACTCTGCTTCACCCAGACAAAAGGCTGTAGCTGCTCTGCCACACGTGACAAAGGGCTTGGCCTGAATATGGCCAGAAGTTGCAAGTTCCATTACCCATTTTCAGACTTTTTTACAAAATTCTCAAATAGAACCATTACAAGGTCATGCCCAAAGCCCACCACATTGAACGTAAAGACAGTAACCCTACAGTGACCACTGTGCCACATCTGTATGTAAGTAACACATAAATGCTTCATAAATCTATTTTGGACCTGTAATTCATTTCCATTTTTCTCTTACTTTCAGATCCTGGAAATAATTAAGCCTTCAGCGAAACCAATAAAATATTGCGTGGTGTCTCAAAACCACACCGGATTTTTACCTTCCTCTGCTAAACTTAGTCCAAAATAATTGCAGAGAATACAATTATCTACCACAGTCACCATCTGGGACATGAAAGCAATCATTTTAATTATTGCCATTGTAACTTGGGACCCACAAAGACCATTTCCTGGGCTACATATGGAGTTTATTTTTATGGATTTATGTCAAAACAGGTGGATGCAACATCTAAAAAGGCAGTTGGCTAAATGCCCATAAACTTTCCTACCTAGTGCAGACTACCACAAACAATTGGAGAACTGAATTTTATATCCAAGCTGGTTGTTAAGCTGGTGGGTGATTTCAAAAACAAAATCAGCACTGTTCTAAAGCCCTTTCATGTATCATTGAAGTAGCTATCATTGAAGTAAAGAGATGGCTTTGTTATTAGAGATGAAGATTATCAAAACCAGTAATTTTACTGACTGTATTGGGAATTTTGTTTATGGAAAAAGGAGAATACCCTGGGCACTTTTATTAGAGTAGATACCTATGAGGATGCACCTCTAGCACAAGCTATCAAAGTTAAAATGGATTTATCCAGCAGAGCCATCTCCCAGAAAAAGAGCAAAGGAGGACTGCAATCTAATTAAATTAATGAAAACCAGAAAAATAAATATATAGGGAATGAAATGTAGAGAGAGTATTAACTTAAGAGCTTTTGAATACAGCACTGGAAAAAGCTACTTAAATGCCTTTGAAGATAGTTTGAATCTGGTTTACCAAGGTCAAAATGACTGCAACATGAGTAAAAAATTGGAAAACTTACTTAAAGTGGTAGTAAGCAAAATCTTCTTACAGCCCTATCACAATTTAGGCTTCTCACAGCTGAATAAAACCTGAAAGGACTCTCATTTAATGAGCTCATCAGACCTGAGTCATGATGTGAAAGTGTTAAGATTACTAATGAATGGAATTCCCAGCCTGCAGGTGTTTGAGAGGATCATCACTTCCTTCATCCTGACACAATTAACTCCTCCTGTGGGCTGCAGACGCTGCTTAACTCCCATCACTATCAAAGGAAATCAGTTTGGTCAGCTCCCCCAAACTGAGCTCTGAGTCCAGCAGAACTGAGCCAGCAGCAGCTTTCCATCCCACAACGTACCCTGAATTACAAGATAATAATGGTGGTGGTTTTCTGGTTTGCCTCATTGTTTGTTTAAACTCATAAACTGGTGATCATCAAGATATCTCACTATTTACTGCCACTATTTTAATAAATGATAAAGATCAGTTCTGGACTGAGATGAGCTCAAAGCCAGTCTGTTGGCCAGAAGATCTGCCTTTTGTAAGCCAAGATCAACACAACCCATCCAACTAGCAGGGCTCCCTGGTAGGGCTGGGGGGTTCTGGAGCAACCCCAACCAACTGTAACCACTCACTGCTACACCTGGATCCCATGGATGTTTCCAAAGATGTCCATGACCACTATAAACACACTCTAATAACCTACTGAGGCTGGGCAGAATGCTCTTCTACTACCTGACTAGAGCCAGATCTTACCGTCCTTCTTCCATGAAGATTTCACATCTGCAGATTTCTTCTCTAAATTAAAATGATACTTGCTTTTTGCTGGACAACACACTCCAATCTTAATCCTCTGACCATTCTAATTGCTTTGAATGAAATACCATTAAGGGTTGAAAGCAAACACACAGCTGAAGTATTTAAGCATCGAGATCTAAATCCCACTTTTTGGCACTTTTTGCTACAATAAGCATCCAGATCTAGTTCTTTTTTAAGATTTACCTGCAGCATACTGTAGAGTGCAAGGATTGAGTTAAATCTTTTAAAAGATGATACAAGTATTGAGCTAAATTGAAAACAATCATGACCTTACATGACCTTACCAGGAATATTCTAATAGTAATGTTTATCCACAGCAATGATCTGGAGTAGGTCTTCATCCCATATGGAATATTTCACCATTGAAAATAAAAACATCTTTGCCATGCTTTGAAACTAAATAATTAGAATTAGATAAAATAAGCTTAATTATGCCCAGAACAATCAAGACTGACTGCTTGGAGGGTGTGAGTCCCTCAGTCCATCTGCTGAGTACATTCACTGCTTTTCTGGCACTTCCTTGAAGTCATGAAGTGAACACACACACACAGAGGTTAGAAACACTTCAAAATCATGTAAGCAGATGGTGATACAGCAGGTAATAATTTAATTACACAGCTCCTAGAACATGTTTCCAAAACTCCCCCCCACCCCAAAAAAAAAACCCACAGAAAGAGGGAGGGAATTAAGAATGTTCAGGCTGATCTTTTCACTGCAGGGCAATAGCTTTTGTTGCATAGGCACTGATATTCTGCAGCTGGAAAGAGTAATAAACAAGCAGCTCTATATCATGTTTTACTCCTAACACAACATTTAAGATGGAAAAAATAAAAATTAGCACGATAAAGTATAAGTTTTCCTTCTAGACAAGAAAATAACAGCAACACCAAAACAGAAAACTTATCTTTAGTTTTGCGGGTATAAAGAGGTCAGAAAGATACACACACACATCTGCTCTTGCTCCTATGCAGAACTCTGATACTTCTGAAGTGTGAAAGCAATGAAGAAATGCTGCTCTTATTAATTCTTCATTTCATGCAGAAGCACAGAATCCCATGGACATGGAGCAGCACAATAGAGATGAGATATCAGAGTTGAACTGAGCAATTGAATGAAAATGAGAGAAAAGCACTGAAGAAAAATACAACAACAAAAAAATCACATATCCTAATATTGTGTTTTCTACATAACACCTATGAAGGCTGAAAGAGAAAAAAGGCTCTCCTGAAAGCTCTTATGGAACCTTCATGTTTTAAACAAGGAATTTCTGTGACAAAGAGGCTGAAGATGATGAGATAAACACTGAGGTACACAAGGTTTGACTGGCATTTTAAATCAGTGGTGCTGAGTCATACTAACTTAAAGAATGTGAAATTACATCAGAGATGCATCAACATTTGCATTGTGGGCATAAATTAAGGCATAAAAGTGTAAGGAAGCTAATGCAAATGAATTTGAATAATCAGCAAATTGTCACTGAGACTCAGCACGTTCCGGCCCCTGCTGGCATTATGGGATGTCTTCTAGTGAGACATTAAGATACAGGCAGAAAAAAGGAGTGTTTGATATAAGGTAGAATTAATGCTTGTGGAATTACTCCAAAAAAATACAAGTTTATACATAATACTTTAATTTTGTCATAGAAGGGTGTATTTTGTCCTTATGGAAAGGTCAAATGGCTTTAAGAGTCACAATATCTGAGTCACAAAGTGTAAGTAGTGATTTATATATATATATATATGTGCATAGAGACATGTATAAAAGAAACATCATAAAAATCACTAGTTGAATTTTTGGGTTATTTTCATTCTGACTTCAACTGCCATAACTGGCTGCCTAATTGGAAGTAAAAAACCTAGGCTTATGATTTAGGCAGCTCATAATGCAAACTTTCATTGTATTATTTTTTTATTAGTTCCATTTCTCAGCAAGCTCTGAGATTATGGAAGTTGGGTTCTGGATTTTATAGTACTACAAAATAACATATGAAATATTATTTAGCATTAAATTTTGTAAACAAGTAAGATAAGGTCTCTCCAAATTGTGCACCTAGTTCCAACTTGGGATCAACTTCTCTCTTAGAATGCACAGCAAATTAAAAACCAGCACAGCATCCTGGAGTGTCACCCTGTCTTTGTTACACACTTATTTTTTCCTATTTTTTACTGAGTAGGTAAATGAAAGAGAGGTGAAGCATTTACGATTGTTTTCTATAATTCCATCTTTTGATTCTCACAATTTATTTCCCTATAAGTTATCAGAACAGAAATATCACAAATGTCACTTGGATGTAGAAACATCAAAATCCCCAGCATCACTCCAGCTAGGTTTATGATGTATAGCTTGAAACGCTAAATAAACTCAGAAATATATATTAAAATAAACCTCATAATGAAAACAATAATAAATACAATTAAATTCTGTGCTGTGCTTGTCATTTGAAAAGGAAGTTCAAATCAAATTTTAATAAATATGATATATGAGTTCAGAGTGTAATAGTGCCTTTACCACATAAGATAATTACTTTTTTTTTTAATTGAATGCTGTCTAATGAAGCTTTACCTTACTTTTTAGACTACCTACACAAGAGTGTTTTGGAAAAAAAATCTGAAGTCAGAGTTTAATTAAAATTCTCTGCGTGTCCTAGGCTGTTGTTGTCTGGGGGTTTTTGGTTGCTTTTGGGGTTTTTGTAGGAATGCCTGATGTTTTGTACACAAATTATCCACTTTATTAAGTATATTCAAGTATACATGCACACTATATATGTGCATGCATTTTCTACACCTATATACAGAATAAGTGTAAGCTATCATCCTGTATTTTCTTAAAAAACTATACAACCATGGAACCACTTTTGTGGCAACAAATACCTTATTAGAAAATAAAAGTGGCGGTAGGAACTACCAGGTTTCAATGTTTATTGGCAAATATTAGGCTTCTGACTAATAAAATAACTCCAAACAGCCCTTAAGGTGCTGCAGCTGGACATGTGAGGAACAAGCTGAGGGAAGCTCTTGCTAGAAGGACAGCCAGCTCAGAAACAATGTGTTCTGTCCTCTAGAAAAAAAAGAAAAAAACCCACAAAAATACCCCAAAAAAATGAAAACAATCCGAAGTGTAAGAGCTTTACCTAAAGGAGATGTCCATATTTATATGAATATAAAGACAGACATGGTAGATGCAGGTGTCCAGTCCCATGGCCATCCCTACAGCAGCAGCTCAGTGGCTGCCTCAAGGCACCCCTGCCCAATATTGGGCATCAAATTGAGTGAGTTTGCCTCAGAAAAGGAGCAGAAACTAAAGCAAGAGCCACCTGGTCTGTTCTGTCCACCATCAACTGCAACAGATGTGGTGCAAATGAAAGTGCTGTTAAGTTTTCTGATGAACGTTTATCACCCAAAAGTTACATCATGGCAGTGAATAGTGGTAAGCAGCCATGAGAAAGCTCAGGTAGAAGAAAAACGCCAAAAATACTAAACAAGCTTCTTTTAAAAAAATTAAAAGTTGTTTATTTTTAAAGCTCCCTTGAATGCTAGAGACCCTACAAAGAATAAGAGGCCAGACATGCCTGATATAACTCAGACAGGGCAGGCCAGGGAAGAGCCAGGCTCAGCATCAAACACCACCATCACCAACTCTAATTGGCTTTTAAACGGTGCTGACTTGATTGATGTGTCCCTTCTGATTTACCATATACTGTTTTTTTGGTTCTGTGAAGAGAAGTTAAACACGTGGAAGAGAATAATGTGTCGAGCAGGAGATTAGTTTTACAGCCTGTATGTTGAAGTGAATAAATTGTACTTTCATTAACAGAAGTAGGCCACACACAGGAAAAGTCATTGGATTCGCTTCACTGGTGAACTGGAGCAACAATATCTGATTAGAAAGCCTCAGCAGTTCAAAAGTCTTTAAAGACAGGTCCAGTGGTTATACAATTAATTTTTAATGATATTGTTCCATCTGGGAGATTTACTTCAAGTGCCAAATGGGTTCCCTGAGCTGAAGTATTAGCTTTAACAAACCTGACACATCTACAATCTGTCTAGTATCTGCTTAAAATACTATTATAAAAGTTTATGGGGAGATGCTCTCCTTATTTGTGCTTTCTTCTTCTCCAGCAGTTTTCAAGGTCCTGTAATGAATCCATAGTAGGAAACATTAGCAGCAGTAAGTTAGGATTTTTTTGGTTTGGTTTTTTCTGGGTTTTTTTTTTTTTTTTTTGACAATTTGGAAGATCTGAGAGTTCGCTAACAGTCATACAAAAATATTATGAAAAATTGGGTTTTATTTCAGCTGGATTATATAACGAACCATCCTTTTGGAAAAAACATTCAAAATCAATGATTCTGATTCCATAAATAGAAATGTATCATTTAAAAAAAAAACATATCAAAAGTAATTCCCATAAAACTTTTTTATAACTTTGCCCACTTTCAAAACTGAACAGGGCTTAGAAACTAAATTCCTTTTTCTCAGAATTCTTTCTAAATATTGCCATAAACAAGTTATTTTTTCATTCCAAGTAACACACGGCTGATTCTGCTGTTAAGCGCAGAACCCAACTTTCAATCTTTAAGCACAAACAAAATAAAGAAGGATTTCCTTCTTTTTCTTAGAAATATTAATATATGTTACATTTGTTGTATCAGCACTGATTTTTATTGTTATCCAAGTACAGCAACAATGCTGGGATTTTATATGGAAATTCAAGATAATTCAGAATGGTATTTAAGTGCATACTTTCACATACTTTTAAGGACTTTTGTACAATTAGAACAAACAAATTGCTGTAACACTGCTACATGCCTATGTTTTTTTGAACAGGCAGCCTCTGTTCTAAAAATGTTTTTGTCTCCAGGGAAAAATCTACATTTCTTCAACTTAAAAAATATGCACATGAAGCTACTGAGCTGTATTTTGCTACTGTATTTTTACTCAAATGACAATACTGAGGTTTAAAAATAATCAAGCAGACCTCCAGTTCCTATTCTGAGTAGCAGGATCTTTTTTCTATGACCACAGGCTTCATGACATGAAAGCAAAGAGCAGCAATTGCTGGAAACCAGCTTTGTAGGATAGAAAGCTTTCACCCACATTTTTTGGTGAAACAAATAAACAAAAAAAAAAAAATCACCAAACTTCATTTCTAAAACTGGGACATATCTGTGGAAGCAGGGAATCCTGTTTCCTTGACCCAGAGTGTATTGCATGACTCATATTTCACAGAGCAGCTCCAAGAGAGACGGGAAAGAGACCAAGCTGAACCTCTGATTCAACAAGTGCTTAATAAGGATGATCAGACTGAGAAGGAAAATTTTGAAGCTGGGGAATCTCTTCAAAAAAATATATTGAGAACTTAATGCAAAAAAATCCCACTAGCAGGTAGCATTGCTAAAATTCAAATTGTTATTATCTAACCTAGTCTCATATTTTCCCTTTTAAATAATAATGCCTCCACCATTGTGACTTTCGGTTTGTGCAACAGACAACCTAGCACAAAGCTCACAGAGCATTTTTTGATCCACTTCTTTCCCCACAGAAACCATTGGAAAGCAGCTGATCCCAATTCTTGTATCAGTTTCTTTCCTTTATAAAATATGTAAATGCTTACCAAACTTACATTTTAGAACAGATGTACATTTTACAGTCAGCAAACAGAAGCTTTTCATGGATAAAATGGCACCTATGCCATTTATGAAAAAGACATCTAATATAGCTGAAAGGAAAGAACATGAATAACCGAATTTTGTGTTATTTCTACTTCATCAAAAAACATTAAGAATTAAAAGTAGAGATTCGTGGTACCAGAGAAAGAATAGAAGAGTAAAAGATTATTCTAAAGGTCACATTATCTTAACAAAGTGGCACTTTCTGACAGTGTGACACTGATACAGAAATAATACACTCCATTTACCAGCAATTGCTCTGTGACACCTGCGCCCTCTGCACTCTAAACAAAGAAATTAGTGATTTTCTTCAAAGGTCACCCTGTGAGTGTGATATTTCTCTGCTGCTGAGGTGAGCAGCTCCAGCGCTCAAATCCTGTGCTCAGTTTTGGGCCATTTACTCAAAGACAGACATGGAGGGGCTGGAGTGTGTCCAGAGAAGGGAACAGAGCTGGGGAAGGGTCTGGAGCACCAGGAGGGGCTGAGGGAGCTGGGAAAGGAGCTCAGCCTGGAGACAAGGAGGATCAGAGGAGACCTTCTCACTCTGCAGGAGCCTGGAAGGAGATTACAGCCAGGTGAGTGCTGGTCTCTTCTCCCAAGTCACAAAACAGCAGGACAAGAGGAAATGGCCTCAAGTCTTGCCAGGAGGTTCAGATGGGATATATGAAAAATTTCTGCATGGAAAGGGCTGTGAAGCACCGGAAAGGCTGCCCAGGGAAGTGGTGCAGTGCCACCCCTGGAGGGATTTAAATGAAACGTAGCCGTGGCTCTTAGGGACATGGAGTTGTGGTGACCTTGGCAGTGCTGGGTTAATGGCTGGACTTGATAATATTAAAAATGTCTTTTCCAGCCTAAACAATTCTATCAAAAACAAGGCATTTGCCAATAAGTATCTAAGAAACATCTGATCTGGGCCCTGAAGCGAGCCTTAAAAATGTCACCAAAACTGAAACAACCTCTCCCCAGATGCACTTCTTTGTGCCACAGGACAAATTCTGTCTCTCTCGCACGGCAGCAGGCTACAGCATTTAAATCACAGATCCAGAATCTTTTCTGCTTTCCAGAACACAGCTATTTGAAGAAATGTTATCTCCTTTTAGCAGGCAGAAAAAGCAACAGCCTCCACTTCCCACGTGCTACTTGTGTGCATCAAAAAAACACAGACAGAGGCAGAAAGGAAACATCAGCTCCATCCCTGCCCGGCGCTGGATGTGAAATGCTGCACATCAGCCTAAAGATAGGCTTGTTACATAAGATACACCCAATGCTGGTTCATGGGAACTGTTCCATAACAACAGACCATGACAGCCCATTACTTAATGTGCCACTGAGCTGATGTGACTCAGATAATAACACGCAGGGAAATTTAACGCTTCCCAGCACACACTCTTCTTTCTACAAGAGTCCCTTTTCAAACCCTCACGGCAAAGTAGCTGCTCTGCCAGCAAGAAGTGGACCTGTATTTAAAGGTTATTAAAAGGGCAAGAATCAAGAAAATAACAAAGATCAGCTTGGCAAAGCTCAGTAATAATAATAAAAAAAAAATGTAATAATGCGCTGACATTTCTATAGAAGATGTGAAACTAAAACAGAGATGAAAAGATGAATAGAAAAGAACTCAGAGAACTAAATGCATGTTTTGTGAATAAGATATGTCTCCAGCAGTCATTCCCCATTCTGACCTTATCAATGTTTTCAGCTTATTCAGGCCTGTTAGAGCTATTTAACACCTAAAGAATCAACCCACTGGAGAGCTGTGAAAGCAAAGCATCTCACAGGAACCTGATTACCAATTTGGCAGAAAGTATTATTGCTGTGAAAAGCGTATTAAAAGGACATTCCTTTGAATATCTTGTCTCTCTAAATTTTTGAGGATCTGTGTTTCAATGAAGATCTTTGGGAGAAAGAATCTCAACATTTATTCAAAGCTATTATTTTGGTGAAATGGTATTAATCACATCTGTATCACACTGTCATAACATTGCGTTTGTGTAGCACAAACCACAATGTTCTTGCTCTTCAGTCTTACACTGAGATTTTAGTGGGCTTTATTGATCCTTGCACTTCTAAGCTTGAAAATTTGTGGAGAGGGAGGATGTGGACAAATCTGTTAAGGCAGGGTTCACATGCAAGACCTTGAAAAGAGAAAACTGAGCTATGCCAAATGCTGTCTGGAGAAGATCATCTCCCTCAGTCTGTCCACTTCTCTCTTACCCTAAGTCCATCATCTCAGCAATTTAACAGAGCCTCCATTACCAAGACAATTGAAATCCAAATCCATCTCTTAGAATAATGATGATATTGCAATGTGTAACCTGAGTGTTACTCCTCACTCATGTTCCTTCACACTCACTCCTCCTCCTTGTTGGAGAAATTTGTGAAGAGCATACGAAAAATTGTGAGACAAAAGAGAAAAAAGGCAGAAATAATTATTTCCTTCATTCTTGGTACAATGCTCTGCCTTGGAGCAATGAGCTGCTGTTCCAGGGGCTGCATATATATTTTGTACCGAGTTGCCACTGTATAAACTTGCAGACTGAAGCGCCCGAATGCTACATTCGGGTAGCAGCAAATACTGAGGTATCAGCAAATACTGAGCTCTGTACCTTTTTTTGAGCTACACACCTTCAAGAACCTGAAACTAAAGCTTTTTTAATGGATTCTTTCCACTTACAAGTCTCAGTTTCAATCCTTTTTTCTTTTCCAAAATCAAGCTGGTAATACTTACCTATCATTAAAATGAGAAGAACAAATTGATTAGCAGTTGTAAAGTACATTAATTTGAGATAATCAAATAGAATACAGTAGGTAAAACCAAAAAGTATGAAGACTTCATTGATGTAATACTGATCATCTAAATATATTCTTCTTTAATAAGTAATACTAATACTGTTTTTCACCAAGTCAGAAGGGTATTATTTTTCCTGAAAAACTTTTATACCTTATTACTGCAATCGCTTTTTTAATTTCATGCTCCCCTAACTTTATTACTGTTAATTTTACTCACTTAATTCTACCTATTTTCTACCATTCACTAGGAAAATTGACAGAACTTCCCAGGCTTCTGATAAATAAAAGTTTAATGGCTTTGTTAAAAGGGATATTTATGTGTACAGTATGCTTCTTACCACCACTGGAAGCCTTCTGACATCCTCCAATATTTATCTCCACAATTCCCATACAAAATCCTGCAGCCTCAGAGCAGAGGCCAAGGCAGAATGAAAGCAGCAGTGACTGGAGAGGCCCTGCTGGCTGTGACCCAAGGAACAGCCCCAGCCACCCCATCTCTTGCTGGTCTTGGTCTTCTGTCTAGAATTAGTATAATCCAGAGTTGATCAACATCCTGCACTTCATTATAATTACTGAGAAAATAATTATTTCCCTCCAATAACAGGGTTTTCTAAGGGAGAAAAGGATCAACTAGGAATTGTTCAAATACTCCTGTGATCTTTCTGCCAGGTTATGACTCAACAACAAATGTTGGACTTGTCTTTTAGAGGGAAAAAAAAAAAAAAGGTCCATGTCAGCCAAACTCCTACATGAAAGTGAAAGATGAATGTATTTATGTAGAATTCTCAATACCTTTTTCCTTTACTGTTCCCTTAATATTTGCAAAGTGAGGTTACAGAAGAGCTGTAAATCAGTGCTCTTTCAATAGCCTAATGCAGGCAGCTTTCTCATAGGCTTTATGCCTAATGGTGGGCTATACAATGAAAGCCTAATGTCTAAAACTGAGAAGATATTTATATTCATAATGTAAAGGAACTGGAGAATGAGTCTTTAGAATATTGTAGCTTTCAGTCATCTTGGCTTTAACTCCTGAACTAATGCTGGATTATTAGAAGAAAACTGCTCTATTTCCCTCTTTCACTCTGTATTAGCATGACAGTGGAAATAATACACTAAGGAACTAGAAAGATGTTATTGTACCGTGAGTCCTTATGGGTGGATTGTGGTGTATAAATTAATCTTTTCAATATCGGCAACTTCATCTGATGGCATTTTCCAAGCTTCTCCACTCAAAGCATTCCTCTAAAACAGCCAAACTCATTGTTCAATACTATCTGGCATTGTTTCACAGTTCTAATTATAAATTATACTCTCCACAAGCAAAACAGATTAGGAATATTTCAAGCTAAATGGGTGTAATGAGATACCTTTCCAGTTCCATTTGTTCTTACAAGAAGAAATGAAAAGCTAAATGCCAAAACCATGGCTCTCTGATGCTGCACATTCCAGGTTATGCTCATTTGTTGTTTCCTTCAGAAATAAACACACACAAAAGAGGACGACTGCTTAAAAAAAAAAAATAAAACCACCCTGAAGGAGACTATCTTAAGGGGTTTTTCTCTTTCAAACAGACAATTCCCTAGAAACAAAATTACTGTGAAGCTTCTGTTGTGGCAAAAAATGCCCTTTTGTGGGAGTACCCTGGCTCAACCATGCTATCCACTGGAGTTGATTATTTAGATTTAATGTTGCTTTGAGTTCTACCAGCATTTAAAAAGCAGCTTAGCCATGGGAGCTGTCAAAGTATTAGTGTGAATCTCTCTGGAGCAACACAGCTGAATTTTTCACAACCCTTTAAAACATTGTTTCACAGAGTGGAAAAGTAAAACCAGTTGTACTCAGCTTTTCTACACAAAGACGCTCCAAACTTTTCAGGTTTTTGCTTTCTTTCTTTTCACCTTAAAAACATGTTTTTCTTTCAGTAGAACACCAAAAAGACTTTATGGACTAAACCATCATGATCTTGATTAATGCAAGTGATTAAAACAACTGTCTCTCTGACCACAGACAGCTGATAACCTTCAACCCCAAGGCTGCACCTCCTCTGAAGAGCTGTGTGCTGCCTTTCATCTCTGCATCCTATGATATCATTTTAGCATTTGACATTGCTTAAAACCTGACTATTTCCCTGGTAATTGAGTTGCATAATATTCTCCCTCCCCGTCACCTTGCTTTCACACACCACAACTACGTGCATCCCCTCAGAAACAGAGCGAGCCACCCGGCATAGCTGGCTAATTGATGATAATATTTTAATTTGCTGGAATTGAAAGGAATGGCTGCCCAGACAGCATTACCTAAACCCACTAACTGAGACAGCATGTGAAGGACCTTGTGTCCCTAATGGCACACCACTGCATCAAAGACAAGCAGAGCAACAAACATCTTATTAAACAACAAGTGCAGAAAAGCAAAAGGCAGAAGCCTCCAGGGCCATGTTAATTATCTCAGGGTCGAAGTGCTCAGGAGCTGTCTCACAGACTCCCAGGCAGTCAGATGGCAGTGCCAGAGCAGTGAAGTCCCCAAGGTCCTGCAGTTACAGCACTGTCATATTTCAAATGACAGGTAATACTTAGGAACACGCCGACACTAACCTCCTCAATTATATTCAATGTCAAGGTTTTGGTGCTGAAGGAACTGCTAATTTTCAACATACACACTTGCTGACAAAAGGTACTTTATCAAAAAGGGAGTTTAGGGTATCTGCTGCAGATCCTTTCTGACACAGTGGGAATTCTGTCCTCCATGCAAGCTCTCCAAGGATGGAAATAAATACTGCCCTTAGTCAGGCACACAAACATCACAACATGCTGTGTTTGCTTTGCTGACAGACAGCGCCTTAGCACAGAAATCTCACTCTGCTATTAACAGCAGCCACGGACAAACAAATATTCTCTTGGTTTTTATTAGAACTTCCTCTAGAGGAAAAGGCCCAAGTGACTGTGGGCTCCTGCAATGCCCCAGGTGCTCCAAGAAGCAGGACTAAAAATCCTTCCCCCAACCCCTGGAGCAGCCATGCATGCACAGAACAATTCCAGTGCAATTACCAAGAAAAATGTAAGCACTGAATTTAAAGAGAAAGACACTTGAGCATGCAGACATGATTCCTTGTTTATTCCCATATTTGCACTTTGCAGATTTTAACTGAAAATACAATTAAATGAGCTTGATTCGACAGTCCAGAAAAGAGATTAGGTGGCAGAGATATGGCTATGGGTGAAGGAACATGGTCTCATTAGAGCTTCCTCTCTGTTCAGGCAGCTTCTCCCACTTGCAGTCATTAATATGAACTGGAGACAGATTCTGCTGTGATTTGCACCAATTTAAATCCAGAGCAACTCTTATCTGGCCTCCAATTTGCATTAATGGTCAGAGGCGGCACAGTGAGATGAAGCACGATGAAGCAGCACCATGTTTAGAAGGAGAAGGAGCAGTGCCCCAGCAGAGAGGCTCAGAATTTAAAGGGACACAGTGCAGTGTAAAGAGACACTTTTTTTTTTTCTAAAAAAGACCCCGTTAATATTAAAAGAACATTTAAAATTCTTTTAAAGTATTATAGTTACTTGCATTACTCTGACTTTTTTTATTTGCGTACAAGAAATTTCAATGGCTCATCATGATTATTTTTGCTAACATTTACAGTGCATTAACACAAACATCCAAAAATGCCATCTTCCTGCAGAACATGCCTGAATAGCATTTGACATTTTAGCAGTTACTTGGTCAAATGTTCAGACTAGAAGAGTATCAGATCTCCTCTAGTTTCCCTTGTCACACTGCAGAAAAACAGACAAATTTGGTTTTTAATTGGCAAATAAGAGCAGCAGCACCCCCATTTGTAACTGATACCAAGAGGACTGTGGCTACACTATGAACTTTTAGTGTCTCATGTTCATCCAAGAATTCCTGCAAAGCCCTGGGAGGAAAGCTGATACATTCCTACATCTCATATCCAAGAATTACTTCATAATGATTCCTGAATTGCCCATATTAACAATGAACCAACAACCAGAACCTGCCGAGGCACTAAAATCACAAAAGATCTCATTAGTCCTTCACTTTATTAATTAGGAGTGAAAGGGTTAAGGAAAATAGACCAACACATGAGATTTATATACCTGCATGTGCCTTTTTAACTTTATACAGATATTTTTCAATTGATCTGGCTGACCCTCTTCAAAAGAGCTGCTGGAGTAATAAACCCATATCCACTTGCATGAAAGGGAATATTTCAGCAACACAGGTTGCATTTCTTGGCAATATGTCTACAGATCCAGAGCTTGAAATTTGTGCTGATCCAGCAGATGGATTTCATAAAGCACTGTGCTCTTGTACAAACAAAACCAAACCAACCTCTCTCCCAAGTGTCACCAGTCCAAGAAGAAATTTGCAGGTTTGAGATTTCCACATGCCCAAACTAATAACATTCAGTATTCACACAGACTCCTGAGAGGTCTGAGATTACTTAATGTCTGACTACTCAACCCTTTGTCAGCACTTTTATTCTGAATATAAAAACCCCTTACATTTTCTGTGAACAACACGGACCTCTAAAGTCAAAATGTATAAACATGCATTATACTTTAATATACCAACATATCATTTCCTCCCAACCTTGGTTCTGATGAAAAATGGTCCAAGAAACTCACAAAAATGAGTTTAGACAAAACAGAAAAGAAAAAAAAAAAATCTTTTCTACCTGCCATTTTGTTATTAAAGTAAGAACTTTGTGTTGATCTGGCATGAACTAAGAAGATATCTCCTACAATTTAGATGCAGTATTACAGAGTTGTTCACATCTTATCTTAAAAAGATACTTATGCTGTAAAGATGATAAACACGAGAAAAAGTATTTTCTTTTAGTCTTTTACCTTTGAATAATTCAGGGCACGTTCGAGTCAGTGGCAGCTTTTTTCTTGTGCGTGGATTTTTTTTTTTTTCTAATACGGAATCTGAGTAGCTAATACCACTCTAAAGAGTTTTGAAAATGTAAAGGTTATTCAATTTAGGGAACTAAAATAAGCCCCTATTCTGGCTTAAAAGCTAATTTTCAAACACTGCAAAATACTGGGATCATTAGCAGAAGTCTAGGAATTCCCATAAACTTTAATGAAAAACAAAAGTATATTTTTTAAAAATACATTGTTGAGAGTTTAACAGAACTTTTATACTTCTGTTATTACACAATATATATATTATATATTACAAACCTGAAACTGCTACATATCCATCTGTAGAGAGGGATGAAAAGTTAAACATCCTAAAACCCACAAATTTTGTGGCAGATTTCATGCGCACCTACTATATCTCAACAAAATACATATGCATATGTTACATTGACAGGTAATTTTACATGCTGGCAGACACTTGAAAGTTTTGTGGCTTTTTTTCCCTGTATACAAACATAGGTTTGAGTGCACTAAAACATCTGATTTTGATCCTATCAATCATACTATGTTACTAATCTCTAGTCTGCAAGAAGATTTGACTCAATGGACTGAATTTCAGGCAGCCGGAGGTCTAGGATAAATAAAGGAAAAACAGTGTTTTCCTGTTTCCACTAAAGTACTGAAAACATGGCTTGGTTTAGGTACCATAAAGAAATTTAACAACAGAAGTGCTGTAGGTACATCTTTATCTTTGATTTTAAAAATTCAAGTACTTCAGAGATACAACAGCCTTGGTGACATAAAAGCACTGATCCTACAGCAAAATGTGAGGAGCAGTTTAGTGCTGTCTGCTAAAACCAGCTCCTGTGTCCCTGGGGAGCAGAGCACCAAGGTTACAGCTCCCAGCCCCACGGTGAGGTGCTAAATCAGGTTTACAGGGCCATTTACTGCAGGCACACCCAGAGCAGCTCCAGGGTCTGCTGTGAAGTGAGGGCTGGGTACAGAGAGGGGCTGGAACACTGCACACACAACCCAACCACCCAAAATATGCCAAATCTGCCATTCCTTACTCAGCACCCCACAAAGGTGACTCAACACTTGAGAAAAAATGGGCAGAGACAAAATCTGGATTAATATCTGAAGACCTGGCCCAAAGATTTAAGACAAGTTAAAAATGCCACATTTTCAGAGGCAACTGTAAAATCAAAACTGCACTGCCAAATTAAGTTTCTCCACATGTGTCATGACTTAGTATTTGTTCAGTTCTTGTTCCAGTAACAACCCCATGGAACAGAAGCCTTGGAGAGATGAAATTTGCTATTGCTGCAGCCCAAGTTAGCTGGCAGCCTTGCACGGCACTAAATCCTTTCAGGGCTATCATTTCACCAAGTTTAAAGGCAACTTTCTAGAACATGCATGAAATTTTTCCGCAGAAGCCAACAGTAAATGTTAAAAGAAAGAGCCTAGAAACCAGGATATTCTTAATGCTGTATGCTGAATTTTTTTTTCTAAGGATTCAGCTTGCACAGAAGAAAACAAAGAAATAACCCTAAGAACAAAAGTATTGTTTTTCTCCCAGTGAATGTTACATAAACCAAATGACATTTAAAAATTTGTGAATGTAAATAGACATTTATTTTCCTTGACCTACTCAGGCAAAAAGCCCAATCTCAAAATTCAGCGATTCAATGCAAACCAAAGATCCTGAGGCCAATAACCTTATTTAATTCCATAGCAACAAAGACTCAAACACACACACAAGTATTATCTTTTTTCATGTCAACTCAGACATGTTCACATGAATTCAGGTAATTTTATAACTGGGGGCTGCACTGTTTGCTCATTTTTCTAATGACTATAATCACGATTCAGTCAACTCCCTCTGAACAGTGGCAGCATCAGTCCCAAGATATTTAAAGGATTGGTATTTGCCCAGCACTTTCACTCAAAAATTGTCTGACCTATAAAAACAAAACACATCAGATCTGCAAGGCAACACAGAGGGAAGCTGTTCCAAACTGGGCTGTTTTGCACTGCAGGAGAAGCAGGAGAAGGGAAGCTCCCAGACCCCTGAATCCCCCAAAGGCAGCAATTTGGGTTGTGATTTCATAAGCACAAAGACACTGTGGCCACCTTTGCAAGAAAGGATATTGCATGTTTAAAAATCTATAAATATATATTTTTGTATATACATCAGATATAAGTGTGTGCACATATATACATACAAAAATATATTTAAATAAATTTATATCTGCTTCCAAAAGCTGGACAAGCCAACTGCTGCATCATCAGCCTGTGTTAGTGAGGTTGCCAAGCTTTGTTTGGAGCAAGGATTCTCCTGAGAACGCAGCACTTTGATAACCATCCTTATCACCATCACTGAAATTCAGCACCACTCAGGTGCTAAAGCTTGAAATGACTGTTTTCTCCTAAGGTAATGGACTTAAATATTATTTAGGCAGAAACAGATTCTTTCCTGCACTTATGTGATGGAAATAATCTGCAAGTACTTTCATTTAAAACTGCTCATGATGTAAAATTATTTCAGACTGTGGCTTCATTCTAGCGTAGTATAAGAATTTATATGAAAGCTGACTGAAATATTTGCAAGCTGTAATATCATTCCAGTACCAAATATTATCAAATCAAATCCATTGCAAAAGAGACTGTTCCCTGATTATTCACAGAAGTAGCAAGCCATGGAAAGGTATTGTTGATCTTACAGCCAGAGGTGTATAAAATACTTGCAGCAGATGAGAAAGGACATTCTGCATGCAAACAGCTTTACCTCTCCTTATTACAAAGTACCAAAGAAATTCTTCATATTTTACACAGTTTTCCCTCTGAAAATGCCCTTTTTCTAGCAAAAAACAGGAGTCCTTTTATAGAAAACCTGGACATGGTGAGTTACACCAAGTATAATAACACACTTTCTATATTTATTATACAGCCACCTAACTGAATATCCAATATCTAGTAGGCAAAACCCAACATTTCAAGCATCACAATTAACATTTTAACTCTTTCACACGTTCAATAAAATTGCCTTACTAGTTAATGGAGGCAACTTCAACACTAAACCTCTAGATCTCCTTTTAATACAGAAGGTTTCACACTTAACATACCCAGAACAAGCCACTTGTTTTTGTTATTCAGAAATAATAAATCTGTTCAATGGGTTGTTTGACAGATGACCTCACTGAAGACAGTCATTACCATTTATCCTCCCTGTTTCTATGGAAAAGCTCAACTAAAGGAAGCTTTGCATTTTGCTTTTGTTTAATTTTAAATTTATTCTGTTAGAAATTGACTCCTTGCTGTCAGCAGAAGAGCTGGATTTGTAAGAGGAGCAGCAAGACAAGCTCAAGCATGTGACAGGCAAAGCACACTGACAGGAAGGGAGATGCAAGGCTTTTACAGAAGCCAGAATTATGTTCCAGCAGAGAACTTAAACTTTTATATCTCCTAGAAATTTTTCAAAAGGAGTGATACTTATATAAATGTAACAGCTGCCCACACAAAAATTAAAGCACCAATTGCCAGCACATTTTACTTCATCTATTAAAGGTGCACCCAAGGAAGCAAAAAGTTTTGTACATGTATTTCTCAGGGAGATAACCTCAGCCCAAAAGCAGCCTTCTGACTTCTGAAGACACTTGCTGTTCCTGGAGAGCAAACATCAGGCTTCACAGCTTTGGAATAAGCTATACATTATGTCCCTGGAAGCCAACAGAGTGTCAGACAAGTGATCCTGTGGGTTTCCTGGGGGAGAATATGAACACAACAACAACAAAATCCACTAATCAGGAGCACAGGAATGTGACAGAGACAGCACAGTTTCCTCCCACCAGTGACGCTGATGGATGCTTTCTGTACCAAAACTGTCAGTGACTGAAGAGCCTTCAACGTGAAGGAGCCTTTCCAGCCCCACTTCACATTATCAGGGAAGGCTGGCACTGACTGACAAGCCAAATATCACAGATGACTGACGTCCCTAAAACAAGTTCAGAGGTGGGGCATCTTCAAAGGGCTGCTGGTGGGAGCTGTTGTAGCTCTTGGTGCAGTGACTGGCTTTGCTGCATCACTGAGGGCACAAAAAGCTCCTGCTCACTGCTGGCACCAGCCCTGCCCTCACTTGCCAGCCCCAAAGGGGCTAAAAAAGAATGATGCTGGAAGCTGGCACGGATCCCTGAGCAGTGAGCACACATTCTGGATCTAGCATGTTGATTGCTACACATACCAACACCACGGAAAAGAGAAACAAGTTGGGAAAAAGACAAAAATTGATCTGAAACCAGAGGCAGAGCAGAAAAAGCACAAAATTGTAGGGGATTTATTATCTTTGTCATGTCCTAGTTCCATCCCTGCCTGGTAAACACACTTGTCACCTCCAGTGACTTTTCTCTGCTTCCCGAGCAGCACCTGGCTTTGCCTTCTCTGAGAAAAACACACAAGCAAGAGATGAGAAAAAGTTATTTCATACTTTTTATATTCTTCTCAGTTCCAAGTGATGGTCCAGCCCTGAGGAACTGTCTGCAGAACCCTAATCCCTAATATTGCACAGACAGCCAGCCTGCCAGCAGGAACTCAGGTTTCCACATTTCAGTTCAATCCACAGAGATCCCATTTATGGTACAATCAGCACCATGTGGCAAAGGTGCTTAAATCTCTTGTGAAAAGAGTCACAGTATGGGTGTGCATTTTGAGTGAGATTAGCACCTGTTGCAAATAAAAGGGAGATTTATACTTGCTGAAAGTCTAGTCTGCTGAGGAATAAAATAAATTTAATATTCAATTAAGGAAACAAGAGCTTAATTTTAGTACAGATGAGGAGCATGACGTAAACCAGAGCATCCTGCCATCCATCATGGTTAGGATGACTTTAATGGATCTTTAGAAATGCTTATGGAACCTATGAATTTCTGGGCACTACTTTGGGATCAGCAGTAAAAGAAATTCACTCTCTAGTTACCTCCTAAAGCAACTTAGCATACTATGTATGATGAAGAATTATAGTCTGCTTGAGGAAAGATACTTAACTCCTTACAATGCAGCAATAAATGATGCCTGAGCAGAGATGAAATTTGAAAGCTTTGCATTTGATGGGCTTTGAGAATACCCCTTTGCAAAGTATTATATTTTTATTCCCTTTTTTTTCCTTTTCAAAATGATTGTTTTCCCACAGACTTTCTAATAATGACCATGCAGGCAGAAAATATTCAATGTTTCTTTTCAATTATGACAAGAATTTTTAACTGCTTATTACAGTGGAGAAACCTAGGCAAAAAACTCAGTATAAATTACATACTTTGCACTATCTGCACCTCAAGAAGTTATATCCAGAATCAGACAGCAGGATGACTGCTCAGGAGGAGATCTTTTTGTAGTCAACATGCATCCCCTACAGTCCCTTGTACCCACACACCCCTTCTTCTCCTAGGAACCATCCTTCTTCCTCTGCTGCTTTAACTTCTCTTCATATTTACAATTCTCTGAAGAATTTTAATAAATATTCCATGTCGTATCCACAAAGCAAATAAAAATGATTAACTAACAGTCAGCACAAATGCCTCTAAAGCAGCATGCACTCCTCTTTCATGCAGGATCATCAAGTTCAATACCATGCTAAAGGTTAAGTTTATTAAGCATTAGAGAGAACTGAGTTCTCATCATTCAACCCCTCCCTCCCCCCCCCCCTTTTTTTTGAGAAAGTGCAATAAAAGGAGGTGCACAGCTAAATGGTGACCTTTACAAGTACTGTCTTCCTATGGGAGGAAATGTGCTGTATTTGATTGTTACCTTTTAGAGAAGATTAATTAGTCTGGCATGCTAATTGATACTTTTTGGTGGGTGAGAACAATCAAATAATTAGTTTCCCTTTAAAGGAATTATGCAATAAATGCAATCCAATGAATAACTGCACTGCTGTATTATAGCTATATATTTGGTTTGTGTTTAAAAATGTGTCTTAAAAAAATAAAAGCATACATTTGGGTAAAGGTATTGGATAGCATGTGACACAGCTTTTTCAACCATTAAGTCACCCATAGATTTAAATCACCAAGCACCAAACCAGATACACAATAAAGGTCTCCTGTTGAACAGGATGACAAATGTCACCAACAGAAAGTCTTGGAATTAGTGAACTAGAGGACATCTCAGATCTGCATTACTGCCTGTGCACCATTGCTGCTGTCATGCAACTCCCACACAAACAAAACAGCACCAGGTCTGTAAAAAGCCAGCCCTGCTAAAACTGCTGGGGTTGCTTGGCTTTTGCTTGTAAAAGCATCTGTGAATGTAGGCACAACAATCTCCCCCCAAGCCTGACCTGCAGAAATCCCACATCAGCCTGCAAACACGCCCTGCACACCGCAAACGCGCATGGAGACACCGACCAGGCCATGATGGTGACTGAGCTGCCACAGACCCCTGTGCCACCCAAGGACCTCCTGGAACCAAGGGAACCAAGCCTGGGGTGTCAGCAAAGCCCTGTCCCACTTCAGCCAAGTGAAATAATTTCTAACTTTGCAAGCACGGGCAGCTCCTGTGTCCTGCAAGGCCACAGAACGGGATAGGCCTCTGTGCGGGCCATGTGTGTAACCCGCACCAGCTGCCCTCACCTCAGGGATGGCTCCACACCCTAAAGCAAACAAGGGCTGAGCCACACAGAGAACTTTCTACAGCACCAGAACTGTCCTCTACAGACAATACACAGTCTCCTCTGAGAGCCTACACCAAGGCTTATGTGCATCTAACTTGAGGTGACACTCCAGCTCTCGCCACTTCTGACACAAAGCCATCACAAATCGGACCGCTTAAATTTTAAGGCTTCGTGGCAATCCTTACCCAAAACACCCCAGAACAAGCTCCTAAATGAACTAAAATTAGGTGTTAGGAGGATGACACAGTTAAAGGATGGAGTTTGTAAAACCCCAGCAGATGATGTTTTTCTCTGCAAATCAGCAATTCTGGGTACAAGCGCAGAAGGCTCAGCCCAGATGCACACAAGCAGGAGCTGCTGAACTGGGACTGGCAGTGGGGAATTGAAATAAAAGATAAAAACCTGCCTACCTCAGTCAATCTGGCCTAAATGGAAGTGGTTTATTGCTAACTAATTACAAGTTGGGAAGAGGGATCACCCAACCAGCCTGATCCCTGGTGCTGAGAAAAGTACAAGGATTTAACTGTAATATTTGGTCTTCCTAGTAGCAGAAATACAAATCCATTTTCATGGGCTTTATCAGACACCACATGTCTCCTTGGACTTCTCCTAGGAAAGGTCAGTAATTAGGGGCCAAACTCTGTTAGAGTGCCTCCTAACAGTTTGGGAAGGACCACGGTGGAATCTGAGCCAACAATTTTGGTGCTGTACATTGAAGGAGGCAGGAAGAACTTGAGTTTGGAGACTGAACTAATTAATTTGTTGTTATTTTTGGAAGCCAGGAACAGAATTAGAAATGAATTATTTATTAAATGAGAGTGCCCTTCCTATCTAGGAAGCGTTTGATTCAGTGGACAAGGCTGTCTTAAAAAAAACCCCAACAAAACCTCAAGGCACTTCTTTTAGCAGAAGAATGAATAGTGAAATAGTTGTACAACACACAGAAGTACCAGCAGGAGAGACATTCCCAGGTGATTCCTGTAGCCATGATTTATGGAGATCAGTGGGAAAGGGATGAGGGGGAAAAGCAACCTGAGTTCAAGTCCAAACTATTTGTATGCTGGAAAGCAAAATAACTGGGCACAAATTGAGGTGGGTTTTTTGTTTTGTTTTGGGGATTTTTTAGCATTTCTTTCAGGAAACAGCTCCAAGTCCGCGGTTACTTCCCTGCTCAAGCCTGGTAAAGAAGCTGAGATCCTTTTTTTGTCTTTTGTTAAGTTCTCTTCTAAGCAGGCTTGTGACTGCTGGGCTCTCACTTTCTTGGCTTTGGGAAGCTAAATCTAGACAGTTTTGTTGATAAGGAATGGCAGAAAGCAAGCAATGTGACAGGAGGAGGAGGACATTTCCTAAATGAGAGGTAGGCTTGCATCAGGCACAAAGGACAAGAATGTATATTGATGACTTTTAAACTGGACTTATACTGACATTATTTCACTCTTTTCATAACTGGAAATGAGGAGTAAGATTAATTTTGCAGCAGCAGATTTTTCCCCACGACTTCAACAGAATTAGATTAAATTAATGTTTCAGTTGTGCTTAATCTGAATTTTTGTCTTCTAAGCTGTAGGCAAATGGTTTCTAATCACTATTTCTGTACCATCTGATGTTAAATGTTCATCAATTTTGTTTCCCACCAATATGATTAAACTCTTATTCAGGCAAGAAAACATTGTTAGTAAGGAAATCAATTTCTTTTAAAACTCTCTCATGTACTTCCATTTAATAGATTCTTCAACCAAAACAGGAAAAAAATCACTGGTCTTGGAGTTATTTTCTAACTTTATGCTGAGCTGTGAGACTCTGATGTTTCTCCCCTCTAATTCTACCTGTCCCAGACCAGCAGCATACAGGACAATAAATCTGATTTCCCTCCTACACAACTCTTAAAAAATAAAGAGCGGTTAGAACCATAAACTGACAAATAGTGCAATTTTAGCTTATTTAAGGAAGGACAGAATGAACTTCTACATTAGAAAATGTAACTCCAATTAATATCCAGAATAAAACACCCTGTGCTATTATCAAAAAGCCATAAAACATCTGGGGTTAACAATAATCTGCCTGGAGAGTACAATATATAACAGAAATGAAATGCCTTATTGCTGTTCATCATTTTCCATCTTTACAAGGCTACGGCACTCACACATTAATTACAGATATTAGATAAGCAAATTGTATCCCAATGCCCCGGAAGCCTGGTGCTCCAACAGCTGGAAGAGCAAAAAAACAAACATTAAATGGGTGAGATCCTTTCCCTGCCAGGTCTGCCTGGAAAAGGATTCACAAGATCTCACTGCCAGGCCTTTGCCTTCAGCTGTACTTGTGAAATACTTCCCCCCATAAGCACCTTATGCATTCCAGCTTGTGTTAATAGGTGAAGGAGTTTTTTGGGTGAGGCAAGGGGCATTCAGGGGCTCCTGGCACTTTTCTCTCCGGTAAATAACCTGCCAGCAGCACAGGAAGAGGAAACTCGGCCATTTGGAGTTCATTTGTTTTTGATTTAAAGGTACAATAAACATACTGGAGGACAAAATCAGTCTGTTACATTAATATCTACTTAATTTAGGGTAAATGCACATTTTAATGTGAGGCTCAAGCTCCTCAACAGGGTACTGAGGCACCAGCAGTGCCCAAGCTCTGGTGGAGAAAGCCCTTTTTGAAAAAAAAACAAAAAAAAAACAACACAACAACCAGTACAGGATTTCAACTCCAGCCATGAGCCCTGGTGCAATGCCACAGCTTTTCAGACCCCAGAGATTTTGGAGCCTTTCCCAAAAAGCCACATCTGACTTGGGAAGCCGGGACAAGGGATGTGCTCTCCCCCCTGCCTCCTTAATAATCATCCTTGGGCACACCTGGAGCCTGAGTTTAGGGAGCTGGCTCCAGCCAGCCAAGCTCTGAGTGGGAAGGAGAGTGGAGCACATCTCTCCAGCCAGTTGGTTCACAGGTGTCCCATCTGCACTGCTGAAAGGACAAGGACTCTGTGTCACCTTGTGCCACCCTGGCTGAGGACTGCCACCTCTGAGCCTCACACAAAGCAAAGAAAAAGCTATTTATTCACAAAATAACAATCCACCTTGGCCTGCTTACCAACAATCTTCCTCCTCTGTGAAGCATTAATAACCTATTTTTAGCTACTTTCAACAACACCACACCTATATGATAACAAATTTAATTCCTTAGACAAACTCAGCCTCCAGCGAGGATAACTTTGTAGCTCACCAGCAGACACAGGGTTTTGACAGCTGACTGGTCATAAACAACCAAAGGTTTGAACAAAAGATAAAATACTTGTGTGAGCCACCATTTCTGCCAAGGATTTCAACGAAAAGTGAGGAACAGCAAAGACAGAGGATAAAATACCATAGTCTGGAAGCAAAAGAAGTCTGCAGACAACAGCAGCCTGAAAGGAAGGGGAAACTAGAGGATATGTCACTAGGCATAATTAACAGCTAGGCAAGAAACAGCCAGATTTCAGAGGAAATCCTCCTTCTGTGGAGGTTTAAAGGTGACAATAAAGCTTAAACTGTCAAAAGCATTTGATTAGTATGTTACAGATGGAATTTAAAACTGGCAGGTTAATTATGAAGAACTCCCCACGGTACCCAACTCCTATTAATGCTTCTCCTCCTTTACCTGGACCAATCAACCTAAATTCATAGTTTCCCACCACCTGACAAAATACAGCTGTTGATAAACAAACAGCTTTTCCTAGAAACAAATCTAATATTCGTGCCATTCTATTACCATGCAAACACTTCAACAATATATTTTAGCTGTAGATCAGCACCTCCACTGAAAAATTTAATTGTGCACTGTTCCCTGAAAACTGCTTAAAAGTATGTTTTAGAAACTGTTCACAGAAGGTAATAAACCATACTTAAAGTCACATAAAACTTATAATCATTGTTCCAGCCATTTTAATACTGAAATACAACTGTGCAGAAGTTGAACAGCCTCTGCTAACACTACATATGCCCTTTCAGTTCCTAATTAGCTGATAATACTCCGGGTGCCTGTAATGCACAATTCAAATGCCTTGCTTACCAAAGTGTTTAGCATTCCACAAATAAGTCTTTATACCAATTAAATCCCTTGTTATTATTAAAATGCTTCCATACTGTTGTAATAACACAGGATAACACAGCCAATGCTGCTCTAATCGTGTAGCTATTCTTTGAATAATTGTGGGATTTATGAATAATCATTGCTAAGGATACACTACTATTCAGTAAAGAGTACACAAAACCTAATAATACCTTTCAAATAGATTTGATTTATGTTACAGTATCTTTTAAGTGTGGCATGTACACTAAAAAAATCTTCCTGGGCCACTGGGAAGCAGCATTTTATAGGGCAGTAATTTACTGTAGCAATCCCACAGTAATTTACAAGCACTGTAATTTAAAACTGTATGCAGACAACAAAAATCTATTTTCTACTCAAGATCTGAAAATATTGCTAAATATCAGGTTCTACCCAAGAGAATATTATTATTTTTAATTTTCTCTAGAAAAAGTAAATTAAGAGAGATTATTTGCTCACAGGAAACTTTCAGGGCAAACTCAGTAATGAGTCCAGATTCCCTACCAAATAAATTAGCAAGTCAAGAACCTGCATTATCTTCACAGAAATATTTAACAGCAGTGACTTATAGCTTAGTCCAGTTCTAATCTTTGCTGCTGAAACTACGTACAGTAGGAGAAACACTTTATTCATCATCAGAGTAACCAAATCCATTACTTATGCAGTAACACATAAGCCCATCTTAATACTTGAGGAATTGATCTTACTCTTACCTGAGCAAGTCTAGGAAGCTGCAGAGCAAGGAGCTCCTACTATCAAGAAGATTAACACTAACATTTAGAAACTGGCAGGAATGCTAAGGAAATCAATAGGACTTTCAACAAGTAACTTGACATGATCATATACTAGGTTCACCTAAAGAACAAAATTAAAAACCAGCCACTACTAAAAACCTTCAACATAAAATAGGAACAGAAACATTTTAGAGAATTATTTAATTATTAACTTACATATATGGAGACATCTGGAATTATTTTCACACACAGGACTAGTCAAACCTGCAGAAGTCAGTGTAGCAAGGGAGAAGTACAGAGAGATTAGATCACTTCTTGGAAGCTGAATTAGCCTCCAAATTCCTTCACCTGTAGCTAATATACTGCCCCTCCTACCCCAATCCATCCAGCCTTTTACTTTTCACTCCTGGGAACAGCTGAGACAAGTGTCAAGGAGATCTCCACGCATTCAATTTCCTCCCCAGGGAGGATTGGCAAAGCTTCCAATGTGGGACATGAGCTGTGCTTCACCAGGGCAGGCAGAATTGTCATTATGGGGTAACAAGGGAAAAACCAAGGACCAGCTGCTGGAATCAGCACCTTGAAGAGACAGACAGACACACAGACACCCCCCCCCTTCCAGACATCTCTGGAGCATTAACTCTGTTCCACCACCAAGAGCTACACTTGCATTCTCACCAGCTTGGGAAGTTCTAGGTTCCCTGCATTGCTTTAAGAATACCATACCCATAACTGCCTGGAAAATAATTGTTTTTTAAAATTGCATATCTGTGGTGTTCATTTATAATACAAAAGGAAAGTCTGAGGATTCTGCTAAGTAGCAAAATATCATCTGGCAAAAAAAAAAAAAGGACACAGACAACTACATTAGAAAAAGATGATTTGTAAAAATTATTCTCCAAGATACCAATATTTATACATTGCATACAAAATTATAATAAATACAAACAGAGAACAGAGAAAGAAAGTGAAAAATCACAACAAGCTGCTACAGATAAACAAATCTGTTTATTTTTTCCTTCAGAAGACATTGGTTACTCAGGCGAAACACTCTATTAGCAAATCACGCCAAAAAGAGAAGCCTAAATATTCCAGAGATTAATAACAGCTAAACTGTTGCTTCTGGTCTCCTGCCCAGTGCATGCTTTTCTAAAGGAACAACAATATCTCTATGCCAACCATCACTACAGAGCATTGGACTCCACCTCTTCCTTTTTAAAAAGCAAATTACCCACACACTATAAAGGAGACATTTACTGATTTTATTAAGTCTCAATCAGATGGACAAAGCTCACCCAAAAGGCATTAGAATCACCAAGTGAAGCCAGGCAATTCCACATCAACAACAGCATTCAGCAGCATCATAAAGGAATTTATTACAGAAAAGAAAAAGGAATCTTGGCACACAGATACAGCTCCAGACAATTAAAATAGTAAGATAAGAACAGATGTGAAAAGCTCTTCAGAAAGATACCTGTTCTCAACGAGTCTTTAATGGAAAATCAAATTCTTATTTAGTGCACCCAGAACACATCACTAAACACATTGTTCATGAATTGACACTGTGCCTCAGGGGCAGCAGGTTACTGCTAAATAACAACAGCATTTCCACCGAGGGCAAGGGCCTCAAATTGCACATTAAGTATCAGGGCACAGAGACTTCATTCAAACTGGGGCCTCAACAGGGGGAAGAAAGAAAATCCTCATTTTCCTAGAATGTTGAAATTGCATTGTTTGAAAGCTGAAGGTTTATTTTCTGACTTTGATCAGAAGCTTTCCTATCATTTTCTCCCATATAGATGTGCCATGCACTCTACAAACAACTTGTAGTACTCCACCATTTTTTTGCAGCATTCTTACAAAATTACACTGTACCAAACATTTTAGGGTTTTTCCCCCAAACATGTAAAATTGCGGGGAAAAATTTGTTTACATAAATTATACAAGCACTTTGCATACATAGAAAGATTTATTTTTTAAGCAAAGGATGTATCTTCAAATATCAGATTCCAACCCATTTCTTAACATCCATGTAGCCAGGGAACCATGTAAGGTTTTCTTTCTTTTCTGTTGTTTTATTACATGGATTGTTTAATATGTGAGGCAAGCAAGCACAATTTCATTAAACTAGTGAAGAGAAAGGCAGAGGCACCAAATTGGTACCGTTAGAAGGCTCAGATTACTAATTTATGACAGCCAATCTAATCTTTTAGTGGCAGAGTAAGTACAGAAGATTTTATGTCTGAACTTCCTCCTGATGCTTCATTAATCTCCTTGCTCACGTATATCTAAATTGTGCTGTCAGCATGTGCCACGTCCCCAGGCAGATGAATATGGGAGCAGCCCTACCTTTGCATCCACAGAAAAAATTCCACAGTGCTTGAGAGTGATCACTTGCAATAAAAACCCTCCTCATTAGCCATTTTTATCGAGCAGCCACCACTTTGCCTCATCACCAGCACCTATGCCTGTCCACACCTCTGACTGCCCATCTTGGAGTTAAAAGATAAAGAACCTTTCTCTGCCTTCCAAGTTGTCACTCTGAAAGCCACCCATGGCCAAAAGCACAGCTACAGCAGGAAGTCATTAAATAAATTAGGTGCATGCCTCAACCCATCGTTTCAATTAATGTATATAAAACATGGGCAGCAAATAATACAATAAACTGTTTAAGCACCCTTATCTTAATTTACATTTACTTGTCTAGTAATTTAAATTACTTTTTTTTTTTTTGCAGCACCTGGCAGTAGTCATTAACATTATATTTAATTTGTATATGCATTACAGTATCATCCAAAACACGAGGTGCAGGAACAATATGCCAAACACAGCACCTTGAAAAATTTCAACCTAATTTAACTGCACTGATTTTTTGGATGAAGTGTAGATGTCTGTTAGGAATCCATATGCAATTCACTTCAACCAACAGCTTCACACAAGAGGAACTTGTTAGATGAAGGCAAAATATACAAAGAGTAACACAAGTCTGAGAACACAGAAAACACTCCTTTGGGTTTTGCTTTTATCAATGCAGTTGATAGCAATTAAACCTCAGAAGCTGCATGCCTAAACAACATAGTGCAATTTATTTTGATTACAGAGTTTGTTTTTTCATGTGTAACCCACCAGTTAACAGGCAAGCCCAAAAAACCATACATCTCCTTGGTAACAAACTGAGCCCAGCTCAGGACCTGAAAAACTCTTCATCCCCTCCTGTCCCTTGGCCAGGGATGGCAGCTGAGGGAGCTCTGGTGCCACCACCCTAGAGTTTCATCTGGAGACAGGTGACAGTCTCCATGTCAGGACAGCCAGGCACTCCCAGATGGATTATCAGACACACCTCTCACAGCCAGACACACAAATACACACCAGAGGATTTTGTCCTGGTTCCACTGCCCTAATTCCAGTGTGGTTTGGCACATCCCACTCCCCAGCCACTCCAAGGCTTGTCCAAAGGACAGTTCCCACTCTCTGGCTTTTCCCCATGGATCTCTGGTGTTTGTTGGCTGTTTGTGCTCCTGTTTGGCACATCCCACTCCCCAGCCACTCCAAGGCTTTTCCAAAGGACAGTTCCCACTCTCTGGCTTTTCCCCATGGATCTCTGGTGTTTGCTGGCTGTTTGTGCTCCTGTGCAGCGAGTGGGAGCTGATGGAAATCTCCCCAGCTGCACCATGTGCAACTGGTTGGAAGGATGTATTGATGGCACAATACATTATACTGGAATTTTATATAGATCTTATGGATTTCTTCCCCCTTCACCCCTGAGCATTATTTCAGAGAGAGGTTTAAGCAAGAGTGAGCCTGACTTTTGTTTTTATCTCTTGACTATGACAATATAATTAAGCTGTGAATGATATATCAAAGTGCCATACACAAAGATGAATTGACAGGAGTAATTTTTACTGCTCAGAAGCCTTTGGTTTCATATATCATAATATCCTGTAAAGCAAGCCCATGACATCTGCTTGACTCTAAAAGCAATAGCTTGGTACAAACCTCAATTCATCCTTCAAACAGGCATTTGTATTCCCTGCTTATTACCACCACTACCTGCATTAGTGCAGTTGGAACCTGCATCATTCATTATTTCACTTTTTATTAACTGCTTACCACAAACAGAGAGGAGAATATGCCATATTCCTGTATGGCAGTGTTTTATATAAATGCTCAACAGATGTTTTGCTTATTTTGAAGGTGCTAAAAAACAGAATTTGGGATATTGGTGGACTTGGCAGGACTGAGTTAATTTTTTTTTTTTTTAATTTCTTTAGTACACAAAAAGGGAAGATTTGTATTCCAGCTTTCACTGCTTCTCATTTCACTTCTTGAGCTGGAAAGGATCTTAGTTTTGTACCTACAAGAATGAGAACCTCATTTACAGCTAGGATCCTAAGGCACTGCTGTAATGCAATTATTATTATCATCACCATCACTATCAGTCCAATCAATCTGACTGTGTGCTTCTAATGAGTTCGTGTCTTGGGGCAGTTAATGTTCACACTATTTTTTGTGGGGGTTTTTGTTGTTAAATAACCATTCTTTGCAGCAAATAAATTGAAAGTTTGATCAAAAAAAATTAGTATTTAGAGAGCAACTATGAAAAATCTGATTATAGCAAAACATTATCGAGAAGAGCAGATTAACCCAGCTCATTTGGGGAGATGAAGATTTTCTGGGTTGAGAGATATGACTTGGCCAAGAGGCAATTTCCTTATACGCTTGCTTCTTCTGTAGAAGAATAAAATAATTTCCTTGAAATAAATAAATTATACAGGAAAGATTAAATACTCTCCCTGCAGAGGCCATGTGTAGAAGGAATGCTTGCTATTTAAATGGCTGTTTTGGCAAAACAGAAATTTGGAAGATTTGTTTCCTGCACATTCCTGTGAAATTCATTCCAGGACCTCGCCCCACCTTCCCCTTTCTTGGCCATCAGAGGCCAGAGAACTTCCAGCTTGAAAAAAGAACCCAAACTTAATTTGTTCTTGTCTGATAAAATACTCTGCTACACAAGTCCCAGTTGTGAATAATCACCATTCAACCACATGAATCAGCCCTCTGTGCATGGATTTACAGGGACAGACTCACTGTCAGCTGCACGTTTGCAAGCTTTGCATTGAAGCCACCATTTCCAAGGCAAGAATATAAAGAAAAGTGAAGGTGAAAACTTTTTCATTATCTTAGAAGACAGCCTATTACCTATATCACTTTCTCAGATACCCATCCATCCACACCTAATGAGTCCTATGATTTAGTCAGAACACATCCATAAAGATGATTCATGGCTGCTATGCAGCCACTTGATGTTAATAGCAAAGCTAATGTCTTAAATCACAGCTGTTTCCCTATGATAGCCAAGGGGCAAGGCAAGACTTTGGAAAACACAGGGAAGAATTTATTAGAGCAACTCTACAAAAGCAACATTTACAAGAAAAACGTTAAGCAAAACATCAGTTTCGAAAGTGTTATAGTATCAGATGCTGTACAGTAATCTGCATATGTTAATATTGCTAAAAGTTTACTATGTCTAGGTTAAAAACTTCTGCATTTAATTTTAATTTTATCTGTAATCATTTCTTGTTGTTCCACTGCCACAGTGAGGTCAGTGTAAAGCCTTAATAACATGAGGCAAGTAAAGTGTCATTCTTTCCTGTGTTAGTAAGCATTTCACCACAACTGAGAAGAGTAAATTTCAACAAAACTAAGTCTGATTAAGTTAAATTAAAGCCTGATTAAAGAGATCTGCTGATGTTTAATTATATTGATTAAGGAACAGATAACACAGTATGTTAAGAGTACCAGTACTAAGCCAGAAAGAAACACCAAATGACTCAGAGTATCCAAGACAACTACTTACATCCCTCAATTTTAGCTGGTTAGCAAGTTCTGCTGGATCACAGAGCAGAAAGGGTTTTACAGGCCTGAGTCCTCTCTACATACACCCCAGTCACAAGCAATTTGACTCAGAAATATTTAATTTATGTAGGCTGCACACTCTGGAGCATTAAAGAATATTGTAATATAGCCAGGAAGGAAGCAACACATGAGTAAATTTGGCATCACACAAAAGATGACAATTAGGCACAAGATACCCATCAGCTCTTGAAAATCTCTTCACAGATTCATAGATAAAGAGATGTTGCAGCATCAAGCTCTGTTGGGAAACGGTTGCATTTTTAACTAGAACAAACAATCCCTGACATTTCACTTGCTTTCAGCAGGGATCCAGTTGCCTTACTCATCGCTATTAAAACACCTAAATGAATCCAGCAGGATTTCTGAGAAAGCAGTGAATGGGCTGTGATTTTGCAAAGCACTGTCTGGTTCCTGTCTCCATTCTTCTGACCAGTAATTTTAACAATAGAAATACTCAACTCAAGTTCCCATTAACAACCAAATGGTATTTTTAACAAGGAATAAATGACTGCCAAAAACTGGGGGAAAAAAAAATAAAGAGACAAGAACATGATGTGCATACACCCAAGCAAAGTGGAATAATTGCATAGATTAAGTAGGTCAACTACAGGTATATAGATTTCTTTTAAGATGATCCAAAAAGGTATGAGAAATTGCATGCGAAGGCACGCTCCAAGAGAACTCCCTTCCCACATGCAAACAGGCTTGTCTTAGTCAAATCAAGGGAGGCAAAACTGAAACCACCTACCCTAAGGAGCTCCCACTGCAAAGCAGGTCCTATTTCTCAACTTGCTCGCTGCAAAGCAGCTGTGGAATAACCGGAGTGACGGCCGAGCACACGTCCCACAACTACTTCTTCATGATCTTTTTGTCAGGTGATTTGTAACCAGGAGCCTGGATTGGACAGGAAATCACCTTCTTCACAGCTGCTGCCTGGTGCTTTGCATTGTGAGGAGCTGCTGTTCAAAATACAGGAATACAGCAACTGGCGCTCTCCTCACGGGGAGCTCTGAAGTTTGCCGTGACTATTTAGATTTGCAATGTGATTTTCAATACAAAGCTAAGCCGGTGTATCCAAAACAAAAAGGTGAAAGAAGGTCAAGAACTGCCCTGTTAAAAACAAGCCTTCCATTTCAGGGGGATAGAGGAGATACTTTCAAAAGGAAAAAGTCTCTAGGGAAGAAAATGCTGGTAACTCTTGGGAACCCATGGGTCAGTTTTGTTAGTGGGTTTTGGTGGAGGACAAAGAAAACACATGAACAAACACGCAGATTTCCTCTAGTTGCTAAATGCCCATGGAGATTTTTAATTTATGGATGTTTTTAGCTACCAGGAGTCTTTTAACCCATTCATTATTTTCTTCCTAATTTTTAAAAAGTAATTTTAAAACAGAGAAGATGGAATGGAATCAAGGCTCAAGCAGGCCATCAGGAGAACTCTCATTTCTGAAGTGTTGAAACATTAGGTTTATAATGAGAAACTGATACCAATTCTAAATAAATCTGAGGTTTTCCCCTTTAACTACATACATGGCTCAAAAAGGAGGTGCTTCAGCACACAAGTTCAATAAGGAGCACTCACAGACCCCCTGACCCGGGGCAGAACCCCAGGGAAGGGTCAGCACCAGTGGAACAATTGGTTACAAACCAGCCTGTGAACCCCAGAGTGGGAAAACACAGACTCCCGAAGGCTCCTGCCTCGGGAAAGGAATGAGAAATTCAGAGCTGGGAAAAACCTCTCTCCTCCACACTCCATCACTCCCAACTGCTCTCTGAAGCGAAGCAGAGCTAGAGGCAGCAGAAGGAACCCTCCCTCCTCCCTACCTGAGAGCAGCAGCAGCAGCAGGGAGACATCGCTGTCCATGGATTCCGTGTTTGGAACCCCTGCATGGCAACGCTCGCACACAGACTGCTGCCACCGCACGGGGTGGGAGCCTCCTGACACACCAAACCCTGCTGGCAATCCTGCCTCACCGCCTCCAGGGGAATGAAGAACACGATCTCGCTGATAACAATATGTGTTAATCACAAAGGAACAACTTCCCATGGCTGGTAAGTTCCCTACTCCCATCTCCACCCAAATAACAAAATCTGTGGATACTCAGGAACTGTAAATATGGTTTAGAGATCATTACACACATTCCTACACCAGTGTGAATGGCAGCATTATTATTGCAGGAGGAAAAAGAGACTGAAAAAAAACAAAGCAAACTACTGAACAACCTGTCGTTGTAAATTAATGGAGTTTTGGAACGATCCAGGAAAGTTCCTGAAGTTTCTTCCTCCTCTTTATAATGTCATGCTTCTAATTTACTTCATTTATATTAATAAATACTGGATTACACAACTATTAATCTAGCTGAGAACTACACTAAAGCTCACTAAATCTGTCTCTAATTATTATGATTAATGATGCAAAATGATCAGCTTCTCAAATTAACAACCTAAAGCAACTGGTGTAGGAAAAAGGGTATTTCTCTTAGTAAACAGAGTAAATTTCTCTTTAGTCTTTCTAGTTAATGAAATCTTGAGCAGTCCATTCAGTAGTACTACATTCTAATTCACCATGACTCCTATTTACGTAGATTTGCATTGATTATGCTGCCATTATGTATTTATTTAAGATTAATTATTGTTAAATTGCACTTAAACTCTGTCTCATTCTTAGTATAACACAGAAGAAATCAAGAGCTGACTACCTTGGCCTTATTATTTTTATCTCTGTGTCCAGAGATTGTACTAAATTTCTTTTTTTTACTACTCTTACTATTCACCAAGATTAATTTTCAAAGGACAAGTTCTCCATTTAATACCTAAGCTTTGCAAAATTGTGTCCAACACTTCAAATTAATGAACAGATTTTAAAAAATAATACTATAGGAATTACTGTTATTGCTGCATTTCTCCATTTCTTCGGTGATAACCACTCCAAAGTCTGTTATGTTATGGTGGTTTTTAAAGAATGATAAAGTAATCTCATCATTCAACCTAAGTTAATTAAGAGAAAGAGACTGTAAGGAGAGTCTTATCAAACCCAAAAGGAATTATCAAGTATTTTCAATTCTGAGATCCTTAGATTTGGGTTCCTACACTGTCAGTTCTATCCAACCATCACTGAAGGCAGCTGAGCCAAGGTCAAATCACAAATACAATTGGAGAAAAGGTGCTGAAAATAAGGAAATAATGGTAAGCTTATCCTTTACCACCCCTCACACTAAAAAGAAGCTTCTCCCACCCAGTCCAAGCATGCAGTAAGGACCATGTCTACTACACTGGTTTCCAAATGGGACGACAAGAAGCCTCCCAAGCACCAAGACAGTGAGAGGACTAAGAGGGATAGAAAGCCCTTCAATAACATTCAATGAATGGCAGCTTCCTTTGCCATTTCAGACACATTGAACTCTGTCTTCTTTCCTAAACACGCACTGATAGCCTTTGCTCAGTGTATTTTCACCAGCAGTCGTTTTTTCTCCACCATCTCTCATCAGTAAGGTTTTTATTTTTTTTTCCCTGTGAATTAAAAACATGAACAGCCCTGCATGGAAAATTAAGCCCTGCAGAACATAATGAGAAACTTTCCCACAGATGCAGGGAGCCTAAGGGATTTTTCTTAAAGAATTAGACTTCAAACTATATAGATATGGTCAATGCCATGGGGATGAAATGTGTGTCTAAAGAGTAGCAAAGAGAACTGATGTTTCTACTTTGTCCTTCCTCATCACAATCCATTCCTAGGACAACTGGAATATTATTTAACAATGTGCTTCTATTGCAAAGAACCAGCATCATGTCCATGTTTTTTATTTCTCCTGCCCTTGTCCTATGGCATTATAATGTGCAATACCATTGTGTCCGTTGGTCTTATATGACAGGTCTCACATTTCCACAAGGAATTTTTTGTGGGCTATGGTACATGGGAAAACCTGCAGTATTTATTCAGCAGATCCTCCTGAACTGAACAGTGACTGCATCCCTCCATAGCATTGTCCCAAGGCAGATGCCACATATTTCATAGTCCCTCCTGTTTCCCTATTTGTAGTAAATTTATATCAATTCTGAGAAGTGTTTCTCTGACACAGGATTGAGAAGAAAATATAGAAATGCTACTTTCAAATAAGGATTGAGGAGCTAACAGAATCTACAACATTGCTGGTGAAGAACTTGCTCCCACTTGAAGATTCCTCTTAAAATTTTCAAATTACATGCCCAGTTTAAACAAGTTTGTGTTCATTGCTCCTGTCATCATCCGAGTTAATAACATTCATTCTTTAGCACACGTGAGTAACCAAGGCAGCAAAGATTAAAAGGGAAAGCCAATAGCTAAAACAACTGGTTTGGCAGCTGCATGGAAGGAACAGGAGCAGTTCAAACACAAAATTCTCACATGTGAGTCTGGGAATGCCCTGCAGACGACTGCTTAGGACACACCACTGGCTGCTGTGTGGGAAACCTCAGTACAAGGCTGTTTCAACATGAGAGGTGCATTTGAATGCTCTTCAAAGCAATTGTGAAAGCCATGCAAAACCCACTCAGTTCTGCCTGGAAGGTTATTGGGAAATGGCAAATTACTCATTGCTGTGTGGCTTTCCTTCTGTTTCCTTGCTCAAAATGCCAGAGCTTGTAACTAACCTGAAAAATCTCAAAAATACTTCTGATACCTGCAAAGCTCACCAAATGTACCCTCGACACTGCTGCACTGTGATCACCCCTCTGTGAGATGAAATGTGAAATAGAAAGTGAACAAAAACTCCTTAAAGTGAAGGAATTGCACCATATCCATAACTAGAAGATGAAACTGCAATTGAAAGTAATGGGATATTGTTCTCTGCAGATTCCTGAGTTGCAGAGGTGAGAGGGGGCATGGGGGAATGTTGCTCCCAATGCTGGCAAGCATCTAATATAATGCTGTAATTAAGCCTCATATAACCAAATTGAATATTTTAACCCATCTTTTTTTCTTTTTTTTTTCTTTTTCTTGACAGATCCATTCTACAGAATATGGTTGTAACACTTTGCCCTTGGGGAAAGAGGAAAAAAAATAAATTGCCAGTTTTACTCAGAGGTAATTGGGCTTTACTTTCTTTCTGAAACTATGGTTTCCTTCCCTTCCTGTATCAGCAGAACCTAGAAGAACAATTTAATCCCTTCTGTGACACTCTGACTAGTCCTTTCACTTACTTTTCCTGAACTAGTAAGAAATTCACATCGCCCTAAAGAGTAAAACCACCTGAATTTCATCTGCTTTCACGTCTCAACAAGAAATTTCATACAACTCTATCCATCCAAAGTAACCCTGCAAAGTCTAGAGGGTTACTGATGTATTTCTTAGCTCAGACTGAATCAGCAAGAACAGACAGACCCACTTGCAGATACCTTGAAGACTAGAAAATTGTAGATTGCTTCTGTGCATGTAGAAGATAAACATAATTTGTGATTTCCCAAGGCTCTGTGTGACACAAGCTCATAAAACACACTTGTGCCTGATGGCACCTATTATTTTGTATCATTACCACTCACCTCTCCTGTGTTCCTGTGAATTTTCATTAAGGCAAGAAGAGTCAAATGTAAGGAGAATTTTAGTAGCAGCTGATTGGGCAAAGGGGATATTGAGTTGCAAATATATTTGCCCCACTAAGACTATTTTACTAATGCCACTGTGAAAAGACAGTAATATCAGGTACCACTTCAGGAATGACATTCTTGCTCATGATGGCTGTTAAAAATTGTCCCCAGAGCTAAATTTTACATTAGCAATTAAATTGAGGATATACAGAACAGGAGTTTAAAGAAAAAAGCATACAAATGCTGAGAAACCCATTTAAAATAAACTTTAGAGGCACTAACTTAGTCATACCAAAAGACCCTTTTTTATTTTGCAACCTTTGTGAGGCGTTGCCCTTATTTAGGTTCCATGCTAAAAAATATTATCAATAGATGAGAATGTAGCATGCAGGCACTGCTGCTGAGAGCACCAGTTTTTATTCCAGCTCCTCAGCCTGTAATGCAGAGAATCCAGGAAAAAAACAATTTACTGCAAAGACAATATCACACTGGGTTTTTGGACCTCCGAGTGAATAGGAAATACATATCCCCACCAGATTCCCAGCACATTCCATACAAAATTCCTGCTGATGGTAAAAAGAAAACCCTGATAAAAAAAAGTCTATAGGGTTTCAAATCAATACACTCCAACGATGTAATTGCACATGCCCATGTCCTCTACAGATAAATGAAAAAGGGTCCATTTTGTTCTCACATCTGGGAGCCAATTAAGCCACATTCAAGACACTATAAACTGCTGTGCCATACAAGTCTGGGACCAACAAAACCTTGAAGACTTTGGAATCTGTTCACACTGAGAAAAGTCAGCGCAAAGTTGCTTTAGAAAAAAAAAATACTGTTAAATTTACATTATACAACTGTACCACGTGCCCACTGCTGAACAAAGAGAACTGACAAATTCTCAGTGCAAGCTTCAACACTTCACAAATAGGAATTTATTTTTGAAGACAAAGTCATATTATTTCCTACCTTCAGCATCATATTCAGAGTTTTAAAACACACACCTTAGGTATCAAAAAGTCAGGATGAAAGGAAGCAACACCAAAATAGACAAAAGCCAAACATCTTTGAAATGGACAAGGTTTGCAATTCTCCATGCTGAGAGAAAATTACAGTCCTTAAGGTAGAAATTGGTTAGATAGAGGATGCAAACAGTGAAGGATGGAAAGACCTGGTAAAGAGGAAGAAATATCTCCTTGGTAGTCATAATCTGCATTTTATAAATCTGCATTCATTTGAAGTCTCGCTAAAACAAGAGCCTGCTGTTGTGAGAAACTAGATTATAAAGTAGATATATTTTAAAAGAATAACAACTAATTTTTTACAACTGCCTTGTGGCATGCAATAGAGTTTTACCTATTAGAAAAAGTTGGTGAACCGAGGATCACACAGAACAGAAGTGCCTTGCAGGCATCTCCCTCTTGCCACACAGAGCTTTCTCAGGTTCTCTATTTTATTTATTTACTTTATTTTCTCTATTTTAAGTAGCCTCCTGACTTGAAGTTAAACTGTGTGTTCCACCTTGAGCTGCAGGTGAAGATTATGGTCCACCCACAGTGAAGTTCATAATGTAATTTCTCACCAGTTAATGAGAAATAAACAATTTTGAAAGAGGTAAATCACTCTATTTTTAAAATAAAGCTCCCACAGACTGCTGAGACAACAGAGCAGAAGTCCTGCAGCATTGTTATTGCCAGACTTCCAAATCACAACTCTTCAACTGTCTGAATGGAGAATTTAACATCCTCTCTCCACCACCACAAACAGTGCATTATTTTTGAGATTTTTTTTTTTTTTTCAGAAAGCACTGGTTGGTTCTTAAAAAAAAGACAAGACATTTCTCAGAAATGCACGCTAAAAACCTCGCTAAAAGCTTTCAAAATTCTGGAGAAGCTGCTGAAGATTCCCATGTGAGCACTAAAATGCTCGAGGTGGGTGCTCTCTGCCTTCATTCCACCATCCTGTGGGAGAAAAAGGATGGGTGGAATGGTGGGGAGCCAGGGAGAAACATTTCCTGAGCATCTCTAATTACAGGCACCACTATCCTCAAAGAGAGGTTTAATTGGCCTGCTTCTTATTTTAGCCTTGTCAGTTGACTCATATTTAACAATTACTGAAAGACATTATGCTGTTGGTCTTGAAATTATTTTTAGGCACCATTAGAAGCCTGGCATGGGCAAAAATTCTTAATTTAATTTGTCACAAAGAGAGTAATGAAGTTACTCAAATAAGAAAGACTCCATACTGACAAAAACAGAGAGGAAAGTGAAAGCTCATCAAGTCACACATCAAAATCTCCTACAAATGTCCCACCAGTGAGGAGGCGCTCAGGCAGCTCAGGTTTACTGTGCCACTCCTGCAATATTTAAAGGACACTACATATCATCAGCTTGGAAAGAAATTGCTGGGTTTGGGGTGTAGAGTTTTGACAGAAGAATTAAAATTAAAATATAAGTATCATAAGAAAAAATAACCAAGAACTTGTCAGTTCTTAGTTGTTCAGCACTCACGTTCATGTTATTTTTGAGATAAAGTTCCTCTGCAGATTATAAAAACTGCCCATTTATCTTTTGTCCATATATTTATGGCATTTGGTGGCAATGCAGACTATAATCTAAGTCTGGATTTCTTCTTGCATTTCACCAGTAAATCCGTTCTCCGGAATGGAGGCAAAATTATCTCTAAAATCTGAATTTGCTATGACTAAGTGAAAGTTGGACCCATTTCTTGGTGATGAGTGAATGAAAGGCACATGTGCAGTCAGCTGGACTCAGGTCTGCACACAATTATCCTATGGCTGATCTTATCTCCAATTAATCCTCTTAGAATGAGATTTTAGGATGTAAAAACACCACAAAGTTTTTCAAGTGGAGTTTTACTTGCTAACAGTGATAGGGTTTGGGGTTTTTTGTAATTTTCCTGCTGCTTTCTCTCCATATTGTCATTGTCACCCTTCCTTTTTATATATTCTGTGTTTACTTGTACCAATCAAATAATATCATTCTATTCCTTTCTTTATTGTTATTTTAGATGTTGCAGAGTGAAAAAACCCACAACCCCTTACTTTTCAAAGCTTAGAGGTTGTCCCTTATCATGTGTGAATAAAACAAAGGGTCAGGGATACAGACAGAACAGAATCACAGAACAGTTTGGGTTGGAAGGAACCCTTAGAGGTCCAGTCCTACACCTCCACCATCAGCCCACAAAGTGCATTTTGGTTAAGCACCCTGAAGGAAAGTTTGAACTGTGAGCAACTGCTTACATTTGCCAAAAAGCAGAAGACATAGTGTTGATTATTTGTTACAAGACATCTCACAGGATAATAATTAAAAAAAAAAATTAAAAAACATTAATCCCTATAGAAACCACTCAAATTCAGGACAGAATTTTGTTCAAACCAGATGAAAACACTTTCTTGGCCTTTGTTACCTTGGCATTTTCTGAAAAACTCGAATCGAATAAAAACTTCTAAACGAATTAACAGGCAAAGTTACACGAAGCTCTGAGCAAGACAAGAAAAGCCAGCAACTGCATTATACAATGTTACACTTAATCATTAGAACAGGGCAACATTTAATATCTTTCCTTTGAAGTGCAGTGGGAAAATCCCAGGGATGGAAAGCCTGGGGTAATTGCAGCCAGCAGGTGGTTCAGCCTGGGGAGCTGGAATCAGGAAGACCTTTGTATTTCCATTATTATTTTTTTGTAAGAGATCAGAAGACAATGTCTTGGGTTAACATGATGGAACTTCAAAGTGCAGGTATGGTTGTGCTGAGGAGGAGAAAAACAGTGCAGAGAACCTCAAGGACTGGCAGCAGATCCAGCAGAGGCTGGAGGCACCAGCCAGGAGGATGCTCTTACAGGAAAGATGTCAGGTGGCATCCAGACAGTGATGACCCAAAATACAAAGTGATTAAACCAATGATTTTCTCTGTACACAAATAATGCTACTTCTCTGTACACGTCTGGAAGTTGCCCAGAAGTTTTAGAATATCCATAGTGTTTTCTAAAATGTGATGATACGTGTGACTAATATACCATAAATAGAGTTTAGAATTTGGAAACTGTCTGAGAGAGATATATCCTTAAGAAATGAGTTACAGAAGACCAAATGACACAGAGATTCCTTTAAACTGTCACTGAAAAAAGCTACATTCCTCCAGAAGTGCAAGTTACTGCACAAATGACAAAAGAGCTTCCAGCTAATGAGGGAAATATGACTGACTTTCCAAGGAGGCTTCACAATGGCTTACAGGAGATCTTTCATTAATATTTACCTCTGTGGCTCAACTCTGACAACCATTATTTCCTCAGCTTCCAGGTAAAAAGGAGATTCTTTCAAATGGTATCCTGCTGTATGTGGCAGCATTATGACACTCAGGGACGTGGTTTAATGTGGACTTGGCTGTGCTGGGCTAATGGCTGGACTTGATGGCTTTAGAGGCCTTTGCCAGCCTAAAGGATTCTATATTATGAAAAAAAAAATCCCACACAGGTTGTGATGTGTCAGAAATTACAACAACTGATTAAACATAATTCCATATATAACTTGCACATGTATGGAGATGTTTTTGACTTTCACTAAGAGGAAACTTTCAGGAATTTGATGGTTATGGTACTCCAGCCAACTTGTCTCTGGCAGCAGAAGGGAAGTCCACTCCCAGCAACAAGTGCCCAGTACACACATGTAAGGGGCATCATGGGGAGGATAAGGAATGTGTTCAAATATTTCATTAAATTAACTTCTGTCTACTTGCAGGCATTTTCTTCAGCTCTACAGCTGCTAAAATTTAGAAACTAATACCAATCCTTATGAAATTTTAATTTGACTTCTGTGATGAAAGACAAAAAGTCTAATTTATCATATAACATATTCACCTTCACACTGTGCTGTGTTCTTTTCCCTTTATCCAGGCACCCTTCAGTTAGGGAGCACCCAATTCACCTGCTGTAGCAATACCTGGTGAAAGACAATTGCCAGAAATGATGCTGGTGGGATTTTGGTCAAAAATTCAACTAGAGGTTGAGCAGGTGCTTTTTTTAATGCCTATCATCAGGGGTGCAGTGACCCAGCAGCACAGTTTTCATGTGTGTAACAGCAAAAAACTACAAAAAGATGAAGCAGAAATGCCACACACAACCCACAGCAAAGGGTAAATGGCTGGATTTCAAACAGCTGTTTGCTATCTGGATAAAATTTGTCCTTTAAACATTTTTTCAATATGAAGGGGTATACTACTAGGTCTTGCTGGTGATGCTCACCAAACCAAAAAAGCCCAGTACTTTCTCTGGGCAGAGGGAGATTAATTTTATTTTGACTGCTGTTGATAACAACCAGAAAAATTCCTGTCAACCCACCAAAAAAATAAGTTCCAGCTGGACAACAGTACACAGTTCTTGATAGCTCAGTAAACTGCAATGCTGTGGCCTTCACATGAGTAAGTCTATGGCAGGACTGAAATGCAGCTGTGTATGACTGCCAATGTGAAATTCAAGAGAAATTCCAGGACACTTGCAGGGGTAAAAGGCGACAGGGAATCTTTAAAAATAAATCCAGATTTCATCCAAACACCAACACAGCTCAAATCCACACAAAACAACATCAACCATTAATTTTACAACACAAAAAAGCACAATGCAAATGAGAGAGGAGAACAAAAATCTGAACCATTTCTCTGGTGCATGATGTGCAGGGAGCATTTGCAGCACTTTAGGACACCTCTGCAAGTAGATTAGGAATTACTGTTTCATGAAGTTCCCTACCACTTCCTCTGCCAACCTCTTTTGCTTCTTCATGTTGTCCCTGTAGCCATCTATCCTCACACAGCTAACACACACAGAGGCACAAAAGCCCTACAGCAGGCCAGGATGCTTTTTCCTCACATTGTGTATGAAAGCAGCCTTTTATTCACACTGGCATTACAGAGCAATCCAGCATTTAGTTACTCTCTTCCCAGTCCTTTTGTCATTATAACTTGTGACATGCTGGCTGATGCTATCGGCGCTAAAGACCCCGTTCCCCAGGTTGTCTCTGAGCAGTTTATAAATCTGCTTTGGATTATATTGATTTACTAATTGACCAAAACACTGGATTATACACTCTGCTGGACACTTTACACATTAAACAAAGTAATTGATAAAGACAGCATGCTCTTTGGGCTGATTTTTCTAGGATTTGATCTTTTCTAGGAATGTACATTTCAAGTCGGTTCTTAATAGCAGAAAGGAATCACAGAAAAGAAAAGAAACAGGGAAAAACAGTCTTTGGAAGCTGTTATTTGCTACTGGAGGAAGGCTGGCAGAGGCGGCAGCCTGACTGGCAGCAGAGACCTGATCAATGCTCACTATCATGCAATAAATGGAAATTTATTAGGTAACACCCTCACAGCCCAACAGAGGAGCCTGCAGTGTTCCCCAGGAAACTGAGAAGCAAGCACCTATCCATCAAACCCCTGGAAAGAGCAGTTTATCTTCCATCCTGTTGAGTATACATCTGTTATTAATCAATAGCTGTTAGGATTTGTGTCCCCTCTCCTCCCATTTTTACATGAGCTGGCAACTTTCCTGTGACTGAAATAACCCAATTAATCTTCCAAATAGAAAGGCAGCCTTTTTTTTTTTTTTTTTGACAGGCAGATGTTTGACAATTGATCTGAATGAAGTGAGGAAAAGGAGAAGGAGCAAGTACAAAATAAGGAAGCACACGTGATATCACAATCCAGTGCTGTAAATAGTTCATTGCTCCACCTGCTGTTGGGCTCCTTCTCCTCTGCAAATAGCACATTGTCCATGGCTAATGCCAAACACAAAAACATTGTACCTACAAAGAGCCTCACCACACGAATCCATGTCATTAAAAAGGACTAAATGGAGTAAAAATGCACAAACCTAAAGGCAAGTCAGAAGGAGACAGAACACTGATTTATGTCTCAAGCCTCTTTTCATTGGGATGTAGAAACATAAAAGACAAATGAGCAAGGATTGCCACATGGGCTTAGATGCATATTTGAAGATCTCTATTGTCCAGAGAAAAATAAAAAAAATAATGCTACAAAAGAACACATTGTACAATACAACTATTGCTTACCTGTATTTATCAGTTATGAAGCTATTCCTACCAGAAGGCCACATTCACTTAATTCTTAAACATTTTGTAAAGGAAAACCACAACCAGTCAGACCTTGCTTTCCCCCTAAGCCCTTTAAATGCTGTTTTGCAGCCCCTGTGTTCAGCTGACCCAAAACTGTGTGCCCAGGTGGGCCCTGCTGGGATCAGCACACTCAGGCAATGCCCAATGTGAGCTTTCACCTGCACGGGGGTTTGAACAACCTGCTCTAGTGGAAGGTGTCCTTGCCCATGGCTTGGAATAAGATGATCTTTAAGCTCCTTTGCAACCCAAACCATTCTGTGATTCTGTGTGACCCAGTCCCAAGGACCAGAGCAGAAAGAGGGAAGGGATCTGAGTCCCCAGGCAGGTGCTCTTCTCACCTGGTACCCACAGCCCCACCCAGCTCAGGATGCTCCCTCCAATCCATCAGCCAATTCTCCTCCTGGAGCACTCTCAGAGATCAAACACAATTCAATTCCTGTGGCCAGAGATGTGGGTTTAAGTGAGCAAGAGCATTCATTTCAGTAGTCAAATTACACGTTCCACTGCAGCTAATGAAATCTACATTTCATTAACTTTTCTCTAGGCCACCCATAAGTGAATGTTTAACTGGAAAAGAGCTGTGACTCAGGTTGGGGCACAAAGGTATTAATATAAATAAGTGATGTATTGTGAGATGCACTGCAAAACTGCTTATGAATGTAATGGCTCTGCCACTAACAGCTGTTAAACAGTGGAAGGTCAAAAGGGCTTCTCTGAATTTTTAGCAGTAAGAGAAGATCCTGAACTTAGTGAAGCATTTTAAATAAGAACACTTCCTTTTATCCTACTTTAAATTACCCACAGGATTTTTTCTTTAAAAAAGCTATTCCCTTTGTACAGCCAGTTGTTTATGAAGTGTGTGAGCTGGGTATCCTAACAGCAACAGTCCCTGCCCATCAAATCTGTTGGACTTCTATCAACCAAAACCTCTCTGAGCTTCATACCTACCCCACAATATCAGCAATACACTGACATTAACACAAGCAGCACCACAGTTGCATTTTAAATCTGTCATCCCTGACTCCCCAAAGGCCTTGCAGTCCTGCCCTGCTCTACATTTAGCTCCATCCTTTCAGCCTTCCAGGCAGTGATTCAGAGGTATGAGAACAGCTTTAAAATCCCAGGACTGTAAGCAAATAAAAGCCCATAAGACAGCAGGTTCATGACCCTTGGATCTGCAGTATCTCAGCTTTTGGCCTTCTAGTCATGGGTTTGATTCTAATCTCAGCCCCACACTCCACACATTTGCATCACAAATCTCCACACGAGCCCACAATAACAATCACTCTGCAAGAGCTTATTCTCAAACACTCCACTCTAGCATTCAAAGCACATGTCCACCTGAATCCAGCTCCAGATTCCAGTTCATAAGGTGTGGTAAACAAGGGCAAAGCTTTGTTTGCAAACACTTAACATCTTCTGGACAATTATTTCAGTTATGTCATTTATCATTAGCACAAGTTATTTGGCTGTTTTAAAATATATTTTAGCAGTTTATCTCTGACTGAGAATACCAGGCTGTAAATAATTCAGCACTGCCACATTATTCCCATGAACTGATTATTCCAAGGAATGCACTGTACTTTTTATTAACATCACTCCAGAAACAGAACTGCTTTTAATGCCTCCCAACTCCCTTACAAAGAGAGAAGGAGTTAATGCACTTGAATCTAAAACTAACTAGCAGCCAATTTAGACATCAAGGGCATCCCTTTTTCAGTACATTATATTCAAGCACAAATTAACTTTCCTCATGCTTCAACCTTTCAAGAATTCTATAGCTCCATCTAACATGTTTTGTTAGAAAACATCTAACATAGCTAAGTGTGAAATGACACAGTTACTGTTAAATCCTCTGAAATCCTGCCCACTGCCCATATTAGAAAGAAGTTCTTCCTCCAGTATTATGTTCTTATTTGTAAGAACCACACAAAATACCACACTGCTTTTCTATACATCAGAAAGAAAACTTCACTTTCTCATTGTAAGAAAGTTGCCTCACATTAGAGGTGTATTTCAGTGACATATGCAGTATTCAGCCAGCTGAATGCCCTGGACAAATGTATTAAGATCCATTGTACATTTATCACTGCGTCAAAATCCTTGTAACTGTAATTACTGTTAAGAATTTCACAAAGAGAAATAATAGGCTGAAGGGGTTTTTTTTCCCCAGAATTTGTTCCACTGGATAGCAACACAAAATTGCCTGTTGAATTTATTTTTGTCATCTGTCAAAACCAACCATGATTGTCTTTATGATTAAAATCCACAATTGGTCTAAATTCTCTTAGAATTTTTTTTTTTCTGTTTGTCACTATGATTATCATGTCTATGGTTATGAGGATTTTTTTTAATTTCCCTTTTTTTTTTTACTTTCTACATACAAGAACTCTGCCTGATCCCAAGAATGTCAAGGACTTGAGAAGTTGAGATCTTCTACATGGGAAAACCAAACCAGACAGAGATCCAACACCTTGCTGCAGTTTTAGGAACTGCACACACAAGGAGGGATACACACCTCTGTCACACTTTCTCCTCACTAGAGCAGCCCCTTGTCATCAGGCATGGAAAAAATTCCCTGTTCCATCCATCCTACACCCACGTATTTTATATTTATCACTGCAGTATAAGATCTTTCTGTCACACTTTCAGTGGTGGTGGGTCTGCTCCACCTGTTTTATTTCCTTGATCCAACAAAGTAGATGAAAACCAGAGTATTAGTTTTAGTTATCATGTTTAAATTCCACTGTTTGGTCAACTCCTTCACTTCTCCCACTGACAGATTGCAAACATACTTTAGGGCTGAGAAGGAAAAAAAAAAAAAAGGAAATTCTTATTTTAATCCAATTCTTCTGAATAAAATTGGTTGTCCATAGAGAGGATTTTTTTTTTAATATGTAAAATCATCCACTTTGTTTATTGGGTCAAAAATGTGGTTTATGGATAGGACCCAAATTTGTTTCAGATTGACAGCTATTAGTAGTCTGGATATTCCTGGCAGAGCCAAAGAAGAAAAGAAGAAGAACACTTTTTCAATAAATCTTTGAGATTTCTTCTGAGAAATAATCATCATTCATCCAAAAGGTGGCAGAGCTTATGCCGATGTTGGTGTTTGCCATGAGCTGACACCATTTATCCTCCCAACTCCTTGCTGGAGTTGTAGAATAACCAAAGGCTCATGGTAATTAGGAATCTCCAGAAAGAAACTGAGAAATTCTGAACAGCAAAACAACTGGGGGAAGCAGGGACTGCATAGGAAGAAAATCATCACTTCTGAGGGAGGCCTAGAGGAGAAATCCATGTTCTCACTGAAGAGGGAGAAGAGAGATGTCATGCAAGTAAATTCTCCAGATAAACGTGTTTTAAAAGAGAGAGCAAACAATAATATATTTATAAAGATGCATATTTTATGGCTACGTTTATCTCCCCACTCTGATAATGCTGTTTGGAAGTGTGTGCTACAAAGCGCAGAGACACAGGATGCACAATTTTGAAGTGCACATAATTAGCATTTACCACCTAAAAAACCCAAAACGTAAGAAATTCAGAAGACTAGGTTTTGTTCCTTTATCTGCCTGCATTTTTAATAGTGTCCAAAGCCCTGCCCTCCAAGGGAAAGCTTTCAGCATCTCCTCTTCTCACTTTTGGGAAAGTGAGGATGAAAAATGATGAGGCTGCATGAGGCCCCACACTAATAACTTACTCCTTGTTCTATGGTCTCAAGTCTCATTGTAAAAAGCAATTCTGACTGCGGGACAGAAAGTTGGTTGGGTGAAGTGGAAAACACCCTGCGAAGGATGCAAGCAATGTCAGACCAATGTAATTGTAGCTTTTATAAAACCTTTAAGAATCCCCTGGTCCAATTCCGAGCACAGGTGGTTGGATTTGAAAGTGTCTCCAAAATGAGATTCTGGTAATCACTGAGCTAGAAGGAATGAAATAGAGGAGATTTCTGAGCTGGGACAAATAGATTTCATTCATTTGGACAGTCTATAGTCAAAGACCAAATAATTCTGTATAAAATGCTCCCTGCCTAATTCTAAAATATACTTCTTCCTGTCTATGGAGTTGCACTCTGCAGAATATTTTAGATACTGTGTGCAGAGCAGCAAACCCAAACTCCATGTAGTGCTGTCTATGCCTCATTTCCCAATTTAAAGTTCATTTTTATTTATTCCAACCTCCTAAACTGATTAGGCAGGCTCAACAAGCAATGTCCTACAGCAAAAAAGTCTTATTTTGAAGATTAATTTACACAATTAAACACAAAACTGAATAGTCAAAATTTCCACGTGCTGAAAAAATCACTCATTAAAATTATTCAAGTAAGAGCAATTGCAGGAGTTCTCATGGAGGGGAAAAAAACCCAAAAGCAAACAACAAAACCCTAAAAAACACCAACCAACTAAACCCTCTAGAAAATGAGAAGTTACATTTGTATTTTCAACTGGGAATCAAAACTGTAACAAGCCAAATAAAATCCTTCAACTGGTTACTCATGACTAATTGGTAAATACCAAATACAGACTTTAAATGAAATAACTCTGTACTTTTTTTTTTTTTTTTTTTAAACTGTGAATCTGACCCACTACTGTGTCTGATCTAGGAAATAAAGATATTTTGTGTTCCAGCTGGGCTAAATCTAAGCCAAAAGAGGTGCAGCTCTACAGGTATGTACTGGCCCTAGTTTCACATGGAAAAGCTGTTTCACGTGGCAAACCATGGGCTGTGTTTGGTGCTGGAGCTACAGCTTACCCAAAACTTCTGATAGTGGGAGGAAAGTACCAAACAACAGGAAGTCAAGGATAAGGAAATTTAAAAAATATATATTTTTTCAGCCCAGAAATGGATGCTCAGAAATATGGGCACATAAAATCACTGATATCTAGACATACCTGGCCTGTTTGACACTCTCCTGGGAAAGTAATCCCTGCTATGAATGGCAATGAGGACAATAATTTTTATTGTTAAAGGATTTGAAGCCATTAAGGTATCTGCTATTCTTACTGCTCTTATTTTTAGTCTTTAGCCTCTAGTATGCCAGAAATTCAGCAATCTTCTCCTCCCAAATAAAATCTTATCTACCCCTCTGTAGATGCAGGACATATTTTCACTGGAGTCCCAAGCCACCAGTCTTTAAAGTATTCACATAACAGCATCAGGCTTTCACTCTGTAAAATTCATGTTTCAGACCTTCTCAAAACATGCCCTGGTGGTCACCAGCAGTTGGCAGAGGTAGCTGGTTAATCCAGAAAGCAGCTGTGAGCTCCAGCAAAGGGAATTAATTGCACACACACACTCAGCTGCTGTGGGAGTACAGGATGTGTCAGGGTGGGATTGCTCAGCCTTCAAAGGGACCAACTCTATTTCTTTCCTAGGAGTGCACTCGATCAGGAACCACCTCCAGGACAAGCTGGAAAGGAGCAGTGGCCAGCCCTGCTGCAGGCTCAGGGCGGCAGGTGTGAGAGCCCTTGGGGTGCCATCCCTTGGAGCAGCATCACTCAGAGCTCTCCCTGGAGCCACCAAGCGTCCATGGCAGCTGCCAAACACACCCATTCCATCCCCCCAGAGGAAACAGAGCAAACAGCTTCCATCCTCACACACCAGCCAGGCTCACCCCTGCTACAGCCCCTTTGACGGCTCAGCACCAACCTCTGATTGTCAAGGAGGGGACAGGAGTGGGAGCACTACAGGATCATCCTCATCCTCCTCCTCATCATCATGCCTTGGCTTCCCTGGCCAGTCCAAAAATGTTAGGTTAGAGCAGCCCTTAGCTGCTGAGTTTACTATTGACAATTTACAGATGTTTTGCTCACCTAATTTGTTCCACTATCCAAAAAGCATGCAGTTACCTTAGCAACTACTACATTATATTTTATCTCCAAGCTGCAGAGCTTTCTCTTTCCTAAAAACAAACCCCACAAGTCTACTCATACTGCATGTAACCTCTGATATTGGTCCTAGCCATTTCAGGAAACAGAAATAGGCACAAGTGTAATGAAAATAATAGTCTCACTTCTAAAATCTATTTAAGTTTTCCAACAAATTTTCTTCGTAGATTTGACTCTTTTCTGTGGCTGCTATTTTTCTATGGGTTACAATTTGAATAAAGGAAATTAAGAGGACAAGGAGGAAGACCTGTTTTAAGGAGTGAGCTAGAATCCTGGGAGAAGACACATTAAAGAATCAAGGGCATATCTTGAAAATTGCTGCAGGAATAAACAAATGCCTTTAGGCCACTGACTTCTGTCTTTACTGAATGGACATCTAGAATGAGAACTCATCTATTTTTGTATGGTCAACAGAACGCTGAAGGTTTTTCTAAAGTGAAAGACACATTTCTCTATGAACATATCTAACAGAAAGAATAATTACACTTGGAAAATATTTGCAGTTGGTTATGCACCAGAATTGCTCCTGGGCACCACAGCTTCCTGTACCACGTGAATTTGAATTCCAGTGAAACAAACTTGTTTTGAGAGGCATGTTGTTGTCATCATGTCATGTGAAATGAAGTGGAGACACGTACACAAACACTGAGTAACCTGGGACCTTCACGCTGCCTGCTGCCAGATGAACCAGCCTTGCATCTACATGGGACTTCCACTGCTGGAAATGTTCCTGTGGTGCTGTCCAACACTGAATTGCACAGGAAGAAGGGGAGGCAAATGAAGAGCTTTCCTCCAAAAGGAATATTTTTGGGGGGACATAATTTTGATTTATTTAAATCAACCAAAAAGCACAGACTGCATTTTCTCACAGCTGTAAAAAATTATTGAGGTTTATCTTCGGGGATAACTAAAGTTAGTGAACTTGTTGAGACTTCTGATTTCAGCAACTTACTGATTTAAACCCATAGATCAGCCCTTAGACTCAATTTTTAATATATTATTTTAACTACCTTTGAAGTTAGGAATAATCTTAAATACTGTCTTGAGTTAATACTTTAATAAAATAACTTCTGCAAAGGTCTTGTACAACAGAGTGTGATAACCTTTTATAGCTGTGACAGGATGTTTGATTTCCAGCTCCCTGCTCTGCAGTGCCCATTTGTGCATATTTGAATACACCAGAGAATGGAGCTTCTGCTTTCTGCAAAAGTTGGATACCTTTCAAAGGTTAATTTTCACATTAAAGATAGATAAAATAAAAAGCAGCTGGACAAAGAATTTTTCTGGTCTTTCTTTTTTCACAGGAAGTTATTTTTTTAATCAAAAAGGCACAGTACCTTTACAAAGTGATAAAACTTTGCGGGAAGCCGTCAGTACCAAGTTCAATCCAAACTGACAATTTTAATTGCAGTTAATTAAAGCGTTGGTAGGGAAGTAATCTAGCATCCAATCACTTATTAGTAATGAATCTTCCTGCAAATCTCACTGAGGATGGGTCTGGGCACTCAAGCTCTATGTGGTTTCCCAGTTTAATGACCCTGCAAGTTTTCTCCTACCAGTTCAGTCAGTTTTCTCTCCAGCACAACAAACTCACGCTGACAGGTTTTTTTTCTTTATTATGCTCAAAAATCCCTGGATGGACCCAGTGACTCTGGGTGTGTGGCCACCAGGCTGCAAACACCTCTGCCAGCTCTCAGCCACTGCCCCATTTCAGCTGCTGCCCCTCTCCAGGTGGAGCTCAGCAGGGCTCAGCTTTGAACCTGCTCCTTCTGCAGCGCCGCAGGAACTCTCTGAGGCTGAGCCCATCACCACCCCCCAGCCCAGCGCAGCACCTGGGGCTTCCCAGTCCTACTGACTGTTTCTGGATCCACAGCCACTCCTGAATGAGGATTCATCATTTATTTTATTTAATAACAGATACAACTGTGACCTTTCCATTTAACACCTGCCTTGCTATACCCACCATCCTGCTCTGCCCTGAATACCATGATTCACTCTCTAAAAAATCAGACTTTTTAGAGGAAGACACTGAATTCCTGTCTGCTGGTGTCTATTAAAAACTGTTCCACACTTTGTATCATCCCCTAATTCACCCTGTTACCATGTGCAATGCTCCACCCCTAGCACAGATGTAGAATAACTAACTATACTAATATTATATATTAGTATATATAATATTAATATACTATACTAATATTATATATAATATTAATATAGTTAATTATTAACTATATTAGTTAATTAATAACTAATTAATATATATTATAGTTATATTAAATATATTATAGTTGTATAATTATATAATAGTATAGTTATATATCATTTTTAATATAGTTAGTATTAATATAATATTAATATAATATTAATTATATTAATAGCTATATTAATATGATATTAATATAGTTAATAGCTATAATATTATATATTAACTATATATAGTTCATATATAATATTATAGTTATTAACGATATGATATTATAATACATAATATTAATATAGTTAATTATTAACTATTGTAGTTAATTAATAACTAATTACTATATAATATTAATATACTATATTAATACCACTTTGTCAACTTCTCCTTTACCTACATCCCTTTCAGCAAGGGAGATGCAGAATGAAATGTTACCGAAAGGTAAGGCTGTATAAATGTACTCAATTACTTCTACATTAACATTTATTTAACTTAGTGAATAATTTGATGTAGCTAAAAGGCACCAGGAAACCACAGTAATGCCAACACAGTATTAAAATGCCTCAGTACTTGCTGTATCCTTTCTCTTACACCACTCAGCAGACAGAGAAACCTCCCCTCCTCGAGCTCTACAAAGAAGTGCTACAGCTTTGATCAGTGATATTGAAATTGCCACCACATTCCGGCTTAGTGTGGATGAGTTTCAATGTTGTGGGAAAAGATTCACAATGTGTGCGACAACAGCTTGTCTAGGCTGCACACAGGCACAACCAGCACATATGAAATGAGTTACAGAAATTATATGAATTAATAGACTACTGTAATTTATGCCACTCATTCTCTCAGCATAATGCAGCACCATGCCAGCCATTAAAATTCATAAAAACAATTCATTGCTTTTTAATTTTTACATATTTATGAGCACTCATTTGAAATGAAAATTATTTTCTTATTGACACTTTCTTCCATCTTGACAAAAAAAAGTACAATTTTGAACATTAAAGCCTAATGACTTCAATATGTTTTGCAGATATTATTCATACTTGGAATGCCACAAAAATGAGGAGACATTTATCCAAATCCAAAATACAGCAATCAAGTAATTAAGACACCTAATCCAAAGCCAATAAACAATATTTCAAGCAGCAAATGCAGTGATGTAATTATAGCTGTTATAGGCACCTTTGCCTATTAAGAATATTTGAACAACAAAATAAAATTAATGGCAACTTCAGCTGCTACTATAAACAGAACCAGCTTCCATTTTAAAAGAAAACAGATGTATTTTCTTAGGTTAAAATGCACAAAGCATTTCCTGTATATGAGATGGTAGACATAAAACTGTTTAGTGAATTAGCAAACAACCTAAAATGACCTAACTTTACAAACCACTTCATCAGAGAGAGGGAAAATCCTCCCTCTGCCTTGCAAAATAAACATGAAGTTGCAACATAAAAATTGGGAGGGATGTGAAAGGCACAGGAGCACCCTGAATGGGTAAATAGTTTATTTTCATATTAACATTCATCTAAATTTATTCATCATGATTCCTTGATAACTTTTCTGTTCTCCATTACATGGATATAACAAGAGGAAATGGATGTTGATATTGCAGCTTTGGAGACCACAAACTGACCCTCACCCTATTTTCTGGGGGAGAGGGGAGAAAAAGGAAAAGGCAAAGAAAAGAGGAGGCACCAGCAGCCACCTGGAATAGAAAAGCAGCATTTTCCTCAATACTTTAAAGAACACAATCCTTAATTTCTCATCAGCTGTTAATGTAGAGAGCCTGTCCAGCCTGCTATGAAGATTTTAAAACATCCCTGGTACCCATTAGCATTTCCTTCCAGCACCACCTCTGGAACCACACATTTCTTCTCCTCTACCCACCAGTTTGTGCCACACACACCTGATTCTGCTCCAAGTACACACTTAGCTGGAAATCCAGCTCAGCATTGCTTACTGCTGTAGTGGCACATGGGTTTTAAGCAGATTTTGCACATATTTTAAGTAAGGGTTCTAAAACGTGGTGTTATAGAAACCCAGATGGATAAAGCTTTCAAAATAAAGCAGATAATAAAAGTTCACTGAATGATAAAAAATTGACATTTCCCCACCCAAATTTTGTGAAGCACTTGGGAGTTTCTATAACTGCTACAGAGCTAGAAAAAGAACCTGACAACAACAAAAGCAAACTTTTTTTTCATGTTACTGTCTTCATATAGGTACAGTTATTGTCAAATTGGGTCTGAAATCTTAAACTCTGATCCATGACTTTCAAAAGTTTTCTACATAAGAAATAGTTTAATGCCAAGTAGTAAAACAAGTATTTGAAGGGATTTTTATAAAAAAAGTTAGTACTGGGACTGTCAGGAGAATATATCTCTATTTCCAGAGTGATTGTGCATATTTCCCTTTGCTTTGAGAAAAAGAGGATCATTAACATTTAAATTGAAGTAAATGAGACCAATTTCTACTGTGAAGGGCCTGCAAAGCAGGAAACATGATCCAGCATCCAGCAAACCAGCAAATCAAGTCTGTTATCAGCACCTCTTGAATAAAACTCTGTGTAATGTTGTGTACCCAGCAGGAAACACTTTTCTCAAGAGAGGCACAGCCCACAGTGACCTTTGAACAGGCAAGTAGGAGTTGGAATAAAAACAGCCTTGAGATGGTAGGGTTTGTAGTAACTTCACATTTACACGGAGTATGTCAGCACTGGCTGTGTTTTAGGAGGCTCTGTAGATCCCTGCATTGTTAAAAATAACACAGAGCAGTTCACTCCTCACAGTACTTACAGAAGCTGAAATAATCTTGAACCTGACACGAAACCCGACTCAAGAGGAAAAACTGGAGGAGGGTGAGAAAAGGGTTTTCATTTTCACAGACTCACTGGGTTTCAATCCAGCCACAAATGTGCAACACCCTGGGAGTGTGAGGAGTGTGGATCCTGCAGGGACACATGGGGCAGGGCTCCAGGGCCCTGGTGCATTACTAATGTGACAACAGATCACTGACATCCCTGTTAGGATCCAGATGTGTCACCTGAGGCTGAGATTTAAGAAAAAAAATCCTCTCAATCACGCACCTGTCCTTGCCACAGACAGGTGCCACTGGGCTGCAGCTCAGTGGAGCTACAGCACTTTAATATATGGTGTCACATTAGCTCTGAGCTGTAACTGCAAGTCGAGTCCCTGTGGAATAATCTCTTCTGTGAGCACTTTCCAAAGTGCCTTGGGTAGGATTAGCTTCTCTCTCTGAACAGGGAAAGAGAACAAAAATATTTTACCTGGGAAAGGAACTGTATATTACTATTTTGTTTGTTATTCCCGCTCTTAGAATCTTCCCAGTTGTAATTTACACTTTTATTACTGTATCAAAACAGGGAACATAAAAGTTGAATGCCAGCTGCAGCCAGGTTCATAATGAAGAACACTTCAGAGCCCAAATGAGTGTTTAACACTCCCCTAATGCAGGCACTGTAGAACAACCATCTCTATAATCAGGTTATGAAGCTTCTTTGACAAAGTCCCCTCTCTCTTTCCCCCCTCCAACACAACAAACAGCCAGGCTGGCTCAAAAGTTAGGAAGGAAAGGACACACAAACATTCCTACCAGACCAATTTAAAAGATATATTTCAAACTTCAAATACTGCTGAGGATCTCCTAGAAAAAAATATTGAACAGTAAGAATGCAATAGGCTTTCATAATTTTTACACCCTGATATTGCCAAGAGCAAGATTAAACTGTAAGAAATAATGACAAGCTAAGGCTTTGTCATGTGTGTGATATGCGCAACAATGGAAACAGCAAAGGAGTCACTTTTCATCCCACTGTCTAACACTTGGTTAAGAGGGTAAAACCACATGGGTGGAAACAGTCAAATTCTTAATTCCCTGGCCTGGGTGGGGATGGAGGGAAGTGTTCAAAGCCACGTTGGACAGGGCTTGGAGCAGCCTGGCCTGGGGGAAGGTGTGGGATGAGCTTTCAGGTCCCTTCCAACCCAAACCTGTCCATGGTTCTATGATCATTTCAATGCTACAATCTCTTCTCCCCCAAGTTTTGGAAAACAAACCAGCCAAATGAGGACTAGCAGCTCTTAGTATTTTTTTCCTTATAGCACTGAACTTGGAAACTTCAGACTGTTCCAAATATTTATAGCTCACCATGTTTCACAGCTATAAGAGCGCGACTGGACAGCAAATGCCATGCAATCACACAGAAACCTCAGTTATCATCAATTTTTCTTCTTTCTGTTTTCTCCACATTCATTAAGCCTTTCATTCTTTATCAGAAATGCACAGAGAGGATGGGAATCCTTACTCTAGAAAAAACATTCTATTGTTGTTTCTCTCAGAATTTTAATTGTGTTTTCCAAGATTAATGACCGATGATTGTTTTAAATTTGGGTTTATTTACTGTATTGGATAAAGACTGAATAATCCCTCTAACTTCTGTGCAGTCTCTGGGCTTCTACCAAAAAAAAAAAAATTTAACACAACTTACTTAATTTTTTTAACGCATGAACCATTATTAATCATAGAATTTTAGAATGGTTTGGGTTGAAAGGAATGTAAAGCCCATCTAGTTCCACCCCCCTAACATGGGCAGGGACACCTTCCACTGGACCAGGTTTTTGGCAATATAAGCACAGGAAGGAAGTTAAGAATACAGCAGTTCATCATTGGTCTTTTGTCTAATATTTAATACCCACAAACTATTCTGTATTCTCTACTATTTCTGTAAGTAGGAAGTCCTTACCAAAGGAAGTGTCCAGCTCCCAGCTGGGCTTTTCCAGCACTAGCTGCAAATGTCATTTTTGCAGTTAACCATGCAGAGCATTCCAGCTCAAGGCAGAGCCCTCTGTTAACGCAGTGGAATGGAAACCAACAGCAGCACAAAACCAGGCATTTCTGTAACACTTCCCACCAAAATGAACACATTTCTGCTGCTTACTGGCGGACAGCAGGGCAAGAGCAGCATTCTAAGCCAGGCAGAAAACAGGGGGGTCCTAGATAAGCACAAAGTCCCACTGCAGATCTGGGTTACTGCATCTTCCTTTGAAGGTTTGAGATGCCAGTCATTGAGTTTCTCACCAGGGGTGAAACCCCCAAAGGACTGAGCCCATCATCTCCAGGTATTTCCATACCCTGGCAGCACTCACACTGCTACACTGGTGCTCCTGACAGATTCCTGGTGACCTATCAGCAGTTTATTCTCTGATTAAACGCAAGGCAGCCAGGCAGCAATGCAAATTAGTAAGCAGGAAGAATCATTAGAAATTTGATTCATTATGGGAAAGAAGACAATAATTTCAAATAGGACTAATATAGTAGTTATAAACACATTTTCACTATGTCCTAATTTCAGTTAATTATAAAAAGACAAACTGTCTAGAAATATTAAGTTTTGATTGGAAAAAGGGAAACTTTAATAATGGGTAAAGGCAACATCTGCAGGATGTTGAGCTTTCTTTCAAAAAAAGACTGACCTTATTAAGTAAAAAGTGCATTCATATTCATATGGAAGTTAAAATCTGCCTTTAATGATTTAAGACTAAAAGCTAATGGGGACAAAGCTGAGTATATAAAATAGAGTAATTATACAGTTATAATTATACACAAAATTACTAATATGATAATGTTTGTGTTTAATAACATGATATGGATACACTGTCACAGTGACCTTAGTAAATCAACCATAGGCTATTCTAAATTATTTCTCTTTGGATCCTTCTCCCTCAACACCCAACAGCTCTGCAGAGCCCCAGCATCACTGAGTGCAGCTGAAAACATCAGTTACTCTTGCATGAAATTGAACTTTATGAAGAATAGGAAGTTACTGATGATCTCCAAATTCAGAAGTATAATAGAAATGCTTATCTTTATACTTGGCATAATTTAAACATTTATACACTAGTAATTTAAAATGGCTGCAATGCCTCATGGTTACGGGGTTTTCAAACGATAACTGAACAACCCAGGAACATTTAAAATTCTGCTTTTTCAAATGGGCTTTCTCAGCATTCTGCTCCTACTCTGCTCCGTGGAATACAGGATTTTAATTTTCTGCTATTACAGTAAGCAATCATGCCTCTATCAGTTTTCCATCTTCACAACAGATGTGCCTATTCAAAGACCTCAGCATTCACTTCCCAAAACAAATACCAAAGTCAAACCAAGACAAAACAGAAAATACGGCCAATTATAACTTTTAGCCCATATATGCCATAAAAAAAAGAGAAAACAAGAAGAAATGATTGCTATAAACAGCCTGTCAAACAGAAGCACTCCAATAGGATAAACATGACCTTTTTTTAAATATATACAATCAACTTTCCCTGGAAAGCCAGACACAGGTCAGTGGGTGGACTGGGTACTCCCTCTTCCAATCTGAGTGAGAAATACAAACAAGATAAAGTGAATTAAATGAAATGCAGACAATTTTACTGCAGTCTTCCAGAGGAAGAATTCAAATAGACTGTGATTGTCAGGACAAACTTGTTAAAAAGATTTAGCAAAAACTTAGCAAAAAACAAACACGTATATTTGTGCTTATAATGCCCGTAATCTGCTGAAGCATATTATTGCAAGTCAGAAGTTTTAAAGCCTGGATTCAGTTCAAACCCTCATTCTCAAAGATTTGTGTTTGCTTATCAGATAAGAATTTCCATAAAGGAAAAGAAGATGACCATCACAAAATTTCAGTGGGCTATTTCACATCCGGTCAGAAATAATTTAAAGTTACCAGCTGGGTTTCATTGTCTCCACTTAGGACCTGTCTGCACTCAGAGGCAGGGAGGATGAAATGCCTGAACACAGCCAGAGTCCCACAGCCAAAATAAAAAAAAAAAAAAAGAAAAAGAAAAAAGAAAACAACACAAACTCTACTTTTTATAAGCCTGAGTTTTGAAGACAGATTTGATTTGGACTGAACTCAATTACTCAGACTTTACCAGAGTTGTGCGGCAAACTGAGGTTGCTGCATTTTTAAAACCCTGACAAATATCTATATACATGAGGCTGCTTCATCAGCAATTTTGTTTCTTTTCCTGGGATGCTGAACTCTGCTGAAAGAAGCCTCATTCCAAGACTTCAGCATATAGAAAACTCCAGTTTACTTGCTCCCAAGGCAGTTTATTTTCTAAAGACTGGTGCAAAATTAAACAATAAATTAAATCTGAGTACAAGCTCATGATTTGGTTTTAAAAAACATCTGCTTCTGAATAAACAGAAAACCCATTTTTTTAACTTTTGTTAGAAAACATCTCTTTTGAAATATGAAGGTGATTTTTCTTTCCTGAATCTTTTAGCTTTGCTGTAATTGCAATAAAAGATGCAATCCAGTTCAAATGGCTGCAGCTGACATCAAACTCAGAGGCAAAAAAAAAAAAAAAGATCAATCCAAGTTTCTTAAACCCAACAGCTGACAAAGAGACAAAAGCCAGGTTTTACTGGACCTTATCCTCACTCATTTGGAGCACAGCAGGAATCATCCACGCTGCAGAACTGGGACACAAACCTTAAATCCAGCAAAATGTTTCCTTTTGGTTGGCATTAAAGACAAAGCAATAGACAGAAACAAAGCTACAATTTTACATAAATAAAAGAAACCAGGGAACACAATACCCTGAGGCTACATCTATCTAGACACTAAGACTCCTTTTGGTCTCAGAATCAGTTTGATTTTTCCCTTGCTTTTGTGTAGATTTAAAGAAATAAAAACACCTTTTCCACCTTTGCATACTCTGTTCAGGAAAGGTTTGTTGAGCAAGGTGGATGCCTGGAGAAATAATATGATTATTGCCTGTGGATGTACCAATAACTTCCTAGGTTAGGAGCACAACCATGTATTGGAAAGGGAAAACACATGAACACTAAGTTTTTTAAAGGTGAATTCAGTAGTAAGGTAAGTGTATAAACAATGGTGAACTTTAACCACTGCTCCTGTGTGTGCAACCACAGAACACGTGCACCAAGTGTCGTACAACCCTCCCTCGCTGCTCTGCTCATTTGTCTCTGCCCTCGTCTCTGGGAGGTTCTGAGTGCTCCTGATTCCTGGGAAATGGCTGCAGGCAAAGCCAGATCCCTGTGTGCCTGTGCATGCACACATTCCCACCCACCACCGGGCTCCCAGTGCCTCCAAGATGGATTTCAGGTCACAGAGATCAATGAACTCCTGCGCTGATGGATTTCAGGTCACAGATCAATGAACTCCTGTGCCTGCACCACCATGCAAGGCTGGGACAGGATTTCCAGATGTGTAACCTGGAATCCCTCATCTTCAGCTGGAGAGTGCAGTGGTGAGGGGCACACTGATCTATGGACCCCTGAGATGGCCCTGAAGGGTGTGAAGAGCCACCTTCAACAGAGCCAGATGTCAGCGCCTGCTGTTTGCTGACTCCAAGACATCCAACACTGCAGGATACAGCTTACTTTAAAAATACAAACTGCAATGATACCAGAATAAACAAAGCAATACACTGCATTTCCAAGCCAAATTTCAGCTTTCACACTTAAGAAAGACTGCATCTGGGATATATTTAATTAAAGTAAACTTAGGGGGCTAGATTCTTTTTCCCCAAGATGTTTGAAATCTTACAATATTTAGCATTTCCATGAGTCAAATAAACACCTAATCATTATGCTAGATAAACTTCCATCCTCATTAAAAAAAAAGAAAATGAAAAAAAAAAACAAAAAAAACCAACAACAACAACAAAAAAAAACCCAAAACAAAACAAAACAAAAAAAAAACCAAAAAAACAAAGCAACCTACAAAACCCTCCCAAAATTATCCCCGCAAATACTCAAGAACTCATATACAAAGCAAACAGATATTTGCACTATAAAAGGAGCTGGAAATGCCATAAAGCAGAAAAAGAAACAACACTGAAGTGATTACAGGAAACCTTTCACTTCTGGATCACCTCTGGAGTGTGCTTAGAGCTACTTAGACTGACACTGAACTTTAAAGCACAAGATAAAAAGAAGAGTTCACTTCACTGCTGTCCACTGGGCACTGAAGGAACTAATGCCTCCCTCAGCCAGAAACCTGCCCTGGATTTTCCACATGGCACAGCATGGAGGGAACACACAAAATTACATCCAGCTCACATTCCAGCCTGGTTTATAACCCTATGATTAGCACACTGCCCACGGCATTTGGGATGTAGGGCCAAGTGGGTGTTGGCAAAGTCTGTCCTGAAACAAGGAACACCCTGGGGAAGATGGAAACCTCCTCCTCCTCCCTGATTTGAGGCTTCTGTCAGTGCAAAGGGAAGTGGCTGGTGATGCCTGGTTTGCTAACTGACCACAAGTGCAGCACAAATGTTTGCTGGCCAAATGATCACACTCATTTTGCTCCTCCTTCTTGCCCAACCTTTCACTTCCCATCCTTCACGGAGCTTTACACATCCTCTTGATTTTTAGCTCAGCTCGTTCAAACCCCACCTTTTGCACAGGAGACCTTGGGTTTTTTCCATTTCATTTGAACGCTCTCCTCCACTGCTAGAATTGAGCCAATTAAAGCCACAAAGGCCCTTGTCAGTAGACCTTGGGATATCGATATGGTATTTACCTTCTTAGATAAAGGCACTTGAGAGCTATTGACACAGTTTAACCCTGTGCTGCCTGCATGGCATGGGCAGCTCCTGCTGCTGATCTCAAATGAGATTTGAGGGGAAATGTGAAGCAAGTTATTTGCACAAGGGGCAACCCAAACCAACAGAGAAAATCCGCTGTTCAACCAAAAATTGAGAGAAGTCCTTCTTTCTTAGCCCATCTGTGGCTTTGTCTCCAGAGTACAACATGACACTGAGATTTAATGGGTGCAAGCTTCCACTTTACTCTCTGCCTGTCAAAAAGGGCCTCTCCTTGCATGTAAACATCCCAAAATTCAGTGGCAGACATCTATTCTTAGGGCAGACACCATGCTATACCAAGCACAAATTCCCTCCAAAGCAAAAGCCAATTAATTGCATGTCTTACAATTTGTTAAGAAGAAACAAACAAACAAAAATCTCCCCAAAATTTAATTGCTTTTTAATATAAAATCTTTACACTTTTTGCAGACGATTATGTTATTTCACAGTTTATTATAAAACATTTTCTGTTATCATTAACTGAAAGTTAATAGTTTTCTGGTGTGGTGGCTGGAGTGGAGTAACTGCAGTGACACACCAACATGAATTTTAAGTTCCTGCGTACGGCAGCAGTACTAATCTGACCTGCCAGCTAGAAACAATAGACAGAAAAATCCAGGTATATAAAAATTAGAGCTCACATTTTCAAGGTATCAAGCTTCTCTTTGTCACCAAAATAAGTGGTAGAACACATAAATGGCAGAACTGTCCTGGAGTACAAGGCCTAAATAAACGACTAAAGGGTAACTGCAGGTCTGGGTTCAGAAGCTGTTGGAAGCTTTTAGAGAGAACTAGGCATTTCAATGGTTCCTTTTCCCTGTGAAAACTGCACACATTTCACTCTTTTTAGAAAATGAAAGCGGACAAAAAAGTATTATTCAAGTTCTGCTAGGGCTCTTCAGAGAACACAAAATTGGGGACGGTGCAGTGTTTTACATTTTGCTGAGAGGGCTCTGCAGTCAGATGGAGATGCCACCTTGGTCCTGCTCTGTAAAGTGAACCCAGATGCAAGCTTTGATTTAGACATTCAGTTCTACATGAAAACATTTAAGTCAGAACTTGCCACAGAAATCCTTGAGAAACCACACGGCTGCTCCGTGTCCTTGAAACAGCCACAGCTGTCTGCCTCGCCGAGGTCCATCCCAAAAAACACCTGACGCTCACACAGCACATTTTGTCTCTGTGTGCTCTTAATAGGCTTCCGTTTACCTGCTGGAGTGCAACCTGTCAGCTTGGCCACCTCAAATGCCTGCAAGCCTCAGTGGTATTTGTTTCTATCCCTTTTGCTCAAAGCCAGGCTGAGTAAAGTCAGCCAGGAGGGTTTGAGCATCAATTCGCCACTGGCAGATACTCTTAGAGGGAGCGATTTCCTGCTGGAGAGCTGGCAGCAGCCACCACAAGCTGCCCCTCTGAAGTCAGCTTTGTCCTAGTTTGCTGAGTTTACTTCTTCTGTAAGAGGTCACAGTCACGTGCACAAAGTTTGAGAAACTTCACATGCTGTCTATCATAACACACAGCTCACCATAGGGTGAAGAAAAGGTAAAAATTTATGTAAAACTACCAAGCAGGAAGGAACAGAGGTGCTCCCATCCCTTGCTCTAACTGGGAGACAAGTACAGTATTTCTCAGGGGAGCTCTTGGGAGTCTCCTTCACACAGCACCTTCTAATCCCATGGTACAGCTTTACAAACATCCTTCCCTTTAATATCAATGCTTGGCACTAAGACTGGGTTCACTGTATCTCTGCACTGAGCCAGCAGCACTCGTTTCTCTCACATTCCCACACAATTCCCTCCTTGCTTCAGACACTTGGAGGGAAAGCACAAAGTGCTTTTGGGCCCCCCAGGCACCTGCTCAGCACTCAGAGATTCTGCTATTTCTGTGTCCAGGGTGAGCCATCCTCGATTGTCTTTCCAAGGGCCAGATCTTTGAAGCTCTCCAACCCATTTTCCCCTTTGTAGCTCCAATTCTCCTGGCCAGGGAAAACTGCCTCTCATCTGCCTCAAAGCAGTGTCTCCTCAAAGCCCATTCTGGACATGGGAAAAGAAAGGAGCTTTATGTTACCTTGCCTACAAGGACACCTGCACTGGAGTTTTACTGGAGTACAGCCTGTATTTCCAGTCAAATGAAACTGTTTTTGGGGATCACCTACCAGCAAACCTCATGGATCACATGCAGACCAACCACCAAACAACACTCTTGGCTCTAGGCCTAATGTGGATTAGAAAGGTGGTCTGCATTTCTAGTTCTGTTCTCAGTACGTCCTGCTTCAAAATTCCAACTTCCTAAAAGCTTTTCCTTCTCCTCTGCATCATCTGAGTAAGAGCTCACTGTGCCACTGATTTCAGAGCAGATCAGAATTTCTACGTTACTATTTTAAGTCTGACTTACAATTTTTACACTAACAGTCATCATCTAACAGCCCTGGTTTAAGAAAACAAATGCAGAAATAAGGTTCCAGCCATTGTCTCATCTGGCCCTTGAAATTCTAATTCTTCCACAGCAGAGAAGTCAATTGAATTCCAATTTTAAATGTACCTCTAAGACAAGAAACACACTGTACACATTACAGCATCCCATGGTGAGAAAGAGTCTTTGATAGAATTAGAATTTGCCTTCTTGCATCTCAAATGCAAATTTCTCTGGAGATAGCTAAAAAAATCTGGTAAGAAACAAAAAACTCTTCAGCAATAAAATATTTTTAGTACATAAACAAACCAAAATATTCTCATTTGCATATGGTGCATCTTCATCTCCTGTGACATTTTTTATTTTTATCCTGTATGACAATGCTACTGACAAACTAAATAACCAGAAAAGGCAGGCGACATTTCTGATGCCAGATGCTGAAGATCAATAGTTATTTCCCAGAGTTTATGGCATAATTAAAATTTGTAACAGGAATAATTTTCTCTTCAGCCCCTCAGGCTAAGTCTAGAATTATTGACTAAGTCTAAGTTATATAGTGTAGCATTTGTTATTATGTTTATGGATAATATAAAGGATTTTATGCTTTTTACATGTAATCTGGTAAGTATAGAAACAGTAACTAGGAAAGAATTCTCTATATCAGGAAAGCAGGAGCTACAAACAGGCATGTTTGTTGTTCAGGCATGCAGAGGACAGGGTTTATATAATTATCTGCTGGTTAAGCTGTGCTCCAGTTTACAGGATGTGGCCACAATGCCCATGAAGTGCCAGAGAACTGAATTTCAGTCCCTCAGAGCTCACTGTGCCTTTCCTCCATGGAGGGGGTGCCAGGTCCCAGAGTCACTGGAGCAATATATGGTAATCTAAATTAAATTTACTGCCATATGGGAATGGTTGTATATTTATAACCTCTGCCTATGCCTTCCTCTACCCAAGGCATGCAGACAGCAGAGAAGAAGAGAGCAGAGTTGATCAAGGACAACTGCACTTCCATAAGGATGGAGAAACAACAATACTGCACAACCATCTCATGGCTTGGGTTGGCTGTAACTATCAGGTCAAACAGACTTGGTTCATAAGTGAAAAGAGATGTATTTATTTGCTATCAGCCCTATAAACTCATCCATGGGCAGTGGAAGAGTAACTGCTTTATTTCATGCTCCTGCCTCAATCAAGGCTAATAACAACACAAACCAAATTAAACCCTCCTGATACCAGTGTAACCCCATTCATTGCATTTTCACAAAGAAAGCAAAACTAGAAAGTTGGTAAACATTTCTGCTGATGAGGCACAAGAACAAATACAGTCTGACTCAGTCCCTCTTTGCAAGGCTAGCAGGAATAAAATGTGGTAAACTTAATTGTGTTATGAGGGCACAGAAAATCTGAGCATACACAGACAGCAGAAATGCCACTTTTAAAAGCACTACTTGAAGAAAAAGATGAATATATATATAAATTGACAAAGCCAGCTATCATGCCTAGCACTATGGATTCAGAGTAACATTTGGGCTAAAAAGCACAGCTCCACTTTCTGTAACTGTTTCTACAGGGATGGATTTAGTTACCTTTAGCTTATGCTTTTTGTTCTTCTGAATGCTAAGAGAGCTTCAGGATATGTCCAAAATTTAACCAGAAACATGAAACTGGAAAAGGCAGAAGCAGCTGCAGCAGCACTCCAAGAGAGCTGACACTTGGTACCAGGCAGGCCCAGAGGTACCTGTGGCTCTCCACAGATAAAACATGACAGTGGACTCTAAAAAACCCATTAAATTTTGAGTAAAAAACCCCAACAATACATAGAACATGCATTTTATTTCAAGGGGGAAGAAGATGATGTGTCTCTTTGAAGTTCATTGCTGGTTTGCAATGATTTCCAGCTACTTGCCTGATGTACATGAAGTCAATCTTTCTTGCTTCTCTGATTGCTGACTAAATGCAAAGCGAGCAGTTTTACAGTTATTAGTCTCAGTTCTATATATCCCATAACCAGGAGACTAATTAAGAGATCAGGCCTTGAGTGGGGCAGGAGGGAAACAGAACCAACCAAATCAACCCCCCAACACAAAACCAAACACTCAGGAAAAACAATTCTAAAGACTGGATCAGACTGACATTGCAACAAAAGCCCAACCTCACTTGTCTTTAAAAAACACATCTCAAGAACTCACTGCAAGATATGACAGCATTTAGGACAGTGTTCCACTGTGCTGATGATCAGTAGAGATGCTGTTTTTTCAAGAAAAGGAAAAAGACAAATAAAATAAAACCTCTCACCATCACCACCTTTTCCACTAGGATTATGGAATGAAATCCCTGTATAGAGATGGAAAAATTTCCAGCCACTTCCAGATAACTTCCAGTATTTGTAGAAGGAGGAAAAAAGAGAGCTTGTCAGGGCCTGCTATGAATGCAGAGCACTCTTTAGTTTATGAACTAGCTCATATCTGCATAAGAAGTTTACATAAAGCCAGGTTTCCTTTGCCTGAGCTGCTCAGCCCACATTGATATTCCCCCCGCGCCAACCTCCGCTCTTTGCTTTTCTCCAGTAAGTGACTGACTTTCAGAAAAAGAGGTGCAGGAGCAGCCAAAACAAACATAACCCTTACCACACACACTGAACAATGATGTATTGGGGGGAAAAACCAACAACTTCCCTTGGATCACTTCCCTAGCGTGGCAAACACTGAATATGACAGACCCTGCTGCTGACAAGGGCTCATTCCTACATTTGGTAGAATTTCAAAGGTTAAAGCAGCTTTATGAGGAAAAGTTTTCAAACACTTTGCAAACATAATCCTTTTGCTGTACATCTACAATGTTTTCAATTTCAGTTTTTATTTATTGCAGCAAGATGTTGCTATCTTGTTTCATTTTCAGGCATACATATTAGGATGCAATCACCTGCAACACACCTTTAAGAACTGGAAAGGATTGTGACAGCAAAAACAACAATAATACCAAGCAGATTGGAGCTGAAAGTCCTGGGCTTGATATCCAGTTTTGTGGTCAATTCTCACCATTGCAGACAGATTCCCTCTTATCATGCTTCAATTTATGCAGTTTTCTCAGATTTAATATGCTTATATTAGTGATAATATTTGTGCAGAACTGAAATCTTAACTCCTGATTTGCGAGCACATATGAACTAGGAAATGAAAGCTAAAAAAGCCCAGGTATTCCTGTGATAAAAGAGTTAAAAGCACCCTGAAAACGTTCAAATGACTTCAGCTGAAGAAAAAAGAGTGCTCAGTGCTGTTCCAGCTGCTGATGGCTCTGCAGGACTATTTAAATCTTGTATTTTTCACAGCACCAGGATAGTGATCAGAACATACTTCTCCAGCTTTCTAGATTCACCACTTTGAAATGAAAGTCAAAAATCTACAGGAGGCAGCAATAAAACGAATTATTTTAAATTACCTATTGTTACTGTACCTGGTTGGGGAATAGAGCCAAGCTGTGCAAGAAATGCTGTCACAGGAAACCCTTGCTATTATCATTCAAAAAGAGCCAAAAAGGGACCTGGTGATGTTCTGTCAGTAACTGTCCAGAGAGAAAACCTCGACTTGCAGGGCTGAGGTCATCCAACAGCAAGGGGAGAGAGGAAGCACTTTGACAATGCACCTTCAGAATTGCCACCTTTTGTCAGAGAACCTCCAGTTAATAACTGCAGCTGATTACAGCATTCATTAGCATTATTTAGAGCCCTGCTCAAAAACACAAACCTGAAAAGAAATTGTTCATGTAGCCTAGGAAGCTGGGTAGACATGGCAGCCAAGAAGCAAGAAAGACGTTTGAGACTGAAATTTGCTTTCTGGGACGTTGCCTTCTCAATTCCCAGTGCTCCATGCAAGCATGCCAGGATCTTTATGTAGGCTCTTGATATTTCCTATCACCTCTCTCAGCAAAAAGTAGTAGCTGCTTCTTTCAGACCTGGTCTGTAAATATTTCATGAAACTACATATATATTGATCTAAAAATCAACATCAGAACACAAGAACAAACCCTAAGGAACACACACTCGGAGCTCATCCAAAACCCAGAATAATTACAGAGGGAATCTGAACTTGCTGGGAACTGCTTTTAGAAATAATGCAGCTGTTTAATAATATGTTTATATTAAATATATATATATAATGAAACCAGTTATAAAAATGTTTAAGTTACATTAATAAGCAGCACATAAGGGAGCCCTGAAGAAAACCCAAATTTTCTATGATGTTTTATTAATAATGCTTATATGACTCCCCTCATTCTTGCTCACTTACTTGTGCCTCTCAAGAACCAGAAGAACAAGCCGCATTAACTTGAACTTCTCAATTCAGCCCTCTCCTCTGTGGGCCAGAGGCAAGCATGGATTACACACACTTAGCAAGCCAGAAAAGCTGCTGCCATCATCTAGCAACACAATACAGTGTAAAATCAATTACAACTCATGTACAATGTCATCAAATTAAAATTTACAGTAATTGCATCTTGTGGGGCTTATATTGTCACATTCTCCAGTAAACAGTACTTAATTCATGGGAAGAGTGAAAACAACAAGTCGTGTGAAGGGAACGGATCTTGATTCTAAAAGCGAAAAACCCAACAACGACAAAAGAAGGAAAAAACCCAAAAGTACAAGGTACTCCTGGTGAGTTTCAGTGCATTTCTGAAGGGCTCCCAGTGCACTGCCTGAACCAGGAATCAGCCCATGGCTGGCAGGCACAGCCCCATTGTTCAGAGCTTTGCTCTTTTCACTTGTCACACCCCGGCTGCGGGAACGGGGCGCTGAACCACCGCCAGCAGCAGCAGAACAGCAACAGAACGGAACCAAGAGTTAATTTATTCTCTGGGCTTACTGTACTTGGTGCAAAACAAAACTGCTGTGACGGCAGAGTGACCTTATATTTACTGATTGACCAGATGGCGAGAATTACTGACTTATGTAAGCCCCGAGCCTCCTTCCCCATCTGACGGCTGCTGGGGGAAATCAAATAAAGGGCTCTGCGTGGTCTTTAGGGCTCCAGCCTAATCATCACAACACCATTAGAAGGAAATGCTGCAGGGAGAGGCAAGGAGGGAGCAGGACTGAAACCCTGGATTCTCAAAACCAGGGGTTTTTTTTCAGCAGAGCTGAAGCCATGGGTACAGCAGAGCAAGAAGGTTTGTGCACCTGCTGCCCAGGCCGTTATCTCTTTTGCTAATGAATAAGTGAAGCCAGCCTCCAGGGCTGTCAATCTGGCACCTTTAGTAATTCACACAAGCCTCAAAGTTCTCTAAAAATAAATAACATGAAACGGAACCCAAGTTGTCTCACTAGCAGTGGTTTTGACAGGTATCTTGAGTAATGTTAATCTTTGCACCTTGCTTTCCTTAAAAAAATGCCAGTTGAATCACGAATTATTTGGGACAGTTTCTAAAAACAAGCACACATGGAAATAAGGTTGATGGCAAGTGAAAAAATGACACTGGGGGTGTGCATGTGTGTTTGCATGTGTGCACACACAGATTTTTTTTATTTAAAGCCAGAATTACTGTGCAGCCCTAATTCTTGTCCCATTTCCATTAGTGCAAATCAAGAGGAATTCCATTTGAATAAGCTCACTTAGGCTAATGGAGAAAAGGCACAAATTAACCCAGAATCACAATCATAGTTCCCAAAAGACCTGTATAAAATACAACATGCTTGAAAATATTTTCCATCAGTTTTATTCGTAGATTATATTGGCAGGAGTGAAATAACTCCTCATGGACAGCACAAAAAATAAGACTGGAGTTAGACTGGACAACCTTCTGAGCAGCAAACCCCTGTAACCACAAGTCAGGTCCTGAATGAAGAAAGAGAGGAAGAAACAATACCAATTCTTTCATTACCATGCCTGAAATGGCATTTAGACCTGTACAGCATTGAATATTCCTGCTGCTTTACTCAATATTAAAATATGGATCAAAATCTAATTTGCTGCCATGTATTTTCTGGATCGTTCCTACATAATTATTAACACACAGAAAAAAAAAGAGAGAGAGAAAAAGGCAGTGGAATAGAAGTTCTCTGTGAACTAAATCTGCTCCAGCATTGATGGAGTTATTCCCTACAAAATATGGAAATCTGAGACACACATTTGAAATCCTGGATTACATGCATGCATGCATATAAAGAATAACTTCAAGGGAAAAATAATAACACATCTTGTCACTGACTAGAAAGTTACCACTCCAGCTCTCAGAAAACCTTTTGAACATTTTACAATGGTTTAAGGATTCTTGCAAAACACAAAATAGACACAAAGCTATACCCCTTGTATGCAGAGCATGAGAAAGAGGCCAGGAAGAAACTGGTAAAGTCAAGCAAAAGAAAAGCACGGGCTGAATGTCAGGGGAAAAAACCCACTGAATGCTAAGAAGATAAAATAATGGAATAATTCCCCAGGATGATAATATTTTCTGGGATGTTAAAACAGCCTGTTGAAAGAAAAAAGGGCTACTGGGAAAACATTCTTTCTCAAAGCAAAAACTTGACATTAATGTTGCAAAAGAAGGACTAAGCAAGATTTATGAAGTGTTGCATTCAGGATTCTACTGAAAATTTAAAACACCTAGGACAGAATACTCTGTTTTTACAGTTAGTCACACAAGTGCCCACAAGGGCTATTTTGCATGCATGTGTTGGTGTAACCTCAGCAACCCACAAAAGGAAAAAAACCACAAAGGCAACAAGCTGAAATAAGGCGCGAATGCTAAACAGAAACAACATCCTTCATCTCCCTGCATCTGCCATGCCCTGCTCACACGCAACAGGCAGGAAATGTGTGCAAAGTAGTTGTGCAAAGCACTTCCTACCCAAAAAGCATTTGCAGAGGGTTTTACAAAGCTACAGAACAGTAACCTCATCACCCACAGATCACCTTAAATTTAAAGCAACCTTTACTGACAGTACAGCGCCAAATGCTTACACGATCTTATCAGACCTTTCCTTGCCCTCCTAAACGCAAGCAGTGGGTTATTTTAAATAATGCATCGCAGAGATGAGTGATGTGGATTTCCTCCTTTCCCCAAACACATGCAAGGACAGGTCCCCTCGCGTGGACACGCAGCACAGCCGGCAGCAGAACAAGCTCCCACACGCAGGGCAAGGATACCCCAGAGCTCCCGACAGCACAGCACTCCACGTGTGCTTACCTGGCTGGGCTGCACTCGCTGCACTGGGCTCGTTCTCCCCCATTTCCACTGAATTACAAACTCCCTGAGCTGTTCCAGCCGGGGGACGTGTTTGCCGTGCGAGTTCTGACCTCCTGACTTTCCACCGCGGCGCGGTAACCCTATACCTGACTTTCTTCTGGGAATAATCAGTATCCTGCTTCCTGAGCTACCTGGGCCTGCCTGACCTGTTTCTCTATAAACTGACATCATATCCTTTGATCTGCTTTGATTAACATGTGCTTCGGGCAAGGCTGCTTTGTCTCCTCTTGGGCTCCCCACCCTCTCCTTTCACTTTCACACAGGTTGCAAGATGCAGCGTCTCTCTGGTTCGTGGCAGGTGTTTGGCACAAAATGCCAAAGACCGCAGAAAGTTAGCAACTGCTTTTAAAGAATTTTCATTTTGCAGAAAATCTAAATGCTAACTATCAAACCAGTGTCTGGGATGGGAACTTTGCAGCTCTCCACCGAAGAGAACAATGACTGCTGCCCATGCAGAGCTCCTTGGCAAAATCTTTGCAAAGAACCTCAAACCCAACCCACCCTTACCCTGCCTTTCCCAAGGATTACCCCCAAGGAAAATGCTCTCCTTCAACACTGCAATTTCAATATTGTTTTGATTGTTTAACATAAAGGGCTTCTAAACAAAACAAAAGGTTGTTTTGCTTGTCTTATCCTCCCTCTCCAGCACAAGGAGATAATCTTATCCAGCCACACTCCCAACTGAGTTACAAGAAAATATTTGCTCTTTTCTGCCACATAAATCAAACAACAGGTGTCTGATACATTTGTAATCAATTTGTTGAAAAAGCACACCTGTCTCTCTGCCTTCAAAGTTAGTTTTATTTCAACATTTACATTTGCAACTGCCAATGACAAAAACCAAAGAGAAGACACAGTGTTATTTTAAAGGAACAAAACACTGCAATTTAAAAGAGGTAATTAGCTCTCCCCATGTTAATCTCCATCTGGATTACACTCAAAATGGTCTAATCAATAGCGTTAGACAAGTTTTGTAATCCAGAAGCAATTAAGTCTGTTTTTAAAACTAAAATGTATTGTTTTTTCTTCTTTTTCTTTTTAAAGTATTGAAACAGAAATACAGAGGGTAAAAACTAGAAGATGGGCTTTTCAAGGTAATTCAGGCTAGGTAAAGCGTACTTTTCAAGTAAAAATTCTGAAACAAGCTATGCTAATTCAAACAAAAATCTCATTAAGGAGTAAGAACATCCCCACCCCTCAAGGTAAGCATCACATAAACTGAAGCAAAAGATATTTATGCCCTGAGTTTTGCTATAGAAGATAAATCAGACAACCCCCAAACCTCAGTCATCAGAGCAGTGAATTCCAAAAGAAGTTTTCACTTGGTTCACAGAAATGAAGGCATTTACGAGAAAATGCACATGCTTTATTATTGTCTGATTATTACATTAGTTGGGTTAATTCGACTGCTCCACAGCCAGAAAAGACTCTCTACCAAGAAAACAAAGAGGGAAGAAAAATAAAAACTTAGGTCTGAAATTCGGCCTTTTATTATTTTATTTCTCTCAGCAAGCTGAGCTATTGCTACATATTCTCCCATAATCAGCTCCTGGCCCAAAATCTGCAGTCAGTGGCTCCTACAATTCACCAGGCTCGTGCATCCTGCTGTCACTTACTGCCAGTGAGCTGAAGCTGCCCCTGGCCAGCTCAGGGTCAGTGCAAGGGGTGAGACCCCAGCAGACACCTGGGGAATCTCCCCAGCTGCTCCCTGACTTCCAGCTCCAATGCTGAACATCATCTTTGAATTAATTCACTGAGTTTTCCCTGGAAAGTGCCAGTGAAACATTCCACTGAAACATCCGTTCAGGGGGTGGAGGTTTTCAGTTCCAGTGCAGCTTCCTCTGCTTAAGGACCAAGACTAAAGGAAGTTATTTTGGTGTGCAAAGAAAAGAGTAAGAAAGAACTTTGGTGGCTTTGCGTTTACTTCAGAATGGGAAAACCAAAGTGGTCTTTCCTGAAAGCTTCTGTTAGGACAGCTACTGGACAACAAGAGTGCAAGAAGAGACACTGAGCCTTTATTAAAGGCTCTATATCTATTCATGCTTTTCAACCAGGTCCCTATTAAGAAAAGAGATACCTAAGTTGCACAATCCATTCCTGGGGACAGCAGAGGAGCAAATTCAAAAATTCTCCTTGACCATCAAACTTGGCTAAGTCAAAGATTTGGTACTGAGCTTCTATAAACACACACGTGTGGGTTGCTCTATTTTTAATACATGCTTAAGAAAAGCAGGTTTATTTATCAGTGACTTTCTGCGCTGCAATGTAAAATATATTTGATCATTAACTGATGAGAGAAACATCTAAAGCATTTCTGCCCTCTCTAAACCCAAACTGTCAGACTCTTGAAAGAGAAATTCGTAAATAACCTATGTTGGTATTACTTCTAAGCATGGAAAAAATCACAACGATTACTTTTTACCCTCACTGCTGTACTCCATGAGGTGTCCCTCCACCCCCATAAAGAGAACTACTCATTCCAAAGAAAATGGAAGTCTAAGGCTATATAAATAACTCCTCTCCTTAGCTACTGAGTACCAGCACTTCCTTCAAGAGTAAGGTTTTGATTTTAGGCTTTTAGCACCTACAGAAGGATTTTGTAGTTACAGTTCTAGCATTTTCTCACATCACCTTCTGTTAACTCTTAAATATTTTTAAGAATTCAAGAGATGAGAGTGATAGTACTGAAAATACTTCTTCCCTTGAAATGAAGACTGCAAGTGGGAATAGCGCAAAAAGGACGGAAACTCAAGATTTTTCACACTCCCTCTCTCAACAATGACTGATGGTGAGAAGTGGCTTTCTTGCTTTTATGTTCTCCTAGAACTGTTTGTTGTGCTCAGTTGTGTGCAATGATTTAAATGGAGTGTTTTCCAAAGGAGGAACTTTTAATTCACTCATCCTCTCCAGAAACACCCAAGTGTGAAAATGCAGTGACTTTGTTCTGCTCCCAGAAAGAAAAAAAAAAAAAAGAAAGTGATTCTATGTATTTACTGCACATCAAATACAATATTTCTTAGTCTAAAGAGTGCACGTGACAGAAAGCAAACAGAAATATAATTTGATGATTGCAGTGATCAGGGCTGAAAAAGAGAGAATTTGGTTATGCTGTGCATGAAGCCATGGCAAGCAGATCTCCGCATCGTCCTGCTGACACCATGGATGACTGTAAGCCTAAATTCCATGTCACTGGAAACAGAGCACACCCCACCAATAGTGCTGAGAATTGGCAGAGAATATGAATTTTGTCCCAATCTTCTTAGAGTAGGTCTGCAAAGCTAGAGGTCCTCACAACTGAAAACCTTCAGAAAAGCCAAGGCTTCCCCTGTGTGCTGGCCCAAAGGCTTTCAGGACTCTCACTTTTACTCAAGAATATTGGATTTTTATAGAATTAATGCAAAGAAAGCAATATCACCCACAGCTAACACTGCTGCTGTCACTCTTTACTGGTAAAGTGCTCTGTTACACTAGATACTCTACAAAGGGAACAGAAATACACATTTTGGGGTTCGGTTTTTTCTCAAGATCATCATTCCAATGTTTCCAAAACATTAATGACAAGACACAATTATTACATATGAAATTGCAGTGATAATACATTTAATATCCAGAACTGAAACGTAAGAACTGTGACTATGCAGAGTTCTTTTACACAGTTGCTGAGATGACTCTGATCCAGGCTCTGTGAACACTTGCTCCTGGTTAATCATGTGTTTTAAAGTGCATCACAGGACAGAAGCAGCCAATAAAGTTTCTTGCACCGACCACCAGTCTGGCACCATGGGCTGACAGTTTTGACAAGATGATAATAACAAATATTTCACCTTCAGCAATGGCAGGAGTGCTGGGAGCAAAGGGACAGTGCCAGTCCTGTCTGCCTCACTAAACCAGAGGGGCACAGATTCTGATCTTTGCATAGTGTTAGTGCTTGGGTTTTCTTGTTGTTGGTGCTGGTTGTTTGTTTGTTTTTAAGAGCAACACGGCTATTTCATTTATCACATGAAAAATGATACAGCAAAAGAAACAGCATTATTGGTTGGCCTCTAAATTACAAGCAGTTGTTTAGGCTACAACCTCAATTAAAACAGGAAATGGGAGGGGAAAATACTTTCCTCCACAATTAAAACGGACTAAACACAAAGGAAAGGATGACCAGTCTCAAAACCCACAGTGAAAAAGGTTTTCAATGTCTGTGCACTAAAAAAAAAGCAAGTGCCAGCAGCAGAGACCTTGCACAGACAGCACTGAGCAGTGAGCAAAGCCCAGCAAAGACTTAATCCATCATTCCTCATCTTGTCTAAGTTTTATTTCCAACACTAATTGTTGGAATTAAACTTCTTCACCAGTTGCAAGGATGCTGTGGTATAAAACTTCACACAGGTGCTAACACCACCTCTTTGAAACTTAGTGAGGAACAAAATATATTTGTTCCCATTTATTTCTAAGCATTAATAACAGGTAATTACTGAAGGGATCAGAAAAAGATCCAAAACACAACTCTGACCTGCAACTCACTGACGTGGACTGAACAGAATTAAAATTTAGATCTTCCAGATCCCAGAGAAGGTTGCACAGAGGAGCAGTCTCCTTTTTCAAAAGCACATCCAGCAAAATGACTGACATGTTGTTCAAGCTCAACTTAATCCCTTGCTGAGTGAGAAAATCACATGCCAAGGGAATTTATTAGTATGCAGAAAAAAGAATTCATTATTTTTTGTTGTTTTGTTAACAATGCATACATTATTTTCACAATACCTGAATTATGGGTAACTCTTCTGTCTCTCTGAGACCTACCAGTCCTGACATGATTGACAATGTAACACAATGTGACCTGTTTTGCCTTTTATGACCATAAGAAAACTCAACATTTCTCCTTCTTCCCTCTCAAAATCCTGATTTGGAAGGCTGAAACAAGACCACTTTCCTCACAGAAGTATTTTTTCCTCCACAGAAAACAGGTGCTTTGTCAAAATGCAATTTTTGAAGTTCCTTTAAATTCCATTTTCTAATCAGTTCCTGCTCCTCAGTTTTCACTCCAAGAGCATTAGCAACCAAACCTCAAAATAAAAAAAAGTTAGCAATCAAAATCAGCAATGGCCTCCTGATTCACTTTCAATGTTTTATACTTCCTAGTTAATGAAAATATAGGCCTGTAGAAAATAAATAACTCAAGCTTCAGCAGCTTCAGACTTGAGCAGCTGAAGGATGAGTGCACAGAAGCCAAAGCTGCAGACACATTCCTGTGAAGTTGGTTTGCAAAAGGTAGGGAAAAAGAAGGATTAGTTTCTCCTGTTTCCTTCTGATTTGGCCTTTTCTGTAGTCAACAAACTCCTATATTCATTAAACTCCTATAAAGGTCTGGTGCACAGAAGACTGTACTTTTAAATCTGGGGCTATAAATGATAGCAATGCAGAGTATACAAAATATAATGAAAACCCCCATGCCCTTTGATCCACTTGATTATTTAGGAAAACAGAAGAATTAAACCTGAGCTTTTTAAAGATGCTGTTTGTTTGGCTGAAAAATCTCTTCACAATTTATTTCTACCACCCTTACTTTTGAGTAATCTTGTAGTTATAATTGCAAGCAAAGGAAAAATTGCATGACAAAAGTAAGCAGCTTAAGAATAGGAGAATGGAAGGGTGAGGGAATGAAGAAAGTTTGTCAGCAAGAGAGCTCACGTTATAAATGCTAACACTAACTCCATCTTGCACAACTAAGAAGTAAATCTTACTATTCTAAGATCACATTAGGAAGCACAAAGTCTGGAAACCTAATACAGGAAATCAAAGCTGATCAGCTCTAAATAGGGGGAAAAAAAAATCACCGTTTTATCCTTCCTCTTTTAGAAAAAGCACCTCTTCAAAAAAGGGTTTGGATTTTGGCAAGATGAACACACATCTCCAGATCCATCTAGCACAGCTGGGAAGGGCTGTAGTTTAAGTAGGTCAGCTTGCATTCCAGGCACATATGTAAGCTTTTAGAACAAATTTACTCTATGAAATATAGTCATTTAATATGGAGATGGATTTTCAAGCCAACTAAGACTTGAATGATGAAATATCTCCTACCCCAGCAAAAGCAGAAGAGCCAGGAAGAATCTTATGAGTGAATCTTCAATCACTACAGATTGCTACAACAGGAGAGCTGTAAAACACACACACATATATAAAGATATATAGCTATGTATGTCCTACAGAGAAGCAATAATATGCTACAAAGGACCTCACAGTGTGGGACTGCCCTGTACAGCAGGACAGGCAGCTCCTGCAATCCACACATCCCATCAAGCAGAGCCTGAATCCCTCCAGAATGGAGCAAAGCAACCAAACCCTGCCCTGACACACCATCCACCAGGCTAAACAGGGTCTCCGAAAAACACTTTTGTCACATCCATGGACAAATGAGGGCACAAACTGGCCAGAAAAGCCTCTGAGCGGATATTCCCACAGCCAGTTAATTATTTTCTAGCCAGCAGAGTTGCTGCCCTCTTGTGCCAGGTGTGGTTGTCTCCTGACAAAGCTCAGGTAAGCCATCCCCTTCGCTGGCCCCACTGATGCCTTTGCTTTGATTCCAAAATTAAGAGCCAGACACAGTTAAGGGATAAAGAGTTTTTACCTGGGTAATTAATAAGGATTTTTATGGTATAACAATTTGCCACGGTGGAACATGCCAAAATGTACACACATGGTAGATCATGGATACAATTTTATAGAATTTGCAAATTAGCTTATCTAACAACAATGCCCTAATGAGAGGCTTGAATGAATAGCATGACAACTTCTATCCCAAAATACTCCCCCCTAGATGGGTTTAATCCTAGTTTACAGGATGTGTTTTAGAGGGGACCTTGGCTTTTTAAAGTAGATTAGGGTTTCCTGGCCTCCAGCTGTGAGGTCTTTGGGATGTTTGGTTCTTTTGACCTAACAGAACAGGAGAACTAAGCTAAAATAGCAGATTTAAGGGATTACAAGTATGGACGCTAAGGGTACTGAGAATACTTAAGAGGTATATATGAAGAAAAGGCAAAAAATCATCACCACAGTAGGAAGGTCTCCAGTATTTCCTGATCCATCTCTGTTTCCTGCTCCATAAAAAATGTAAATCAGCACCCACAGGGGCACAAGCAGCTTTCCTTGCTGGTGGCAGGCTGCAGGGTGAGCACAGGCTCCCTGACCCAGCTGCTCCATGCAGGGCACACCTTCAGCCTCAGCCCATCTGTGACCGTGTTCACAGGGGTCCCAGGATGAGGGAACAGATGAGGATTTGACTCCATGTTTCAGAAGGCTTGATTTATTATTTTATGATGTATATTACATTAAAACTATACTAAAAGAATAGAGGAACGGATTTCATCAGAAGGCCGGCTAAGAATAGAAAAAGAAAGAATGAATAACGAAGGCTTGTGGCTTGGACAGAGAGTCCGAGCCAGCTGGCTGTGATTGGCCATTAATTAGAAACAACCACATGAGACCAATCACAGATGCACCTGTTGCATTCCACAGCAGCAGATAACCATTGTTCACATTTTGTTCCTGAGGCCTCCCAGCTTCTCAGGAGGAAAAATCCTAAGGAAAGGCTTTTTGATAAAATGTGTCTGTGACACCCATCTCCTCTCCAGGGACATCACACATCACACCTGCTCACAGCCCCCTGCAGATGCTGCACAGCCCCTCAGCCTGCAGAAAAGCACATTCCATTGGTTTTTAACCACCAGGCTGCAAAATCAGATGGGCAGGCACTGGGATTGTACAAAGCCAGGCTGAGGTTCTGGCCCAGCACCATCTCTGCATCCAAGCTGTGCTCCAGACTGAATAAATTCCTCCTTTTTTCCAAACTAGTTGTTAGATTAATTATTTACTATAAGTAACTCCCCATACAAAGCCTTTCTAGTGTGGAATAACACTCTTCATTGCTGTTTGCATCTCTGAATCAGCTTTGCAGTACTGCTAAAAAAGAGAAGGAGCTCTATTTTTCCAGAGAGAGTAAAGGCAGCAAAATCTTATTCTCCCCAACTGAGGGGAAAAAAAGACATATTATTTTTAGATTAGCACTGTTTTCCATTTCTCCCCAAATCCACAATAAAGTTTTATTTTTCCCAATTCCAGTGGCAGTGCTGTACTCTTAGAAAACACAGCTGTTGGCCTGGTATTTGCTTGTATGCAGTTATTGCATTGCTTCCTATATTTTCACATGGATTTTTTAAATACAGAAGCAACATAGGAAATTAGATCTAAAATGCATCAACCATGACCCTTTTTTTTTCCCTGTTGTATTATATGCTTTAACCAATAAATTGTCTCCATGTCTCAAATGGACTGGATATTATGTAACACAAAACAGCATAGAAGCCAAAATGGAGGATGAAAAGTTAATTTTGTGTCCATAATTAAGAAAAGAAATCAAAATCTCACTTTCATACAGTGCTTATGGTACACACAAAAAAAGTAAAATCTTTTAATTCTTCTCTGCTCTGGGTTGAACTTTCCATGACTTTCTATGTTTCAGTTTCATAAGAAATGAAGCAGCCCAACAGAAATTACCACAATATAGGTCAGTAAAAGAAGATTAAAATCCTTGCAAAAAGTAAGTTGAAAGTGTCAAAAGTGGCTGATTTGAAGCATCATAGTGTAAGTTTCCTTAACCAACATTTCAATGTACACCAATGTTTTAATAGATCAATAATACTGAAATTTCCTCAGACAGCAGCAGGCATTTCAATAGAATGCTGAAAGCATTTAATATACTCACATTCCTTACAACATGATGGACAAAAAGGATTTAAAGTTTAAAATTATTCCATTTGAATCGCAAATAAAAGAACATTTCTGGTAACACTGCAGAAGTTGGATGTGCTTTTTTCGACATAAATGTATTGTACAGACAGAGAATAATACAAACTGCACACAGTTAAAAAGAAAAAAAAACCATGCTTATTGTCTTGGCTCAATCGTAAGTATTTTTAAGGTATTTTGATATCTTAGAATCTGCTGTAGGTGAGTAGGCAGACAGCAATTTGGACACCTTGGACATGAACATAGATTCATCCTAAAATTTTAATCTTTTCCTTCATTGATACAGCAGATTAAAACACAGCTTAGAGGCTTTGGGTCCAAAGTTTCTGTAACCAGTAATCAGTGCAGTTGCAGCTCCCTCCATGCAAGTGGTTAAATTTGGGTTAATACAATTCTATCCACAGACAGTCACACGTGTAGATGATGAGAAAGAGCAATCTTGCCCCAGACCAAGGCTGCCCTAAAGAATACAAGTTACCAGTCCAGAGCAGTTTATCCAAACTTTCCCATGAATCATCATGAGCTACGAAACATTTCTCAATACCCTGTAGCAAACTCAGGGCTTGTAATACAAGTATAAACCATTAAAAAGATAAATAGTAAGTCAGATGCTGCAGCCTGCAAGAGAAGGAAGGAGAAAGACTATTTTGTTAATGACAATGGCCTCAAGGCTTTGGCTGTCCAAACTGAAACTTTTCAAACCTTTCACCTGATTTTCTGAGGATCTCCAGTTACAAGGAAGCAGTTCCACACAGCTGCTGTCTGGCCTCTGTGTGTTTGCTTGGGGACAGAGAAGGAGAATGGATTGTGCAGAAAAAATAAAGTTAGATGAAAATGCTGATAAAAATCAGATTATTATTCTAAGTCTGATAATTACAAAGCCTGCAGTAAATTTAATGGATTTCTTTGCAAATTCCATCAATACATTTCCATGCAAACAGTGTTTTTTGACAGCTGGTCAGGTTACAGACTATGCCAAAACGCTCTACAGTTTCAGCTGCAGGAGCAACTATTAACAAAAACTTGAACTCAACAAGAAAAAAGGGAAGCAAGCATTTGGCAGATGACAATTGCTCTTACAAGTAAGAGAGAGGTATTTGATTTTTTTGTTTAAGAATCCCCAAGATGATACAATTGTAGATATACACACATTTTAACCTCACTTTTGGCTGGTGTGAGAAATGGGCAATAAAATGCCAGGTATATCTTTTGTCCAACCGTTCAAAACAAGAACCCAATCTGCTTCCTACAGCTTTGACCTCATCATTAGGCACCAAAGTTGTTTCTGAGAACCAGAAGAGCAAAGAAAATTACTTGAAATGTTCAAAACACACTGGATTATGCAGCCTCTGCAAGCCAGTTGCACCTTTCTCCTTAATAATTATCTCCATGTAAAAGGAAAATAGTTACTGGATCAATGTTCACTTGATGACAACAACATTTATGGGGTAATGTCCATGTACTTTCCCAAAAGTCTTCTAGGGAACACCAAATTAACATCACATGCCTAAGGAAACATCATCCACCTACAACCCTCCTGCAGCACAGAGAGAGATCCAACCCTCGTGTGACATCTGTGTTCAAAATCCATCTGAATTGTTTAACAATAACTTGTACAAGGTCAAGTCTGTCAGAATCCTCACTGTGCTCTCAGCCTGACATTATTTCTGTGTAAGAAGGGAAACAAAGCAGATGTGTCATTTCAGAGCTGTGTTTAACCACAAAAAGGCTTCTTCTCAGGGCTGCAATTACAACACAAACTCCAGCTCATTATCTTTTAGCACTAATGATAATTTTCAGAGGGCTCTCAGACTAAGAAAACAGAACTTAACATGGAATTAGGTCTAAGAGCTCTCAATTTTAGGCAAACCTCTTCCTAGACACAGCTCTCATCTTGAAAGCACAATAAAGCATGGGACAGGAAGCACACGTTTTCCTCCTTTAAGTAAAATGCCTGATTTGCTTCTATTCCCCTTGTGTTTCTTTTCAGAGGTGTGAAATACACAGAGACAAAACACAAAAGATACAGATCTAACCCAGCCACGATGCATATTGAGGATAAAGTGTGCAAACCCTCAGAAATCCTTCTTCATGAGCTCAAGAGATGAGCCAGTGTCAACTCCTGTGCGGTGACAAGGGACCTCAGCCCATCCTCCCAGGTTGCCAGGCAACCATTCCTGCATCCCTGGCTTTATTCATCAGCCATTAAGCACCATCAGGCTCCCTTTCTTTTCTCCCTCACACAGGCTCCCACTCTGAGATGGATGAAGGGGAGGGGGAAGTTAAACAACACGACTTTCTTTCCAAGCAGAAGCAACATTCTGGGTTTTAGTAGCTGATAGGTTTTAGCCAATTCACACAACTCAGATAATTGCTTTGTAGTGGAAGGTTCGGCATGATTGCAAGGTATGGCTGCATTAGGAAGAGGTTTCTGTTAATAGTTCACATTAATAGACATCTAATATCATTAGACAATGATGATCTCATGCTGACGGCACTAAGTGCCCTCTGAATTTGTAAAAAATAAAGCAACAGGTGACAGTTTTTTTAAACCCAGAAGAATGGCATTCACCATGAGGAAGTGCTGCCCTAAACCAGGTCAAGATAAATAAAAACCAATTATCTCAGAAGCAGAACTGTGCTATCTTTAACTTTTTCCAGGGAAACAAAGCAGAACTTCAGCCACTGGAGGTACTGATCCAGTCCTGAGTACCCGTGCAAATACACCCCACCCCTGGAGCACCTGTCTGTCTGTAATTCTCAAGCCCCAGGTTCAATTCCTCTTAGGCACCAGCAGTGCAGACCTGCAGCCCAAACAGAGCTGGGCAATGAAAATGCCTTCATCCACAGACACAGCAGGGCATATAGAATCAACAAGTTGCAAACACTGAAAATTACCCATTCTGAGTGATTTCAATGCAGGAATAAGACATACTAAACATTCAAATCAGGTAAAACCATGATAAAGGACACTTAGTTGAGATTAAGAATACTTAGCTGTACTCACAGGTAACTAACTGTTCATAAAGTTTTTAAAAGAATTCTTTTCTGCAATGATTTCACAAACAAAACAAGCTTGCCACAGCAAGTTAAACAATTCTGGAGGAGAAAGGCTAAAAATATGCAGTTGGAGGATCCATTTTCCATATACATGAGAAATCAACGCATATACATATATAATGAAAGCTGTAGAGTGCTGAAAATTAGTCTCTGGTTTAGCTCTTACTTTCCTACAGATATTTAATTACCCCTTCATCATTTTCACTGCCTTGCTCCCTATACCAGGAGTATGGTACCATGAAAGGAAAATTAAGAGGAAGAAAAATGTGAATTACCATTCTACCAATTTTGCTTGCAACTGAGCTCCCGACATGCAGAAGCTCAGAGCTGCAACCTGATTTTCAATTATTTATACTTTGTTGCCTTTTTAATTTCATATTTTCCATTCAATTAGAATGATCTCTCCTTCGTATGCATATTCAATTTTCAGACAAAACCAGACACGTACCAAGGCAGTATGTAAGACACATAAGCATTCATGTCACTGTCATTGCTTTTAATTACTGAAGCCATACTCAAATTACTGGCTTACGTTTACACTTTATTTTGACTAAATTTTAAATTTTGCAACTTAACTCCTTAAAATACTTTGTTTTTAATTCTGAGCACATGATATCCTCACATTTCTTCAAAGCTGAACAACAACCATGACGAGAAGAAAAGTTAGAAGAGGTTTGTGTTCATTTACCTTAAAGCCAAGATGGGATCAGCTTTGTAGAGACTTTGTCACGAAGGCATATTTTCAATCTGGCCTCCACACTAATTCTCTGCAAAAGAGGGATACATCACATTTTATAATACCACTCATTGAAACAGAAAACTCATCATTTGCAATGATGCAAATTGTAAATATAAACAAAAGATGCATTTTCCTGACGCTGCTGCAAAGTAGAACATATTTCGAAGCATGATGGTACTTAGGAAATATTTTTCTTACTTAGAGAAACAAAATATCTGCCTAAAATGTTAAAATCAATGTCCTTGTATCCAGCAAGGTTTGTTTCATGAAGACTCATGACTCCTCAGCAGGGAATTTGTGGTGGCACTTCTGCTATACTACAAAACACTGGACAACAAACAATTGCCTTTGTTATCCATCAGTAAACAGGAATTGTTCTTGTTACAAAAAACAAACAACACTGATATTATGATCATTTCAATATCTCACATATTTCCCAGCAGCAAGCTCATTATCACCCATATAAATCTCCCTCCTCCTTTAATGAAATTCAGTTGTCAATGTGTTCCTTCCTCAAGCAAAACAAGGTAGTTCAGTACATATTTAAACAGTCTCTGTGCATATCACTGAAATTCAGTCCTAATCGAGGCTTATTATAAAGATTCCACAGATTGCTCCACTAATAAGCAAGCTTCCATTGCAGCACTCCATAAATTATAAAACAAAGAGGGAAAACAACCAATAGCGACTGATTTTTGTCATGATTTTCTGTAAACAAAACCATATCAGTAAAGAAGTAATTCAAAAAATTTAAAAATAAAAATGCACTGTGACTGTTGAAGGAAAGACTGTGGCACTCAGTGCCAAGGTCTGGTGTTGGACCTCATAGGTCTTTTCCAACCTCATTGATTCTGTGACTTCTTTTCAATGTCCAGAATGCAGAACCCACCCAGCTCCTCCATTACTCCATTTCATAGCATCTCAACCACCACTACTCCAAATGAACAAACAACACACTGAACTAGCAGGGGTTCCATCTCCCAGACACTCGGATTTAATATAAATTTGACTGGTTTTACAGTTAGAACAGAAATAGCAATGTTAGACTGGGATGCTCAGAGCTTCGTACAGCCAAGTAAAACTACGAGAAAAATACCAGTCCTAAAGAAAAATCATAGTGTGCCCCTCAGAAACCCCTCTTCACAAAGGCAGTTGAAAATGAACTGCAGCAAAGCAGCAAAAATTTAAACCGAAGGATGGATTTACTGGGTTCCAAACATCACATTTCCTTGACAATACAACATTGTACTACTCTTCTGCAAAAGAACACCTCTAGACTATACAGCCCCCGTAAGTACATCTTACATTCATGGTCTGACCGGACAAGACAAAAGGAAGATGAAAAAAACAAAAAAAAACTCCAGTCTTTTCCCTGGACCAGCAAAAAAATCTTATTTGCTCACAGGTCTCAGATAAAAGCTTCACGTTACAGCATTTTATCCTTCTTACAGTTTTACTGCTCAAAAGATGAACTATGAGATTAAATCCAACTTTCTATTAAGCTCTAGAGACAGTCACATGCCATGCAACTCATAAGGCTTCAGAGTTTGGACACAGTAGTAGATATTGAATATATGAGGGGAGCATTTCAAAAAGGCATTAACACTAATAGGGCTTACATATGTGTATCAAGGGAAGAATAGCTGCTAAGTTATGGCACTCCTCAGTCCTGACCCAGAGGTACAGAGAGAAGTTGTCTGTATAATTCCACTGAATTCTGAGAGATTCTCCTAAATTCACCCACTTAGAAGACTGATTTTTTTTTTTTTTAAGGCATCTACTGGAGAAGAAAAGAAGTGAAGGGGAAAAAAAAAGTCAAATCATACACTAATCACTCAAACATGGTTGTGTTTTACCAGAAGAATAAGTGCAGGGGCAAATTTAGCAGACAGAATGGGGGTTGTTTTGTTTATTTAGTTGAAAATCAGTGGTGAAAAAACCCCCACAGTGAACAATTCCACAGAACATCAACATATGATAGTTTTGTCCTGTCTCTCACATTTGGACATGCAGAAAACTTGACGTTTTTTCTGTCACCATGACTAATAATTGCAGGCTCTCACACCCCTACACCTTCTAGATATACAGTTAAAAAGGAGCAAAACAATTTGTTGACATAGTAACAATAAGATTCAGGGAACTGAAAATAAAAGGTCATGTTTCAGTTTCACCAGCCAGAGCCATTCATTTCATTAGTGACCACCTTCCTTGGCAGTAATGACTATGTTCATCCATGCCACCTATATATAACTTTTATGCAGCGAGCAAAGGTACAGATAATGACTCTGAAGGAATTTCTGTAGGGAAGCTTGAGGAAAAATATTCCCCTACACAAATCCTGAAGAAATTGTTCTCTCCTCAACAAAGTTCATATTTGAGATTGTAAGTATATTTGAGATTTCTTGCTAGGAGAGTTATATTTGAGATTTCTTGCTAGGAGAGAATATTGCAAATTAGAGCAGAAATTCCATTTCACTTAAAACTGTAATTCCTGTGTTTCACACGAGGCTCAGAATTCAGTGGGTAGAGAGGGCAGGGAGAGGAAGGAGGGACACAAGGATACAACAGCTCTTGGGTTAGATATTGCCACTTTCGATCCATCATCACATTTTCTCAGATTATGAAAATGAATTTTTCCCAGTAGTACATTTCACGCTTGACAGATTACAGATCAGTTTACACATTCACAACTGGAGCGCTTGGATTTTACAAAAGTTCAGGTCTTTTGAGACCAGCATTTGTTATGTGGTTTGACATGAGTCAAGAGAAACATTCTATGAGACAATGCCAGAGACACTTTCTGGCAATGAAATAGGTGAAGTCACAAACCCCTTAATGATCTCAGAAGCCAGCCTGAATTTAACACATTTTCTTTGACTTTACAGCTGGCTCAGAAAGGTCATTAGACTATTATATCTACTGTTATGTAGAGCAGCACTATACACATGTAAAGTTTCTATAGCAACACTTTCTTAATTCACTCTTTAACCAAAACACCAATTAGCTTTTTATTATAGCCAATTAAAAAAATCTGCACACTAATTGACAACCTCTCTACACAGAATTTAAGCTTATGCAGAGGAAAATTGCAGTAAAATTTTTTTATGGTAATAGCTTACTTCCTATTCTCCCCTCTTAAGAGAACAGTAAATTATTCCTGATCCGTGCTGAACATCTATTTTCCAATCTAAACCATCCAGACACAGAAGTAACCTATCCTGATATGCCTTAAATCTGAGGAGAGCCTGCAGATTACAGGTTTCAAAAAGACATCAAAAATATAATCAGCTGACTTCTTTCTGCATTGCAGGAATCTGGGCATTGGCCCCTGCACCTGGAGATCATGCAAGAGGCAGCCAGCAAAGTGCTTCTCTTTCAGACTAGCCAAGCATGTTGAGCCAAGTGAGAAAGATGGCAAAAAAAAAACAGCACCACAAGTCAAATTTAGCAGGGCAGAAAAGACATTTTCATTTCCTTCTTAGCACTTAGTGTTGGTTTTCTCAGATGTCTTCTGCACAGCTGGTGATGACAGCTTCTTTGTATGTCACTTCAAGTAGCAAATATCAAGACATATTAGTCAGAAACCAGTCAGTGAACACAGTATAAAAGGGAATACAACATGATGCAGAGTATCAGGAGAAATAGTCAACAAGAGAAGTTAAATCATCCTCTTTTTTGTAAGATCTTCTGCAGGAAGCTGAATAAAAAACATCATTCCCCTTACAGTTCTTCCATGTGAGGTGTCGGGATTCACCTTACTAATAAATAAATAATACACACAGAATGAGGTGGCAGATGGCTCCTCTGACAAGCTCAGCATGCCCCAATCAAGAATTAATGGTTCTTGAGGTATCAGTAGGTCTGCTGATTCCTAAGGACACACTACAGAAACTGCTCCTATTCCCATCATCTTATTTACACTCACTGTCCTATTGTGCAGCATCCCACATGTTCTGTGGGGAAACCAAAAGAGTTTCCCTTGAAAGGCTGAAAAGTAGAAAGAGGGGTTAGAGTGGTCTTTCAAACCTACCACTGTCGAGGAGATATCCACACAAGTGAAAGAAAACATTGTGTGTAACCTTGGGGTTGCTGCAGGTCTGCAACAGGTCTGGATACACACTCAGGCTCTGCAGTACTCAGGGACACCAGAGATAAGGGACAAGAGCCAAGCAGCAGAGTTACAGCCTTTCATCCTCAGTTCTTTCTTTAGGGAGGTAAACTCCCAAAAGCAGTTCCCTGAATCCCCAGGAAATGGGACCATTTTCAAGCTCCAAGCCTTCCAAGTGCAAAGTGCCCACCGTGAGATGCAGAGCTCTGCCTCCAGCAGGGAGATTGTCTCAGCCCAAGACACAGTGCAGTGTTGCACACAGAGCAGGTACTAATTCAAACTAATGTCATCCTTTCCTGTCCCAAGGCTTTAAAGATTTCTCCTCTAGTACACCCTTGTGACCAGCACATCACCAAAATATAGTCAATTCCCCATCCCTGCAGAGAACATCTCTCCCTTCTCTGCCCTCCACAGAAGGAAGGCAGCCCATGGCCCAAAACAAGACCTGTCAGTAAAAGTGATGCAGAAGTGAATACTTGAGACAACCAAATAAGCTTTTTTCTTCTTCATTTTTTAAAGCTATCTGCGTTGACATCTCAAGCCATTTAAAAATTTCAGGCAGTCAGTCCACCCTGCCAGTTAAATATTACACAGACACAGAGTGCATGCAAGGAGAAGGTTCAGGGCAAAGTTTAAAGGCAGCTGGTACTTATTGGCAGCAGCCAGGATCCCCTTCGGTTGCTTTCTAGGAACGCACATTGCCAGGATCAGGAAGGCTCCAGCTGGTGACAGTCACTTTTCAAATACATCAGCACCAGGTATCCCTTCCTTGCTGTCCTCCCTGATGTGCTCCTTGCCCGAGCAGCCTGCTCTGAGCAGACACAGCCATGTGGTCAGGTGGCTGCTGTGTGATGTGAAAACCCTCCAGGGAGTACAGCAACAGACATGATTTCTGGCACTCTCATCCCTGCCAAGAAAACACCTTCAGTGGCCTGGAGCATGAACCCAAGCCAAGCTGTGCAGCCATCCCAGCCTTTGGAAAAGCAGACAGTTCACAAAGCAACATCAGGCAGGTAGAGAAGCTTCTCCCCCATATTCCCTTGTTATCAGGATCACCATTCAAAATATCTTCATTAAAAGAGCAATTTGCACATCCAGCTGCAGGTAGAGGACACAGAGCTATGTGCCACTTTAAGACCCCAGAAAAACAATTTTTTCTTGCATTGACTTTTTTCTACTGTTTTGCAGCAGAGCTGGCTGCAATTAAACTGTCTTTGTTTAAGCATAAAAGCTCATTTCTGTTATTTCCAAGAAGTAATGGGATGGCTTTGTTGCTTCTGTAAATTACTCACCCACTGTTACGATCTACCATAGAACTAAAGCAAATTAAAACAATAGCCAAGGCATCACTGAGAGCAAAGATTTTTCAACAGTTTTCAAAGATCCTTTTTGACTCCTTTCATTTACTTTTCTGCTTTTGAGACACATAAAACACAGAAGCATGATTGCAGTAAATTTTGATAACTACCATAGATTTCTCCCACTCTCTCAATGAAGGAAAGTATTTCAGAAAAACCTTCCATCCAAATTTATCTTTTCAATTTCTGCACAATCCCATGTTGGCAATAATATGCACCCGTTACACTGGATGATGAAAAGAAGAATTTAAAGGAAACCATAATTTTCCTGCAGCATTTTTTAACCTCGGAAAAGAGGACTTTCTCAATCTCAAGTCTGGACACAGAACCTGAAGGCAAAATTACTACACAAAAGATAATTTTCTGTCCTTGCATCTTGGTGAAGAAAGAAAAGTATCAACTTTGTGATCTGCTACACTTCAGTAATCTGAAATTACGACCCTCAAACCTAAGCAAATGCAGTTTTATTACTATTTTAATAAGATTTATATATTAAATATGTATGATGAAATGCTATCCAAATAATGCTATTTAATCACTGCTCTAATTCTTGGTATTTGTATAGCAAGATCTCTGACTTGCAATCAGATCAAACAGGTAATATGGAAACGATCTCCTTCCCTTGTGTTTTCACAATTTACTAGAAGACTGCAAGTTAGGGGTAGCTTCAATAATATTTATAAAATTCTAACCCTAAATTCCCAATTGCCACATCTGTAAACTCTGAAATCAGGAACTCTGAGTAAACAGAACAGGTGAATATTATAATCACCATCACGTTCTCGAGCCATGGCATAACAGAGAAATTACTGTGTCTTTCTAACTTTCATATAAAGCCTCCTGGAACTCACACTTTCTTAATCAGGCCAAATAAATACAACAAATCTCCAGTCCTGCTACTGAAAATGGCCAGCTCATAGCTAAAGGATACAATGCTTTTCTATTTTATCATTTTGGGATTCATTTAGAAGACCTAAACATATGCTAGATTGAGCTGGAAAAGAAGGAAGCACGTCCAAGGATCTCACAATTTCAGAGTCAGGAAATTCTGGCCAGTTAAAACAGAAACAAGCACTGAGGAAAATACGATTATATGCTTCTATGGAGGAATAACACTGTTAAAACAGCCCAGTCTATCTTCCTATTTCCTTCATCCAAACTTTCCAGGAAGTATCTAGACAAAGTAGTTCTCACATCTTACATTAGGGGCAGAGCAGCACGTATTTGTATTATATGCACGAGAAAAATCAATGAGATCTCAGCAGCAGGTGCAGTTTGATGGATACACTGCTCTGAGGAGTGCCAGGGGCCAGCTGGGCATCAAGGACAAATGTCAATGCTGCCACCAACCCTGGCAGCACCTGGGGCATCCACTCTGCACCCCTGGGCCTCAGCAAAGGGCTGGGAGAAACATGAGGAGAAACACAGACCCTGTGCTGGCCTTTCGCTTTGTCTTTGAGATAGGGACTCCAACAGTTTGCCTTTATATATTCAGATAAAAATAACTGAATATCTACCACTCAAATTAAAGGACACAGATGGCTGCTTTGAACTGAAAGGAAAGGCCAAAGGCACAGGCTTCAGTTACAAAGTCCCCTGAGAATAAGCAGAATGTTGTACCTTTGTTGGGTGGAAGGAGCTGTTATCTACCTTCCCTGCTCCTAATGGGATTCCCTGGGGTCTCCTTTTCATCACTTTCAAAAGGTCAGTCTTTGTCTCCAAGTGCTTCTTGTCAATGTTAAAGCCACATTCTGCTCTTTGATAGCGAGATAAAAGAAATATCTGCCGGCTTGGGCCACCCCAGGCTGAGAAAAAGCCCCACTGCAGCGTTTCAAAGCAGCAAGTGCATAGCACAAGATGACCAAGGGAAAGGAAGCATTCTGCAGGAGAAGAAAATAACTCGCCGCGATAAACTCGGTGACACATTTCACTTTCAGCCTGGTCCAAAATGCTCTGAAGTTTGCAGAACTTCTGTTGATTTTAACAGGTTTGGGAATATGTCCCTTACGCCCGCTGAAATTATATCAGGAAAGGAGTATCAGTTTATCAGGTTTAGTTGGGCACACACAACACATTTCATCTTTAAGCTTCTGTCCTTTAAGGAAAAGGAAGGTTCACATGCTCAGGGGATTCAGGCACAAGAAATGAAGCAAATGAGAGGGAACGCAGATTTCTCAGTGGGAGAACAAAGACAAACAGGTTCATCTTCAAAAGGGTTTGTATTTTCTCCCTCAGCATAAATAAAAAAAATACAGATAATATACATTTTATTTTTACTTGTATTCTCATCAAGATTCATCCCAGTTGAAAAAGAAGGCATGTCTCTCCATATAAATAGATTAAATCATAAAAAAGTAGCAAAAAGTCAATTTCCAGACTTTATAACTATTTTCATCTAATAATTTGTAATTTTTCTACTGCTAAGATCTAGACCTCACCAAAACCAGGTTTATATAGCATGACTGTAGATAATCATCTGCGAGTGTTTTTATTAAATTCCTTATATCAGCAGACTTCATAAATTGGAAATTATATATATATATATATTTTATATAGAGAGTTATATATAATTTTATTTATTATATGTACAACTTTTTTTTTTAACAGAAACATTGTGGCTCCAAGGGGATTTTTTTTTAATTAAGGAGAAAAAAACGAAGCCACACATTCCCATCTTGCCCCAGCACACAACCAGCCCAATTCCAAAAATTAAGATAATTCTTGGCCCATCAGCAAAGGCTGAGCTGCTGTGTGAAATGTGCTCATCACTGCACTTTTCATCCTCCAGTTCTGCCCTGGCTGGGATGGGAGAACTCAGGGGCTCCATGGGGAAAGGTGACTTTAGCACCCATCAACCCATCCTTCTGTGTCCAGGGAATCACAGAGGGTGTGTGAGGCCAGGACAAGGAGATTCAGCCCCGTGCCAACAATGAGTACAGTGACAGGATACATTTTTGTCTAATAAAATGGTTTTTTGGTGTAGAGATGCACCAAGCAGTAACCAATGAGCTCGTCCAGGCACGTCACACACAGCAGCAGCTCAGAGCTGGGTGCTAATGAAAGCTGACTGCACTCAGGACACTTATCCTGAATTATGCTGGGTGTCTTTGCAGAGAAGGACAGAAATGACACACTGAGCAATGTATCAAAGGCCTTTTTTATTGCTGCATTTTCTCCTTTTTTATAGTTTTACAGACCTCGTGTGTGACTCCAGTTGGTTAATAGCTTTCTTGCCAATCACTCCATTGGTTAGTAAAAGGTATTTTCCTTGTCCATCAAATTTCTCTACTCTTAAATTGGTTACATATTTTCTCCACTGATTCTCCTGGGATAGATTTTATGCAGGTGCTAGTTGTTTTTCACCCAGGAATAGACTGTTATGTTAATGAACTGTTCACCTGTTCACACCAGGATTGTTTTCATATGGGAACTTGCTACGTGCAACCTTCACTTAGAAGACATGACAGGCCACTGATCTAACACAGCAGGCCTGGTTTTATGAGGCCTTTCTTTCATAATTTTTCTACCTTACTGCAACAGTTGGGTCTTCCTGCCCAGCCCTAAATTGTGCTCCCTCATCCCACCCTTGAGGAGACCCCACAGTTAGGCCATGCTGTGTTTTCACCAAGGGCGTGCACAGGGACAAGAGCCTCTTCTTCCCCTCTAAAGACAACCTCAGCAGGGCTGACCCTCCTCCTCCTCACTGCTCAGGACCAGGAGCACTCAATGCCATGGATTCACCAGCAGAGAATATGCCAGACCTGATTCTGCCTGGAATTTCATGGCTAGGACATGCCAAGGATGTGGCACCTACATGCCAGGTCTCCCCCTGCCCAGACAATCTCTGCACTCCTCAGCCTCAGTCCATTGACATCTTCTGATCTTCATCCTCCTTAGATAATTCTGGTTTAGGGATCTCCACCTGGTCAGCCACAGCACTAGCAGCCTGCCATTTGTCCAAGGTTAGAGGGAAAAACAGGAGCTGATTCATTTTGAACAGTTCAGCTACACTGAGTTTTGCTGACTTATTATTGGTCAGCATATTTATTATGCTAGATATAAATAAAACATTAAACATTGTACTCAAAATATCCAAAATAGCCTGCAATTCTCCTACTTCCTGAGCAAATTAAATGAGTTTTCGCCCCACTAGCTTTTGCTTTTTTTATTATTAAGGAACCAACACAGGGAGAAGTCATGACTCTGCCTTTCCTAGGGAAAAAATAAAAAAGGGTAAAAAAAAGGGAGTAGCCATGGGATGATACAAACAAACTTACACTAGTGCTATAAACTGAATTCTCTGCCATTGTCGCTGTTGCATTATTTTGGCAATCCAATTAACTTCTGATGTTGTCAAATGCAAAATCAAAATGGGTTTGCACAATGAGTACTTACACACAGTGGTAACACAATTACACCAATTTCTATTAGCTTGTGCTGTTAAATACTCTCAAAGGTCAAGGGTAAAAGATCTATTTTACAGCAGTGATTATGAATTCCAGTAGTCCAGAAGACAAGTATTGCAGATGGTGTCCAACAACAATAGAAAGCAAGAAAATGAGATTTCAGAATTTTATAAGTAAACCCACTGCACTACTGCAATTTATGTTTGCAGTTTGCTGCTAAACCTAGCTATGTCACCAGCAAGTATCAATAAAGATCCTATTGATTCAAGACTATGCATTGCTAAAAGTCAATGTTCCAATAACTGGGACAGAGGCAACATGAGAATTCCAAAATCCTACTTAGCTGAGCATCTAAAGCAAAAATACCATCCTAAGCCATTCTACAAAAGAATGATCTTCAAAAGGACAGCAAAGCCCAAACAAGGCAGAACAGATAAATTGGCTAATAATGCAAAACCAACGTTCTTGTTCATGCCTGCAGAAACAAAACAAAACACAATAATACTATTCTATCTAATAATACCTATTCTATCCTGAAATAATTTCTTTAACCAGTGGCAGATCTATCTTGTCTCGTTGAAAGGCCATGGAATGATGACTTGTAACTGCTCCAAAGGCCAAGCCTGACTGTGCTGGGTGAGTCAGGAGCAGTCCCAGTGGAAGTGGAAGCTGCTGAGATGCTGTGGAGGGCAGGTCAGACACAGCCACCAGCAGCAGGGTGATTTACATCTCTCACTGACAGCGCGTCTCTGAAAAGATCAGGAAAGCCCCGATTGCCTATTATGCGTTATTAAGACACAGATCAATAGAGAAACCTCCAGGGGCCACTAACATGCACTGCACGTGTGAATTCACCTTCTGCAGGCACAGAAGGCAGCTGTGGGAGCTGGGTCCTGCAGCCCCTGGCCAGGGACTGCACTCTACACCCTGGGCCATGACATATTCCTGCAGGAAGGTCACACCTACCTTCTTCCCCCATCCTTTTTTTTCCTTCTTTTTTTTTTGTGACTACTAAAATTCAAATTCAAGCCATCACACCTTGACTTGCGCTCCTCCAGCTACACCCACTGCCATTAAATTTCAATTTAAGGATTTTTGGGACAGAGGCTGGGCTGAGAGAGAGATGGGCTTGTTCGCAGGCAGCAACCAAATGCAAAAAGTGCCAGACTCCCACTGCAGCCTCTAAACATTACTCTAAATGCCAAGAGTAACCTGTTATTTCAACATGTTTTTCAGCTGAGGGATTGATTTTAAGGATCAGAGAACAGAAACAGCTCGTTTTTGAAGGATAAAAAATAAAATATTAGGAACTCCAGATGCTCAGTAATTTTCTTCACAAGACAGGAATACTGCTGAAATTATCCTCGCTACCAAATTATATCCCTTTTCCTGAAAACCTGAAGATAAAGGTAATTTCTGAACAGTAGCATATGTCATAAATACATGTACCAGCACCACTCTGAGCCTCACATCACCCTGCCAGCAGAGCTGGGCAGATTCAGGTGATTTACAGTAAGCATAGTTAATAACTTACAATAATCATGCTTAGCATCAAGCTCAGAATGAACTGCTGCCAAACTGACAAATGTGCCTATGAAAATTGATAGCTTTGAAATTTGTTTCAAGGTTCATGTACAGAAAACCTTGCCAGCACACACAAAATTCAGAAGGCTTTTAAGAACAGTATTCTGCATATGACTGAATTAGTTAATTACTTGAAAATCACCCACCCAGAAGAAAAATTGTCTCCTGCTCTGGCGATTGCCTATTTATTTCCAGCACAGAAATAACTTTATTCATTGTGGCAAGGAAGGATAACGGATTCTTTGCACCTTTTGAAGGGTAGAAATAAGTATGGAGAGTAAAGATAAATCACTCATTTAAAATAGGTATTTAGGCCTTAAAACTTTCAGTTGCAGCACCAATGCAACTCCCATATGATTCACCTTCTGCCTAAAGTTCAGTGATTCTTACTATTAATTAGATGTTTCTCCTCCATCCACTTGGATTTATTCTTCTAGACAGAGAAAAATGCACACTATTAGGAGTTGAGCTCAAAATCTTACCCAAAAAAACCAATAAAATAAACTAGCAACACAGGGTCTGAACACTGGACACTAAAGGAAGAAGTGGCAACAAGACAGAATGGAAAAGAGTGGAATAAAATAGTTATTTTCACCCAGCTTCCATGGCAGCCAGTTCAGTCCATAGCTGGAGTGCTGAACTATCACTGCCTGGCATCTGGCTCCAAACGCCTCCAACTGCCAGATTTTGACCCTGTGGGTTAAAATTCCAAACTTCTCAATCCAGGGGCAGATGTTTCTACAGATTTCTGAAATGTGAATTCATTAATTCACCAACAACAAACAGGCAATCTCACCACAGCACATTTCCCCTGATTTAGGGCAAATGGAGTTCACAGCGCAGCAAGCAGGACAAGAAGGGCTGGGGAGAAGCAGCAGAGAAAACATGGAAAGGGTGAAGAAAAGGGCAGAAATGGACCCAGAGAGCAGTGAGACTCGTGGCCAGCAGTGTTCTCCAAAAGTCTTACTAAAATACTCCAAACCATTGATTTCTCTTGCTCCTCTGGAAGCACACGGGCATCATCCTAACAAGCTGTGCATCCCTCATCCTTAGTGAATGCAAACTACTCGTGGTCTTGCTCTTTTAAAGATAACCAGAAGAGCCTTTTTACACATCTCTAGGTCTCAGGCTCACTGAGAGGTGCTGGTCAACTCTGTGGGCATTGCATGGCTGATTAGAGTTATTCAGCCTTCCTAGGAAACTGAAAAATAAAAAATTTTAAAAAAGGAATAATATTGCAGAGTTGAGCACTGAATAGCCATCAATTTTAAATACAGATGTTTTTATTATTATAATTTTGTGCTCTAAATTGATTTAAGTGGAGGTAAAATAGACAGTGCAGTTGTCTAGTTCTTTACTTATATTATCAGTACTCTCCAGTGAGAAAAAGAAACAGGAAATCTCACCCAGTTGCATAAAAGCTTGAAGAGAGCCCACTGAACCAGAAGAAAAACTCTACCATCTTATATTTAACACACATACACCACAGAAAGCTGAATCAATATCAAAGATAGATGAAGTGTTTCTAAATGGGATTCTTAAGCATTAGAGGGGAAAGAGAACCGTGGGCGAGGACACGGAGTAAAAGAGAAATGTGAAGGACATGAGGAAACAAAAACAACTTGGAAGTTGAAGTCCACTGCAAGAGAGATGATGACTGCTAAATATAGCTAACCAGCCCCATGGAAAAAAGCTTCAACTGAGACCAATCCTGTGCTGCAGGTAAAACAGACTGCACAGAAGTTATGTGCAACAAGATGGGGTAAACCAGCACCACGAGCAGATGGTTGTGTCTGAACACAGTGACACAGCATCATCTTCAACTCTAGATTCACACCCCACACCTTCCTACCATTACCACTGTAAACAGTGCAGTTCACTGTCTGCCTGAAACTGCTGATGCTGTTTAACCAACTTCTGCCCTTAAAATAATACTCCATTTCTCCATAAAATATTTATATTAAGCTTCTAGCACAGGTTCCAGCTCAGGGTCTATTAAGCTCTCATGAAGAGCTGAGCCAATGTGCTGAACCTTCTAAATTGTTTCTTCCAGGTTACATAAAACCAGAAGAAAACTGAAAGACAGGGTCACACTTCTCAGTTCATCCTGAATGAAACTGTAACTGATATTAAAGAATAACAAATAAAACAACATGAATGCAACAGAAACTTCTTTTAAAAGCGCTGCTCATCTCCTCAATTAAATTAAGCTCCAGCAAATGGAAGGTATTACTCCAGCATGCTCTTATCCCCATCCATCTCCTACACATTATCCAAGCTCTGTGCCAAATGAGATCATTCCACTACAGCCCACACCTGCTGCATATTTGATTGTTCTGACATTAAATGTTCATGCACAGGGGCACACATCACATAATCTCTGTGACCATGGGAATGTGATCTTTGCATTGCCAGCCTGCCAGAACTTCCACAAAAGTCAACAGCAGTTGTGCCCATGAGAAATGTGCCCAGTGTTTCTGGGTTTAAGCAGATTTCATTAATTTCATGGCCCTCAAAAAAGACGCTCTGAAATTCTTCTTTACGGCCTTATTTTTCCTTGAAGGGAAGTATCCAGGACTTGCACGACTGAGATCATTTGAACATAACCTCATGTTTTTGCTGACATTTGGCTATCCTCACCCCCAGGCAAAACACTACAAAAATGTATATGGAAATTACTCAGCCAGTAAAGAATCTGGATAGAAATCCCAGCTGTCATATGAGAAATATAGAGGATTACGGGTATCCCAGGCATTTATTAAGTTATACTTCTTTGATATTAAGCTAATCATGAAGACTAAAACCATCTTGCTGATGTTTTTAAGAGGAGGCAACTGGGATGTATTAGATTTTATGCTTTTTGAATTTATCTGTATAGTTATCATAGTCCTACTGCAATGTTGAGCAAAGAAATGCACCTGGGCACTCACACCACCCAGAAGTATCCACATCACAGCACAATTTGGGTTGTTTTGCCTTTTTTTCCACCCACACTCTCTGTTATTAGACAAAACCAGAGTAACTGAATTTCTGAGACACAGATTCAATTAAACAGCATCTTAGCAGTTGCAACAAGCACAAATGCAGTTACCAGAATTTGATAAAGGAGCTTTAGCACTAGAATCCTCTCTGTCTTTACTGCCTGATGTTTAGAGGCTGTACAAGTATCACCCACCCTAAATCACACAGTCATTGCTAGTCACACAGCACTTTATTCCACAGCAAACTGAATGCTGCCAGGAGGAAAGTCATGCGCTGCTCAAGCACTGAATGTAACTCAACTGCACTGCACAGATCTGCAAAATATGTACAGCCACATATTCCATATCCAGGGCTCTGCCATTGTATGGCACACTGTAAACCCTGGAAACAATGGCAAGATAAGAAAGAAAATATTAAAAATATTACAGTTTGAAATAGAATTTGTTACAATTTTGGATTGGTAGAGGATTCAATAAAATGGCTTACCACAAGAGAGCATACTTGCATATAGAAACCACTCACCAGTTAGGGAATTCCAGCAGAGGAATTTAATTTTTTTTTGTTAATTAAAAGATGCAGCCAACCTGTGTATCATCATTGAAACCAAGGACTTTATCAAAGTGAAAAGCCCAATTAGCATCAGTCCTTTTTGGATGTATAGGCTAACATATCCCTCATCAGCTCAGTGAAAACCCAAGGGTGCCTCTGCTCTCCAGAACTGCAAAACTAATAAACAATTTCATTTAATTTGAAACAGACTACAGTGAAATCCAGTTTACCTCAGAGTAACAGTGGATTGCATGCTTTTCTCCAGGGCACGTGTGGAAAAGTAAGTATTAAAAACCTAATGCATGAAAAAGTACATTGAAGAGACTGGCATTTGCAAATTGATAGAGTGGCACATTTATCAAATTTGAACACAGCATGCTCAAAATCTCTTCTGAAATGCACTGAAATACGTTTCTGTTACAGCCTTCAAAGTATATAAATACTTTTCAGCTGAATTAATATGGTATCCAAAAAAGTAATTTTTGTTGCTGTTTCTATTTTTAAGAGGTTGTAATGAAGTGCCAATCTGCTATCCAGTATTTTATTCTGGTTGTTTCCATCACCACCAAAAGGACTGTCCGGTGCGAAAAAAACTACAAACTGGGAAGAGATTTCACCATTTTCCAGGGGAGCCTTTTATCTCAGGAAAGAAAATGCCTTCCAATTACCATGCTATTCCTATGGCTGTGCCTCAGTAACAGAGCTATTACTCCACAACAGTGCTCAGTGTTACACCTTAGCTCAAGCAGATTGTTTTTGGTGCATCCTTAATTGTGGCACAATCCAAATGCATTGTTTTTTTCCTTTAAGAAGAGGAATTAAAAAAAAAAAAACAAAAAAGCCCATCCTAGAGATAGAATTATCTCACTGTCTGACAGAAAAGCCCCCAGATGTTATAGTAATAGGCAAGAATAAACAGAAATATGTTTTGGGTGCAGTCTGCAAGTTTTATTAAAAGGGATTTACAATCAAATAAGACAATAATGTTTTTCTCTACAGGTCAGACCTAATTCCTATAACTTTGAAAACAGTACTGGGAACTATCATTTTGCTGATGCTGCCCAGTAGAAAGAGTAACTTTCCAAAATTTAAATATCCAAATACCATTCTCTCTAGATTGTCCTAAATCCTAATACATGCGTTACATGCATTAATGCTTTTAAGTCAGGATCAGGAAAATCATCCAAGTCACTGGGGCCAAGATCAACTGGACTATTCCACAGAGAAATGGAAGATTTGTATTTTCCTATTCTTCACTAGAAACAAAAATACAGAAAAAAACCACCAAAAAACACAACCACAAAACACATGCCAAAACAGACTACAAGATACAAGACAAGGGAGAGAGAATCATCAGAGAATCACAGGATGTGCTGGGCTAGAAGAGACCTTAAAGCTCACTTCATTCTACCTGCCATGGGCAGGGACACCCGCCACTGACCCAGGCTGTTCCAAGCCCTGTCCAGCCTGGCCATGAGCACTTCCAGGGGTGGGACAGCCACAGCTGCTCTGGGCAATCATTGCCAGGGTCTCACCTTCCTCACAGGCAAGAATTTCTCCTTAATATCCCATCTAAACCTACTCTCTTTCAGTCTGATGCTATTCCTTCATATCCACCACTCCATGCCCTTCTCGAGCTCTCTTGGAGCCCCTTGAGCCTTCTCTTCTCCAGGCTGAACACCCCCAGCTCTCTCAGCCTGTCTCACAAAGAGATGCTCCAGGCACTGCAAATCCTTGCCTTGCAGGAACCAAACTGGATCTGCCAATCGCAAGAAAATAAATCTCATTCCAGGCGACTCCCAAAGCATTTATGTCAATGTTTCCTCAAAGCTTTTGGGTCTCATTAAAACATAAAACCCCAGCCACCACCAAACACAGAAAACAGTTTCACTGAACAGTTCTGACCAGCTCTAATTAAGATATATAAACTCTTACAGTTGCACGCCAGCCTGGTGTTTATATGAATAACTTAAGTATTTAATAGATACCTTCACTTTTAATTACCATAAATGTCAAGAGCTTCCTGTAGTATAAGAGCTCCCCAAACGTTTCAATGATTTTTGAGCTTTATCTGAAGTGGTTAACTTTAGGATTTTGTAATGAAACCAACCCTACAACATTTTAAAAATTAACAACCTTCATGCCTACACATTTTCACCCTAAAACATCCAAGGACCTTCACTGAATAATAGCACCTCTTCTTGCACTTGACATTTATTAGTCATGATTTTAAAGTGAGGAGTACTTAATTACAAATAAAGGATCCCTGACTTTGATAACTCTCAAGGAACTGCTAAGCATGAAATAAAATATGATACTGGAGCCTCCCCTTCAACTTTGCCATGTATATTTCTTTCTTTTCATAATTCCAATAAAACAGGCTGATTGTCAAAGTCTAATTTTAGACTTAACGAAGCAGTAAAGGTTGGGCTGATGAAAAAGAAGCTGGAACAATAACAGTAAAAACATAGTCATGGACTGTGACGATCCAAGAAAAATTTTCTGGCCAATTTGATTTAATTGTATCGAACAATGACAAAGTATAGAAGCAATTAGAAATCACATCCAGTATTAGCAAGTAACTAAATGCTGGTTAATGGCATTTTATGCTTCCTGAAGACTGGCAAACTTCTACCACATTTTTAAACAAGAATTCAATTTTGTCATCAGGATGGTACTTTTCCCTTCCATTTAATTGTGGCCAAATAATTTCCCAAAATTTATTTTGCTATTGGCTTTACTATTACAAAACACTATTAATATAGAAGATTTTTATGAAAAAGTTCTTCACATATATTCCAACATTGACAGTGACACAAGAAATTAATATGAAAGTTCAAGAACGAAGACTAGCATATGATTTTGGAATAAACATATACAATTACTTTGGATATATAAATTTTGAAACATATTAATGGAACTGTTAAGGTCTGAAGATGTCCACACCCCCAAACCGAAGGCCACTTTAGCAAGCCCAAAGAACCACAAAGCCAAACTGCTCTGCACGTTCTGAAGAGCTGAAAGCCCAGTTGTTGCAGAATTTTAAAACACACCAACAAAAAAGGGCTTGAAATCCATAAAAACTCAAATCACACACGCACAGAAGTGCTTTGTGTCAGTGTTGAGACTGACAGTTATTCACAATGGCTCGGCTGAACACTATGGCAGGGAGTCCTTCTTGACATGAAATTAAATACACTCCGCTTTAACACTTCATAAGCATCTTTGTATTCACCAAGGGTGTGTAATGCCATGGCCACGAACGCACCGGAAAACGCGGAGCCAGAACAATATTTAATATAAATGCTCAAAGCCAATTTCCTCAGTGCCTCAAGGTGATAAAAATACACATCTGACTGCTAACACCACGAGCAAATCCAAACTACTATCATGCTTTAAATCAGTACCCTTGATCTTCATGTGGCTGTGAAAATAAAGTGTAGAAAGTGCATCAAGCTGCTGACTCTTGTTTGTGCCTCCTGAAAATTCTCCCATCTCTTTAACCTTCTCCTTCAGGTGCTGCAATACTCATGAAGAACTTCTCCTAGCTTACCCCCTCAGGTTTTCAGACAATTAATTACCAGGAAAAATTAATTCACAGGAGATCCTGCAACAGCTTTTCCACTTGGGTATTACTGAACACAAACAGCGAGCATCTGTCTGTACTACCTCCTGTGATTAAAAGTCAAACCTTATAGATTTTTTGTGAGTACCAAGAAAGTCATGTGTCAAGCTGTCTAACAGAAACCCAGGTTCAGCCAGGATGCCCATGGTAAAGCTTTAATAGCAAGTGCCCATACAAGGCAAATCTTGTTTCACTGACAATCATATGACATGTGGAAATGTCTGAAGGTTGGGTCATTCCCTGTTTCACTCTGACTCTTTCAAATATTAAATTCAGGCAAAATTTTCTGACAAGAGATACAGCAACTCATATTTACTGCTAAGTTTTAGTTTTCAAGATCAAATTCCTTAACGATCTAAAAAAAACCAAATTAAATTGTCCTTTCACAGAAGTACTATCATCACATGTAAAGTAATCCAGGCAAGCTCACTCATCACACAGCAAGGAAAACAGGAACAAAAAAAGCAGGGCTACAGCTGGATTGCTCTTCTATTGAAGCTTTGTGCAGTGCATGATCCTTCAAACCCTGACACAGATGCAGCAATTACAGTTCAAGTTTAACATAGCTCCTTTTACTCCGCTCTCACCTTTAAGCAAATTCCTATTTCAGTGAGGGACAGGTTCATCTTTTATCCCTCCCTTCCCCACCATGCTCAGAGATAAGAGGATTTATCAGAGGTAGGAGAGGCAGTACATTTCATGTTTGCTTAGGGCAAGCTCTCCACCTTTCTCTACTCTCACCTTAGTCTTGCTCTAAATTGTACATTCCTCCACTGAAGGGCTCTGCTAATCCTGTCCTGTGACCCATTACTTTGGATTAAAATGGAATAAGCTAAAGATGGGAGAGGGTTTCCCTGGCACAGACCAATTTCCATATTCAGAGTCAAATCTTAAAAGGATGAAGGAGTAACAGGCATGTATTCAACCTAAAAAATGGCTGGACACAACTGTAACACTACAGCAAAGCTGCTTTTCCATTTCTCTGCTCAGATAATCATGATAAATATCAGCAGTTTTTAAAAGGCAGGGTCAGTTGCTTGTAATTATGTACAAGTGCTGGACATTCACTGCAAGATCACTGCACACCTTTTATAAAGTGGGGTTGGCTGCTGCACACACTTAACTCACCTGTGCTCTAAGCACTGCTGGAACGAGGAACAGAATCAATTTTCTGGCAAAAATCTAATTCTGAAATTGAGTTTCCCTGAATATTGAAGACTATCACATTTTTTAAGTCTCCTCCTCTTCAGCCTTCCCCCTGATGCTGACAGAATTTGGATTAAGGGTTCTGGAACTCTTTTGCCAAATGTTTACCTGAGCTTTGTGGGTTTTTTTACTTTCACACAGAGAACAGTAAGCATGCTTTCAGTAGGCTCCTTTAAATGCTAGTAATAGAACTGTTATTTTCCATTTCATTCTATCAATATTTACTGAAATTAACCAACTGAGTTATAGTACTGTGCTCTAAAACAAGACTGGAATCACCAGGTGCCATGCTTGTTTAACCAGAGTCAAAAAACCTTGTCCCACTTGTAGAAAAGAAGATTTTCAACGTTTTCCACCCCAATTTTACTTGTAACTACTGAGACAGACTGCCTAGAGAACAGCAGAAAGAGCAGCACATTCACAGCATCAAGCAGCAACACCAAGGCACCTTCTCATCTTTGAGTACCACCAGCTTAAAACTTGAAAATAACCAAAGGGGAAACAAAGGTGCCACATCCCAAAAATGAGAGTGGGTTTTGTTTCTCTTTCAGAAGAATAAAATGGGAGTAACTGGTGGATGGGCATGGCAAAGAGATACAAGCATGTGGAGCAGAGCCTGGAGCAGGGCTGCTTTTCACAGGTAACTGAGAAATTGCTCCAGTTGTCCAAGGGAATTTGTGGAGAAGTGTTTTCATCCAGAGGCAGCTTTGCATCCCTGACACTTGCTTAGAGAATTTGCCAGTGATAAACAAAGGGAAATTAGCCAAGAATTGATTTACTCTTGACTATAACAGGAGATCCCACTCAACCAGCAGTAAGGCCCAGTTTATCTACAAAAGGCTTGTCAATTATTTTTTACCAGGTCAGCCTATTCTGTAAATCAGATTATTTAACTACTTGTTAAATAATCTTGTTCTTGTTTCTGACTTCAAACATCAGTCCAGTTTCTCTGCATTGCCACTGCTTCGCATAAACACTAGGCAAGTTTTAAAAATTACATATTATGACCACATCTTCAGTGCCATTCTGAATCTTTAATTAATAACAAATATAAATAATCTATTGAAAATAGTATTGTATGTCTAGCAAATTAAAATTTAACAATTATTTAAATTCAATACTTTTAAGTCCTGGAAACACTGAAATTAGTCAAGTAAAAAAATTATTTTAAACTCATGCACTGGAAAGCACATTTTGTGCACTTCATTTCATTTTATAGTCTCTAAAAACTATTACAATTTTTAATAAACTTGTATCTGGGATTTGAAGCCAAACACTGATGCTCAAAAGGCACAAATTATTAACTAAGAGACACCCAAAGTGGTAATAAAATCTATTCCCCAGTGGTATATTGCAAATGGGCTGCAAAAATTACATTTTATTAATCCAGCTGCAATTAAACAATAACAGCTGTACAACTTGTATTGCAATGCACCACTTTCAGGGAGATGACAAATACTGTTCATTATTCATTATATATTGCTGATTGGCAAACATTTTTCTCAGTCCAGTAGTGATGTCTCTTGGGTATGACTGCTTCTCTTTATGATTGCAAACTGAGTTCTCCTGGTGTCTTGGGGTTTGCAAATGCTACGAGTCTGTCTTTCCTCTAAGATGTTCCACATTTCAAAGAGAATGATAAATTTCTGCTGAAGCCAACAAAACTTAAGCAACACATACATATAGACAAGTATCTGGCTAACAAGTTTTTAAAGTGTTACTGACAGCTACTTACTTTTCTACAATTAATAATCCCTATCTCAGGGTCTGTCTCTTTCTTGGGATAATACACTCAAATGTTCGGCAGGTATGAAAATGAGAAGCAAAGACAAATACTATCTAAAATCTGGCTGAGAAATGTACACAAGCACACATTAATTTTTACAATGAAAAATAGCAGCTAACAAAAATCTTTCTTCTTTGGAATGAATATTACATGCAGTAGATAAAATATGGGCATCATTCTGCTTCCATATTTTTTGCCATGCTCTAAATATTACTCTGTAAACATTAGGGCAGCTAGAAGAACATCACAGTAAGATAAAACTGGGATAGTTTCTGGAAACAGACACAAAACCACAGTGTATGGTATATGACAATCAAATATTGGCATTCTGCTGTGTACATTTGACCATCTTTACTCAGCTTCATCAGGATCCTGATGGCTCTGGCTCCAGCAAACCTGCTCTGGAATTCTCCATTTAAATTTAATTTTAATGGAAATGTCTGCAGCCCACAACATTTTTAATTAAGTTTTAGTCAATTTCTGTCCGTTTTTTTAACCACACAGTAAAGATAGCTCTGACTCCTACCTGAGACTAAGATCATACTGAACTCTTCAGCCTTGGTTTTGTCTCTGAGTAGACAGTAACTGTTAGCGGGTTAACCTTTTGTAAAGCCAGTGATCTGAAGAGCACAAAACCAACAAAAACAACTTTTATTTCACATCCTGATACAACCAAAGTAAATAGTTGGGTATGTCTGACAACAACAACAATACTATGAATTGTGAAGGAAATTAACTCTACCCCAGTCAAAGCCAGCACAGATCCAATGCCTGGTTTATCTTTGTGGGTACTTTAGGAAATTATTTACACAGATACAAGTCATCAGGACCGATGCTCATTCCTCAATGAGACCGGCACAGCCAAAAGGGGATCTCCACTTCTGGGTACCAGGGATCCACTGTGACCAATCCTTACCAAGGCTGGGTGCAGAGAAACCAGCAGCTGGAAAATCCATTTCTCATTAATTACTGCCCTTCTCCTGTCCCTTCATCCAAAGGAAAAAAAAATTGGTTTTTGTGAGCAAGTAGGCAAAGGTTTGCAAAATAAATTCATGTCTACCAACAAGATGTTTTCTGCTTAAAGTTTATCGTCTGACAACAATAAAAGATGGCTTTACCACACTAGTAGCAAAACAAAGATACTCTGGAATTTAAGCAAAGTTTCTTTACAAGCAGAATTTTTCCCCATTCCTTTACATCTTCCTAGGTCAGGCAAACAAAAGGCAGAGTTCTAATTACTCCCCTGCTATTCACTGCATTTTTCTTTGCTTTCACTAACAGAGTATCTCAAATGCATTGAGAACAATATCAGCCTCCTGACTTACATCATCTCTGATGTACAGTGGGTGACAGAACATGAAAATCTATTTTTCAAAGCACATTGAAAGCTAGTAACGGCAAGCTGTCTTCTTGTTACAGGGTTATTGTCAGAGTAGGAATTACCATTCCATCTGGAACAAGAAGGCTGCTATGAAAGCATTGTTTACTTAGAAAATATTAGTAATCCTTATTTCTTGTCACATCACATTTTCTAGGTGAAACTTTCAGCTTGACAATTCATAATCACTACTACAGAGAATGACTTCAGAGTGTTCCTTCCACAACAGTGGAAATAATCCTTGACTTGTAGACACAAGAACTGGGTTATGAATATACTTTCATCCTAAAAAATCCAAATCTCACACTTAATCTGAAGATCTGTAAAAGTCTTGATGTAGACCTGAGCCAGGACCTTTTCTCCTGATGAAACATCTTTCCTTCTCCCTGCCAAAATTCTACTAAATCCATCAAAAAGGTCTTTGGATATGTGACAGTCTCTACTAAGCTTGCAGCTGTCTTCAAACCTCACGCACACTGCGGCATTTTCAAGATCAGAAATGCACATTTTGAAGGCTTCCTGTTGACCCAAGGCAGCTTCACAGAGTTGTACATCTGAGGATGGGGAGGAGGACAGCACCAGGCTGCCTGCTTGCAAAGCCCCTGAAGGAAAGAGCAGGACACTTCACAGACCTGCCTGAGAGAAAGGAAGGAGCAAGGGAAAAAAGCATCTAAGCAGGGGAAAAAAAAAATCAGGGCACAACATTGATTTTTTTACTCTTTTCAGTGAATTCATTAATTCACTGACACAAAAACAGTCATCTAAGAATGTCAGATGAATGCACAGTACCAACTTTACTCACCAGCTGAGTCCCTCAAATTTGCATTTACTACGTGCTGCATGAGCTTCACTTCTTCATAACCTTACTTCTAATATGGCCTAATATGATCAGTTTAATTAACAGAAGAATGGTAGCTGGTGTGGGGGTGGTGGTTTTGTGTGGTTTGATTTTTTTAATATATTTTTTTAAATAAAGAAATATCCCAGTAGTCATGAGTTGACATTTCCAGGCCACAACACTAAATTGACCCATTCAAAGGAATTTTTGTCTTTTAATTCTGTAATTTTGTATTCAACCCTAAACCAATTCAGCATGGAGTGCAAGAAGACATCATGACCTTATTACATAAAATCTATATAAAAAACATTGTGCATTCTGAGCTTGAAATCATTTGGGGAGAACGAAGAGAACCCCACTTTGTGCACACAGCTGGCGGGTGGTAGAGGAAAAAATCAGTTTATCTCTTCTTATTATTAATTTTCCAGTAGAGAAAGAGTCTTTTAAAAATGGGAACCATCTTAGCTTTAAGAAGGGGTTTACAGCTTGTGCACACCCTGAGTCCTGCATTCCCTGGCAGGCTCCCATGCCAAGTCCAGTGCTCTGCCTGTTTCTCTAGACCAGGCTAAAATGCACAGACTGCCCCCAAGTACACGACCTTTTCAAAAATTTTCACTACACAGAACTTTTATTTTCACCACAAAGTTTACCATTACCTTGCTTGCTGCTCAGTGAAATATTTTCAAAGGACCTCAAGCATTACAGACACTTTCCCTTAAGAGAAACTCAGGAAAACTTTCCATTCAGATAAGCTCAGGGAAAAAATAAAAAAAAACCCAAATATGTAGGGCCTAAATGTAAGAACACCCAGCAGGCTCTGCCACATTAGAGCAGTGTGGGCTCCCGAATTCAGCTCTCAAAGAACCCACATACAACAATAATGATCTTGGCACAGGGCATTTCCTGCAGATTAATGACCAGCAGGGAGGAGTTGATGGCCCACGGCGAAGCCAAGGGCCATTAACCCCAGCCAGTCATTAATCCCCAGGAAATGCCCTGTGCCAAGATCATTTTCCCATTTCAAAATGAAAAGCAGCAGAGACCATATAGGTTGTTTTGTTTTGTTTTAATGAATGATGCTATTCAGCTGTTATCTCCAGGGTGTAACACCTCTGCAAGTTAACTTGCCGTGCTTTAACTGGGAGGATGAGAGTGCAGAGGATGGGCAGAGTACAGGGCCCAAGCAGAAAACACTGCTTGTACACCAGGCTGACAGCAATTAGGGGATGGCTGCAGCCCTGTTCCTTGCTCAGAAACACGAAGTGCTGAATCACTGTGTCATGAGCAAAGATGTTGTTCTGAGCTGCATTTAATCATTTCCAACTGTGCTGCTGAGCACAGTCTCTGTAATAAGACACATTTTGCCTCGTCCTCGCACAGAACGAGGATGTTGCTCTAGAGCAGTCAGCGCCATGGACTGTGTAACACTTCACTGAAGAAAAAGGGCAGCTATAATCAGTACCATTCCTGTCACATATACCTCCTGCTAACTCATACATCCCAAAGATCACATCCCAAAAAACCCCCCTACCACGAAAACACAGAATAATGTCTGATTTGCATGTAGAATGTCATAGAGGTCTGAGTTTATAGCATGTAACTATGGATTAGCATAGACACACAGTAAAAGAGAACAGTAAATCCATGTTTACAAGCTGACCTGTCATCATAAACTTCAGTCTTCCATTAACAGACAATCTGAGTGCTTTGCTATGGTGTTTTTTCAAAATGGGTTGCAAAACAGATGGCTGGGGGGGTTCCCAGTGCAGCTCATGAGTGAAGCCAACTCTGCAGGTACAGCTGGGATCCCATGAAATAACCCTTGTGTACCTTGGACCCCTGATGGATTTCGCACAGTATCCTCCAAGACTACCATTTTGAAGGTAAGAAATTTGCACACAGAGAGGGATTTTTCCAAGGGCATCAGGTGAATAGTCATCTTTGAGACACTGAACCTTATCAATGAAATCCATACAGTCTGTCACCAAACTGGCTGGGAAGGCAGTGTGCAGGAGCAAGCCCCAAATTCCCTGAAGTACATGCTTCTAGGAACATTTCTGTATGTTGACAGTATAGGGATGCAGAGAAAGGCAGTCTTATCTATAAATTTAGCATATCACTGGGTTATCGTGACTGCACGTCGCTGTGCCTAATTTTGTTGGTCTATAATCATGCAATTAAAGCTCCTCACTAACAGCATTATCACTGCTTTAAATACCAATATATCACCAGACTTCAGGTTAAGAGACTTTGTTCTATAAATACCATCCTGGTGTTTTACAAATTAAACGATGTCTTGCGTGAAAAAAAAGACACAGCAGAACAAAAGCCCTAAAAATTATTCTAAGCAAGTAATATCCAAGAAATTCTAGTATTGTCTTACTTGTGAATTGTGTCCTCTCTGACTAAATACAATCTGCAGCTTCCTCACGAGGGGAAGCAGAGGGGCAGACACTGATCTCTGCTCTCTGGTGACCAGTGACAGCAATCCAGGGAATGGCATGGAGCTGAGTCAGGGGAGGTTTAGGTTGGATATTAGGAAAAGGTTTTTCACCCAGAGGGTGGTTGGGCACTGAACAGGCTCCCAGGGAAGTGGTCACAGCCCTGAGCCTGACCGAGTTCAAGGAGTGTTTGGCAAATCCTCTCAGGCCCAGAGTGAGATTCTTGGGGTGTCTGTGCAGGGCCAGGAGCTGGACTCAGTGATCCTTGAGGGTCCCTTCCAACTCAGGATTTTATATGATTCTATATATAACTCAAATAGTCCTAAATAAATAAACAGTTCTCTTTTCTCAGAAGCTCATCTTCTTTCTCCTCTTTTCTGACAGTCACAAATTCACCCTCTAACACCTGTGAAAGACACCATTGCTCAGATTTTTAAGCTGAGTTTACAGCACAGAGTGTCCTATCCCAGTCCCTTTCTCATCATCTGTAAAGTCTCATTTTCAAAGGCAAGGCCACATGAAAATAGATTTTTCTGTACTAGGGAAGAATTTACACATGTTTTATTTAGGAGTAAACAACTGTGTGTGGTTACCTGCTCTTACAGTCCCTGATCCTATAGAAGCTAACAAGAATCCTGCCCCATCCAAGGACAGGAGCACATCCAGTACTTTGGAATATTGGGCTCTCATCAAGTCCATATGTGAGCAGAGGGGAACGATCCCAGCACTCTTTAACAAGTGTTTCTGGTCCTCTGGTTATACATAATTTACTGGAAATAAAAATAATACATGAAATAATTCAGGAGGGACTGGGTAAAACCAGCAGTGCTTTTCAGGAATTTGTTGCCCAGCTCTTCTAACCTGTTGATTAGCTTGATCCATTTATTCCCACAATGAAAAGCAGAGCTGAAGGGTTTTCTGCATTAAGTGAGCAGCACATCCAAACCCACAGTGCATTAACAGACACCAGATTATCCACTCTGCTTGTCCACAGAGTGCAGCAGTGCTCCATAAACCAATACAAATAATGCACATCACTAATTCAGCTCCTTGTCCACAGATGTACCCACGTATCACAGCAAGCCAGACACGTGCGCCAGAAAATGCAGCTTTGAGCCTCTTGCCCCAGTCTCCTACAGATACATCAAATTGGGAAAATATAAAGGGAACGGTGAAAAAGTAGATTATGATGAATAAAAGAGACCAATCTCTTCAATGGAGAGGGAAAAATGCTTAGTTATGCTGATACTAATCTAGCAAAACTTACTGAGTTTTGGAAAAGTCACTAATCAATACTATATTATTTGTTAGCATAGAGTATTCAGACAGAAAAGGCAATCCTAAAATGAACTGTATTGTTTTGATTACATTTGAAATTTAAACCTTAGTATTAAATTGAACATATTAACTGAACACACTAAATATTAATACAGACAACTGTTTCACAATAACCAATCACTATTCAGCATGAATTTTCTGCCCTAACTTTTTGAACTCAATACTCTGATGCCTCAATAGATAGCTCTTTTTAGAAAATACTTTGGTCCCAAGTAAGAAACCAGTTATTGCCTCAATATGAAAGCAAATCCTTTCCCTTCCCGTGCACAAGGAACACTTAAATTCTGTCAGTCCCATATCTTGGATTTTCTGGTTAAAATTAGCGAACATTTCAATAATCTCAACAGTTGACAGAACAGTGGACAGAGCAAAGCTTAAATATTTATTCTTTCAGCAAAATTTTTGAATGCTAGTGCAAAAAATCTTTTCAACAGGAAAACAACTCCTTCTTTGCTAACTGTGTGATCTTCAATTGCTGGAAATGTTTATTTGTGCTACAGCATTCCAGAAGACATATAAGTTGTTAAAAATTTCTGCAAATTTTTTTAAAATTTGCTCAAATTAGAAGCACAAGTTCCAGATTAAATTTAAGAATAACATAAACATATATATTTTATATACACATATATATATATGCACACATATTCCCTTGAAATAATTCTTAAAAGCTCCTCTGATAGACAAAATAAATGAGAACAGTTCTAGAAGAGCTCAAGATCTCTACTGAGCAGCCTCCCAAGTCATTCTCACATTCAGGAAGAAAGGTTACATATTGGGTAGTTAGTTGGCAGGTGTGCAAAAGGCTGCAGGTGTTTCTTTGGGGACAGGTTTTCCATCCACACATCACATTCTTTTGTCCTTTAGCTTGAGGCTGAGAGACAACAAGAGAGGCTTTTTTCCCTGGGGTAAAAAGAAAATCACTTCCACAGAAAACAGAAAGTCATTTATATAGAAAATAGAAGAAACCCAATTTTCTCATATATTGCTGAGGAGGCTTTTAAGAATTCCATGAGCTTTTCAAGAAAAGATGTTTCCTTAAATATTACCTGTTCTCAACTATTGGTAATTCAGTTCTAAGCCTGAATGGGACTAACCAGGTCAACAACGATCACTGCAATTTACAGAAAAGTGAAGAGATTTTTCTCAAAACTAACAAGGAGGACACACACACACAAAATTCAACCCTCTACACAACTACTACAAAGGCACATTGTACTGCCTGCAGCTTTTACTTTGAAGGTCAAATATTCTCCAAGTCATCAAAAGAAATTGCTCTTCAAAAGGTGAGAATAACAGTGCCTGTGTACAGAAATGTTCTGCCCAGCTATTTTGTGCAGAGGCCCAATGATAGCCTTTTCCATCCCTAGCTGGGAACTGCAGGCCAAATGTCATGCTAAGATAATAACAGGCTGATTTCAAAATATCAAGAAGCAGCTTGAAAGTGAAAAACAACTTCCAGAGGATGAAGAAATGGCAGCATTTCCATACTACTGCAGAGGAAGATGATTTAGGGGAGAGAACAAATTATTTGCACCATCTTTGTTCCTCTAATTTATCAATCTGTAATTACTGTCATTGTCATAATAATTTGTATTGGTTCTAATTTGTCCAATTAAGAAAGAGGCAGATGCTAAAATGCAAATTACATAATTACAAGTAGGAGTGTTACTGATGTGCATGCTCCAGTCAGTCATGGTCTTTAGAGTGGACAGCTTCACCTCTGTGGAGGCAGAATTCCACATCCTTCTAATATTTTTCCCATAAACAAACACTAATCTGTAACAGTGTGATGTCATGGTAGTTATTCCAATACTAATCAACGTGCAAAAAAGCTCTAAACTACTGAAATTGCTCCATTGTGTCAATGTTAATAATGCTGACTCTTACTATACTATTTTCTTGAGCAGGTAAGAAAATTTAAATTCAACAAAAAAACCCCAATAATTAAAAAATTAGGACTATACTGATCCATACATTTCTACTAAGTTTCCACAGTTTTCCCAGACCAATTTTTGTCTCTTTGGAACTCAAAGTTTTCACATCACCCTTGAGGTGCTGGCTCTCACGAATGGCTGACACAGGCATTCCCACACCCAGGTGCAGGTTTTTGGTGGGAACAGAATAAAAAGCTTACAAGTCTCAGCATTTCTCTTGCATGCCAACACTGTCACCATCCACTCACATATCTTCATTAACATTCTCATTTGGCATTACTGATAGGGGTTAATTTTGCATGGATGAATGAATGCTTGAGCTCTCCTTGATCTTACATCACTGCTGACCTCCAGAAGATCCTGCTCATCTTTTCACTTTCACCCCTGCTGTGAAAAGCAGAAAAGCTCAAAGACTGTTTTGCCTCTCAATCTCACCCCGATTACTGAGCACACAGGAGAATTCTGGGGCTGCACACTCTTGTTTTACAGTTCTCTAAAAGCATCAGGAATGTTCTTTCCCTTTCTCCACCCACAATTAAGAGGGAGTCAATGCTATATCCCTCACTCATCCCCTATTTCCACAGTGAAATGACTCATTTAAGAGCAGAATTTTTCTCCAAACCAGATCAAGCAGAAGGGGAATGCTGTTCTTGTAGTGCTGCTGTTAGAAACAGACTGAAATAGGACGGAAGGACTTTCTGGTCACAGCAGCACAGTATGGTGTGATTTCCATCATTCTTGGCTGGTCTCTTTAAATACCTTGTTTCAAATATCACTTCCACATCTCCCCTCAGTTAAGTTTATAAATAACTCCATCCTGCAAAACGGAAATGTAGATTTTTGGAAGTTCAGCAGCTCAGAGGCATTTGCAACTCATTGGTTTGTTGGATTTGGTTTTGGGCTTTTTTGTAATCCTTTAAAAATACACGGATAATTCCATTCCTTAACACGCCTTTTTCTCACTGTAGAGGCAAAGGTCATCACATATTTGGTCCTGAAATATTTTCTTTATGTGTCCTTTTTACTCCATAAGTAAAGCAGTTAAAGAGCCCCGCTGACTTTATTTACTTCCTTATTTATTCTGCAGCAGCCAGACACATGCCTGTTTGCACTGTTCCTGAGAGCTGTTCCTGCTAAAAGGTAATCTAATTGAGCCAGAGCCTTCAACACATCAAGCAGATGGCTATAAATAATGCAGAGATGCTGAACTTAGTGGAGCCATCACAAAAACATTCACACCAGTCAGTCCAACTTGTTAGAACATCTTTAGTCCGAGTCACGCTACACACATCTTTACAGCTAACTCAGGAAATTCGAGATCCATTTGTCAATGTGGCAGATTCTTCTTTGTCCATCTGTAAAACAAATAGTCTGTGCACTTGTACAGCCCCTAAAGTTCTGTTTCTACTTACACTGCTTTGAAAAACTTGTGCTGAATACATAAACTGGGAAGTACCCGGCATTCAGAGAAGGAAAAAAAACAACCACAAAACACAAACCAACTGAACCTGTGCACTTTTTACACTACAGATTATCACATGAATGTTCAAATAATGAGACTTTTTCTCTTTATTAAGACAGAGATTACAGCAGTGTATGATACAGAAAAGGACTTGTTTGCTTCAGTGCTAACTGCTGTCTGTCAGCTGCTCAGTGTGGATTCTTGCCTAGAAAATCTGGTTTTAGAGGGGAAAATAAATATCTGAAGAACAAGAATAAAAATTGGGACTTCTATTTTTCAGCTTTAGCTAATAAGAAAGCCTGCAGGTTTATATCCCCCATTCCTTTACCACTTTCTTCTCCTATTTATGTGTGTGTCTCTGTAGCACACTTTTAAGAGGGGCAAACAGCCCTACAAAATTTAGCTAGCACGTCAAAGTTACTTCTGATTTTATCTTTAAACAGATTTCAATAGCAATCTTTTCATTTGAATAAAAGCTTGCTTAGCTCTTCTGCAGAGAAAAAGCCCAAAGAATCACGCATCCCTCTCCTATTGCAAAAGACTTTATAAACATATAAAGATAGTTTGTCTTTAAAAAAGAAACACTTTAGGAGCCATTTAAAACCATTTCACCGCTTTTTAAAATGTATGTTTTCATAATCTGCTGCTTGTATAGAACGCTAACACGTAAAAGAAAGTGGAAATTCATGTCACAAACATTAAGTCTTTCAGGTTTCCACCAGCTACAGAACAAAAACAGCCTTAAGTCATCAACCACCATTTACCCCTTTTTCTAAAAGCAAGTTTGGGATTCAACTTTCAGTCAACTCAAGCAGTAATCATCTCAAAGAAAAACTACAAATACATTAAGCAGACTCCATCTCTAACCAGCCAGAAGTAAACCTCAGGGAGCAGGATATTAGTCTACCTCTCGGCTTCAAGCAAGCCCACAAAAAAAGTGATTTAAAGGAGCTGGGAAAGCCGACAAAAAAGATTAGTAGGAATATCAACACTGGGAAAAATAACACAGAAGATAGACAGCTGATGCAAGCCACTGTTCCTTCTATAAAGTAAAATAAGCTTCTCATTAGCTTCTGAATTCAGGTATCAGGTAAATACAAATAAATTTATTTCAAATATTTTTTGTCTGCCCATTCTTGAAATTACACAGTGGCTTGACAAACCATATATCGCCCTACATGACGTTTCCTCTCTCTCAGAAACAACTCTGTCACCCTCCTCTAATTTTTAAATTTTTTTTAAATTACCAAGTTTCTTGTTATTTGGGAACAGTACTGAGATTATCTTACCATTTAGGAAACAACCCATAGAAACAATTAGCCCTTATCACTTTCAGTGACACAGAGCACAGCTCCAAGTGCAGCCAAATCCTCACACCAAGGGAAGCAGTGCCAGTGCTTTGTACATCCACTATAAAGTATCCCAAAGTGACACTCCAAGCAAGGTAAGCAGAAAAATTTGACTTCTGTTAACTAATATGGATTTATGGTTATTTATACATATATGTATCACATATGCACTGTATTTTTAAAAGAACACAAGGCAACGTGGATTAAGGAGGAACATGAAATATATTTTAAAAAAGAGAAAAACTGAATAACTGATGACTGTCAGTACAGTGCCTACTTGCTTTGATAGTAGTACCAGTAGAAGTAATCTGCATGTTAATTAAGCCACGACTGAAGTGAAACCCATTAATTTTGCAAGAGATCTGCCTGCCATTGATGGCTTCCCCAGTAACTGCTCTGTACTTGTTTTCCCCTGCCATAAACTCTGCTCCAACGCTGCTGTAAGTTACACTGCAACTAAACAAAAATCTGCTTGAGGGGAAGAATGGCAAGTGCTTGGCTTTCAAGGAAAAAGAAAAGCCTTGCAAGAAAGCTTTCTAGATCATTCTAGAAGAAAGCTTCTAAAGGGGAAAATGAAGGGATAAAATGAGAAGATAAATGTAGATAATTCTAAACAAAACATTCACACAACAAACATTTTTCAACTGCTTCTAATGGGTTGTATTTGCTTTTGCTTCTTCTTTTCACATATTAAAATATGTTTACTGTATTATGCATTTTATTTCTTACAGTGATGTATGAGTCTTCTCTAACCTTTTTCTTGAGATGTAACTAAAGTGCACCTCAAGTGGTTTTGTCACAGTTTTCACACATTATCAAGTTCTGGTAGTCATATGAATTCTGCTAATATTTAGCTAGAAATACACAACATAAAATTATTTCAGTATGAATCACGCCTCAGCACTCCACATAAACATCCCTGATGTTTCACATTTGCATCCCCTACTTATGGCTCTTAAGCTGCCAAGCATATGGTTTTAGACAAGATTAAAGACAGATTTAGAGAGATACAGGGTACATCTATCTACACCACCTTCCACCAATATTACTTAATACCAGATATATTTAAGGAAAAAATCCCCAAGTTTTAGCTAGAAAATAATATGCCTTCATTGGTATTGGAGTACCTAGAGAGGTTCACATCCCTCACCACCAACCCCTGTGAGGCTCCTCATGCATCTGGTGACACACAAACCACAATTCAACAGTCTGTGACAAAAATGGGATTCTGGAATGGCCCTCCAGGACCTGTACATGGCCAAGCACAGCCTGGCAGCCCCATGCAACAACCTGTGAATGGGCAGGAAGCTTTTGCACGACTCCCAAAAACTTGCCAGGTGTAATACAGAGCCCTGAGCTGCTGTCCCTGCCCCTGCAGAACACAAATCTTATCTCCAGGAGTGGTGGCTAGGTCCAAGGTTTGGGAATTCCCAACCTACAACAGGCTTTCCAATTGCATGCCCTCTCTGCAAAACACTAAAAGGTACAAACAGATGGGTCACTGCAAAAAGGAGGCTTCAGATAAATCTTTGTGAACATCACACCTGCAGACTGACCAATACCACCACGCAATGCACTTTCTAAATATTTCAGAGGATATTGAGTCCATTAAAATACAAACCAAGGCTCAGTTCTACGTAGCAAGTGGGAACAGTCTCCCCTGCTGCCCCCTCAAACTGCAGCCACAGCTTTTCCCACTGGGGTCACACATCTGCCTGCCAGATGCTGAGCCAGTGCTCTGACACTGCTTCTCCTCACCCTCTGCCTGGAGGAAGGTCCCCTCAACACAAAACCCAACAGCACGGGTTTTGTTTTAAATTTGGGTGAACCCTCAGACACTGGCAGTGACAAATTGGTTTTCTCTCGAGAGATCTTGTTTGGTTTTCCTGGGCAGCCAAAGCAAACCTGGCAGTGTGTCAGGTGTTTCCTTCCCCGTGTACAAATAGCACCCAAGTTAATCATTATCTGTCCTAGCAAAAAGTTACAGATTCAGCAGCACCAGCAGGAAGAAAAGCAGGGTATTTATACCCTATTACATAAAAAGAGGATCTTAACCCTTTAGAAATAACATGTGGGGTTCAAGAAGCCATAATGTTAAACCTACCAACAGTTTTAACCTGTTTAGACTTGAAAAGCCCTGTACTGGCCCTCAGTCCTGCTGACCCCAATGGCTCCATTTCCTTCCAGTGCTGGTCCTGTCCCCCACTGCCCAACCAAGCACATCTGGATTTCACAACCCTGGGCAGGAAGCAGAGAAAAGCCAAGCAGCCACTGAAGCACTCCCAAGCTGGAAAACCAACAGTGTGTTGTTGAAATTTCCAACAAATCACCACCAATTCAAATAGCCATAAATACATGCAGAAAACATGCACTAAACCACAAAACTTTGATCAGTTGTTTCAATGACCACACAGAAAATGATCACCATTAAATCAGCAAGCATCACCTGAAGTTCTCATCATCCTGAGAGCAGAAGGCAGCAGGTAACACAGCCTGGGTGATGTGATTCACCTCAGTTATTTTTTATTCCCTTTGAGGCTTCTTAACAGCAGTTCAACAGAGTTTAACAGAGGAGAGACACACAATTTCCAGAACACCACACTTTGAATCTGTCCCAGAATGAATAACTGGATGGAAGTTCAGAAAATGAAAAACACCAAGCCAGCCTCATAGATCCATAACTGAATGCCCCACAATGGCACAAGCTGGGCAAGTCAGTCATAAATTTTTACACCTTAAGCTTTCAAGTGGCAGAATGGAGACTTAGGAGATATTCCCGGTTCCATCTATCCATCAGGCAGCTACAAGTTGCATTAGTCTAACACACCAGGAAGATGGAGCCCAATGAGACAGTAAATTGATGCTACTCTAAAGCAGCACCAGAATCAACACTGTCCCTTGTGTGGCACCCAACACTTCCTTTGCTAATTCCTGAGCTCTCAGCATTCCCTCACCACCAACCCCAGTAAACATCCAGAGCTGCCAGAGCACACACAACAGCATTCCTGGTGCACAAATAAAACATTTCACCAATTACAACTGGAGATTTATGAAAATCAGTATCAGTGTCACTGCAAAATATCTTTTTCATTGTCCCTTTCCCATGTCCAAGGATACAGGAGTCAATTATTCACAGGGTTTTTTTCATTCCCAGTGCCCAGCCTTTCAGCAGAGGCACACTGTACCCCACAGCACTCTCTTCTCTGCAAGTCAGGAGTTTTCCTTTGTCATGGGTTGTCTGCCACTACCACTACTTTGTTCTGAAGATATTAATGTCCAGGGCAACTGCATTTCAATACTGATTTTCCCAACAACCCTACATAACATTGCCCCATTAATAACACACTCATAAGGCCAAATGCATCTCCTTTAGGCTAACAGTTACAATGATTACTACTATCTACAGATCCATAGACCAATTATACTTTATTTAACCACAAGGGTTATTATACAGGCAACTCTGGAGAAAAATAATTTCTGTCACCTAATTATTAAAAAAGCAAAGCCAAACAAACCACAGACAACAACAAAAAAAAATCCTCCAAAACAAACAAAGAACCACCAAAACCACTTTGGCCTTCTTGTATGCAGTTTTTGTTTTATAAATTTGAATCACAGGATCTTTAAGGTTGGAAGGGACCTGTGGATGTCATCCAATCCAACCTCCCCCACCAAGGCTCTAGCAGGGGGTTCCTATATTCACATGTCACACCTACAAACCAAGGAGCATAAGCACACTGACAAAGTCTGATATTGAGTTATTTTAGAATAGAAAATTAAAATTAGAAAATAATCCAACCAGTCACTGGTGGGCTTTGCCACACTGAAATGATTTATGAACATGATGATATTACAAAATCTAAATTAAACAAATTACTTCCTAATTACCTGAGGTATGAACAGTTTTGATCCTCTCCCGTGCCACCCCTCTGGACTGATCACACTTTGCACAAGCACGGGTGATGGCGCTCACCTACAGCATCTCTTTATCTGCTTTGAAATTTTCCCAGTCACCCAAAAATGTATGGCCCACCTGTCCAGAAGATGCTGAATGCCATGTTCTCTTAAGTTTAAATGTTCTACTAATCAGACACTAAGGAGTTATGTTCAGGCTGACTGCGGGTCATTAACAAACATGAATTGCAGTTAAGGAGATGAGTTACTGAGCTCCAGTATGATCAGTAGTGCAGCTAGAACAGATCTGTCCTTCTGTAAGGACAGGCCAGAGTTTTGACCCTTTACCCTATAAAATCTTCCAGCCACTGTCACCTCTGACAGCTCTCTTTATGAATGGTACTATGTTAAAGAGCCAAAACCCTACCAGAAATCATCCAGAGTTTTATTAAATAATCCAATTTTACAAATTGCCTCTTTTTGAGTCTCTGAAACATGCTCCTCAATGATTTTTCTCCCTTTTAATCTGAAGAAGACTCAATTACTACATCAAAGAGAAAGCTAATGTGAAAATTAAAAGAGAAAAAGTAATTTAAACAGGAAACTGGGGGGGAAAAAAAGTCATAGGTGGTAATGTATTAAATTCCATTTGTTTCCTATGAGATGAAATGAGATATGGAGACCTCATATTTTACAGAAAAGTGTAAACTCTGAGTGGTTTATGGGAGTAGAAATCAACCTATTGGCCTAATACTCTGCTGAGAATCAGGAATGATAGAAGCTCACTCAAACAGCACTAAAAGAAAAAGATTTCCTACATATAATCACTAACTTTATTCCAGTGGAGTCAGCAGCACAGTTTCCACAAGCCTTCTGCAGCCCAGCTCAGAGTGCAACACCCAGATTTGGATAAGGAGTTTCAGAGAGCACGAACAATGAGGGGCACCTACACCTTTCATCTGCCTGCACATCTGCACCCTCATCATTTTAATAATTGATTTTTCTCTGATCGTTATTTTTGAATGACAGCCTAGCAGTGGACTGACATTCACACTAGTTCAATAAGATAACTACATAGCTTCTTAAATGCTAAAAAATAATTTTATGGGAGAAAAAAAGTCTTATACAGCATGTCCAGCGTTTTAAAGAAGGCACAGTGAGGGGTCAGCAGAGAAAAGTGCCTGTCACTCTCTGCAATTGCCACCCCTGCCAGAGTCCCATCAGCTTCAACACTCCAGGGTCTGGTGAGAATCTTCTCTTTTGACACACAACTTATGTCATTTATTGACCAAAGCTGAATGAGTCAGAATCTGAAATGAAAACCTTGAGAGATTGGTATTACCAGCTTGGGAGTAACAAAGGAAAAGGGTGGTGAGGCAAACTACACAACCTGTAAATGCATCCTGCAAAGTATGTGAGTGTTTTATGATGCTCAAGTGTCAAATTCACATTAGGAATAAAATAAATAACCGAGTCAGAGATAACCTTTATATATTGTGGTGCACACATTAGTGCCCAACTGCTGTGAAGAGACTGTGTGTAATTTTAATGTATATAAAAATATGTATTTGTAGAATATGTATATATTAATGTATATAAAAATTTGTATATATTAATTTGTATATATTAATGTATATAAAAATATGTATACTAGAAACATATATACTATGTTTCTAGTATATATTTATGTGAGATATATATACATACATATGTCTTAAGGGTTTTTTTTAAATCTTGGATTTTTCCTCATTTTTTACTTTTTCTTTGGCCACTACAACATACAAAGCCATTTACCTCCCCAAAGCCCTTGAAATCTTAGAAGTTCTGAAATATTTAGGTCTTTGAATAGAAAATGAATAGCAATATTTTAATAGACAGAAAGCCAATCAAAAGCAGTAACTGAATCTGCTGGATCAATTGCACAGATTGGTCATTAATCAGAAGAATACATCTATTGTCATGTTCATAGGATTCTAATAGAGACAAAAATAAAAAATAGAGTGTGCAAGGATCTTGATTAATTACCCTTTTCACTGACAGTTCCTCCAATATAAATTTTATTTGATGCCTTTCAATAGAACCCTCCATCAGCATGGTAGTGCTTTCAATTTTGATGCAACTCCTCATGAAATGAGTATTATGCCTTTTATTTAAATAATTCTCATCCAAAGAGCCGCACAGCAGCAGAGAAAAGAACAGTGACTTTAATACCATTACCACTAGAAAACAAAAAGTTCCTTGATGGTGTAAACAGACTTAATCAGGCACTGTCAAGGTAAATTGTTTTTATGTGAAAACAATGATACCCTGAAAGGCCAAAGTTTATGGTCACTGCTTGAGGAACAATCAGTTGTACCCTTTGAGCCTTCTCAGAACTGGTTGTATTTACATATTTTTTCTTCAAAAATATTTTTCTTTGCAGACAGTTTCTTTTGCAAGCTCCATAGAACATTACGGTTGACAATAACCTCTGTGATGGACAAATACAGTAACTAGGAAAGGCCAAATAATAGACTGTCTGAAATACTGTGTTCAAATCAAAGATTAACAGGGGGTTTTTTGGTAGGTTTCTTTTGAGGGTTGGGTTTGTTCTTTTGCTTTTGATGTTATTATTACTCTAAAATTTAAACTCAGGAACAAGTAAAGTCATTTTGTTACATCTTCACAAGTAATATTCAGCAGTATTCTTAAGGAAACCAGTCAATTCAGAGAACACTTGCAGATTTTGAGGGAGTTTAGAGAGATTTCTATCAAATTTTTGACTTTTTGCACAAACTCCTTTCACATAGGTCAGTTCTCTGAATTCCCCTTGACATAGGGCAATTTAAAACATTTAACTCATCCTACAGCAAGTTCTTAATTATTCAACAGTGGAATAAAGCACATCTTGTACATACCAGTACACCTGCAGCACTCAACCAGGTAAAATCTAAGTTTTGAGAGATGGTGAATGAATGAATTTCACATTACCAGAAATACTTTTTTTCTGGGGTATTGGGGTTTTTTTTGCTGGGTTGGACTTTTTTGTTATTGTTTGTTTGTTTGGTGTTTTTGTTTTGTGTTTCTGCTTTTTGGTTTTGTTTTTTTGACTTGCTTTATTTCAGCCACTTGGCTCCAGCATGCACTGACAGTCACTTGACAGCAAGTAACAAGGGTAGTCCTGGTGATGGCCATGGTTTTGACACCAAAAAGCAGCATAAATATTCACAAATACCATCTTTCTTCAGTTGAAAGAAAAGCATCCTGTCAGGAACACTGCTAACAAAAGCAGATGACCCAAGCAGCACAGCACAGCACAGCCCCAGCAGAGTGAAACAAGACTTCACCTCAGCAAGACAAGGGCTGGATCACCACACAAGAGCAAGAAATTCTGGCACAGAAGTCCACTGCATATAGATACCACACAGATATATCTATATATATATTATAGATTAGCAAAATGAAGATGGGTTTAGGAAATCAAGCGAGAACCTTTGCAAGATTCCAGCTTTGAACATGAGCTTTCACAGTATTTTCCTCAGACCTAGACAATGACCTTTGCCTATTTTTTCCAGCCTGTGGCATATCAGAAATTCTATTTTTAATATTCAACTACAGATGATGGGACAAAGAAGTATGGTCTGACAAAACTGGATGGAGCTGGGTATTACACAACCCTTTACAAACACCACTCCAAGTATACTAGACATTAAGCAGGTGAATAATTTGTATTTAGTTTCACTGACAACCACAAGGATTATTGTGCTCAAAATTAAATACTGCTTAAGAGCTTTTCTCATTGCAGCTAAGTACAAGTTTATATCACAACCACAAAGCATCCACAGCCTCCTGCTTTCCTCCTGATACGAGACTTTTTCACAGCAAACTGGGTAAAACTGCTGCAATTTCACACAAGTTTCACATGCTTAAAACTGGATTAATGTCAGTAGGGAGAAAAAAAAAATCCACAAAGCAAATAATTCACACAGTAATATTTAGTACAACACCATTTCAAAGGCCTTTTCCTCCAAATGAAAGCAAAGAGCTTCACAGCTGGTTGGGCTGGAAGGGTCCTTAGAGCTCATGGAGATCCTGCCATGGGCAGGGATATCTCCCACCAGATCAGAATTCCATGAGGATCAGGATTTGTCAATGTGAGGCTGCTCCTCTCTGTCTAAAGAAGGTCTCAATCCATTCAGCATTCCCAGGTAGGTGATCTCAAGCAGACCCCCCCAGTATAAATCAGAAATTAACCTGACTTAAACTGTGAATAAAGCACCCTCTTTTAAGATCCACAAACCTTTTACTGTAGTTCCTTTACACCTCAGAAGTCTGACAGCTTTTGCTATCACTCACTTCTCAATGTATACTTCACTCTATCCAACTTTCCCTTTTTTAAATTTAAATAAGTACAGGAGATTTTCATCTTACCCCTGGGTAACCAGGTCATTGTTTCTAACTGATTTGCAAAAACAATTCTGAATGCAACCATAAGCATCAAGAATATTTCATTTAGGCAGAGTTGAACTGCCTGATACGAGATAAGCTTGATGAAGCAACGGATACAGATAAGAGCAATGTTATTTTGGTCAGTGGCATAAGGAAACTGTCAAGAGAATTAATCAAGCCAGTGTATTTATTGTAAGGGATAACCATGCTGCACTCTTCTTTTCACACAGCTGCATTTGTATTCATTCCTTTATTCCTTGAAGCGAGTTGCAGGCTAAAATCCCAGGTCAGGAAGAGGCTGAGACACTCTGACTGACAGGGACAGGAGGACCATGAAACCATCCTTGGGGACTCCAACCTGACACCAGAGCAGCCTGCCACCAGCTCTGCACACATGGACATCAACCAGAAAAATCACTTGCACAGCTCAGGTACATTCTCAACTCCTCTCTTCAGACTGCCAGGAACACAGGACATCAGCAGAAATGTAGAATTTGATGACAGAAATCACTTTCCATGTGATTTCCAAGGCCCTGATTATTCAAACCATGGGGTTTTTTTTTATTTTCAAACACTGAACGATTCAATTTGTTCCACTGAGCAGGGCAGAAACACACTTCTCCTCCAGCCCAAGGACACCTCCACCCATGAGGATCCCTCAGAGGTCCCTTCTCAGCAGAGGAAACCTCTCTGCTCAGCTCTGCTCCGCATTTTCTCAGGAGTGACAAACACAAAACTGTATTATTGGTAGCCACTGAGTTTCCAGTGACAGCCACATAAGCCCAGTATATTCAGGGACAAAAAGCAGCTGCAAAATCACTGACCTGCTACAGGAAGGGCAAAATGATTCGTTCCCGTAACAGAATTAAGCTCCATCCTAGTTCCCAGCACCTTTAAGTAATGCAGGGCACATTTTTTCCCCTCCCAGTAAGAATGATCGATGTGTAATGTGGCCAGAAATGTTTTCTGCTGTTCTAACTGCATTTTCTTTCTTACCTCACACAACACTTTCTCCGGAAGGGATGGATAAACATTTGGCATGGCATCATTCCCAATGCTCCCCCACAACCTAAAACTTTTTAAAAGATTAAATGTTTTGTTTTCCTGTCTAATAATTAATGAAAAAGGGGGTTTTTTTCCTGATTCTGTATTCATTGTAATTACAAAACAAATTACGTAATTACACACACACAAAAATCCCCTGATGTTATTTTACTGGTTCTCCCAGCGAGGATTTGACTAAGAACAGGATCACAGCTAATGAAGTCAGCACTAAAACCCTCATATAATCTTTCTGAATACCCATGAACTTCCATATGGAGTAAAAATAAATCATTTTTATGATTGCTTTCTGACACAATTAGGAGGAATATAAAAGAAGACACAGACTAAAAAAATAACATGAGTATTATGAAAATATGTCAAGTGGATGATGTGACACTAGGATGGGAAGAAGCCAGTAAGAGATGAAAGCAGTGTAAAGACATACCTTTGCTTTTATTAGTGACAAAGTTGGTACAGTGTACTTAAAACTAGTTACAAAACTGTGGTACTGATACAAAGATTTCAAATCTGCTGTGCCTGCAATCTGCCACAGACTAAACTTAAGACCAAAGATTTGCAGCTTTTTTCTCTTTGCCGGCCCATTAGTAACATACCAAAGAATAAAAATGTCGAAGTGAAAAAAAAGCAATTTTTTTAAGAGTAATAGCTCTACTGTAGTTCAGTATAATGCATTTCCATGCTTTTAGTCAGATCATCACAGAATGATTTGGGTTGGAAGGGACCTTAAAGCTCATCTGCCATGGCAGGGACACCTTCCACTGGCCCAGGCTGCTCAGAGCTCCATCCAGGCACTTCCAACCTGCAGAAGGAAACAGGAGTGATAGGAACAGCTCAGAGTTGTGAGCATGGTGAGGATGAGACCCTGGTGAGACAGTGAAAGAGCATTCAGTCACCTTGCAAGCTGGTAAATGTAGTTAATTATGGAATCAGAATATGCTGAGTTGGAAGGGACCCTTAAGGATCACAGAGTCCAACTCCTGGACCTGCACAGACACCCCAGGGATCTCACCCAGGGCCTGAGAGGATTTCCCAAGCACTCCTTGAACTCTGCCAGGCTCAGAGCTGTGACCACTTCCCTGGGAGCCTGTGCAGTGCCCAGCCACCCTCTGGGTGAAAAACCTTTTTGTAATATCCAGCCTAAACCTCCCCTGACTCAGCTCCATGCCATTTCCTCAGGTCCTGTCACCAATCACCAGGGCAAAAGGATCAGTGCCTGCCCCTCCTGTTCCCCTCATGAGGAAGCTCCAGACCCTGATGAGGTCTGGCCTCATTCTCCAGGAGGAACAGACCAAGCAACCTGAGCCACTCCTGGTATCCTCCTCCAGACCCTGCACCATCTTCACAGCCCCCTTTGGGCACTCTCTGGTGACTCTGTCTCTCTTATTTTGTGCTGCCCAATACCCCACACAGGACTCAGAATGAACTCGAGTTTCACAGTGCTCAATTCTCCTGCTGGAGAGCCTAAGGCAGCAAAGCTCTGCGTGTCCCCAGCCCCAGCTTTCCTTTCCTCCTTCCCTACACAGAGCTCCTGTCACCTCTGGATAGGGGGATGGCTCAAAATCAGTGGTTAACATCAGATGTTCATCATTTTTACTTACTACTATTACTCCTGTTAGTCATCTGAGGACTACATTAGAAATTTCTTTCCTGAAATGGTTTTAGGCTTTACCCTGGAATTAACTGTCTCTATAAAAAAGGAAGCATTAAAAAGCCATTTAACAGCTGGATACAACATCTGCCTTTCCCAGGTCATTAGTACTTAAGAACAGTTAATTTATGAAACTACAAGGTTACAGAGACTGACAAAAGAATCACACTTCTCTCTAATTTAAACCTTTTCTGTCAAGTGTTCCAATTAAACCATCTTCTTTTTTTACTCTTTTTTTAAATGCAAGGCATGCCAAAGGGAAAGAGCCATCAACTCTTCATATTTCAGCAGCTTTGTCACTATAAGAGGCCATTTTGCTTCGGACTCCAAATTATGGAGTGATATGATTTTATTTAGTATTTTCATATCTCAAATTCATGTTTGCAAGGTTTAAAAAAGGAAATTAAAAATAAATAACAGGAGCACTAAAAACCATCTCATGCAATATACACATGACCTTCTTCTTAAACACCAAAAATTAAGGCAATCTCAGGATTCTTTGGGATTTGGTAGGTTTTTTCTGAGGATGTATGTGAGGCAGGCAGCACTCAACCCCATACATTGGTTTCCTTGCTTTGAACACCTGGACTCTGATCATATAGTTGCACCCAGCCTTCATTACCAAAAATCATAAGCCACTTGGTAATTCAGCAGTTGTTTAGAAATATGAACTAATTTATATTCATTAACAGACTTTTAATAGTTAGCATTGATTTTCATATGAAAATTATCATCAAAATCCATGAGGCTGTATAAAAGGTGATGTGACTCTTGCTTTCAAGAATAAAAGTAAATTTAATTCTACCAAGAATAAAAAACTGAACCTGAAAAGTGCAATTTAAGAATATAGTAAAAAAAAATAATTCTTTTGAAACACTCAAATTCTACACTCAATAGGGAAACACTGGTTCCAATTTATATTGAAGCATCTCTGTTCTCAAGATCAGAATATTATATTACTGTTGAAACTCCTTCCCTGCCAAAAGTAAGAAATTCAAGTCTTTTCATTTCATGGTCTGAAATCTAAGTTTAAAAGTGGTTTGTATTTTTTCCCCCCTTAATCCAAGTTCTAATGACACTGATGCAGGCAGACACCTTTTACAGGTACTTGCATTATCAGGGCTTGTTAAGAAAATATTCTTTCAAGAAGGATATTGGCATGCAGGCATCTCAGCATGAACAAAAACAAGTTTTACAAAATCTGACATCAAAAGTTACTTCTGCAGAGCAAGAAAGAGATCAAAACCTCATTTGCACACCCACACTCATCCAAACAGATAGTTTTGAAGAAGAAATGAAAGAAGGGCATGAAGCATGTAATGGATAATTGGCTACAAATTAATGCTCAGGGGGATGCAGGGACCCACATAGAGCTCTTTTTGTTCCCTCTCCATGCCCTGAGTGTCCCCAGCTCAATGGCCGTGGGTGGGGAGCTTCCTCCTGCTCGGATTTCAGCACAGAACTGGGACCTGCACTGATGCCTTGTGCAGGCTGACTTAGAACTGAGACTAGATGGAGCTAAAGAATAAAGCAGGGATTTATTAGGGGGCTTCAATAGATCCATCTTGGGCAGCACAAGAGGCCAGCCAGGGCTGCACCAAAAATGAACCCAAAATGGTCACAAAAATGGATAACTGCTCATGGGGTCTTATGCTTTTCTAAGTTCTGGTCCATTTGCATATTAGAGTTAATTGTCCAATTCCAGCTTTAGGTTATGAAGAACCATCCTTCTTGTGTTCCTCTCTTCAGCCCACGTTGTTTGTGCTCTTGGGCCCGAGATTTGATCATTTGTCCTTGGTCCCCAGCTGGAGCAGGAATTGTTTTGTCTCCCTGCTCTGCGCACAGAGCTCACCATCCCCTAATACGAAGCCCAGACCCACACACTAAAGCAGTACAGAATTTGAAAAATATAAAAGCTAAAACCTGAGGCATCAGCATCTGCTGTGAATTATGGTTCTAACTCACACCTGACCCACCCTCATGCACAGCAAAGCCTTTGCTGGCCCAGGCAGTGACACCAGTGCCACCCCAGCACTGCCAGAGCAGCCCCTGGGTGGCACACGGGTGCAGCTGGAGCCTCTCTCACATCTGGGTGATGCTGGTCATGCCAGACAGCAGCGACACTCCAGATAAACCCAGTCTGGGAGTGCAGAATCCATCCTGGAAACAAACCACAGCCTGCCCCCAAACACAGGGCAACGAGATTGCACACCTGGGCTGCAACAAAACTCATCCACAACTTCAGCCAACAAGTTCTGCTTCCCTTCTCTACCCTCTGACAGGCTCTGAGGAACCAGGCTTAGCTTCAGTGTCAGTGCTTCTCCTGAACCAGCTGCAACTCATCATGTGATAATCCCATCCTCCATTGCTAAATCCCTCCTTTTCAGTGCACATTTCCTGGTGTTAAGCCAGTTATTCTCCTGTGGCTCCCTATTCTTTCAGACCTTCCCAAGACTCACTCTGTTAATATCCACTATGTGGTTTTTCCACACATAAGTAAAGTGTTTCCATCACTCCCAACATTTTAAACAGACAAACACACACACATGGCCTGAGAATCATGTTCTAACACACATATTATACTGTAAGTCTGCCAAGTTCCATTTTTCAGCTTTCAAGCATAGAGGGGGAAAGTGTCACATCAGGTGTTAAAAAGTTGTATATTCTCCTATGGTGAGAAGTTTCATGCCAAAATTTAGCACAGGGTGCACAAAGCTTTATAGTTATGTTAACAAAGCTGTGAAAACAACTGTTTTCCTGGTGAAAATTGTGAAAGACTGTCTTCACATCCTCAAGGCTGATTTGTGTGAAGCACAGCCTACAAGAGTATCAAGCACTAATCTAAATCATTTCCTACACTAATATACATAATATCACTATAAGCTACTTAATTATGTAAGAATGAATGCAGCAACACCAGACCGATAAGGAAACTGAACGAACTCAAAATTTCCATTAGAACTCCAACATTTGTTTCACCTGTGTTCCTGCTTTTCTGTTAACATGCACCATGCTTTAATTCCAAATTCTTGCAATGCCCAAGTACAATAGCCCAGATATGATGCAATGATTTAAGTCATATGTACAATTCAAACATATCAAGCTGAATTTTTAAAATTTCCAAATCCTTATTTCTGTTATTGCAATTTACACTGTATGGGGAAATGGTGTTAATTGCAATCAATTCATTGTCTGATATGGAAGATAATGAAGTACCTAGAAATGTTATTACTTGGCAATATTTCTTCAAATGGAAAGATAGTAGATCTAGATTATACATGAGGAAAAAATTATTTTCTGTGAGGGTGGGGGGACCCTGGCACAGGGTGCCCAGAGAAGCTGCTCCATCCCCAGAAGTGTCTAAGGCCAGCTTTGACAGGGCTTGGAGCAACCAGGGATGGTAGAAGGTGTATCACAAAATGTAATTTGTGGCATCACAAAATTAATATCATGAATTTGCAGAATTAAGGCCCAGGGAGCAGAAGGAGATAAAATTAGAAATGAATATGAGAAAATTAGAATGACTATGAGACGACAGTGCATACAGTAAAGGCAGATGCTTTCTAATTCACAGCTGAAAGAGCTTTACAAGTGAGCAGCTAACCTACTTAATGGGTGCTCAAAGGACCTAAAAAAGCCAGCACAGACAGCATTAAATTTCATTAACTCACATTTTCAAAAAAGTTCTGTCACTATGCAGGCAGCAAATCGTGTTTTGAATGCAGTTAATCAGCCATACAGTGGGAACTGAGAGGGACAACCACAAAAAATAAATGCAAGTACTTCAAAAGCATTTCTTTATATTGCTGGTTTGGAAAAGGACCTATGCTCAAATTCTGTTCACTGATAAGTGAACTCCTCCCTACCCAACCAGTTAACAATATTGTATCAGACTTCCTAAGGAGGTGATATTAACTATCAGAGACCAAGAAAGAAGATTACAACATCCCAATTACACAGATATGCATAACATCAAAAGGGCTACAATAATCACATAATTCAACAGAAAACTAAGAAGGTTAAACCACTAACACTTTAATCCAAACCAAAGCAACAAAATCAGCATGAAGTTACAAATTACAAGACATCTAAATGTAAACACCAACTGCAGATTTTTGTCTGGGACAAACACACACGTCCAAGGGCTGCATTGTCCCACCCTACAGATCCTGACACTGACTCAGGAACGGAGCTCAGGGGGAGTTTTCCTCAGCATCTGCCTGCAAGGTCCCCCAAAAACCAGCACCAGCAAAGATACGAGTCTGTAATCTCTCCTCTGTGTCCTACATCCTACCCCAAATCTCACAAATTCATGATTACCACAGCATCAGGGGACAAGAGTAAGAAGGAATGGGTTACCTGTGAAATGAGAAAGCAGTAACTAAAGCAAGTAATTTCTTCCACTTTTCAATATCCTAGTGATTTCTGAGCTTTAATCAGCCATTTCTTTGCCTAAAATCTGCCATCCACCAAAAGACACACTTTAGAAAGGAATTTTTAATACCCTGTGGGACCAAAGTGATACATTTTAGCCCATTTCTTCTTAATGAATGTAATGATTTTAATCAAATTTGTTCAGAGGACAGAAGATTAGTTAAAGAAGAGGAGTAACTGAACATTAAATTAAGGTATCATTGGGAATTAAAAATTTAATTTTCTGTTATTATCAGTGGTATATTATGAATAAAGAACATAGAATATGCAATTAATATGCAACACAATATGAACAGCATTTGAGAAAAATGAATTAGATATGTAGGACAAAAAGGGATGAATTCTTAAACCAAATTCAATTTGCTTTACTCTGTTCAATCTTCCTATGGGTCCCTGTTTAAATATTTCCAGGTATGGGAAGAGTTACCACTAAATTCTGATGTGTTTTAAGGGGATTAGGGTTCATGACAGGTAACCCAGAATATTTCCTACACAAATCAAGGCATTACTTCTGTCAGCTTGTTTTTGAGCAGACAGCTGCTTTCCACATGGAGCTCCATGGAAAGGAACTGGACAAAGATCATTTTTTAAGCCAAACAGCAGAACTATGTCATTAACTAAAAAGTTAAAATATTCTTAATACATAATCTAAACTCCCAGGCTATCTAAGGTTAAACTGTGTTATTCAGGGTTACTAACCAAGCACAAAATTACATTTTCTTAGGTCACTCCCTTTTCTGAGTATGGGTATTTTGAGGGAGAAGAAAAGCAGCAATGTCCTCTCAGACCAGCAGTACCTTTCTCCTGCATCAAAGGGGAATAGGGAAAACTTCCAGAAAGTAAGAAAAATATTCCCCATGTTAAAGAATATCCATTTGATTTAAAGGCATTTGCATTTACACTTGCATGAAATGATTTCTTCCTGATCAAGACAACTGGGACACTGACAATTTTTCTTGATTTCAGCATTTTTTGTGAAATTCTAATATTGCTAAGGGTCTAATTAAGGTTTCATTAGCTAAAGCTGATTACCACATAGGTTCTGAATTCACAGGTATTTGAAACTCTTCGGAAAATAAGCGGCCAACATAAAGAAAGGTTCCTTTTATTACCACTTGACTCCACTCAGGTGCAACAATGAGTAAAACAAACCAAGTGCAGGTGTGCACACAGGCACATTCAGGCTTTGTGGTGTGTGTTTGGGAGCCTGTTTTCAGATTCCTGAACTTTCCTTCTCCTAATCCCATCAATTTTCCTCTTCCCCAGGCAACAATATTATTTAAGCACACTGGAGCTCAAACAAAAGCTGCATACATGGAGTCCTGTTTTGTATATTAAATATGGATGGAAGGACAGAGACAGTCCCTCAGTTCTGCAAATCTCATAGAACCGCAACATCCAACTTTATGTATGTGTTAAAAGTTAAAAAAGGTTGGGTGTTTTTGTTCAGTAACATAAAATAATGTTTCTTTATGCTCTGTGAAGCCAGCAATTTTTTCATCAGTTCATTCAAAAAAAATTCTAATTGCATAAATTGACAATTATCTGCTTACTCCATGTTATCTATTGACACTTTATTTCTAACAAGCCCTGTTTTGTACTTTTCCAAATGCATCCCTCTTCCTTTTCGACAACCAGCATTTTAGAGGGCAACTGTGATCACCCAGACTGACCTTCTACATTGCACAGGCCAAAGAATTAAACTCAGCAATTTCTTCACTGAGCCCACATGCATCTGGCTGAGCTAGATCACATTTCTCACAGTGATATACAACTTTCATTTCAATATTCAAATCAACAGCAAATTACAAATTGGTAATTACTGGTTTGGATCTGTCTATAGCTGTGACCTTCAGACTCACAAAACTATTGAATACATTTATTCCATGCGCTCAGTACATGGGTTGAATTTCCAGCTTATCCCTAAACTTCAAGCATTTGGTAAATCCTGACAATTTCAAAATACAATTATTACTTGATATCAGTTCTGAGGCAAAAATCTGGCCTCAAATTTTCTTCCATGCCAAAGGAAACTTGAAGAAACACAGCTGTCAAAGTAGTTCTAGAAACGGGCTAAATTATCCAAAAAGAAATAACATGCAGCAAAAGCAACAAGTGCTGAATACTACCCAATGCCAAATATATACTGAGAGATTATCCCTAGGAGTTCTGCTGCAGCTCAGAGATCAATAATTTTGTACTTAAGCTTGTCAAGTCATAACATTGCATCTCATCCATCAGTTTTGACTGATAACAGAGAAGATGCAATTTCAAGAGTCTTGTCAAGAGATTTCATGGGGGGGGCTGTGAAGTACTTTTTTCAGAGATTAGGTACAGTACATACTGTAATACTTTTTTTTCTTAAAAAAAGGAAAAAAACTCACTGATACATTTGAAAAATTTCAAGTGCGGGGACTAGGCTTTGTCTGAAGTTACAAAATCAGCTGCATGTTCTGAAATCAAAGTACAGACCCTGTACTTTTGTCACACAAGCACACAGCTGGGACACCAAAGGTGCTTAAAGACCAACCAGTTTTTGGAACCAAGGTGACACTGCCCTCATGTAGCCAGAATTACTTACACGGTTATATTCATTAACTTCCAGCACAGCAGCTTTGGACAATTCCCCGTTTCACAGCTCTCAGGGAAAGCCACATCCCTGTAAATTCTCATCTTCCTCATGGTCAGAGATGATCTAACCAAGCATGAGAGCAAGAGGCCAAGATAATACTTAAATCATATTACCAGAAGTTTTTCTTGGATCAGAAAACCTAAGTTAACATTCAAAGGAAGTCCTTAACAAAAGAATTGACCTGAAAATATGTCCTTTATTTTGCTGCTCTTAGCCTGATGTCTTCTGCCAACAAAAAAAAAAGACTCCTCTTTTTCATTTTATTGGTATCAACATGTTTCTATATGCTATTCTCTGCATGACTTCTTGGGTTAAGTCATACTTTACTCCCCCTCAGAAAAGATAAATAGTCCTGATTTTTTTTTATACACTGCAGAGACATCTTATTCAGGAAATTAGATGGCTCTGAAAACTTCAAAAGCAAATTTCAAGCCATAAAGAGCTTTTATTATTTTAAAGTATTTAACTATAATTTGCCTTTATCTTATCCCTTACTTCATTACTGCAATTATTTTAGATTATCAGGTTTAAGAGAGGAAAAAAAAGCAGTACAGTAAAGCTGAAAGCAAAAGGCAGCAAAATATTTTCAGTGATTTCAAATTTGCTTTTAAAATTTGTATGCACATGTGATTTGATAACCTAAGAGCAAAGAGGAAAACTGTAGATTAAGAATATTTTTCCAGGTGAAGCACATTTAAAGGAAAAATAAGTATCTTTTTGAGATATTTATTCACTGCCTAACTTTTTTAATTCTTTACTCCTGTAGAGAGCTATAAAGAAGCATGGTGGGTTTAACTGATTAGACAAAGATATCTGCTTACTCAGCCTAAACAGAGTTTCAAACTTTTGCTAAATCCAGCTCTTAGAACTCAAGGCCTGTCAAATAAAAAATACTGAATATATTATGGCTTGAGAATAAGCCCATACATGGACAGTATTTATTTTAAACTACTGAAAAGACTATTAATTGGCGTTGCATTTGCAGTACAGGTGTGCTGCTGGAATGCAAACAAGCACAGATTATGCAGAACGAAGGACAGGCAGTGATTTTGAAATGATAATCAGAAACACGAGGGATATGAGAGTGTAGTGGAAAAAAGTGAATGTGCTGACTGTGAGAAAAAGAGAAACCTCCCAGAGCAAAGCATCCAGAACAACACTCCCAGCAAAGCCAGGAAGGTGCAGTTGGCAGAATCAGGTGTGCACCTCTCCAGACAGCCCTGGGCTGGGCACTGCCCATCAGGCCACCTCTGCAGCACAGTCTCACCCTGTCCATCACACACCAGCTGCATCTCCCACAGAAATCTCCCAAAGCTCTGTCACGGGAAAGCAACACCAAATAAATCAGCAGCTTCATTCAAATAAACTGTGCAACTCCCACTACATTAGAGCCCTAAGTTAATTAACACCCAGAGCAGCAATATCAGCACATTGGCTATGTGGACTTTTGTGGAAAATGAAAACCAACACCTCAATGAGAATGTTTAAGATGCAAGAGATACAATTTAGTAACAGTTTGCGTCTCCAGTTTACTTCTATTGAATTTCAAAGCCACAAGAGATTTGACACAAAACTTCAGTTTTTCTCGTATCTTCTGCTTCCCTTCTATCGAGACGCAGATCTGTTCTTGCAAGTTACAGCTCTCACACCTGTCCAATATGTCAGACACCAATAACCTGATTCCAGATTTTCAAGTGTGTGTGAATGGAGAACAATGGAGACTGTAACTCAGTGGGATTTCTCAAAAAAATCTATGTCAGTCCTGGAAAGCATTGATTTGCTCAAATTCAAGCACACTTTTCACAATGAACCCGGTACCAAGCTCCTCCTCAAAACAACAAACAGAAGAACTGATACTTCTCAATCAGAATTTCAGAAGTAAAAAGCTCTGCAAAACCATTACTGCTGATTCTTTATGGAAGGCATTCACCAATTCTGAGAAAATATTATAATAAAACAAATACTGCACAGATTAACAAGCATTCCAGATTATTTAAAAAAACAACAAACAAACATTTGAAACACTCAATAATTACTTACTTTGATTCAAATCCTAAACCACCACTGTTATGACTATCAGGTATATTCATGTGGGCAAGGACAGAAAATCTCACACCACAAGTAGCTTCAATGGCTTGGTAAACCTCAACTTTCCATTAAATGAAGACCAAGAACACAGCATCATTTGACTGCTGTTTTAGCTCAGTGGTCATTCTGAACTTAGCATGTCAAACTCTTACCAGAGGCAGCCCAGAGAAGGTTCACAGGGCCCTTCCCACAGCAGGCAAAAACATCTGATTTCCATTCCACAGCACTTACAGCATAAATTGATCTCCCCACCACAAGGCATTGGAGGCGATGCATCAAGGACAAATGTAAACTAAGCAACTTTAGAGTGTTTTATGTTGCTGCCTATTTTTCAGGTTAATACGAGATCTTTACACTGGTACATTACTGTGTCTGAGGCCACTGGAGTTATACTGCAGTTTCTTTAGCAGATTGCATTATATTTCTTCACAGTTCCTATCTACTTTCAAATTTAAGCAAACCCCAGGGAACGCAGCCGTTCCGTATTTTTGTTGATAGCTCTGCTGCTCTACCCCCATCTCTCTCAAGAGAGCTTGTTAGGTGTAATACCTCTAAGAAAAAGGTTTAAGCAACATTTTGTTCCAAATCCTGGGAAAAGAAAAAATAATTTTAATTACGTTCTCATTTCCATGCCAGGCCATCTTCTTTACTATGACATCCAACTACATTCTGCACTGCAACAAATTCTGAGAAACAAATGAAGAAACATCCCCGCCTCCTGAAGCTAGGAAGGCAGTTTTATTTATCCAGCAGTAGGTATCCGAAATGCCTATCATAAAAATACTATAAAAACAGTTGAACAGGTATTTCTTGGAGCAAAGAAAGGCGAGAGGAAAGTCTGCAGCATAGCTTGAAGACAAGTCTTCACAGCTGCATTTGTCAAGCTTCAGCTGATTCTGAATATATCCATTCAGTATAGGAAAAACCAAAGGAGAAACAACAGGAAAAAAAAGATGTCAGGCTGCTTCTGTTGGGTTGAAGGAACTAATACCACTATGAAAGCTATCAAAGAAGGTGCTCTCACTTCTTATTGCAAATGTATTCCTACAAACATTGCAGAACCACCCAACTATTCACAACTAAAATGCAAAGTGCCACATCCCCTCTCAGCTGCCATGTCTCTGCCAGAGGCTTCAGTTCTGCCCCAGCCTTTGTTTTATTTCTACTCATATCTCAACATGTACCTGTGAGACAGATTTTTCTGTGTATTAAGAAGACGACAACTAATGGATAAATGAAGAGGTGAGCTTAGATATAGAAAACTATTGGACACTCTCCCTGCTGAAGCCTCTGTTACTTTAATTACAATATTATTTATTTCCTGTGCAGGTGTTTTGTTTGGGGAGAGGGGCTGGGATGATTTTTTTCAATCAAAAATTGTTCCATTTCTTGGTTCTGGCTTCAGCTTTTTATGATAATAAAACCACTGCAAAACATTCATCTCTGTGGAGATGAGCTCCCTTCCCTAACACACTGAGATGCCTTGGAGCACTGAAAGTGTTCATCCGAGGATGGTAAAACATTTTGCTTTGAGCAGCTCTGTATCCATGCATATAAACTCAATCTCCAGCAGGTGAGATTCATTATGTTGAAATCCATCAGAGCCTTGTCATCCACATCACCAGGATAGGGTGGTTTATTCATAGAGGGAGAGCCATATTCTTTCTAAGAAAATATTAAAAAACCCTTACAATTGACAATATGTTACATAAAGGAGTCTCTCTTAAGTAAGCAGCTGGAACACCTCGATTTCCTGATCGCTGATCAGTATTGCTGATCACATTTAAATGTCACTGCAGCCTAGCATTTGTGCTTGATCCTGCTTCCATTAAAACAAATGTCAGAACTCCCAAGAAGATTATCTCCTTCATAGGCCTTAAGGCTATATGAAACACTCTTTTTGAGCTCAGAAGTGCTATAATTAGAACAGCATAGTCCTAAAGAATTATTAAGTGTACTGAGAATACCACAAGGATGCTAAATATTGCACCTCTGCCCTGAACTACAGCAGGGTGTGAAGCATCTATTGCAGCTTCTGTTTTTCTTTTGTTTTTTAACAGTCATGTGAGAAATAATGATCTATACATTCACTAAAAATTTGGTTTTGCACACTGGATATTTAGCAACCAAGAAACAGTGATTATGCTCCCTTGCTTGAAACTAAAGTCTTCCTTCATGTGTCATACAAGAGAGTCATTGGTTCCAATTTGCACATATGGAACCACTCATGCCTTTCTTTGTGCTAAGGCATACAGCCTCCGCAAAATCACTGAATTACTGACCTGAGCGAAATAGTCAAGGCGGGCCTTAAAGTCAATGCTTCCTTAATTACACTTCTAAATTTCTGTTGCACATTCCCAAAGCCTCTGCCATAGCAAACTATACCTCAATGTCATCTCTTTAAGAAAAGGGCTTTATTTTGGGATATGGCAGCAAGGGCCACTGCCAGCACTGGAGCTGAAAACATAAGTACAGGAAGGATTAATGCTGAGTACAAACTGAAACACAGCAGAAACAAACAAGTCTGGTGGGCTGGAAAGAACCTCTCAACTGCAACACACTTCATAGCAGCATCAGAAAGATGTTCTACAGGGGAATAATGAAAAGATGGTCAAACAATGTCCTTGTGGGTTTGGGAATTCCTGCTGTAAGCAGGGCAACATGTCAGCTTAGAGGGGCTGCACACAGAATCTTTTCTGATCAAACACATTAAGTATTTCCAGTCTTTTCCAATCTGTGCAGTGCATGGTCAGCATCCCTCCGCTTCCAGCCAACACAAGCCTCTATTACAAACTCATGCTTAGAGCATTGGTCAGTTAACAAATTAAAATCAAAGAAAAGCCTAATCAAGGCTAATTTTTAACATGGTCTCACTATACAAACTCAGCTCTCCACCCACTGCTGGGAAAAAGAAAACTGCACAAAATCCTCATGCTTTGCATTTACATTGTGCAGTCGTTGCTGGATTAGTTTACACCAGCTGGAAAAAATCATCACCTGTAACAGGAGATTCTTCTTGTTTTGGCAGAAATCTTCCAATAGTCTTCAGTCCTCACAGAAGACAAATATTTTACATGCAGTTTTCTTCAAGGAAAAGTACACAGCATTCCATGTTGATTTTTAATTTAAGATAAATACTTTCACTTCCAGTTTGCTACAAGCAAAAATCACTAAAAGCATGAGCCTTTTACGAGTTCTGTAAAATAAACATGCTCCTCTAGAAAAACTGTTCTTTGTTTCACAGATGATTTCATAATTCAGTGGCATTTCCACGGCCAGTCATGCACTACTGCAGTCAGAAAAGATGAATTCATCCCTCCAAGGAATTAATACAATACTGAAGGATCATGTTATGGTCTTCTAATTACTTTATGGCACCCTACAGAGAGAATCAACTTTGAACAGCAACACATTTCTGTTAATGAAAACATTGCTCTACTAATGTATCATTTTAGTATGGTGTGTCAGGCTGTCTCAATCGACCTCCTGCATGTGAGTCAAGCTTCCACAAATGCTAAAAATCTTAATTATTATACTTAATTCAAGAACACTAAGCCAAATTCTTCCCCAAAACAGAAGAAAATAAAGGAATACCCCTAACAACAGATGGTGGGGGAAGGAAGGCTGCATTTGTTTCCTTTGTGTGAAGACATTGTGCAAAACCAACACTCCACTGGAGGCCACTGTCACAGCTGACAAGTTTGCAAAACCTCTTTCTAGAGCTACAGAAGAAACACAGGAATTGTAATCAACACCCATAAATTACAGCTACAACTCTGAGAAATGCCCAAGGACATACTTATCAAATAGAGCCAATACTATTAACACAATGGTAATTCATTGATTTTTCCTTACAGTAATTCCAATCTATATGCAGGCATATGAACTTGGAAACCAATTCTGAATACGATTTCAAACACTTCTGTTCTAGGAAACGTTAAAAAGAAAAAAAAAACCAAACCACCAACGCAGCTGTAATTATCATTATTTGTTTCTGAAGCAAATACTACAGTTTCACAGAAAAAGCTCAAAATGCATTAGGTCCTGCAAATGCTTTTCTGTGCTGAAAACATTCCCAAGACGCTCTTGCTAAAATAATGACCCCAGGAAATGAAGTCAAATGTATTTCCCTGCCCCTCCAAACAGACTATGCAGAGATGATCACACCACACGCATTTCAAGTCAGGTTTTGACCAAAAACTCAGGTTTCTAGGGTTCAGCATGAGAGCTTAATCCCCTGCCTTGGCTCTGCTGAGCTGGCAGCAATTGAACCATTTCAGCATTAAGCTGCTCCATGGTATGTTCCTGTATGGTCTCACTGATTTTCTGATGGTTAATCTCACACCATCGTGAACAGTTACAGCTACAGGCAATCGTGAGAGAATGATCAATTAAGCACACGATTAGCAATTTTCTTTGCCTTGTCCAACCCCTTCAAATTAACTGGTTCAGGCTTGACCATTGTGCCACAATAAAAAGGAGTAAAACACATTTAACCTCATTATTCCTGTTTGAATAGCAAATTACCTAAAACCAACTCGTTCAGCCATGGCAATGAGGAGCTGCAAATTGTTTGTTAGCATTGTCTTCTCCACATGTCCTTTCTGCTGTGAGTTCTATTACATCACTTGCAATTTATAAAGCAAAAACACAAAACACTTCAGAGGACACCAGCTGGATAATAAGTGTTTTGTAACAGTTAAAAGGGGGCAGCAGCACAGAGCAGAGCCTCAGATACAAAGACATGAGGAACAATTTGTTTGTTGTATGAGTGACCTCTCTAAAGTCAATGGAATAATATGGAATTTAATTTAAAAAAATGTGGTGCAAAAACTGGACTGTTTTCAACTAGGAACTATCTTCAGCATTTTTTAAGCAGATCTTCTAAAAGTGAAATTGTTATAACTTAATTGAAAAACTCATTAATAGTAACTCCTCCAAATCTTATCTTTCCCTATTTGGTTATCATCCCTTACTTCCCCTCACCCTCCCCTCTTTGTCAATTATTTTTTTTCCTATACAGAAAAGCTGTCTTATTCCACAAGAAGTTGTGTATTTGGAAACTGGGACGGGTCTGTGATTCATCCTGATGAAATCAGACCAGCATCGCCATGACTTAGAAACGCAAAACCTTTACTAAATTAAAAAGGAAAAGAGACATCTGTGTATGAAGATACAGTGAAAGAATATCCTGAGTCCAGGAGCTGAACAACTGTCAGCATGAACAGCAGAGTCTCATTGCTGGGGGAGCACTGGGGAACAGAATGGCCACCAACAGGAAAAAATAAATCTTAATAGATCCAACATTTAAACTTGCAGTTTCAGAATAAAAACTGATGCGGAAAGATACAGCTCTCAGAGCACTTCCTTACTCCTTTCCTTCTGGCTGAAAAGAAGCTTACAGGAAACCTGCATTAGCAGCACAGGACTGCCTTTGGTTCACTTCCATGAAGGGTTCTCACAGGAACAAAAGCTCTGCATATCCCTTTGGCTCCTCCAAGGCTCATTCCCAACCTGCAAGTTCCTCAGTGAGCTGAACAAGCAGTGCTGCTGTTCACACATCTCTGTTTTATTTTAATAATCTGTTTTTGCTATTTGCTGGATGTAGACCTTAGACAATCTCCCACTAAAGTTATTTTCTAACTCATGGCAATGTTGCCAGCCATGACATTTCATCCCCTGCTTGTAGGGACACCCAGCACTCAAGAGCAATCTCATATGAGATTCAGACAAATATATGGAATTAATTCCCCTACATACCAACAGCTGGGGCACAGATATTTACATCTGCACAGCCATGAATCAGAGTATGCTCAGCTCTCAGAAGCTGGGACACATCATCAGTAACATGATCAAATGTGGCTGAGCGCAAACCTGGGGAGTGGAACACTAAACTTCTGCAATCTGCCAAGTCATATTTAAACATTTTTGTTCCAAGGCATTTTGGGAGAGTTCTGGATTGGCCTTTGTAGCACTGCTTTATTCCTAAGTGCATGCCTCATTTAGATGTGAAATACTACAGATTTTCATTTAGATTTACCTCAAAACAATTTACTTAGTCAAATGAGAGGGAAATGAATAAAGCTGATAATGATGAGTTCTTTATTTTCCCCCTAGTTTTCCTTCCTTCCATCTCTGTTTACTGTAATAATTAATTACATAAATATAACAGCCTTGAACTGTCTAGTTCATTCCTTGAGACTGTGTCATCATCTTCCACACTGCCAGAACTCATTTTGTGTCTTTATAGATTCATATCTTAGATTTTTTTTTCATTTTTCTAATACTAATAGAAGAACAGCAAGGTTAGGCAGCCCACTGCTAAAAACACAGTATCAGAGACTGCCCTAGAGAGCTGTGCCACAAACCACCATGTAAACAAAACTGTCCAAAGTACAAATTAAGGGTGCTCTTTGCAAGTTCCAGTTAACAAGTTTTGATTTCCAGTAAAAGAAGAAAAGGTCTGAACTCTGAGGAAATTCAACAGTTATTTCAAATACTCATTTAAAACTTTCTTTCAGAACAATTAAACACATTTCATTCTAATTAAGCAAAAGGTGTATCAGAACAGCAAAACCAGGTATGAAATACAATGCATTCAAAATGCTTAAACAGCAGACAAATATGCATACAGCAATGCAATCAGAGTTCTGCAGTGCTAAAGTAGAGCCCATCAAACTACATTAAAATCCCAGAGGAAAAAGGGAAAGAAGCAAAACCTGCACACAGGGCAGGTGACACCATAAATTGTTCTTGTTCTCCTTACAGAATCCAATAGTTCCCCGACTTCTTAGGAGTTTCTGGAGTACAAAAGTGACAGCAAAGTGATTTTCTTCAGGTCTCTTGTTTTTAAGAATCTGACAATAGCAACAGTGATAAAATGCAGCAAGTTGTTCTTTCATATGCTATGGAAGAAAATGCATTGAAAGAGGGATTTGTGGCCGTGTGCCAGATTGCAAAATACACGTGAACTGTTGCTGAAAAATGCCTTTAGAAATACAAAACCAGCACAAACCAATTATTTCTAGATGGTGTGAGTTTGTTGAAGTTAGTGGAAAGTGGTAATCTCTCATCCTATTACTATTTGCAGGTTACATTTCCTGGACGTCATAGAAAATGCAAGAACAAAATTTAGTCTTTAATGTAGCACTAGGTCTGTCTTTAGAAATCTTCAACTCCTATTTAAAAGATCATGGCTATTTTTCTGGATGTTAATGAGGTTTCTTGCACAGCAATTTTAGTAAAACACTGCATTTTTGATTGCAATCTCAAATACTGAAGTGCAAGGAAAAAAATAACTAAGTGAGTTTTTTTAGATGCAGTTGTAGTTTAGGTACTTCATATCTAAACCAACTCAACTATTTCTTATAATGACTTTTCAACAGATATCCCATCTTATGGTAACACTTTTGCATTACAAGAGGTAGACTGCTATTGCACATCATTTCACTTATCCAGCCAGCAAGTACATAAGAAAAACAACCTTTTGATCTCCTCACAAGCAGGAAAATGCACTATAACCATCTAACATACAGTGAGAGACTGAAAAATTATAAATATGGAAGAAAATAACACCATCAACCCTAGAAGTACATATTCTTTAAAAACAAATAAAACCACAGCTATTCATATTTTATGTGGCTACTACCATGGCACACAACATTTTACAAAGTAATTACCATAATGTGCAAATATTTCTGTAAGAGAAACTACAAAATAAATCTGGTTTTTAGTGGTACTTTCAAGCGTGGATTGTATTATGCAGCTTCTATACACACACATAAGGTAATTGGTAAGAACTTGTAGCATTTCACCCTTCACAGCCACTGAAAAGTCAATGTTATTTAACTGTTGCACAAATGTTAATAAAAAGTCATAATCCAGGGAGCTTACCCCGGGTCAACAGAAGGAATCCAAGAACCAAAGTTATTTCCAAAGTCCAGACAAGAGATCCGGAAGAGAGAATAACAAAGGGTTTGTGACAAAGCTGACACGGAGTCCTCTGAAAGAGGCAAAATCAATTGTGACATTTTTCATTTATTTGTAAATGCCTCTTTGGCAGTATGCTCACTCCAAATGACAGCTGACTCTTATAGAAAAGGGGAGGTGATGGTAAAATAGAGGAATCCTGACAGTTGCTTTAATGAGATTCTGCATTAGGATCACTCCACCACTTTCCCTCAACAAGGACTGTGCCCTTCACTTTCAATCTTATATTCTCCAATTTGGAAAGCATTAATCCCATGAAAAACTCAACTCAGCCTCCTCTAATCACCATCACAGCTCTTCTTTCCACCTCCTTCACCATCTCACTGACATTTATGTATGGAGTCCACTCACAATTTAAAATACGTATAATTAGCATAGAGCAAATTAAACTTCAACCTGATAGCATTATCTTAATCAAAGTCTAGTTGCAGTGTGTGTGGTGAGGACAAGAATCTTGAAACAGACCTCAGTTGATATCAGGAGTGCAAACTCACAGAGCTTTCCTTCCAGCTCTAGGAATTATGCTGTTGGAAGTGTTCAATGCAGGAACCTCTGATGCTCACATTTTCTTTATTACAAAAATAAATAGGGAAATCTGCAACATGACAGGGGAGTTGCCTGGCAAATACTGAGAGAATAATCATTCTGGGAACAGAAGCAGACAAGGAAGTTTAATAACAGTAAGAACAGGCAGCATGATAGCACCTATTTCAGGAAAAGGCCACTGGCTTGAGGATCCAGTGCTTAAGCACACTTACTCTGGCACAACTCTTATCTGACATAATCCATTCTTATGTTTTCCAACAGTAACACATTTTCTCTTGTTCAATCTCGTTTTCTAGTGCTATATCACATATCTTTCAATGAAACTAGATGACAGCACTGAATAGATCATGGTAGCCTCAGGCTGCACTGAAATTAGTATTTTATCCTCTGTTAACATCAGTAAATCATTTGTATTACAATGATAAGGTTTTGTAAGAAAAACAAACACACACAAAAAAACCCATACAGGCATTGCTACAAGAAGCCTGAATCCCAGCTCTTTTGCATGCTCCAGCATCTCCTGAAAGATGAAGCTGGTTGAAGGCACACAGAGCAAGTCCTTTGAGGGGCAGCTGAGGGAGCTGAAGGTGTACAACCAGGAGAAAAAGAAACTCATCGCTCTCTACAAACACCTGAATGGAAGCTGGGGCAGGTGGGGTTCGTCTCCCAAGCAAAAGGGCAAGAGGAAACTGCCATAAACTGTGCCAGGGCATGTTTTAGACTGGCCATTATAATAAATTTTTTTCACTGAAAGGTGTGTCACACCCTGGCACCCCCATGGCCAGAAGTACTTCGAGGATGTGGCACTGGGGGAATTGGGAAGCCTTGGGTTAATGGTTGGACTCAATGGTCTGATTCTAGGCAAGCAGGCTTGATTTGAGAAAACTAAAACATCTGCTGTCCTACTGATTAGAAAACAATTCCATCTCACCTCTGGATGAAAGCTGGCTAGTAAATCATGCTTGGGAAATTCACAGTTAATTACTCTACACCATAATCTGCTAGACAATATACAACATAAACATTGAATAAACACCATTTATTTCCCAAAAGAAGAGAGAGATGGGGCTTCATAAGTTACAGAGCAGTTTGCCTGACAGCCTTCAGAGAACCAGGGGAGTAATCCACAGCTCAGCAAAACTTCCATTTTTCATTGAATTTATTAGTTAAATAAAACACCCAAAACCTTTTGAGTATTGTGGAGGATTCCAGAGGAAACCTTTTTGGCACCTTCAATTTGAGGATGCAGACTAAAGGTGTAACTTTGAAACCTTCCACAGAATCTTTCCTGGTATATAAGATCTTTAAGAGTCTCAATTGATGGAATCAAGGACTGTGATTCACTTCCAGTATCAGCATTTTTTCCCTCTGAGATTCACTCTTTGCTGAAACTCTTTTTAAATTAGCGTAACAAAGCCCAGCACAACATTAAATCACCTCCCAAGCATATCAATCTCAGTTACCTAAGAGAAAATAGAGTACACTTCAAAACAAATTCTCTGGAAGTTTCTTCTGATTGATATCAGATCTCTTAAGTTAAACGACCCCTCATATTTCATTCCTAAAAATATACAGTTACTCCTAGTAACCTTTCCCAGTTGGATGGAAAGCAGGAAAGGCCAGATTCTGGCCTCTGCTCTGGTAAGGGAGTACCAATGAAAAATAATGAAGTCAGCACACATTTGGAAAAAAAATTATTTAGCTCCAAGGAAGGTTGCTTTGTAATTCAGACAGGTGATCTGGAGGCACAGCAGAGCAATAATGACTAACATCACATACTAGAGGGAGTATAAATTTTAATGATATCGTTCATAAAACTCACATTTTAAAGGTTACAAAACAGAAACAAGCTTACAAAGAAAACACATAAATCATTCAAGGTGTCAGGTTCCTATTCCTTAGCTATTTTAAGAGCTAAAGGCCTGTCCATCACTAAATAAACTGGAATATGCTATACTCATTTATGCAGGACTGAAAAGGGAATTTACACCAGAGTTCAGCAACCATCCACCCCTACAGACTCTATTCTTAACAACACAATAGCAACAGCCATGTGTAACCTCACTGATTTATTCATTACTCGACAAAATTAAACAAAAACACTTGACCAAATTCACCTACATCTAGACAAGATCACAACAACACATAATTAGCACCATAATTACAAGGACTCCTAATCCAGAGACATTAATGTACTTCACTACTTGCTCATACACACTTCATTGTAGGCCTTTAAATATAGGGCATTAACAGAGGATTAATGGGGCATTCCCATCAACAGACCACATTACTTTCATCCCATGCAGATGAAAGAGAAACAGAGGCTTATATTATCATTTTTAATTACTGTAATTGGTCTGCAATTGCAACTGCATCTATCGTTGTCCCCATACACACATTACCAACACAGAACAATTCAAATGGCTGGCTGGGAAATGGCCACGTAGGGCCAATAAACCACTGCGAACAGTGAACTTTGACAGACCCATGACTGAAATCCACAAATCACCTTTTGAGCTGGGTTTTACAAAAATGACACGTAGTTTGGCTCAGTGGTCATTTCTCTTAGCCACAGAAGGTGGCACCTCCATTTCACTGACAGGAACTTGCACAGCACAAACTCCCCACTCCAAGGGAGCAGCAACCCAAGGGCCAGGCTCACCACAAAAAGCTTCCACTGCAAAAGGCTTTCTGCAATCCACCTCAGAGATCAGGCCTTCAGGATTTGGCTTTCAGAGTCACTCTGTCTTTACATTACTTTTTTTTCTTAATATCACTTATAGTAGAGCTGTTTAATGGATAACCCAAAATTGATTTATTCATTTTTTTTTTTTTCAGGAGTAGACACACATTGAAAGACACTTGAACAAGGTCGTTTTGCCTTGCTGCAAAGTCCATCAAGATTATCAGTAAAAGCCTTATCCAAAATCCTCCTATGTCAAACAGAGTATTTCTACCGGCTGGATTTAATACTGAATGGAGACTTGGGATCTATTCTCAATCCAAACTGGAGTGCAGCAATCAACCACTCAACTGCAGAGCTCTCCCTGGCTACACTCATGGGATTTCAAACTGCAACCTCATATTGGAAATTTCTGCATCCAATTACCACTTATCAGAGGCCACCAATCTCTTAAACTTTAATGGTTAAAGAAAACTCAGTGTTTGGTTTACAAAGGCAATAAACACCTTAATGGCTTTCAGTAACCTCTTTGCCTTATACTTGTGTTTTTAGTTCTGGAATCTTTTCCTGTACCTCTGGAGGAACTTTATTTAAGTAAACTGCTAACCTATTATTTTTCCAGTCTTTGTTTTCCCTAGGAAATGATTTAAGAAGAAAACCCTCGAACAGTGATCTCAGCACTCATACAGCAGTGAACTTCAGATACAGTAATTGCATAGCTGTGAGCTATGACGACTTTCCCATGGGGGAGAAATGACCTGGTAATTCACCAATGACAAAGTCAAAAGTAAGGTAAGCCGAGGGAGGGAAAGGATTTCCCCCTAGGATGAGATAAATATAATTTCTCACAGCAGTGTATATGTCTCTTAAGCCTCAGGTGGTTTTAAGTTAATGAGATTAGTTCCAGCAGGCAGTGAAATCCCAGGATATAGGAATTATATTTCAGCAGTTTTCACTTCATCCAGCAAGCACGGTGGAGTCAATCTTTGTGTCATTTTGTTATTGTCCTGGTTTGGGTCTTGTTCTCAGGCTCAAGCCTGGCTAAAGCACCTCATAACTTTGACTTAAAAGCTTAAGCATCAGCTAAAGAGTGTGTTTAAATGTTTAAAAGGGAGGAGAGAAGCACCAGGCTTAATCTGTAGAAAAGGATTTTTTTGTTTAACTTTTCAGATGTGCTTTTATTCAAAGGAATTTTTTCTTGTACTTTTACTAAACCAAGGTCACATGCATTTTTATCCTGAACACAAAAAAAAAAGCCCCCAGAATGCACTGCTGTAAGAAACATTGCCTTTAAAATATTTACACCCTAAAAAGATGGACGTGAACAGGTTTGGATGACTGGCTAGTTCAGTATTTTGGTAATAACCAAAAAGAGCTCCTATCCAGTGACCACCCACTGGATGCACAAGCTGCAGCCTCACTCCGGTCCTCAGATCTGCTCATACAAGAAAACCTTCACTCCTTTATACCATTAGAACTGTAAAGCAGAAGGCTTTTAGAAGATTAAAAAAAAAAAATAAGGTCAGATGATAACACTGATTTCTACTAAGAATTCCTCAACAACCAGCCCTATTTTGACTTACAATCACTGAATAACTGCTAATGTAGCAATTGTTTTACACTCTAGGTACTGTTTTTAGTTGTGAATTTAAATTTAACCTTCCTGACATCACCACTGTAAAGAAAATGCAGAAATATCTAGTGTTGCCAACATGCTTTAGGAAGCTCTTTCCCATCCAATAGGGGAATGACCTTTACTCCTCTTGTGAAAGAAAATGTGCAGACATTACATTAAGGAAATGCTCATATTAGTCTCAGGCCTCTTTCCAAGACAGTCTGATCAAACTTCATATCCAGAAAGCACATGGAGGAATTACTTTTATTTGGGTAATTTAACCCCAAAATACAATATGAACTCTATTAAAAAGACTTTCTAGAATACCCAAGTCTATTACAGGGAAAGCTGTGTTTATTTTAGTTTTGACTTACAAGACTGACTTTAACACAGGCAAATCACACCCACACAGATATCACTGTTTGAACCTTTTTATCGGTTTTATTTATTTATTTCTACTCCCAAATCTGCCTTCACATTCTGTGTCAAAGCACCACCACATTATCTTGACTGTTTATCCTATCCAGAGATGTCCTTCCTTCTTTAGGCTTTAGCACTTCATAACCAGGCGCTTTCAGTTATATACAAAAAATTCAAGCATCTCTTTGCCAAAAGAAAGTTCCATCATAGCTCAGTGAGGAGTGGCAAAAATTCAAAATTAGGAGACTCACTTCCTTTTTCGCTGGAAGAACCTCAGCTGGTACAAACAGGTAACGAGTTACTAAAGAGAGGCAACATCAGCAAATGAATCTGAGGACAGAGGCCAATATCTGACCATGAACTGGTTGCTGTCATGATTCCAAACTCTGCAAACTGCTATGTTGGATAAACACCTGAGCATCCAGTATCCACCACTACATGGGCTGGCTGTAACTTGGGAAAATGTAGCTGCACAGGGATGTAGTATCACACACAGGAGAGATAAAAATGCATTTGTCAGTAAAACACCCAGATGTTTGCTGACCTGCCAAATAAATACACATTTGCTGTCAGGTAAACCCAATGAGTATTTCCCCACGTGCACAGATCAAAAGCATGCAGATTTCAATTAAACATAACACACAAATATGAATTCCAACAATACAAAAATGAACTACCAGGGTAATTACTCTGGAAGCACTGCAATTATGAGTGTCATCAGAATGCATTATGCTCTGTGTTGGCAAAAGAATTATTTTGTAATGGGTCAGAGAACTCCTTTCCACACACTTTAATAATCAGCACACAAGCTTCAAAGGGGGTCTCTATTTTAAATCTCTGCCATCATTTCACTGTCAGCCTCTGAAAGAAACAGGCCCACTGGAAAAATACTTCCCAAAGTATGAAAACAAGGTGCATTACCTAAAAATGTTTTCAGAAGAAAACAAAATGCAGTGGTCTGCAAGTATCTACATTTCCTTTAAGGTCAGGAAAGTAAATTAAAATGAACAGTTTTCATTTCTTGCACAATTACAAGTCAAGCCTCATACATAAATACCTGCCACAGAGAAAGACACTAAAATAAGTGTTCGTCAATAGATGAACAATATTCTAGAGGATTTTTGCAGGAAAGAAGTGCAGCTTTGCCATTCTATTTTAAATAGTTAATGTGTGTTCAAGTGGCCTTAATCTACTCAGACTAGCTCTTTAAAAAGAAGTCTAAATGCTTGCTTTAACCTTCCTTTTCTCTTGGTCAGTTCCACCTTTGCTATGTGCAATTTCTTTGCTGAAAGAATCACTGCATAGAAGTTCCCTTATAGAGCCTATTATCAGCATTTGGCTGGAGACAGCCCTAAAGCATTAAGCTTCCTGAAAAGCAAAAATGAGAGAGTCAAGCTCTAGCTTTTCACAAGAGCAAGGAAAAATGGCCTGGTTTTGAGAACAGCTCGCTGCACCCCTCTCAGCCAGCAAAGAAGTGCAATTTTACAACTGCATGTCACAGTGGATGTCTCTCCTCCATCCAGAGGGCCATGCATCCCCAGAGCTGGTTGTATGTAAGTAAAAACAAAGTTGTGCCCTGATATTTAACTCCTGGGGAGCAGACACAGAACAAAGCATCTAAACCAACACTGCTGCTGTAAATAGAGGGAAATTCATATAGTTCTGTCCCAGAGGGTGTAAAGAAAAACTCATGCCTAGCTGTGTGTATTTATCTTCTCTATTCTTTGTTTTTTCTTCTTCTTGCCTATTTGTTCTCTCAATGTCTGCAACATTAAAAGAAAACTATTACCCTAGAAAACTGAGTGTTTTACAGAAAAAATTCAGCTTAATCTCCACTCTATTTCTCTAAAAATGGTGGAAAGGGCATGTATACTTACAGAGATTACACACAGACACACTACCGTGCAGAAGCAGAAAGTAGCTTCAACATAAGTGGGGAAATATCACAGAGTTCAGTGAGGAAATTCCACTTTGAACATGAGCATAAAGCAGGAACTGCAGCTCTGTCTGGCCTGGGATAGAGCACACCCTGTCAGAATCTGGCATGACTGAGTGATGCTAAAGAAGAACAATACTAAAGCTTCTCAATTTGCTTGCATTGCAAATATCCTTAAACAAGATTACTTTTGAATAAGAAGAAAAAAAAAAAAAAAAAGGCAAGGCAATAAAACATCTGTTTGAAGTCTTCTACTCCCTGAAATTTTTGTTCCTAACTCTAGAGGTGGCTGGACCTATCAGGAAAGAATTAGCTTCCTTCTGCTGCAGGAATGCAACAGATTAACCTAATGCATGGATGGAACCTTGTTTGGGAGAGGAGAGAGATGCTGGCATCAGCCTGATGTATATGAGAGCAGACAGGCTACAAAGTTTAAGGAAGTATGAAAACTGTATGAGACAGTTTTGTGATTAAAAAGGAGATAATGAAATGGACAGAAGTTGTCAAAAAAATATTTCATTTTCCTTTGCTTACTGAAATAGGTATTGATGGCTACATTGCCAGCTTCATTGCAGTAAGCATGAGATTAGGGCTATTGAGCTAACTCACAGTGATGCATCGCACGACAGCAAGAAAAATTAAACAGTTCAAGCTGCGATCTTGTCAGATCTCAGAAGGCTGGCAGGACATGAGTGATCTAACAGGGAACTTCCACACAGAGCTGGGAATTCAGCTCCTGTTTGTACTGAGCATGTGCTCAGCAAACTCGGTTCTGGAGGCTGAGGCTTCACCCAGGCTCCTGACCATGGAGATCAGTAATAAACACCAGGGCATCTTTTGCACGTTTATCCCCTCTCAACACAGAGCAGCTCCAGCTAACACAGCTCACACAGGAACAAAAACAAATGCTTTTGGGGAGTTTTGAGTGGAGCTACTCAAGTAATTGTATTATTTTAATGACAGGTAAGACCTTTTTGGTTAAAAAACAGGGCAGTCACAAAGAGAGTGGTTCATCAGTCTTCCAACAAACATCCTTCACTTTCCATGCCAGCCACAACACTGCAATCTTTTCTGCACTGCAACCACTGAGTGGGTGACAAACAATTACCCACAGCCAAGATTTCTGAACCACCAGACCACAGAATCTCCCCAGAACTGCTGTGTACACTCAGCATATCAGGATGTTGCATATCCTTCATTAAAAGGACCACAGAACCACATGAAAACAACAGAGGGTTTCCCCTAGCACTGCAAGCCTAGGGCAGGAGTTTCCACACACCAATGATACATTCCAGTTGTTGAGGGATGGTCTATTTAAAGTAAGTGACAGTGTGACAATGCTCTGCAAATGTTGTACCAAGGTTTACCCTGTAATATTAAAATGATTGTGCAGATTGTACTGGAGGAAATTAAACGCTGCTCCAGTTCACTAATGGTTTTCACACCTTAGATTCCACTAAGGTGCCTTGGTCATTTAACAGGACACAGCTTGTATTAATTAAGTCTTGTGTACTTGCCTGCAAGAGGTTCACAATCCTTTAACCTCAAAAACAGGCAACATAATCTCTTTTAACACTATTATGTAAAAATTATCACATAAACAATGCTCCAGAACAAACTCAGGCAAGTTCTAATTTTTCCCTTTTTTTCCAACCTCACTCCTCTGTGAGTTTTCATGTCACAGTGACTTCATCACTGACACAAAGCATAGCACAAATGTCCCATTTCATTACAGTGGAAAAAATTTCTGTGCCCAGTCTTAAGCAAACAAGCAGGGAACATGACTTACTTTTGATATGAAGAGATTGATAACTTTGAATTTTAAAACTGTACTTGGTGTTTCCCTGATCTTCACTTCCCATAATAAAGGTAGAAAATCCTCATCTGCAAATTGCTAAAAATAATCAGTTGCAAGACGTGACCTTGGATAAAGCAATGTTAAATTGGCCAGCAAATTTTTTGGAGGCATCACTGTTATTAACTTGCAATTTTTTCATTTCAGTCTGCCAGTGATGCTTGGCAGGTTATAATTTTTCATTTTCTCACTTGGCTGATGCTCACCCAAGTAGAGATTATGGAGACAGTGGTGGAGAATTTTTACAAAGATTTTTCCCCTTTCACTCATTCATATATGGACTCAAACAAAATTGTCTCTGTGAGGTGGGTTACCTCTGTAACAGGATTACTGACAAAGATCCTCTCAGTATTCCAATGGCAGGAACAGTTCATGGGCTCTCCAGTGCATTAACGGCCAGCTGGACAACTGCTACCTGCTCAGTGCATTCCCACCAGGAATGATGTGGCCCAACATCACTTCTGCTTTAATAGTTAATACACAAGAGAAGTCGAAAACTTTACTGAATTGGTATTTTTCCCTTGAGGTCACTGCTCCTTCAATTTTTTTTTTTTTTTTAAACCACTGATCTCTTTCTACTAAGAGTATTCCCCACCCATGACTAAGTTTCTTTACCTCCATATCACCTTCCCACTCTCTCATTATTTCTTTGCCACTGATTTAATGCATAAAAACTGTAATGAACAGCTCCTCCCAGTGATCATCCTGGAACAACACTTCCCATTTCTTAGGGGGTTTTTTTGGTTTTCTTTTTCACTCCAAATATCCTCTATCCACAAGCAAAATGTCCAGAACACAAATACCTGACTGCACATAAACAGATCCAAAAATGCGCTATTAAGTTGTTCTGCCTTTGGTGGTGAACCAAACGCATCCTCCTGCCAGAAGATCCATTTTGTGACAATCCTCTGACTAAAAATACCCGTCCCCCCAGCAACTCTGATCCAGGAATTGTACATGACACGCTGTGAATACCTGCAGCGCTTTCCTTGTTATCAGGAAGGATTTTTCTACTGCTGCTCTCCCAGTCAGAGTTTGTGCAGGAAGGGAATGGCGAGGGGAAGGTGAAGAACACATGAAAGGCTGCATCAGTCACCACACAAGGCATCATCATCCACCAGAAACCACAGTTCAAACAAAGCTGGAGACATTATGAGGTTTTTACTACTGGATACAGCCCAAAAGGTATTAAAACAATGTGACAAAACATGCCATTGCCTTCTTCATTATCCATTTTTAGCCTTCCTACTCAAACCATCCATATTCAGCAATCACTGACCTGAGTGTGGAGAGAACAAGCTCACATTTAGTTATCTTTCCTCTTTTTAACTTCTCAAGTATTTTCAAGCATATTTATTATGCTAGCAACTGTCTCAAGAATGAAATACATGGCAAGACTGCCACTGAAAAATAAGCTTCATCATTCAGTCAAAGAGATTAAAACTTTGGCTGGTAACTAGAGGGACATAGTAAGGTTTGTAAAAATCTTACTACTATATAAAACTATTAACTCAGATCTAATTCACTGCTTCTTATTGCATTTTCTGAAACATCAGAAAGACAACATAACATCACTCATTTTATAGGCAGGGAACTGAAAGCACAGGAAAGAAAAGTAGTATTAGATAAGGCCATCCAGGGGAACAGGGGCTGTATTTTAATAGTGACCAAGTCTTCAGAATCAAAATTCATTCCCACTTGTGTTCAAATACATTCTAGACATTTTCCTTGTGGACAGAAAATATTTAGGTAAAATTTTTTAAAAACAAAACAATAATTAAAAAAAATGCAAATAACAAAAAAACTTTTATTCTTTAAGTGAGACAATTTCCCTTCAGCTCCTGACTGCATTTCCAACAGCTACACAGTCCAGAGAACAACAGATAATGTTCAGGAGCTCCCCAAGAGCCTATTCCAGGCTTTGACAGAGCTCCTAGTTATGTGATTCCTGGCTTACAACCCATGGAAAGTTGCCTTTAACATCTGCTGCTCCATTAACACATCCAGCAACACCAGGGAATCAGCGGAGAGCCCAGGGAACTCCACCCCCAGGGGAAGCTGCAGCAGGTAAGGAATTCAGCTGTGCAGCATCCATCCTGCCCCTCTCCATGGAGGTGCAATGCTGCTCTCACCATTCAGAGTTTGTAAAACTATAGAACTTCCTCTCAGATAAAATTCTGACCCTAATAAAATATTTTTTTCCTCAATTAACTCAGAACTAGGTTGGAGAATATATATTTCAGTAATATATAAATATGCTATTGTAAGTTCCTTTTTAAGCAGGGCTATTTGGGGCTTGGGTTTTACATTTTTTTATTCACCTCTCCAACTGGACTTGTTCCATAAGCTGATTAACACTAATTTAGCTCTGTTAGTGACCACTCGTGCCAGTCAAAGCCTATCATGTGATGGAGGGACAACACAAAACAAAAAAGGACACAAATGAGGTGCATTAGTCTAGGCTGAATTTCTCAATACAACACTGCAAAATGCTCAGGTTTTTCCATGCATTTCTTTCCACCAAATTAATTCTCTTAAAAACAACCAAATTTGCATCAAGTCTGACCTCAGGTCCACTCAAGTCCAACAGCTGACACGTCTGGAACAGACATGAATTACAGCTGTAAGCAGCTACAGCACTGACAACCTCTGCTAGTTAAAAGGAAACAAAATTTGATGTAGTACTAGGAGCTGAATTTTAGCAAAAAAACAGCCTTGAATCTTTATGCACCTGCCTAAAGCAAATAAACTCATGCATAGATCAGGAAAAAATCAAATTCAAGTAAACTATTCATGAATCTTTGTTACTTATACATAAGGAATCCAATAAAGAAAGCTACTCTGGAAGCAAAGAATGCAATATAAATGTGTTCCGGCTTCCTTTGCTGGATTTTTTTTTAACCATATCTCACCCCTGCTTTGCCCTGTGGCAACGTGTTTGACTAACTCAGACTTTTCTTAGGTACTCATTATTGCACAACAATCTATTCTGCATATGATATTCGATCTGTCCAACAAGACAACAAAGAACCCACTTTCTCCTCAGAGCATATTTTACTATTAAATAAAAAGATTTCTTTGATGTCTGCTGATGCAGGACAACACAAGTTTTGTACTGTCACACTGGTGTGGCAGTGTCACTGTAAAATTCCAAATACAGCCCTCAGGTCACCCAAAATGCACAAGGAATTCCTGGAAGGGGCCCTGCACATGTGAGAACTGGGGCTGCTCCCATCAGCTCCTGACCTTCAGCCAGCCAAAGTCAGCCCAGCACTAAATGGACAACCCTGACTATTCCAGATTTTGTTCCAGCCATTTGTGCAGCATTTACAGTCATCGGAACTTGCCAGCGACTGCAGATCTTTATTCATAAAAAAAGCAATTATCTCCTCACAAGGAAGTGAAGTCTGTGAGATTTCAGCAAACATTCTTCATTAATTTGTTGAATTAGCAGAAGAAAGCATATAATCGCCAATATTAATGCTTTGCTGAGCAAGAGCCCTGACTTAAGCACTGGGTAAGTCACCTGTAAATCCAGAGATCTAAATTTCATTGTCCCCAAATTAGCTTGATTAAAGCAATCACTACAAAAGCCAAGCACCTCAGACACCTCAGTGCTTTTTGGATCAGTACAAGCTCCAGGTAAACTCTTTTATTTTTCCTAATACACCCACACATCCCCACCCCTGGAAAATGGGGCTTAAAACAATGTCAGAAGAAGCCTAAATTAAAGAAACAAAGGTTAGTGGCTGAGGATGAGGAATAAGTATTGCCTAGAAAGACACTAAGCTATTAATGAAAACAATTTCAGCATGTATTTTAGTAGTAGGGTATTTTAAAAAAACATTCCAATATTAATATAGAGTTCATGAAGGTAAAACCAATCTTAGAAAGAAAAACCCACACAACTTCCCAACAGTTTAGCTTCATTACATCGATAGCAAAATCTTGCATACTTTAGGCTGTGTATATTTATTTTGTTCAAGTCTAACCTGCTGTCCAGTCCACCTCACCCAGCCAAGTGAGAATATAAAAAACACAAATATCACAAAAATGACAAATCTTCAAAAATGTCCCCTGGAAAAGATCTAGAATTCTCTCATATTAACAGAATCTTAGATAAACACTGAATCCCTCTTTACTTCATCGTGGTGTTCTCATTACAAAGCCCTGATAAACCACACTCAGTACTGACTCTGCACAAAGCGCTCCTGATTAAATTAGTTTTCATTGGCCCTTCCTTTTAATTTTTAACCTGCTGCAATAACTAACAAAATACAGCAGAGAGCTCTGCAGAATCTGATTAGTATGCCAGGGTTAAAAAAAATGCTCTGAAACAGAAATCACACACACTGGCCTGCAAGTCACAGTCAGTGCCCATAGACTATCAGAAATTAGGTTTTAAGCAAAGCCTAGATTGAGAGAAGATTACCAGGAAAGACTGAGGTAATATTTATATTAGCTTCTGTACATTCAGGAACTTCTGGGTGCATACAGAAGCTCCTATATCTAGATTCCCATCAGTGAATAATTATTCAGGTTTAATCCATTTCCAGATTGCTTTTTATTTGAGAAATATCTGCCCAAGTTCCCACTCAATATCAGAAAAAGGGTCAGTGTGCATTTTAAGGCAGATTGTGAGGCACATCTCATATCACTGCAAGGCAATTTCCTCTACACAGTTTCAAAGAAAATTCTGTTCTTTTGCCACGCCACTTTTCCTCACAAACCAGTAGAACTTTGTGTCAGTCAATCATTTCAACATTCACATAGCAGGTAAGAACACTGCACAAGATAATTGAGTAAAAGTTTCTACAAGGAATTCCTCCAAGGCAAGAGATAAACAATAAATGGATTAATATTCCCTACAGAGCACTGTAATAATAATCTTTGAAGTTTCTCTACAGCTTTTAGTTAATTTATTCTAGAACCAACGGTGTAAATGCAAGTTTCTAACAGAATAAAAATCAAATTCCCACAAACGTAGTTTAAGATCTAAGCATCTTGACAGTTTCCCTTTAAATCACATTTATTTCAATCCTGAAAAACCAAATTACTTTGATACATTTCTTACACTGACACTTTTATGCCTCCTCCGGACATCAGGGATATTCAGACTTTTGAATCAATACTTAAAAAAAATATGCACTAAAGGTCAAGAAATTTTTTTTCTTTTTTTGGTAACACTTCTATCTCATCTTTCTAGGAAGGGTCACTACTTAACTCCTTTCAAGCAACATAAAGAAAAAGAAATGTCTCCATTAAACACAGAAGGAATTTGACTTCAAAACTGAATCACACAGAGTATCTGCTAGAAAAAGGAGAAAATTACTTAGGCTTTGCCACTTAAGAGATTAGAAGAAATTAGATCTAGAAAGATATCTTATTCTATAAGAAAAAAAAAAGAAAAAGAAAGAGCACAAAGTATTTCTTATACATCAGTACTTTGTTTCAAAAACACACTTCTGTTTCTCACAAGATTAAGTTTTTTCAAGTTTCTCATCAATGGGCAAAATACAGCAAACAAAAAAATTGTGCCTTAGGAAGCAGCAACAATTCAACTATAATTTGATATTTACTAATGTTCTTTCCATTCCTTTCAAGTATTGGAACACAAATCTTTAAGTGGAAGGAAGGCAGAAGAACACCAGAGAGTTTCACCCCACCCTGCCAGGGGCTGTCAGTGCCTCTGCTCTGACACACAGACAGCTCCAGCAAGCCCTGATCCATCAGCAGCCCGAAAACAAACACATTTCAGTCCCGGAGTGTGCAAGAGAAAACCAAAACTTCTTTCAAAAGGGAGACTGTCTCAGGTTACTGGCACATAACTTGAAATAACAATTCCATAATTCTTCAAACTTGCTGTTTACTAAGAAATGCACACTTCCTTTAATACACCTCAGATCCCTCTTTGAATAGGCACTCAGAAAAATTCCTATAAATATTCCCTACAGCCTTTCTGGAAACTATTTACAAACTCAGAGGCCACAAGCCTAGCTGACCAAGATTGTACATAAATAAATAAACTCTTTATTGTCGCCGTACATCAGTGTATAACTGCTACATATATGAAAATATGTATTTCATTTCAGCTCCCTGTACTCAAAAGTACATCAGTAATTCTTATTTGCCAGAACCATCTTGACATGACTCAAAATAATAAAGCAGCAGATGCTTCATTTTACAAACAAAAAGTAAAAGCAAAACAATAACTTTATCAAAAACCCAAACAAACAAACAAAGCTAAAACTCCACACTTGTGCCATAGAATTATCCTACCTTGGAACACACATTCCAGGAATATTTTTGTTCCTGGGACTTTCTGGTTCTGAACTGCTGGATCTTTGAACATTCACATTAATTAAATTTTTAAAAAAATACTTGAAAACTATTTTGTTTTTTTTTTTTTTTTCTCCTGCAGAGGAGACATGTTTTGCTCTAGAAAAACTGAAGTGTTCTCAAGAACTGGTTAGACAGTGAAACCCATGTAAAACACACATGCAAAGTGAGTGAATTTACACTTTCAGAGTTAATCACCCACTCAGCTTCAAAATCTACACTTAATTGCTGGCATACAAAATACACCAAGAATGAAGAGTGGATACAGAATCACTTTTTGCTGTGGTGGAGTATTAACAGTGCAGAAAAGCCAGCTAGACCACAGGGGAAATTAGTATTTATCCACACATGCACTTATGAAAAACAGCTGTTAGGAAACACGAGGGGAAAAAACCCTTTTTTGACTAAGGATGAAAGCAAGAGAACACATCCCAAAATAGTCATTTTCAAAGCATTACAAGTAGGTGGATGAAGCAAGTGAAAAGAAACCACAACTTGGCAATCAAGAAAAGCTCTTTATTAAAACTGCATAGGCTAGTAATTGATCAGGATAGAGAAGTAATTTTTATTTTTCCCTGGAAGCACCCCATTCTCCACAGCCTCTTTGCTCTCTACATGCATTTTCTCCTACTCTTTCCATGAAGACAAAAATCAAACCATCTGGCTTGTGCCAGACATATTTGCCCATGTTGTATCTGTTTTCCAGACAGCAGAAACTCATCAAGCATCTAATACATGTGATTAGCTGGTAAGAAAACAAGAATTCAATTTGACTTAAAAATATCTTTGCATTTGTTCCCATTCCATCCCAGGAGAACCCTGGATACTTCTGCATGCTTGTCTGCAGCTCAGAGAGGCTGAATAACCACAGAGCACTGAACGTGCTGAGCACATGCTCACACATCATCTCTGGGCCAACACTTGGGTCTGAAAACAAGACCAGGTTTTGAGCATCCCAGCACTGCCTCTCTTGTGGAACCACTTATATATAAATAATAGTGAATAGGCTTTATTCTCAGTTGATACAGTAAAAATATGCAGTAATCCAACATCTCACTGCTGAAAAAAAATTCCAGAGGCGTGTTTCTGTCATCATGTAAGTATCTTCCATGTATAATCAAAACATTTAAGTTTTTCCCCCTTAATGCATGGCCGCAGTGGCTCTCTTACAGAATGGGGATGAGGATACAACTTCCTTTAATAGTTAAAGGAAGCAAGAGCCGGATCAAGCCATTACTTTTGTCCACAGGTATTGTCAGAGTCCCCTAAATTAGTAAATCCATAATATTTTATTGGACTTCCATAGCTCAGCCTCAGACAGAGGCTAGAGCCAGAGGCACAGCGTACAAAAATTTCATTTTTGTACACAGGTGGCCCCCAAAGTTTCAGTTTCCTCCTCACAGGGAGCTCCTTCAGGCAGCAGTGGCTCCCACAACAACTGCAGTGTCAACAGGAAGATTACAAAATTCTCTAAGCCCCCGACATAATGCTTTATTTGTTGTAGATACAAGGTGTGTATCTACAGCAATTCAGTATTTTTTGCTGCGAGATCTCCAATTACATTTCAAATATTCATGCAAGGCATTATTTCTGTGCCAGAGCCCATACGGATTTGCTCCTACCAAAATAGTACTAAAACAAAGTTATTTGAAGCAAATCACCACGAGGAAAATATGCTTCTTAACGTGCCCAAATATTGTCATAAAAACCCCCAACAACTAAGCAAGGGAATAGTGAAAAACAATTAACTAATGTGGACAGCAAAACAACATAAATCCCTGCCTTTAGTCTCACCCAGCGTGATGTTTGTGATTCATAGATGTAAATGTCTTGGAACACATTTGTAAAAAGTCATGTTTAATAATTTAATGTGTCAATGCAGCCTGCAGCACCCACCTAAAAGTTCCTCTGAGACTTTATTAACAAGTTCATTTTTTCTCACGATTGGCATGACCAGTGGATTTCAAATTTCACATTAAAAGACAACTAGGAAAATTCATCATCTGCCTACTGTTTTTTTCCCAGGGGATTTTGGATCACATTTAGTGCCAATGAAGCATCAAATTGACTGCAGAGAACCAGCTGTGGTGGTGGTGGTGAGCTGTCCAAAGGTGCTGAAGGAGCTGACCTGTGTCACAGGGGACTGATCCCCAACAGCTTCCAAAGCTGGAAATTGAAAACTGGAAGAGTCAAGTCTTAAAGGACACAAATAAAGATACAGAAACTCAAAATCATTCAGTGTCACCTCACTCAGGACCACTCTTGCCAAAGCACTGCACAAAATAAACTTTAGGCAACCAACTCTTGCCTGCACTTGGGAACAATCCACATTATACAAACACAGTGACAAAGGGTCAGCACAACCCACATCTCTGCTGCTTTAGAACACACTGACATCAGCTGTGAAACAACCTGAACTGACATCAACTGTGACACAACCTGGGATGCTCCACAGGAGCTAAAACCACATTTCTCTTAGGCAATCTGGAATAAAGCAGTAGTTTCAAAGTGTAAAAACTTCCTGGAAGCCCCACATACAAACACCATCTGCTCTTCTGCAAAAGGTATAACATTTGAAATAACATTCTTTTCTCTTCCTCTTAGTATACTCCATCATGAAGAGAAAACTTTATTTGTATAAAGAGCCCGCAAAATGAAGTTCCATAAAAACAGGAACATATGGCCAAATAATTCTGAATAGCACTTAGCATATTCATCTGTAAAATAAGAACTATAATGGGCAGATAAATACACCCAAGTCTACTTGGAAATTGTCAGTATACACATGGTTTTCTGCAAATAATTAGCTTTCTAAAAAAAATTTTTCACCCATCACTCTACATTACAGTTTTACTACAGTTAATCTTTTTAAACCACAAACCTGGCCCATGACACCTTATATCACACATATTAAAAGCCTAAGTCAGAGCATAAAGAAAAAAAAAATCTTATGTTTTATAAAAGTTAAACCTTTACCACCATTGCAAAGACAAAGCTTAAAACAAATTTATGTAATCTCCAACATGAACAGAAATATAAAATAAATGCAGAACTTTTATAGAACTACTTGGAACATAAAAATAAATGCCTAAAAAGAATAATAACTAAAAACAGTCCTGAAGGAAAGTATGAATTCACCTATGAATTAGTTTCTGCTATTAGTAAGGAGAAAAACAACACATGCTCAAACATCTCTATCTTGCACACTCACTGCTGCAGGTTTTTCTGTAATTGCAGCCTTCACAATCATCCATCTTCCAGCTGTTTCTAAGCTGTTAAACATTTGTAAGGAAGTATGCAATCAAAGTAAGTGGCTTAAAATTTATGGACTGAGCCCCAAAACCTCCACTTTTTCAGCTTTTTCCAACACTTACATTGAGCAATACAACAAATATCCAGCTCTCCCTTTAGCACGTATCATGAAACTTTCTGGATACTTGCACATAATCCCTTGAGACAAGGAGCACAATCACCTTCAGACACTCAAAAATCCTTCCAGCTGCAGACTTTTCCTGCTGTAATTTGCTGCAGTTTTATAACCAGCTGGTCCTCATCATATACATGATTTGGTTCACCAAACCCCGCTCCCTAATCAATCCCCTGGTCATTGCTTCAGTATCCTCTGGGATTTAAGAAAAAAGACTGGTTTCACTGAGTGATGTGCTCTTAGCTTGGCCCTTTCCATTTATTTTGATGATCTCTCATCATATTGAAGGCTGATTCCTGACATGCTCTCCATAAAGCTGAAGAGTTTATACAAGACAGGCATATCTTATTTGACTTGTGCTGCAGCTTGACTTCTGCTCATCCTGTCAAACTGTGTCAGAGGGAGGTTTGCTATTTTGACGTTCCATTCTTTTATTTCTCCTCATGCTGCTGTCACAGTTTAACCCCCAGCGAGGGGGTCCAACCCAGCCCCACACAGCCACTCTCCCACTGTGAGAAGAGGGAGAAAATCAGAAAATTGAGAAAAGCCATGGGCTGAGATAAAGCCATTTAACAGGAGAAGTAAAAGCTGTGCATGAAAGCAAAACCAAACACGGAATTTGTTCCCCACTCCCCATGGACAAACCCAGAAAAGCCTGGATCCATCACACCTAAAAATGACTTGGGAAAGTACGTGCCATCACTCCCAATGTTCCCTTTTCTGCTTCCCTGCTTTATTCTGAGCACAACCCCCGTTAGTTTGGAATATTCCCAGGGTCAGTGGGATCAGATATCCCAACTGTGACCCTCCCAACTCCTTGTGCATCCCCAGCCCCCTCACAGGTGGGGTGAGGAGCAGAAAAGGCCTTGGCTCTGTGCAAGCACTACTCAGAGCTAACCAAAACATCCCGTTATTATCAACACCATTTCCAGCACAAATCCAAAGCACAGCCCTGTTCCAGCTACTAGGAAAAAAATTAACTCTATCCCCAGCAAAACCAGCACAGCTGCCTACAATTCTACTAAGCCTAAGGCCTGAAAGCATTGACTGCTAAAGGCATGTAAAACTGAGCACAGGAAAAACCTCAGAACATTCCTGCTGGCTCTTCACTGCAGGAGATAATGCATTATAACACAGATTTCCCCCAAATCTCTGCAGGATCTACAAATCCCTCCCTGCAAACCCTCCAATAATTCCCCCACACACACAGTATGTTCTGTTACCACCCTGTTATATTCAGCAGTTTTCTATAGTAGCCCAAGTGTTCTCTTCTATGAAACTTACTCAGTGACGGCAGGATTTGGTTGGTTTTTTTAATTTCACCTTTCTTTCAGATTCTGAACTTCAACCACCTTAATTTCCACAGCACTTTCATGAAAACCTGTAAGGAATCTTAGCAACTGGTATATTAATTTAGTATTTAAAGTGGCCAAGACCTCCTAATGCAGAAATTGAGTGTAATGACATCTTTGCATTGCTAAAGAATTATTCACCAACCCAACTTTTCAACCTTCAGTACAGTTAAAACAAATTCTTGTTTAAGAATTCTTTGTTTTGGGGGTTGGACTACAGGATTTCCAGACATCTCTCCCAACTCTAACTATTCTGTGATTCATCATTTCCAGGCATTTTAGACATCTAAAAGTCTTCAGTTATCCATCAGTTCTGTTCTAATTTCAACAGTCTCCTGGGCTAACCATATTTTATGATTGTCTTTTTATGCAGATGCAAGTATTTAGATACAGGAAAAATACTTTGATGATCTGCTGTGACTTGTATAGCAAATGTACACATGCCCTCAAGTTTTACTTAGGTACATCTTAAAGGAATAATATAGTATTTGAATTAAAATTGTCCTTTGATGAATATCCTACCATTATGTGCAATAAATTACCCTCTTGCTGAAGATGCAGTTCTTGTTTCTACTGCAAATGTGTCTGGCTCATATTTTAGCCACAGGATCTTGATATCCCATCATTTTCTGCTTCATCACAGAATTTCAGTTCACAAAGCACATGCTTTAACACTGCAATCAAGTCCCTCCCCTCCTTTCTCTTTGATAATATTTAACATATTGAGCTCTTAGAATTTCTCCCTCAGGAGCAATTTTCAGCCCTTATTCTTTCTTAGAGTTCTCTGAAGTCTCTTTGACTCTATCCTGCTTGAAGTATGAACACCCAAACTTGACAGAAGATTTTTGGTGTGATCTCACTAGTGCCAAACACAAAGACACAGTACATTTCCTGCCCAGCCACATAGAGATTGGGTCATAGTGGAGCTTTTCCACAAGTTCTCTCAAATTAATCTGTATTTACATGGAAAACAGTTAACTGAGAAGCTAAAAAGCAATCCAGAGAAAACTAAACAACAGACTCCACAATTCTACCAATTCAACTTCCCTGTTGCATATATCCCCCTCCCTACACACGTTTGGGAGACACATCTCTCTAATTTTCAAGCAGAAAGCCCAAAACAACTGTGTGACTGCTGAATCCTTTGGCTGTGGATAAAGGTGGAATGCTGTACTTAGTAGTGTATAGAGTTAACCAGCCTGAATTCAACATGAAGGCTTACTGAGGTCAACAACCCACGTCAATAGTGTTGTATCATCGATTTTCAACACAAGTAACAGATCAGTAATAAATAACAGCATATTCACATTTTTATTCAGTTCCTGTTCCTATTCTGTGTGTCAGACAGCCACAAAGAACTACAAACACGTTTGTACAAGAAGCCAGAAGAAGCAGTGTTGGTGAACCTTCACTTGCCTCCTTTTTGACTGTTTTCAGATATGCAGTCTTGCTATTTTTTTCCCTGCTAGATCCCAACTGACCAACAGCTCTCATGGCAAGAAGATGGCTGAGAGAAAACAACTCCTGTCTGCACTCAGCCTGGGCTGTGACAGGTGCGCTTGATTATTATTTTTTTGAAACTGTGCAGGTACTGGAGGATGAACAGTGACCTTTGCTGCTTCCCTGCACAGCAGCACTAACCAGGCACACTGGCAGACCCAAGAGGTGCTCGTCTGAGGAGGAACAGAGTGCTGTGGCGCACATGGTGCCAAGTCTTTGAGAACACAATGCTTTGTTTTCAACTGATGATAGAATCACAGAACCTCGTAGGCTGGAAAAGGCCTCTAAGAACATCGAGTCCAACCATTAACCCAGCACTGCCAAGCCCAGCACTAAACAGTGTCCCCAAGTGTCACATTTACACATCCTCTAAATTCCTCCAGGGATGAGAACTACACCACTCTCCTGAGCAGATTGTTCCAGTGCTCAACAGCCTTTTTCTGTGAAGGATTTCTTTTCCAACATCCAATCTAAACCCCTCTCAGGCATCAGCAGTTTCTTCTTGTCCTTTTCCTTGTTATTTAGGAGAAGAGACTGACCCTTACCTGGCTAGACACTCCTTTCCCAGTCAGAACACTGAGTTACTTACTGGAGGCAATTTCCACATTAGTATCTGCTCAGGATCCCACAGCTGCACACACGGCCTATTTCACAGCTGGATTAACTGCAAACCAAAGTATGATTTGCACAAAAATGCCAAACAGGATCCCAGTTCTGCTAAGTTTTAATTTAGAGCCACCTATCAATGATGTCCTCATATTACATTACATACTCCTAATGAACTCATTTATAAATGTATTTATAATGCATGTGTCTAAACACCAAAGCAAGCATCACAGGGGAGGAGAGGACTGGAAAAGAAGAAAATGAAACCAAACAAAATGAGAAAGCATAACACTTCCCAAGCAGAGTTTAGGCAATTCTGTACTGCAGGAATGCTGGCCTTGCCAACAAAATTAAGTTTAGAGTAGAAGATCCAGAGCCACTGGAAAAGTCTGAGGATTTAGAAATGTCTGTTTGACAGATTGCCATAATGAAGATCTACAGCACACGTTCCCTGGAGGATTACATACAAATCACAAAGAACTTCTGAAATAAATCTGTTTATTAAGGGGGAGATAAACCACTTTGAAGGTCTATTTTTGTCTGGTTTGTGTTCATACCCTGAGGTTATTTAAAAAGGGGGAAAAAATAATGCAGGTATGCACCACAGCAGTGACAAGCAAAGACTTCAGCTATGAGGATTAACAGAGCGGGAAGTCATATGACCCAGCATGACTATGGGAGCTGCTACCAAAAACTACAGCTTGTGACATGCATGTGAACCACGAGCATCCCTCTATTAACTTAGATAATTCTGACTTTCTTCCCACTTAAACCTTATTTTCTGCTCCAGATCAACAACCTGGACCCAACTCTTCAATGCAAAAAAACCACAGTTTTCCATTATCACGACAGAAGAATTGCTTCATCATCAAACAATGTGACTTGTTAGTAACAAATGTTAAGGATGCGAAAAAAAACTAATTTCAGATAAGACACTAAAACCAAGAAATACCTGATGAAACTTGGAAAAAAGTGTGTTTCTGTGGGATAATTTTTTAAAGAAAATGTTGTGAGTGTAGCTCTAGGGTTTTTAATTAAAAAATTCCAGCAGAAAAAAAACTGCTGAAGGTAAGCTACAAAAGATCACTCTTAGGCTTGTTTCAGGTGATTAACTTTATGGTAGATTATCATTCAGTTAAGACATCTACTAGGAATGTGATCACGACCAAAATTCAGGAGACACTCTTCAGTATTTTGATGATAGCAGAGATAAATGCTGTGTTATGGATGTACTGGGACTCATACAAGAGCTCTTTAGATTAAAATTCTAAAAATACATACAGTTATTGCTTGATATACAGGACTGGCATCGTTACAGTTTCAGTCATCTAATGCTTTCCATATGCTAACCACTGAACAAATAAATTTGCCTGTAAATGCAAGAAATATGTACCGAGTAATAAATAAGCCAACATGAAACAGGCCGTTCATATCAGGGTTAAAAATCTAAATTCTTTATTTCTTCCACGAATATTTCTGTCCTGATGACTCAGCAACAATTCCGCAAGTTTCAGCTGAAGTCAGCGAGATGCCTCGAGTGCTGTTTTGCAAGTGTCAACTCCACGCTCGTTACGGAGTTTATTTTAATTACAATTTTGAGGCCGTCTCAACTACAGGAGACGAACACCTGCCGAAGTCAAGGAGCTCTGCATGGATGCAGAAACCAAGACACCGAGAATCACACAGAAGGGCGACAGTGACAATGCTGTCCTAGACTGAAAGTTGTGAAATTTCCCGGCTGCGTTTCTGGTACCCTGAGCACCCCCAAACCCGGAGGGGAGCGCGTCCTGCCATCCTCCCAACTGCGCTCACGGCTTGCAGAAAGTTTCCAACCCGTGACACAGCTCACTGTGTTTGTGGAGTCTGTTTCAATATTTAGTAAACATACCGTTCAGTTTCTAAACTCAAGCGAGAGACACCACGCTGGTGTCCCGTTTCTGGGCGAACAGAAAGCAAAGAGCAGAACACGGAGCGGCTCCCCGCGGGCAGTGGGAACCAGGGATGGGGAGAGAGCGGGAGCTCCCGGGCTGTGCGGGACGGTCCGCACGGTAAATTTACCTGCCCCACCCCAAACCACCTCCAGCCCGGAGCCCCGCAGGAGCAGCCGCGGATCCTTTCATTTCCCCAAGTTCTGAGTTACTTTTAGGAAAAAAAAAAACAACACGCACGGAGCTGACCGAGCTCTCCTCCGCGCTGACAGCTCCTCCGCGGGGTCGGGGTGAGGAGCCCCGGTGTCCCGCCCGCCCCGGTCCGCCCGAGCCGGCGTTACCTGCGCTGCCCCGCGGTACCCGCGCTGTGCCCGGCAGCACCCGCGTGCCCTGCGCGGTGCTCGGCGTTACCTACGCTGCCCTGCGGGCCCTGGCGGTAAATGCCTGTAGCCGGCGGTACCCGCGCTGTGCCCGGCGGTACCTGCGCTGCCCCGCGCGGTGCCCGGCGCCGCACGGCCCGGCCCGGCCCGCCCAGGGAGTTTTCAGCAGCCGTAAAGCGGAGCGCGCCCGGCCTCGGCCGTGAGGGGCCACCCCGGGGAGCGCCCGCGGGGCCGCGCCGGAGCCGCCGGGCCCTGCCGGGACGGGACAGAGGGGAGGGCGTTCAGGGGACCGAGGAATGGTTGGGTTGTGAAGAGCATCTTGTTACAACTCTTGTGCCGCGAGCAGGGACACTTGCTACTAGAGCAGGGTGCGCAAGGCTCTGTCCAGCCCGGCATCGAGTACTGCCCGGCAGCCACGGCTTCTGTGCGCAACCTGTGGCAGGGTCTCACCGCCCGCACAGGGAAGAGTTTCTATCATATATCTAATCTAAGTCTAGCTTTTGGTGGAGAGAGGGTATTCTCCATCATATCAATCCAGCCCTTGTCAAAACTCTTCTGTTAGCCCGTTTAACTAGAAGGAGCTCTGAGGTTTCCTTGGTGTTCTCATCTCCAGGCTGAACTCTTTCAGCCTTCTGTACCATTTAGCAGATAATGGTGGTGTTCAAGCCTTTACATCTTTTGTGGGGGGATAATTTCTGATGTGCAGCTTTTTGTGCCTGTACAGGTCACAGTCCCGGAGCTGGGAGGGGAGATGACAGGAGCTGAGCTCACCCCTGGCCAGGCAGGACCCACATCCAGGTTATCCCTGAACATTCCTGAACATCCGAGCCTGAAACCAAACCCTGAAGGCTCGAACCACATCAGAGCGCAGTCCTGTAGGTGTCTGAACTGCTGCAATTACACTGCTCGCACAAAGCCTCTTAACAGGTAAGCTTTGATCTCGAATGCACTGCCATTACAATACTGCCTCCTTAGTAAAACAAATTTCCCCGACCCAGATTAATGACTTAGTTCTGCTTGGAAGCGTTTTGCTGTTAATTCTGTCCCTAAATCTACAATTTGTCCTGTAATCCCGGATGCTACCGCACAAGGTACGGGGCTCAGCTGTTCGACAAAGGCAGGAAAAGCATCAGGCTGGTAAATTTCACTCTCTGAAGTCAAGGTTAGTATTGTTTAAGGGAATTAGTGATAGAAATGTTCATTTTAAGCAGAAATATGTCCAGCCACGTTTCCCAGAAAGACGCTTATGAAAGGAAAAAAAAAAAAAAAAAAAAAAAAAAAAGAACCTTTAAAATGTTTTCCCTACTGAATACTGAATAAAAACTACTATTGGAATAAAGGCATCTTAGCCCAGCAGCTGCTGCAGAAAAGGCAGAAAACAGTCTTCCAGAAGTCTTCCAGGCATAAGCAGACAGAAAAGCAAATTTCAAGCATCTATAACAGAACTGGTTTCTGCTAATAAAGTATTAATGGGAAAGTCTGGCTGGACTGCCATAGCCCTGAAAACAGTTTTAGAAAAAAACAGAGCAATGTGGTCACTACAGAGCAGGTGAACTAGTCTACAATCCTCATTAATAAAGTACTTTTTTCAACATTAAGCAGAAGTAAAACAGCTGCAGCTGGAGGTGTACTTTTCATGCCCAAAGAAATCTGTCAGGTTTGTAGGTGTACAAATGCATTCACCCAAAGCATGATTCATCAGTTTTTATTCACAATTTTTTCATCTCCTGCAATAACATGTTATAACTCTGCTCCTTCCTACATTCTTCTTTTTTCTATACCACCCCCAGGTACAAGCCATGGCTGTAGTCTGGTTTTGTTCATCACTTCAGACTTGAGATTTTGTGCTGTGTAGCTTAAGCCAGTCATGCCCATTCCATGAGAAGGGCTGAGGCTGAAGTTTAAAACAGATCTGACACCACCACATTTCCACGTTTCCCTGCTTCAGCTGTGAACTGCTTCTGGACAGTCCCAAGCTTGGCACAAGTGTGAGGTGACACTGCAGCACAGAAATCATCTCTAAATGCAAAGTGCACCAGCCATGATTCCACATGCTTTCACACAGGGCTACAAACTCGTGAGGAGTTTGTTAAGAAAGCTGTTTGGAGTCTCCTGACTCTGCTGCATTTTAGTCAGAAATTCTTGGACAGGTCTCCTAATTACTAAGCAATAGCCAAAAGTCAGTCAAATACAAAATTCCATTAACTTTTAGCTTAAGCCAGGCTAGCTTTGCTGCCCAGACCCTTGCCTTCCTGCTGCTGTTGCAAGAATTCCTCCCTTCCCCCCAGCATTTTTACCAAGGATTGGCAAAAGATCATCTAAGATCACAGGCAGAGAGCATTTGCTTACCACAGTACAGAACTGCAACCAAAGGGAAAAGTTTTAGACAACTGGCAAGGCTTTTTTTTTGTACTGAATCACAACCACACACTCTAGAAGTAAGTCACAAGAAAAAAAACAAAAACCCACAACAACAACAACAAAAAAATCGAGTGGTGCCCCAACATTCAGGGAAACAAATAGATTTACACTATGAAGAAAAACAAACCTCCAAGCAACTACATTTTGCAAAAACTTACTGTGACCTGTCTAGAAAAGGACATGCAAGATAATCAAATATAAACTTAAAACCTTCCCTAAAACTTTGCTGAAAGGAAACAGTGCATGAAAACCATACATCCCTAGAACACCAGAATTGATGCACACCATTCCTTATCAAAAAAATATCTGATAGTTTGGGAATGACCATGGAAACATGGGAAAATGGAATATTAAGTTTAAAGAGATTCCATTGACTTGAGATCCTGGATAAGGCAGTTTCTGAGTTGTTTTATGGAAAGTCTAGCATAGAATAACTTGGGTTGGAAGAGACCCACAAGGATCATCGAAGCCCAGCTCCTGGTCAGGTTGAAGGGAATCCTTGTGATGGTTTTAACTCCTGACTTCAAATGGCTGTTTATAAGAACAAGTTTACTTTCCTTCTGTAGGTGAAAGTTGGGTTGGTTTGTTTGTCTCTTTTTGTATTTTTTACCAGCCTGCAAAGTGATTGAGCTTGAGGCATTCTGTGCAGCAGAACTGCCACCTCGTGGTTCCCTTAATCCTTGCTGGGTTTGATGCTGCGTTTTTGGGTTGTATTCGATTAACTAACAGAAAAATCTAATTTTTAAGAGAGTTCAGTCTACGACCCATATAAGAAAGATCCTACCTGGTTGCCACGCTGGTGAACTGACACTGTGAAGGGTGATGCCCTCTCCCTTGCTGGAGGACACTGATGACTGTAGTTGGCAGGACTATTTATTCCAGTGCAGGAGAAAGAGAGCATTAAAACTGTCATTTTAAAGGTCTGAAAGGGACCTGCAGTCCTGCCCCTTATCGCCCATTCCCGCAGCTTTTAATCAAGGAAGGTTTGGAGACCAAGAGGACCGGTAGGCATGCCTGGAATGTCAAGTCCTGCTTCTTTACACAGGCTAAAGGCACCACACATTTAAATAACAGAAGCCCCACTTGAGGAAACAAGAAATTAAATACCTTTAAAACCATCTGCTAAATGCAGTTTGAAAGACTAAAATTCCTTTTTATGGGCAGTCTCTGCCTTTTATACTGAAAAATTAATTGGATATGTGTATTTTACAGAACAAATCCACGATTCAGCAAGAAAATTAATGAAATGAAGAGACAGTTGGAGCTGCTGCCAAGAACAGTCATTTCAGACCTAGCAACCTTGGAAAATGACCTTTTAAATAATGAATTTGGAAAAATAACACTACAAAGCAACAAAAATGAGCGTTACCTACCTATAAAGTCTGCTAATAGCAGTAGCTTCCAAAGAATGAAGACATTAAATGGATCATGGGAACTCACTAGGGCTGATATTCCTGTATCAGGTATCCTAAGAGCTGAACTGCCTCACTGCACTTCCTGAAGTAACTCCAGCTTAGTTTAGGGAATGTTTCTAACATTGTATAATCAAGTACTCTGATCCAGAGGACAGGAGTGCACAGTTGTACAGTCTTAGGAAAGTGAGAAAATAACAAAATTAGGCCTAGAATGGCTGCCACGGCTTCCCCAACTACTTAGGAAAGGACAACTAAACAAGGAGGAATGTGACATACTTAGACAAGCCATTATTATTCATCATCCCATAGGCAGTGAAATACCTCGCTTAAAATGGCTTTTAAGCACACATGCTTTACACAAGTGGAAGAATTGGTCCGATTCGTGTTCAAGTACTGTTTAAGTAGTCCATAGTGATGCAAAACTTAATTTCTTTTGGGGTTCTGCAGTACACCTGAAATTTTTCTATCCCTTGATTCATGCCTTACAAAGAATAACTAGCAGAAGCAGGAAATTCTAATTTTTGTCCAAGCTTAAAGTAGAGCATGATTATTCTATCTGTAAAGGAAGTGACTCCCTACTTAATCGAATTTTCTTTAAACTCTGAAATCTATCATATTGAAATGAGATGGAAGTCCTGTTTCTTATCAAAGCTTTCCTGCAGTGGATTCTCCCCACCTTTCCCCTCCTACTCAATAAAGCTGTATCTTTAAGCAGCAAGACATAGTTCCTCAAAGTCTTGATACTGGAAGGGGCTTTAATGTCTCCTAGAACCTTTTCAGGCTGAACAACCCCCACTTTGCCTGAGTCCATTGGAAAGATGCTCCAGGTCTCTGATCATCTTTGTGGGACTCACTCCAGCAGGTCAAAAGCATCATTATGTTGGGGGACCAGAGCTGGACACAGCACTCAGAGAATCCCAGACCCACTCATTCAAGAGATGAGCCTGAATATAATCAACATCCCTCATAAGCACCCAAAGTCGTTCCACAAGAGAAACAGTTTCTATGATAAAGATTATAGCCACAGATTATGGAGAACACATGCTTCTTGCTTTTTTCATTATTTAAAGAAGAATCACCGGTGGATTTTAGGAGGTTTTTGTGAATTGAAACAGAAAATGAGAACAGGTAGAGAAGCTAAGCTTTAATCCTCCAATTTAATTTCCTTTAATCTTGTTTATAGAATATATCCTGTTTTTTAACTACCCATTTTTTTTCACCAAAGCCTGACACTTTCAGATCCTCTTACACCTTTTTACCATGAAATACACGCATTGTTATTTCCCAGACTTCCCTGCCCCCTCTCCAGGTTTCTCCCCCTGATGCTCTATGCCCTGTTTAGGCTTCTACTCCAGGATGGCTAAAACAGCAAAACTGGAGCAGGAGCAGAAGACAGAGCATTGCAAGTGGCCCTTTGGCAACCTGCAGGGCTCACACTTACAGCAAATACTCTGAGCGCAGGTAGGACGGCGAACACAACATTAAGACTAAATAAAAACCAATTTATATTCTCCCCCACTGAGGTCTGAAGCTGGGATGGGTAATTTGTTCCAAATGGAGAAGGAACACTACAGGCTGCAGTGCTCCAGGCTTTTCTGGGTCTTGATCGTTTAACTCATCCCGGGGTTTCCTCACATATCCTGACTTCCAGTTGTTTTTGAACAAAAGAGGTAACTGCTGAAGATTGTGGAGAAGATAGAGAGGAGGCAACCCCTAATTACTGGTTGATTTCATCTGGAGCTGCATTATAGCCAGCACTTAGCAAGAAAAGAGACTTAAACCAAACAGCAATTCTTAAACCACCATAAACATCAGCATTTTTGTTCTTTATTAACTCAAAACATTTTATTTAAAAGTAGCAGGTCTAGCAAAATAAGGAACAACCTAAAAAGAACCCCTGCTGACACAGACACATTCGATTTGCTGTGATAAAAGACAAAGACCCACAAATCTTGCAGTGTATCATTTGCTTCCAAAGACAGTAACATATAGCCTGTGATTTTAATGATTGTCTTGCAACTGATCATTTTGAGAAGCACAGGATAAAGTGCAGTTGAGCTAAATATTATTCTCTTCCCCTTCCAGAGCACAATATTTCATTTAAGCCATTCAGGTAGAGGCAGTTTTGAGGGTTAGTAGTAGATTGGAAAGCTTGCTTGTAGTTAGCTCAGCTCCAAGACCTCTGCATAATTTAGACTAGTTCACATTTCAAAAACTTCTCAGAAACTTTAAAACATCATACACATTTTAAATGTTCAGCTTAAAATAAAGCTGCTACAGGGTCCAGTTCTGACTTTGCATAAATCAGTACTTTTCAATCAAGACAAATTTCTCCCAAGAGAGAATCTTCTTTCACCACTCAAAATAATTATATTGCCACCATTCATATTAAGAGAAAAAGACAGATGGCCTTTACCCAGAGATGCTCTGGTGTGCCCTTACAGAGTTAATTGGAGGACTGACATCTGAAAGAGCTCTCTGTCTCCCAGGACTCATTTTCTCTTTATTCATACTGTACCAACCTGAAAGACAGAAACATTTAACAGATGCTCCCCAGACACGCATTGTTTTTCCTAATATTGTCACACTGTGGTGTAGCAATCCTGCCCAAAACCTCACCACAAGCAGCATCCTGAACATAAAATATCTACTGCCAGCAGAGGAAGTTGTCTATTTCCCTCTCACCTCAGAGAATTATCAGTGCATACCAGGAAACAGTGTCAGATATGCTCATCAGTCACAAGTAATTACAGATCTCTATCATCATTGTTTTTCCACACAGTCACCTTATCTCTGACAAGACACCAAAAAAAAAAAAAAAAAAGGTTCCCACTGTTGTGGGAAGGATTCCGCCCAAGTTTGCTGTCAGAAAAATAAGAAAATAATATTTAAGAGGGCAGATGTTTTAGTCTTGTTTATAAATAGCAAGAAATCGGATTTTTTTTCATTACATTAAATGTAAACCTCACTAGCTTGTAGGCACCTCCTTACAACTGTTTTTTAAAGAAATGTATAACATTGCTTTTTTAATGTAGCTTTTGAGTGGTTTTAAGTATGTAAATAATTAAAACCACATTCCAATGTAAGTGTCCATGAGTGAGGGCCTTTGCCCAGTGATCCATCAGGAGAGACACTAGAGCTTATGCCCATGCAGTGCTTCACCATAGAGAAACCTAATTAAATTAACTGTATGAATTGAGTGACCATATGGAACCACCAGTGATGGAGAGATACTATAACTTGGAAGCAAAATTATCAGGAGAGTCTTAAACAAGGAAAGAAGGTGCAAGTTATAAGAAGAAATCTGATGAATAATGCAAGTATTGGAACACAAGCTCTGTTTGGAAGGGGAGAGTGTCAAGAGATAGCCCATACAAAGAAACAATAACAAGTTGTTGTAATTCTGAGGCACTTAGCAGAAAAACATCACAAAAACAGAAGAACTTAATTTCTTTCCATTTACTACCAACTGCAATGGCCACATGCTGTTCTGTGTTTGTATTTATCGTGTATTTTTGTTTGTGCCACCAGAATATAAGCTTTTCCAGACAGAGCCCAGCTGTTTGTTTGGCACAAACTTCACTATTATACAATGCTGGGTACACTTAAATAGCGGCTATACATGCTATGATAATTCTCTCCCTGAAGCAGACTAATTAAATCAAAACCTGATAAAATGATGTTACAATTTTCACAGAAATCAATAGAATCAAGGACATTTCAGTTTTAGCTCTCCAGGGGACCAGTGTGTAAAAAACTGAAATATTTTAAAAACGGTAATTAGAGCAAAACCACACTCTAGGAGTGCTGACAGAGTCAGACTCAAGCCTTGGTGCATCTGGTGGGAAGCTGCCACTCAGCTCATGTTGCATCCTGTTGTCAGTGCAGTGCTGAGCCCAGGCACTGAAATCTGCCTTATTGCCCACATTGTAAGCCTGTGGTGGAGTTACTTTCAGCAGAGATCCAAGAAGACTGATGGATCATCACTTATTTCCATTCCAGGACAGTTTTTACTGATTCACAGAGCAGCACTTCCCACAGCAGGGATGGTCCATCCCACTGCACTGGGGTTATTTCCTTGCACCTGCTGAAACCTGCATGAGTTCACACATTCCTGATTGTCTCGCTGTCAGGAGGCCTGTTCCTGCCATAATTCAGACTGAAATACCTAAAAAGCCTGGAGAACACTCAAAGGCTGTACCCTCTTTGCTGTTTCCCTGGTGCTTTCTGCATTGTACCCACAGCAGAGCAGGTTCTGCTGCACACAAGTCCTCTATGGAAGAGCATTCATGGAACTTCCATTTAAATCTGTACCTGGTCTTGTGATCTAACCTAACCTTCTTTAAAAAAGTTAAAATACGTTCTAACACTGGTTTCATGTCCTTTGCATTGACATAAGAGACTACACAAGGTACAGGAACACAAGGCAGCGAGCTGCTGATTCAAAAGTAGCTTCAGAGGATGGGTGTTAATCCTGTCACACTACAGCTCTATAGGAAAAACATTTACAGGAGCTGCTATGAAATCCATACAGTAAAGCTGGTTCTCTAATTTGGTGGCTGTAATTCTTCCCTGTTTGCCAGACACCCAACAAGCTCCAATAAAGGGAGTCAAGTAGTGCAAACACTAAAAGATAATTAAACCTAAGAGGGCACCAAAATTTCATCAAAATCTTACCTGCACCTGTCAGTGCTGCCCATTTGTTGCATACAGCAAAAGCAAACTCGAGCCAGTAAAACACCTAATATAGATTAAAGTGGATAAATTGGGGTTTTGTTTGTCCAGGGCTTACACTTTCTTTATGGTACATCTTATACCTGATTTACTTGTCCTAATCCAGGCCACTGTAAAGAGTTATGCTATTTAACCTTTTAATTTCAAACACACTCCTGTTACTGCAATTTACAAGAAAACAGAAGACACATGACCGAGTCCCACTTGATCTCCTCATACTACTTCTGTCAGTGCATGGGCTTTAATTCCAGTCAGGATCCATAGCAAAGAGACTGGTACAGAGAAATACGCGCCAAATTTATAGGAAAATATTGCCCTTTTTAAAAATTCTGGACAGAAGAGGTCCAAGAAAGACCATGTGAGAGGCAGCACTGCTTCAGCACTTAGTATTTTCCTTTACTCTCATTTCAGTTGGTATTTTGGGATTGGTAATAGTTTTAATTCCCATGGCCAAAACTTTTAAAACTAAGGGTGATTAAGTTTTTAAGCAAAACATAACTTGCAGACTGCTAAGGTAGCAACTTCAGTAGAATAAAATACCTTTTCAGACTAGCACAGGCCTGAAGATGCCATCATGTAATAAATAGCTTTTCACTGCTCTGGTTCACTTTCATACCAAGCATCAGTGCATGGAGCAAGACAACAATTTGGCTGTGAACAGTTGGAATTTTTTTGAAGTGTGATGGTGTAGCTGGATACTTCCATGAGTAAAAATGCTGTCAAAGCAGCATACAATTTAAAGTTCATAAGTGAAAGAGAATGGATGGCTCATCAACAAAAATGTCATTTCTGAGAATAAAGACAGATTTCTTTTTCCTTAAACACTACTCATGACTCCAAGGGAAAAAAATCAGTATCTTACAGAGCTAGTAGGGGAAAGCAGCAAGGACAACAAATGTCAAGTTAAAGTCGATGTATTTGCTGGTGCATCATTTAAATAGTGCCTGAAGGATAATCCCAGCAAGATGGGCATTTCAACTCAGTTTAGCAGCACCCCTAGCTGGGGTAAGAAAGTCTAATCACTTTATTAAAACCACAGTGTCATTAGAGGAGAATTTGGGAAGAAGCTGCTATAGTTTGTGTTGGTTTTTTACTGCTTAAATTTTTGTATAAAGATTTAGTGGGTAACATCAGCAACCAGCGTGGAACTATGGATGTTTATGATTTTAGCAATTAGTATGGCAAAAGGCTGACTGTGCAACAGACCAAGGAACACACTGTTCTTGCCCATAAAAATACAGCCTATATTTATGGGTTTTACCTCTTGTGTTTTAAGGATGGCAGAGTACAGCCTGTTTTCTTTTGCACTTTAAATGTTTTAGAGCAATACACCCTTTTCCCTCAGACATCTTCATTCCTTTCCAAGTAGTACCTGGAATTCAGATGGCATATTAAGCTTCATGCAGTTTGACCTTCCTTGCCTTTCATTCAGAGTTCCAATGGCTCTGACTAGCAAAGTTTGAGACACAAATAACAATTTCCATCACAACTTCACTGCTTGTTAGGATAGCATGAATGCTCTGTTAGAGCATAAGTGTTGAAAACAAATAGTCATACTCATTCACTCACATTGAGTTTATACTGGCTTTAGCATCTTCTCCAACTAACCAACACAACACGCAGCATCACCAGCCTCCTTTGTAGTGCCACATTTGATTTTCTTCTATACAGTGAGGAAAAATTACTCCATGAAATAGTTAAAATGAATTCAGCACTGTTTTTGGCATCACACTGATAAGTGAAGATGCTCCCTCAGAAGCTGCTGAGCCATCAGAGCACCCTGAACCTGGAACTGGCACGTCAAAGATCTGCCTTCACTTACAGTTGCAAGGCACATGCCAGTTTTCATACTGAAGGCTCCATGTCATCCCCTTGGAGCACTGCTCAGAGCCCCACCCAGACAAAGAGCAAAATCCTTAGAATATAAAACTTGAATAAAGTATTGCATAACATGTATAGACTGGGAAAAAGATAGCAGAGGGTTTTCTGGTCCTGGACAGTCTCACACCATCTGGGTGTGGGGATTTCTTGACACCTTTTGCAAAAGTCAGGACTATTTGAAGAATATCCTCACAAAAGTGTTTTCCATAGCATGCAGAGAAAACAATTCAGCACCAGAGTGCTTGATATCTGTGGTTAAGGAAGCTTCCCTGTCCCATCCAAGAGTCGCTCTCACCATCTGAGCTGGAGCTGAGGCCCCTTCTCAGCTACACTCACAGTCAGATCAAGTTTCCTCATCAGCTCAAATCAAGGTTTCCCATAGCAGAGTCACACACACTCAGATCCTTAAAACATTTTAATTATGGTGCAATAACTAAACAACAGGTTAGGCTGGTGCTTCCGAGAAGGGATGCAAAACCAAGGAACCTCTGGGCTTTTATCCCCTTACAGTCTCTGGGTGGGAAAGTCCAGGGGCCCTCAGCTCCTACCATGTCCCTGTTCCTCACCTGGCTGTACCACAGGTCCCCATGCCCTCAGTTCACAGCCTCTTGCCTTGGGGCTCTCCACCTCAGCTCAACCTGCAGCTTGTACCCCCTCACTAAATGTATTTCCCAACATCTACAGCACCCAGTTTTAAACTACTAGTACAGTGCTCTTTAGCAGCCAGGAGGATGGTGCTTAAGGTGAGGATAGCATGTGGCCAGAGCCATTCTAAAGAGTGTCTGGCTGTTTAAAATGAGATATTCTGCACTGAAAGCATCATCATTGTTCTCAGTGGTCTTTTCACTTAAAATAGTCACACCAGCAGACCACCATTAACAGCCAGCAGCTTCTCCTTTCAGCCCCCTTCCTCTCTTTATTCATACACTTGAAATAGAAATGGCCTGGGACAAATATTTTCATCTTGAACACTTTCTACTCTGAAGTCATCTCCAGCATCAAAAGGAACAACTGCAGCATGAATTAAACCGTGTAAGATATGACTTTTGCCAAGTACCACCATCTGGATATTTAAATCCACAAAATCTCTGCTACAGGGGCAAGTGCAGCACTTACATTTCTAGAAGTAGGAAATCACCCACTCCTCAGATGCATCTACTTCTTGGTGTAGACAAGGTGCACCAGGATCCCAGTTGAGGTAAACCCATACCAAGGAGCCTGTTCACCTGGTCTCACTGCCTACCTGTGATGAGAGTTACCACTTTAAGCTCTGGAGTACATTGTCTGCAATGATGTGCAAACACTTCTGAAAAGGAAAGAAGTCTTCCTAACCCACTGATTTGTGCCTCCTCACATTTCTCTACCTGAAGCTAAAGGGTTAGAGGCAAACAGGTACAGTAAGCAGCTGTTTGATAACTGCAGCATAACACAGGATGTGTATGTGTGGAGGGAGGAAAAGTCCAAGCCAGAGGCAACTACCCTTTTTCCATTAACACTTTCCCTGTATTTGCAACTGTCCATAAAAGCTTTGAATTCACCCTCCAAACACCATCACTCACTGCTAATACCAGACACTACATCTGCAGCACATTACAAAATGTGTCGTATGTAGATAGGGAAAAAAAGGTGGATTATTTGCTCTATTTCCAACCTTTATTGCCAGGTTATCTGACTTACCTTTCAACAATTTAATAACAACTGTATTTTGGGAATTTTCAAGTGTAATTTATGTAATCTGGGTCTGTTATTTAAGGAGTCAGGAAGTCACCCTGTTGCACTGTTCCTACTACATTCTTGCTCTATATCTAATGTTAAGAAGACCATCTTTGCTGGAATGTCAAGAGAAGACATCTCCCAGGCTATAGTTCACTTTGCCCTCTCCTATATCTATGTAGATCAAAAAGAAGTTTACACAGGTGCATCAGATTTTGACATAAAACCTCAACTAGATTATGATCCAAAACTGTCTGCCACAGCAGCCCAGAGCTTTATCCAACCAGAGTTTGAAAAATCTCCACAGCTGGAGGCTCCACAACTTCTCTGGGTAAAACCTGCTTGACTAGCCTAACAATGAGAAAGTTTTTCCCTTAAATTCAATGCAAACTTCTGTGATTTCAGTTTATGTCCTTTGCCTCTCAGCTTCCTGCCATTCAGTGCTGTAAGAGCCTGGCTCTGTCTCTTGTTAACTTGCTCAAAGGCACAGGAAGGCTGCTGTCAGGTCCCCCATAGAGCTACAGTTTCCCTAGTCAACCCAGGATACAGTGGGACTATGGTTTATTTTATGAGATGCAGCTCTATATGTCCAAATTATGACTTCCGAGAGAAACTGCAGCAGTTTTTTATCTAGAAACCAAAGAGCTCACATTTTTGCCAGCAGCAAAATTTAAAAAAAAAAATCTGGTTAAGAAAATGGTCTTGCTTGCCAAAACACATCTTCCAAAAAAAAAAAAAAGAAGAAGAAAAAAGAAAAAAAAAGGCTCAAAAACACAGTAATGCAGCACTAGAAGTAGAACACCCACCTCCTGGTTTTCCCAGTATCTCAGGCATAAGACCGCTTTGCAAGAACAGCCACATTCACAAATAGAACAGTAAATCCCTAGCAGCATTTATCTAAATACAGAAAAGCATATTCCATACAGAAGTTTAGCAACAAAAACAGAGAAGGTCTGGTTTAGTAAATCCAGTTTGCCTTACTTATTATTTAGCAAACACCTTCCTCTAAAACCCTACAGTTTGTTGACGGCAATCTGAAACGTGTTGAAGTAGGATACACATACAGAATGTCTTATTTACTAAAGCAGAATTATTTTTAGAAAAGCTGAATGTAGAACAAGCTACATCTTGCTCTAACTTACAGCTGAGCATTCTGTTTACATGCTGATGTCCATGTTTACTTTTTTGGTTACAGGAAGCAATGCCAAAAGACTTGAAATAATTTTGCCTCCTGCTGCCTATCAAGTTATTCCACTCCTGTAGGAAACAATGGCTGGGGGTCAGGTTAACTCATGCAGAGAAATGCAGAGTGCAGATTTTCACTGCTCTAAGACAATGCCACTTTAACAGCTTTGCTACAAGGATTTGCTTTGCCAGGCTTCTTTGCCCAATCTGTCTCTCTGAAATATGTACAACTTCCTTCTGGCACTTTTGCTTAGAATATTCTTTAAATTATTTTTCCTTCTCTCCAAGCCTTGCTCTCTCTCTTACAGTACTAGCATTTTCACATGATTTGCCCTCTGTCTTCAAGCTGCAGTCTTAACACATCAGTCAGATGCAACAACAGTTTCTACATTCTATTCTAGCATTTTTGTTTTATTTTATTAATTTATATCTTGAAAAATAGTGTGACTGGCCTCCTAGAGGGTTAAGAGGAGGAAGCCAGGACAGTTCTCCATATGAATCTCTGTGCAAGTGCCAGCTGGATTTCACAGCCCCGTGCTCGGCAAAGCACAGAACAAGAACGCTGTTAGTATTCTTGGAGTGCTCTGAAGAGGAACAGGAAAAGGCAAGAAAATAATCTTACTCTGTACCAGAATGAAGTGCTGGAAAGTCAAAGAGGAGAATTCAAACTCCATCCTTCCCACAGCACATAATCAACATCACTCACAGTCACTCTCATGCATCACAGTGACACTAAAGGTAATAAGCTGTACGTGAAAGAAGGGAAATACTGGAAAGGTGTTGTTGCAGCACATCCCCCCTTCCTCCTGCTCTCCATGCCCTCCAAAGCTGAACATTACTCCAAGGGTACTGAAAATTCTGCTTGCTGAATCTCTGCCTACCATGCACCCACTCCCACCTCTTGGGATATGTTTATTGATGGCTTATAGCAATACACTCTTGCAAATAACCAGAGCTCACTTGGTCTCTGAGTTTATAATTTAATGGCTAATTTAGCCTACCTTGAAACTACTGCTAAGGAGCATGAGGCAGCCCTAACGCCCAGGCAATGTTGGGATGATGTGGAAGTGCTGATGGCTCCCTAATAGCTTAGAAGAGGTGTACACAAAGCTCAGAGCCTCTGGGTTGCTTCTGTGCATACAGACAGGTTAATTCAAAACTGTTTGAAATTAAACCACTGACTTTTATTAATTCTCTATCAAGAGAAAATAGTATTAGAACAGATCCAGAACAAAACCAAATAATAAAACCCCCATTCTCCCATTGTGAGAAGCAGCTGTTGGGGGGAAGCAGAACCGGGGACAGTCCTGACCCTATTTCCTCTACCTGCCTCACTCTGCAAGTAGACACATATTTGCCCTGCCATTCTCAGCATATCCCAAATATAAGTGCAGGAAGCACTGTCACGTGGCACAGTAATGCACACAAGGAAAATCCTCCAAATTCTAAGGTTGTATAGAAAGGGAAAAAGCACCCATTTCTTCACCTCAGGGGCAAAATTGTACTTCACATATGTGATGGACTGAATAGTGCTTCATCATAAGAGCCAATTTTCTTCCAACTCCCCTGCAGCTCCTAAAACATAGATCTTAGTTTTGTACCTGATTTGCTAAATGGCTTGCCCTCCTATTATACCTTTAAAAATAAAAAGAGATGATAAACACATAATTTCATGATTTACTGTGCTCACCAGAAAGTAGATATAAGGGGGACTGTTCTCAGTTAACAAATGAATCTGAAATAAAAATAATCAAAAACTCCCAAACAAATATGTCATTCCCCCTCTTCCACAAGGAGAGGGTGGGTATTCCTCATGGAAAACAAAAGCCAGAAGAAAAAGCTAAGTAGTTATTAATATGAAAATAGTCTAAAAAAAACTTCCTATGACTTATAGCAACAAAAAGCCCTAGGATAGTTCCATCTCACACAGATTTTAGTGCTATGTACAGTAAAAACAAGTGGTAACAAAAAAGTTAGAACAAAACCCTCATAGAATACAGGCATTGAATCAATAAAGTAATCTTAAGCATTCCAAGAAAATCAACAGTTTGGCATTCTTCTACCATGTAGGACCTTATCAGAAGGATGTAGAACTCTTAAAAAAAAATCCCAAATATTTCTCCAGTTCTGAATCCTCGCTTGGCACATTTCATGTTGCTTTGCAGTCTGAAAGTGAGTGAGCACAGCTCCTTGGATGCACTCCCCCTAACTCCCCTGGTTTATCCCCACCTTAAAACACATCCATTCAGGAGTAAAACAACCATATAAATTCCATTCCCTTTAAGATACTAAAACACCCACCTCCATTGATGGGAAAGGCTCCTCTCCACAAACCGAAGATGTCCTGGATGTCTCACTCCTTTCAGCCTTCCCTCCAAACCTGCTTTGCAACTGTAGTCAGAGTGCAAGAACCGCACCCATCCTCCCTTCCTATCCCACAGCTCTGCTTTTTCCCCCTCTTTCTTGAAGTTTCTTTCAGCAGAGACTTGGGGGAGTACAGCCCCAGCTGCAAACATTGATGCTCATTGATGCCCTTTGACAACTTTATGTAGTTCATGAACTCCCAAATGCAAAACTCCTGGCTGCTGTTAGCTGAAGGAACCTGCGTCACCAGGGCTCAGCCTGGGTTTGGGATTCCAAAAGAAAAACACCTGGGCAGGAAAGGGCTGGGACTGACCCAGGACTTGAACACACAAGGAGTGACTAAAGCATCAGCTGATGCTTGTTTGATACTCAGCCTCCTGATGGGCCTCAAGTCTGAAAAAAAAAAAAGTCCAAAACAGAATTTAGGCAACTGTTTTGTTAATTTTTGTCACCATGTACACCATTGCCTGTCATCAAATAATACAGGATTGCCTTTTTTGCAGAAAAGAGCTGTGTTTGATGGTGCAATAACAGCTGTGCAATTACATCCAGTCCTCTCCAAAGCCACATCCAAAGTTCCTGCAGCCACTTTTGCATTGCCTGTGAAATGCAGGTTAGAGTTTGTGTTAGAAAGTCTAAAAATCTCAGGTGCATCTGAACAAGGCTATGGAGAAGTGAAATTGCCCCACTGGTAAAAGGTAAAGGTCCCCCAATGATTTCAATATGTCACAAAATATATGATGCCTTTTATTATAATGGAGCAAGATTAAATCAGCCTTTCATTATCAAGGAGAGACAATATTACTTGTTCTGGAGCTCTCTGCCTTTCAGAGAGGAGTGTGCTCTGAAATATTGTCACTTTTGTTGCTTCCAATATGTCAGCTTGGAAAGGAGAAAGAAGATCGGGCCAAGACAAACATTTTACTGCCCTTTTTTCCACCCTGATTACGATTGCTTTTGGGTTGCTATCAGGAAATTTTAGTATCTCATACCAGCCAGATGAAGTTTTCTACTGGGCTCCGTGTCCTTACAAGGCTCAGACTTTGATGAGATCGTATTTCATTTTTCAGCTATTGCCCAACTGCAATGTCTTTTAATTGAAAATTAGCTACTATTTAGCTATATCTTCTGTCACACTCTGTGTTTCACACCCCAGAAGAAGTTTTCAGGAAATCACTGCATCTCCCTTTGGAGACCCAAATCATAAGATTTCATTCACTCTTGTGCTCAGTGTGATGAGAAGACATGAACCAGGTGTGGCTGTGCAGAGCTGTGATACAGCACCACTGGAAGCAGCCCTGTGTCCTTGTGTCCTCCCTGTGTCCTCCCTGTGTCCCTGTGTCCTTCCTGTGTCCCTTCCAAGCCCCAACCAGGCAGCCCTGGGTGTACCCTGGGTGTTCTCCTGCGTTCTCCAGGTTCTCAGTGAACCTCCCCCATGGAGAAACTGTGATTTATTTTTTACTTAGTGCTGCCTGCAAAGAGCCTCTCAGTTTTTAGTCCATTAACAAATCTTTCCTGGGATCTATTAACATGTCACTGTGGAATGCCTTTTCCTTCAAAGTTTAATACCTCTTAACTCTCTCTTAATCACATTGCTCTACTCCACTTCATAGCCTGTGGCTTCAGGGAACCTTTGCCTTTTATTAGTACCCATATACAATCATGTTGTCATTCCAAAATCCAGGGCTGCTTTGGGTTTCATAAATTCTTATCACTTTGATTTACTTGGTGAGTCCACAGCTCCCTGAGAAGGGAGATGTGCAGGCAGGGCGAGGAATGAAATGTTACAGTACAGAGCTGTGCCAGTGCATTCTTTAGGAGGGATGAGCTGTGCCTGACAGGAGACACAGCCCCTTCTTCCCTGCAGTGGTGGCAGGCAGTGTTAACTCTAATATTGGTTTGGTCAAATCCTTGGTACAGCCCCATGAGGTATTGAAAAGACGTGGAGATGTGGCACCTGGGGACATGGTTTGGCGGTGGGCATGGCAGTGCTGCAGCAATGGTTGGATTCAATGATCTTAAAGGTCTTTTCTGTGATTCCTGTTCTGACAGTTGACAGGCTTCCATGCTCACAGCGGTGTTTTTCATTTTTCCAAATGAAAAACTGACAGCTCCTGCCTTGGTAGTGCCCCATAAAGGAACATCTCTGATGCCACAGCCTTGTGAGGGTCACAGTGTTTCTGGTTTGGCCCATCTAGAAGGTCTCTGCCTAGTGAGGGAGGGAAGGGACTGTGTGCTACCCATTTTAGGTCATTTGCACCTCCAAGTGAGCAAAAGGAATAAGGAAAGTCCTTCTCAGCAGTACACATTTAGATATCTGTTTTATCTGTTGTTTGAGGTGATATTCTGCATTTTATAAAAGTGTTTGTGAGTGACAAGAAAGTTTCAATGTGATAAAGCTGTGGTCTCTATTTGGTAAATCCCTTATTTATGTCACTGAATTCATTACTGGAGATGACAAAACTAAGTTTATGAAATTGTGTAGAAGCAGCTCCTGACAATTCTTTTGTGGTTTTGGGGTTTTTTTTCCCTCAATGCCATTTCTACTGAGAAGCATATTATAATGCAATTTAAGGTGCTATAGTACTAGGAACATGAACAAGATGGATTCACTAATTAAATGGAAACAAGGTCCAGCCTGACATCTCTAAAATACAGCAGATCCCATCACAGCCACATGCTTGTCTCCCTGCTGTTAGAGATTTGTCATTTGCAAGGTACCTGGGTTTCGTCTCAGCATCATGTCAAAGAACCTGAAAAATATCTCTTCTCTCTCCTAATAAGACACCATCTGCCTTTTTTTTAGAGTAGCCTCCAAGTAGGCATTGTCTGGGTCTGTTTAAGAACTTTTTGTCTGTTCCCAGTTTCTTTACAAGAGTTTTTTGATTTTATTTTTCTCCCACAAGTCAGAGTTGCTGCAATGTGCTCTGTGTGGTGGAAGTGTTCAAAAGCTTTGGGAATGTGCCGCTTGTGCAGAATGCACTGCCTGCCTGTGAAATGGTATTAGACAAAGAGAATACAGTATATAGGTTCTTTGGCATCTATATCAGCTTCCTGTTTATTTCTGAATATAATTTAAGTCCTAGCTTTTTACCTGGTCGGGTCCTGACAGGTTACTGGGTTTGTCTATATGAATTGCCATAGCAACTGTGATGCTGGAGCAAACAGTCATGAGCTTTAATAGCCTGGGGGTCTGCAGCAGAGCACTCTTAATTTAGAGGCCTTCATATCTCCAATCTGGGTCATTTCACCAGCTTGATTTGGCTTATTTTCTGTTCTTCAGCATGATTCACGTTGTGATCTGTGGGCTACAGGGAGAGGAGAGATGTGAGTTTGTGTATGTTTGTTTAGGAATGATTACACTCTTTGAACAAACACCATTCTAGAACAAAACCCAAAGTGTGGATTGGCTCAGATGTATATTTTGATGCAAAAGATGCTCAGATGTATATTTTTATGTTCTACATTATTGCAAGGCTTGGGTTCACATCTGAAGCTGGGATGAGACACTGAGCACTAAAACATCCCCATTATCTTGTGCTGAAGCTGAATTTGGCCTGGGCTGTGCTGTGCCTCAGGTGCCCCAGTGCTCAGGGGCTGCTCTTTGCAGCTCTTTGCAGCTCTGGACTCTCTCACAGCAGCTGTGTTGCCATTGTTGTTCTCACAGCTTTGTTAAATTGTTCCCGTGGCCGTGCACCTGCAAACCCCAATAATTTTATATGGCAGGTTCTCGTGGGAAGCCATTAGCACTGGTGTGAAAATCAGCCCTTTCCCCCAGCCTTTTTATACCTCGTTGTGTAGGTGCTAGTTTGTGTCAGAGACAACTGAAACAACAAAGCTGTGTTTGTGTACTCTGTACTATTAGTATTTTAAACACTAGAATATTAGCCAATAACACGTGGGCACAGGAGGTTAATGGCCAATGTGCAACAATTTCCCTAATTACTGTACTCAGCTGTAATCATGCCACAAAGAGGAGCATCCAACAGGGAGTTTGGGTTGATCCCACTGAGAAAAAAAGCGTGTAAAAATAGTGGGAAAGTGCACAAGAAAAATCATCATCTCTCTCTTCATCCTCACCATTGCTGCACATGAGAGACAGCCCAGAGGACACCTGGCTGGGGACCCCAGCACTGCTCTTCCCAGCCACCCACAGAGGAGTTTTCCCCTCTCCTTTCCCCTATCCTCATCTGCAGACCCTGCTCACACTACTCTGAGTGTGGCTCAACACCCTGCATGCAACAGCCCCAACAGTGGGAATAGCAATGATGGGAATTATTGAAGCCATGAGGGTAGGGAAAGCCACAAACAGTACTGTGGCAGATAAATCACATTGCATTTTTTTGGTTTTCACTGGGTCTGCCTCACTCTGTTGGCAGAGCAGAAAGCAGTAGCTACTCAAATGTTATGCCTTAAATAACACAAAATTTCAATGCAGATTTCAATATTGATAATAACAGCTATGTAGTTGGTCATTTATTCAGGATTCACACATATCTAACAGCCATTACAGTTCTACCTGCCATACTGCACCTATTTTAATAAAAACTGTGTAGCTGGAAATTTTCTCAGTTGGATCAGCTGGGTGTCAAAAGCCAAACTGCCCAAGCAGTCTGTCTGAGCACCAGAAGCAGACACCTGCCCACTCATTTTTTGACAGGCATGGCTTTAGTCACAGCTTCTGTGAAAATAAATATTTTTGAAAATACATTTTCTCTTTTACACTGAGACAATTTTTAACAGTTGTGGACATTCCATGTCCTTCAGATGAGTGAGAGCTACCTATCTTCTTCCTAGAACAGCAAACATCAAGCAAAGGGAGCTGAAGTTACTCTGAAAAAGCAATTTTATGTGAATCTGGAATATCCAGAGGTGCACTGACCTATTCACTCACATTACATCTCCTTGACTGCTGTTGCTTGTAGAGAGATGAGTAAAGCCAGAAAAGTCACTCAACTTTTGCCTTTTGGGCAATCCCACTCTGCCCTTCTCCTTCCTTAGAAAGCTTCAAAAGCAGCTATTTTCACAACCTGAGTGTTAACAGAGCTGGCTGCTGTCATGCAGTTACCAGCTGGCTCTGTCAGACTCAAATCTTGGTCTCCTGTGCAAGCACAGAATGGGGGAAGAAAAAGGAGAAAAAGTGTAAGACAATGGTAGTTTTACAGTCTCCTTTCTCAGCTTGCAGACTGGAGATAGGAGTAGACAAGCTTTATGATGGTGAGGAGAAATCAATACACTTTCATTGATTCTTGTAGCTGCAGAACTCTCACCCAAGCACAAGTACAGGGGTGAGAGCAATGAGTTCATGACTGCCCTGCCATACTATCCGTGTAGAAATCCTCAGAAATCTGCTCTGGGCTTCACCAGGGATGGAGCTGCTCCCTGACATGACTGCAGCAACAGCAGCTGGCCCAGGGTCCCTCTCAGCAAAGGGAATTTGCAGGTCCTGCAAATTATCCCCTGCACAGGCCAAAATCTCCAACAAATCCAGTGGCAGCTGCAGCTGAAGGCACAGCTTCACTTAAGGAGAATTGCCTTTACAAAAGACTATTTTCAAACAATTACACAAAGTCTATCGAAACAATGCATTGCGTTCCAAATGAAAGAGGTCCACAAAGTTATATGTGAGGAATGGCACAGAAATAGAAACATCAGAACAAAACAGCTTGGAAAACCAGCTAAGATGTTGCATAGACAGACCAGAATGCAATTAAGAACTTGGAACAAGCACATAGTTTTGAAACAAAAGGAATTGGAAACAAATTATAAAAATTTGAATATGAAAAATAATTGAAGGAGACTTCTGAGGGTTACATTTAGTTTATATTTTTTCAAATCCTCTTAAAAAAATCAGTGGGAGTCTTTTAGAGTTGTTTTGATTTTGCAGAAACATTAATTTCCTTAATTGGCATTTTCAGCTTCTGTTAGAAAATTTCTGACCTGCTCAACTCTATTGAGAATCTGTTCATTAGCAAAGTGTGAGGGTCTGTCACCATTTTCAGTTGCTGCAGAGCTGTCAAATGGTGTAAAACTTATTGGAAGGTCCTTTCACTGTTATGGCCCACCTTTGCAGGTGACATTTTATAAGAGATTTGATTGTGCCACGATGGACCTGACCTTTGTGTCATGTCTTTTCTTCCCGTTTCTTCAGCAGAGTCCATTATCTCTTGATCCAAATTCCTTCAGCTCTTCTCTTTGACTTTGTGTTACTTTCCACTTCATTCCCAGGCTGCACCGCCTAACACCCTATACCTGCTTTTGATGTCACCAAACAGGGACAATGACTATAAAGTTATTTCCCTTTACAAGAAACCTGGAAGGTCTCTCTGTTGTTGTTCATTCTATTTCCATTGCTGGTGTAAGTGTCCTTGTTGTTTTTCCCACTAGTGAGGAAAGGGCAAGTGTCATAATCACTGAAGCAAAGACTTGGCTTTGAAGCCGTATTGATTTTTTCCTTTTCCCTTCTGAAGCTTTGCCAGGCTCCATAAAAGCCTGTCTCTTGTTCAGAAACTCTTTGGACTGAGAGACAACAGGGGCAGCAGAGCCAGCGGGGTGCAGTGGGAAGTTAGGGCATCTGCTGGGGAATGACAATCGTGACAGCAGCACGGAAAAGAAAGAGGTCATTTTATTTTTAACTGTACTCTGAGAATGGCTGTGCATCAGAACAGAGCCAAACGGGAAGCTCAGATTTAATTCCAATTTGTGATTCCTCCTTGTCCAAACCTGAATATGCACATTTTTCTAGGGTTAAGCTGTTGACAGCAAGACACTGAGACCACTTAAGTGACTTGGCTAGAGGCTGAACCATGAAGGTGACAACAGCAAGAGGCTGTGGCACAGTGCTGTAGGGATGTGAGCCTCACCCTGCACTAGCCTGGAGCAGCAGCATCCTATGGACTGGCAGAGAACTCCTGAATGAAGGTCCAGGGCTACATCAGGACTCCTGTTCAAGGGATCTGAAATGCTCTGTTTAGACCTAGCTTGTGCAAAGCAGAAATATCCAATAGCATTTATTCAGCTCACATGTATGACAAGGACCCCACTTTGTGGCAGACTCTCTTCTGCCACAAAATGCCTGTGTCTTTTGTAGGTTCCCTGCAGTCTGTGACCACTTACACTTATTTATCATCTGTGCATTGGAAAGTCTCTCACTCTTAGCACAAAGATAGGTGCTGGCTTTAAGCTTTAATTGAAGTGGTCTCCCAGTGCCTCCACCGCTCTTCCTCTGACTCGGAGGAAAGAATGTCACTTATTAAAACATCAGTGCCACTTCTTGCCATGCTTCTGTATTTCTTGGAGCTGTCAGGATGGGAGAGTTGGTCTTCCAAAGCTCATTCGATAAACAGCTGCAGCTGGAGCTGCTTGTAAAATTACCACAGCTACCTTTTGCAGAGCAGGTCAAGTAATAACTATAGCAGTTTTCTACAGTTATGTTTTTGGTTTTTTAATTAGTACCTACTGTCAGAAATTAAATAACAACAATAAGAATTAGTCTTAGTGCTCATGAGTGTAGTCATAAAGGTCTTTAAAACCTAAAAATACATAAAATGGCTTCCAAATTCTCAGCTATTTTGAGAATTGTGCATATGAGACAGCTGGAAATGAGACATTTTTTTAAACACCTCCGAAAAAACCTGTTATCAACAGCAGTGAGAGGGTTTTGTTGATTAAAGGATGTTTTCCTCCATTCATTTATAAGGGAAGTGAATCATTAAGTGCTGTCTGAAAACCATCTTCATACTGAATAGAAGGAAAATGCTTTGTGGTCATTAGGGCTTACAGGAATAGCCTGAACACCCACCACCATCTATTTGTGCTGCAGATCAGCTCTGCTCCAGCTGCTGATGCCACTTGTCAATGGACTGCAGGCTCCCTGCACTGCAACAGCACCACTGCTGCTTTTCCTTCCCCTTCCAACCAGCTCCACCAGCCAGGGCAGCTTTGCAGCCTCTTTCTCCAAGGTGAGGAAGCATCTTAAAGCTGTGCCCCCCTGCACAGGGGAAGAAAAGCATAATTTATGTTGTTTGCCCTGTCAGGACCTAAGCACAGCAAGTAATGAACAGAAGGAAGCTGTTTGGGTGTCCTGGTTCAGCTTTGGCTTTGCAGTTTCCTGCTTTACCTTTTGGGGCACGTCACACTGTTGACTTCTGCACCTTTGTTACCCATCCAGTTCTCAGTGTACATTTGTTTTCATTATTCCTGCACCCTCCTGCTGTTTTTTCTGACAAGCTCAGGATCTGAAAGCTGCTTTCCCAGACCTTTAAGTAACAACCCATCATCAGCTGTGCTGTGTACGGGAGGCTGCAGCCTGAATTTGTTTCCACAAAAGGCACAGGACCTGCCTAATCAGCACTTACCTAAGTTTGCTCATGCCAGACAGAGTCAATTTACAGACCCTGCCTGCTGTTGACCCTGCTGTCTGCTCTGGGTTATTCTGGCCTGCCTCCACTTTCTGAAATTAAATGTTAGTATTTTTAATTGCAGGTTTTAACTCTTGCCTAATGGGGCACAGGCTCATGCTGTTAGAGATCTGTACAAGATAAGTGAGAGGGACTGCATGGAGAGGAGCTGCGGTTGCTGATGGTGACAAAATGGGTCTGTGCCTTCTGTCCCTCATCTGCCATTGAATGCAGGTGACAAATCTCAGTACCACTGTCCCCTTGCCACTGCTGCCCAGCTCTCAGGCACCACCACAGGGCAGAGAACCCAGATTTTGGAATGTGATGCCTCCCTGCCAGTTTGACCCAGAGCAGCTCTGAGGCTGCCACTTGCTGGTGTTGCAGCTGAACGAGCTTGTAGCTGCTGGTGAATTTATCCTGTGGGTAGGCATCTCAGGCTTGCATGGGGTAAATGCTCAGTGCAGGGCTAGAAATCATGCTGCTTTATTGCTATTCTTTCCTTTTTGTTGGTGAAAACATGTGAAATAAAACTAGTTCATTCAACATAACAATTGCAATGTAATTTTGTAAAAATTTTGAAAAATATGGACTGTTCTTCTGTATATTACTAAATTTGACCAAAGAAAGTATGAACCTTTTTTTCCCCTAAACCAATAAATAAATGATTGGTAAAATTATTATAGCGCTTCTTTCTCTTTGATTTTTAATGAGACTTTTCTTTCTTCTATGCAACTATCTATTGTTGACCCCATCTTAAAAATAGTTTCACATTATGGGGAAAACATAATCTATAGCACAGCTTGCTAGATGGGGTGTCAAATGTTTGCAGCCTGCAAATTCCAAGTTCAGCTCTTTATCATATGATCAGTTTTCACCACCCACAGCCAGGTTCTGACCATTGCAACACAGACCCAGGATGAACACCCATGAAAAAATAAACTCAGCACCTACCTGGGGGATTGTGGACAGATCACAGAAATTATGAAGCCAGCTTCACAAGCTGATTTATGGCAACTATGAAGAAGCTGCAGATCTGCTCTACTTTGGAAACAAACAGCTGAAAATTTAAGCTGCTGTCACCTAGTGTGCAGCAAAACCATAGAAAGTCTGCCGTGAGATAACATCTGTGGGAGTTAAGGTCACCAGCGAGCCAACAGCTCCGATTAAAATTTCAAGCTCACAAAATATTTGCTTGTTTTTTCCTTAAGATTTTTTTCCAAGATTTGATTTGCTGCTTCTATTTCCTTCGCACACCAGACCACTGACCTAGCTCCATTACCATCATGGCAGTGATAAAACCTGAAATAAACATCTTGGTTGCTCTCTCCTGCTGCGTTTCAGTCCATTGCCTGTAAATTCCCTGTGGAAGGCTGTGACCACCTATCCATACCAACCTGCACAGAGATGCATTCCAGCTGCCTTTTGATGGCCTTTCTTGGTTTTTCAGTGGGATTTTGGCACTGCCCAGACAGCTGGAGGAGCTATGGAAGCTGCAGTGTTTGTGGTGTAAAGCTGGAAGGTTTTTTCACACTGTCACAATGCTTGTACAGAGCAGCTGCATTCCAGTCACCAAGTTGGAGTGTACCTGTGCAACAGCCTCACAACATCCCAGGGTTGTGTGTCATTAACATCAGCCAGGCAAAGATATTTTTAAACTCAGAAGTTGAACAAGAACATTCAGGATTTCTTTTTTCATTAGCATGTACCTATAAGAATGAAGATGGAAACCAGAGTAGATATTAATGCAAATCTAATTGCAGGAGCTGTCTGAATGCCAGCAGGGAAATTCCTGTTGTCAAGGATGAAAGACAAGACATGTCCCATTTCCCAGAAGTGCTCTTCATTAACTTTGTGAAAGTCAAACAGCTAATATCCAGGTAAGTGTTCTGCACAGGCTCCTTTGCTCTCCTCCTCTGAAATTGCAGGGCTCAAGGTAAAGACACATAGGTAATGGTCACAATATTGAAAAAGGTTATTTTCTGCTGATCAGATGTGAACCATGTTTAATGATACCAACCCAAACACCTCTACTGCAAACCAAAGTCTGCTATGCCCACTATCTGGGTTAACAAAATGGAAACTTCTTGACAAATTATTCAAATAAATGAGAGTGTGTTGAAAATCTTGGAGTCAATGAGTCCAAGGAATGCTCACAGCTGTTATCTGAATTTCATAATTTTCTAGCTTTGACTTCTAATCTGAGAAAGCAGCTTTACAGAAGCCTTACACATCAACAGGATGGACATGGATGGACATGCACTTGGTGCTGATTGCACCACAGGTAGTCCCCTTCAGCTGGTGCTTTCCTATTGATCTCTCCTCTAAATGGATGATGTTTAGTAGCTTCATAAGCAATGAAACCATCAATATCTGTCAGGATTTACACCTCTTTGAGCTCAGCGTGGGGCAAATATTGCTATCAGCTTTATGTGGTTTATTCTGTTTGTTTTGAGCTTTTCAGTTAATCTGATTGCAACACACAGCATGAGCTTCAGAGGTTTGAACAAATGCAGCCAAAGCATTCATGTAGCTCCTCTCCAAGACATAAGTGATCATATTCTGCATAGCTCTCTTAATAGCACTAATGATTTACAGGACAATCGGTTCTCTCTCTGGTAAAATAAGTTTACAATGATTTATATGTAGCATTGCTCTAAAGTATGTTTTTTTATAAATCTTGTGGTCCTAAGTGCTTGTCACATGAATGTCAGAGACCACACAGAAGTCTAAAAATACTCATGTAAACCCTTCTGCAAATGCTTGACATCAATGCAGCTATTGTATATTTTCATGCTCAACACAGGTTAAAATAGTGCCACTCACTGTGACAGTGTAACTGGGGGCTGCTAAGATGACAGAAATAATTTATTATGCTGCTTACAGCTAATAAAGCCCCATGTGCTTTGGGGCAGTTTTTGAAAATACAACTCTCATCCTTTTCACATGTGAATGCTTGCTGTTCCTATCATCTCTGGTAGTCCTTAGACAAAGGTTTGAAGCTTGCAAACACACTCAAAACTAGGAGAAAGTGGGATGTCTGACTGCATAAAATAAGGACTCCCTTGCACCAGAGCAGGCAGCCAGTCCTTTTTGTTGAGTACAGCTATTGTGTGTTAAATGTGTCTAAACTCACACTAACTTCTGAGGAGAATCAGCCCATTTGATCAAAGAAGCTCAAACTGGCAAAACACAGCAGTCTCACCAAATCCTGCAAGAAGCCCCATTTCTGCTGGTGTGCCAGACTGCTCAGTAGTGGTTTGATCTCCAAAATTCACTGCTCTGGGCTGGTGTTTCTCCTCCAGCTCCTCTTCCCTGCTTTCTCTCCCCTACGGCATTTCTCTGTTCTGCATTTCCACTTTGCTAACTCACTCACAAAGCAATATCACAGGGAATGAGGCATTGTGGAGCTGGCAATTGCTGTAAACCTCATCACTGTGCCTGATCTTGGATGCATCTATCTCATTTTGGAACTCTTTATAAAGATAGAAGAAATAAGAGCAACTCCAGCCATCTAACCATCCCAAGACAGAATTCACTCTGAAATGCATTCCGTGCTATAGAAGCCATGTGCAGCTTCCCCCAGTAATAACTATGCTTACTATCACAAATTTTCTACACTATAAAGTTTTTTAAGTGGGGATTTTTCACTACCTCATGCCATTCAGTTCTGATCTTACTACTGGTCTTATTTCCTCAGCCTGAGGAAGTAAGTATTTTACTGTAATAAAATAAAGGAAGTATCTTATTTTAATGAAATAAAAACTGGGTACCAAAAGTTGTGATTCTGATCTAAACTGGTCAGAATTGATCAGTTGATCTAGTCTGATGTAACTAAAAAAATAATGATTGTTAATAACATATGTATGTATAAATAACTGCTCATGTCAGGCTTTCATAGTTAAGCGTACCTGACAGAAAGGATAGTAAATTTGTTCATCTCCTTTTGGTTCTCTCTTAGGCAACAAGGAAAAACAGATAACCAGTAAACAATGATTTATCCAATACTAAAATTCCTCCACTAGGCACCTAACACAGGTGGTTTGGTTTAGGAAGGTAGAAATTCATACTGATAACCTTCAACATCCAGCACAGACCCACAGCAGAAACACCTCCTACAGTCATACCCAGAACCTCAACCCTCCTGCTCCCTTAAGAAGGGAAGCAAAGGGCTGTTCCAAGTTAAAAAAGAGTAGAAAATTGTGTTTGATGCTGCCCATCTGTGTTTGGTTCCTCCTCAAGGAGAGGGGCTCATCTTTCCCAGGCGCAGTCAGCAGAGGTTTGGCTGTTCCCTGCAGGGGCTCAGCTCCATGGAGCAGCTGTGGCACAGACACAGGCACTGCCACAAAACCCACTTGAGAATAAAGCTCTGAGAGCCTGCACAGCCCCAGAAATCCAGCAGCACTTGTCTGAAGTGTGGCCATGAGCTGCAAGGTGTTAATTTTTAAGCTTCTTTATCTAGCAAGCAGTTGAGTTATGAGGCTCTGCTCGTGTCTGGAGGCACACACTTGCCTTAGCTCCAAGGTCCCTGTGAAATTGCACCTGTGGCATCTTTCAAAGGCAAAAATTGCCATCTGTGTGTGGTGGATAACTCCCTGCACATGCCTGTCATTATGGACTGATGGCATTCTTGTACCTAGCCACGAGAGGCTGGCCTTGCCTCTGCTGGTAGAGCAGCCTGGATTTCCATTCCCACCCTGAACAGCAATCCTTGTAGCTGGGAGTTGATAAATTAATATCCCTGGATAGATATTCAACTACAAGAAAAACAATTTAAAGCAAAATTCTCACCTGAAGGAACAAGAGCACTGATAAAGTGAAGAAAACATTTAAATTATTTCAAATATTTGCATTTGTGTGAGACAGTAGAAGCTATTTGAGAGGGGATGAAGAAGAAAATTGCACTTATCACACAAGGGACAATTTTTTAAAAACCTAACAAAACCTGTAAAGAAGCAAGAAAAAATAAATTCATAAGTGAAAGGATTATGACATTGAAGTAAATGATAAATGAATTAGGGACAGCAAATTGCACCTAGCAATAGTCCATATAGCAACAACAACTCAATAAAAACAGAGAGATTCTAGTTTTAAAATGAAATTGAAATGCAGAATGGAGCCAGGACAAGTATGAATTCAACAAAGGGGAATTCACATGCAGTATTACAATACAGTGTAAATTCTAGTAACCAACGAGCCCTTTTAGACTTCAGATAATCTATTGTTGAAAAAGTATTACTTGTATTAAAAAAAAATCTCAGATATATCATTATTATCAGTATTGTATTAAATTTTATGTTTCTTCTTCTGTCAAACACAGCAAAATCTGTGAGTGTTTTCATGTTTCCGTGGTGTATCTCAGAAGTACAGCTGGGAGTGCTTTTCCAGAGAAATCTCTTTTCATGAATTTAACCCTGCTCTTTCCTCCTGGACAAGGCAAAAGGAAAATGCCCCAAAAGGTTCCTGGCTGCAGCAATTAAGGTTGTATCTCTTGCTGGCTTCTGGTCAGCCTTCAGAGAATCAAGATACTCAAAATAGCCTATAAGAAAGAAAAAAACCAAACTAAAACAAAACAAACTCAAACCCCAAACCCCAGCATCCAAACCCTGGCTTGTTATTTGTCTTCTATTACATTTTCTGCTCTTGGAGAGTGAAGAGGAAACCAATGGTTCCTGTAATCTTCATCTTCTGTGGAGAGCAGGGTACATTTTTTCCAGTTAATAACTGGGGAGAGACAAATATCTTTATGGCAAATGGATGGATGTTAAAGAAAAAAATCAGCACGTGATTGAACAAGGGAATCTCTACTAGCTGACCAAGAGTAATTGGTTTTGGGTGTTATTTACCATAGTGAAGGTTCCACTTTTCACTTTTCATTAAACTGCTCTAGACTTCTATGCAAATAAGAGCAAAACTTATTCATTAGTTCAGCTGAATATCACCTCTATGTAGGAGAAACCTTATGAAATGTAGAAAAACCAACACTATGCAACCATACATTTGTCATCAATCAATGAAATATTGCATGGCTTTTTCTGAAAGTGCATGTGGTGTCAGATGAACCAAGCATTATTTCTGGAACCCTTTGTATAGTCTTAATTGCCTAAAATTACTGCTGAAGTTGTTTCTACAAACCAGTGGATGAAACAGGTGCACTGTACACCTCACCCTCCCAAACTGCCTTGGGGCACAATGTTCTGCCCTACTCCTGATTTTATTCCAGGGAAAATTTATCAAGTGTATAAATCAAGTATATTGCACAGGGTCTGGCCCACAATTGTTTTGCAGTCCCAGAATTTCCTTTTCTATCCTTTTTGCCCAAGAGGTCCAGTGAGGCTCCCTGAGTTCCTCACTAACTGAACAAAATCACTAGATGAATCTTTTTCCTTTTTTTGTATTTTTAATAATGCAATTGAAGTGTTACCAGCTCATATAGTCTTTCACCAGCCTCTTTTTAACTGAGCTCTGGTATTATCACATCTGAGTGCCAGCAATATCAACTTCCATTTGAAAAAAGGTTGCTGTCTCTTATAGCTGTAAAGCAAAAAAAACTGGGTATCCCTATAGGCGCAAAAACTCCAATTTTTTTTTTAATGGCATCATTATAAAGCTCAACTCACAGATGCTGTTGCCTTGCTGACATTGAGAGGGGAAAATTCAGATGACAGAGAAAATCTGTCCTGAATTTATAGCAACATGTGGCCCAGTTGTCTGTCTCTTCCCTTCCAGAATGGAGAAGAACAGAGCAGACTTCCAACTGCTGCAAAGTGTCATTGTCTTTGACATATAGGTCAACATATAGATTTGAGGATCAGGAAGAACTGAATGTTCCTTTCTATACATAGATTTTAACATAAAAGTTACTACAGCATGCTAAGGCTGCAAACTGGTACTAATCTTTTCTTTGCATCCATGTAACCTCAGGGTTTGGTTTTTTTTAATATATTAGACTTTTTTTCCCCTGAATTTTGGCCTTACACGCAAATATCCATAAGCATATTGAAAAGCACGTTTTAAAGCCTGGAAATGCTCATAAATCAGTAGAGTGATACTTGTAATAATTTCTGTGAGTGGGTGTTCCTGTGCATGGGAAGATATGCAAAACTGGACAGTGAGATGAGCCGTGATGAACATTAAAGGTCCGGAAGCAGATCGATAGCTGGTGTCAATTGCCAGGGCTTCATTGATTCCAATGGTGCCACAATAAATCCTAATTCAGCTGGAGCTGAAAACATTGTCATCATCTTATCAGCTGCTCTGTGACACTGGAGAATGCAGAATGAGGGGCAGGCCTTGCCTCCACACCTCTGAGTGGTGCCAAAAGGTAAAATTCCCCCGTTAGTCTCATGCTTTGAAATCTCCTTTATTGGCGGCATGTGGGTATGCATGTGCAGACAGATGCATATGTACACAAGAAGGCATTTTCTGAGACAAATACACAGCTTCTACTGCTGTGATGGTACTTTTATCTTCAATTGAAAACAAAATAAATTTCAAGAGACTGTATAAAATTTGCTTGTACAAATTTGTTGCACTTCTATGAGGTTTTTCATTCATCCCAGTAGCAAAGGGTCATGAAACTCAGGTTTTAATCCATGATTTACATACAATACTCAAATTCTTTTTCAAAACTAAAGCTTATTACAGAAATGATAGTTTCCCAGGAGTACAAATTACTGAGAATTATAATATCAACAAAAAGGAACGAAGCCAGGTTGCATATAAAAATCTACACCTCCTAGGTGGCTCTCAACAGGTTTTTTTTCTAAACATTTTCCACCGATAAAGTTCATTATCTTGTTCTAACAATTTCCCATTTCACAAAGTTAAGGTTTTACTGAACCTGCATATAAGAAATTGATTATACAGTGGCATGAACAGAACCTGAGAAAAGGGACTTTGTGCATGGCTGGTGATGAACTCATCAATTCTGCTGCAAAGTTCTCTTGAACACCTTATCAAATGCTGCTAATTTTCTGGTCGGCATACAAATGTATTGATGTGCCAGAATGTAATCAAATAAGAATGTTTAGAGTAAAAGCTCATTTGCCATGTTTCATATTGTTCATATTTACTTGGAGGCCTCAGGAGGGCATCTTAATCTTATAGTGTTATTATTTCAAATAGAAAAGGAGATTTTTAATGTTATTTGGAGAAAGTCTCTTAGCTTGCAGACTGAGGGGGGAAAAATCCAACCAGAACTGCTGCAACAGATATTTTGACAAAAGCTTTGAATGAAAAATAACAAAACCTCTGAAGGGAATTTCCCATTAATCTAATTTATTTGGAAGCACATTTTCACAATAATAATTAAATTATCTAACGTTCGCTTACATTAAAAAGCGACCATCTGTAACTGTTCAGTACTAGAAAAAAGGTGGGGGGAAAGGCCAATGTTTTAAACTAACATCACAGGGAAAAAGCAACAACTTCCAAACATCAAAGGAATACCATGATGTTTGACAGCTTCCTGTGAAGTCAGCTGTTTCATCTCCTAGTGAAGTTGGCAACCGAAATTCCAGCATCTTCTGTGCAGTGGTGTCTTTAAAACTGTAAAACATGTTTATTTGTTAGACCTCTATTCATCCGGTTTTCAGGGGGTGTGAGAAACAAAAACATCCAATAATTAAAGACTTGTGACACAGGAATCCATGTTTAGTACAGACAACAAAAATAACAACTGCATTTTCCTATGGAGGATTTTATCCAGGAGGTTCATCCATGCCTTGCAAGTCTTCCGTGGGAGGAGAACACCAGGTACAACCAACTGAGATACCATTGAGCAAAATGCGTTTTTTATCGGTTTTATTTCTCCTAGAAATGTCAGCACAGCACATTATATTGCCTGTAATTTCAATAGATAAACGAGACAATGATTCCATTGTTATTTTTTTTTTCTCAAAATGGTAGAATACATTTTCTTAAAAAGGTCTGCAAACATATTTACAAAAGTGTGAAATCAATAAATGCAGGCTCTTTATATTTTTACTGAACTTCCAAAGACTGACTGATATCCTAATTTTATTGGAAATCTGGTCCAAGGATGATACAAGAAATTAAATATCACACTCAATTTTGCTTTTGTGTATGCTACCATGATAAACAAATCAAATAGATAAAATATCTTGAAAAGAACAAACTTATATTCCATGAAGCACATGAAGATATTCCAAAACCATTTCTTATCTTTTCATTTCAGCTTTAAAACATCTCTTGCTCTTTCTCAATGTTATGTTAAAACGTGGGACACCATCTTACTTTTGGAAAGCCAGCTGCTGTAATGTCAGTATAAAGTAGCCACTAAAATATCATTCACAGTATCTGCATCACAGGAATGGACTTTTTTTTTTCCCAAACAGGAGTGACAAAATTTGTGTTGTTGCCTTCATCTTTCACATTTTAAATACTATTGGCTGACAGAAATAAAGTGTAGTGTCATGCTTGGTTTACCTAAATCATTTATTTTGTAACTAATAAAAGTAAACAATTACCAGATACTGTATATATAGAGATATATAGATATATGGCCACAAAGAAACTATAGTAGAAAGTTATTTTGGTTTTGATAAAGTTAAGAAAAGCACATAAAATCATATTTCATTAATATCTTGTTTTATGGCCATCAATATTTTTGTATTTTTTTTTCTTTTGTTTCATCAACATAGCAAAATACAATCTTCTTATTAAACAATAATTATCAGATGGCAGACAATTCTTTTTATTGGTTTACATTGGCAGGTCACAGTCTAAAAGCACAACCACATCAGGCAGAAATTGCACACAGACCGCCCTGGATTTTGAAGACTATTTTTTATGCTTCTACAAAAAGACCTTGATTTAAAACTGGGGACTGTAACAAGTACTAAGTACATGTTTGGGTTTTTGGTTTTGTTTTGGGGGGTTTTTTTTGGGTTTTTTTTTTGTTAAATAGGGATGTAAAATAACTGAAATTGCAGTATTTATTTTGGTTTCAGCTTTATTTTTAATGTCTGCGCTCGATGTTAGCAAACATACTTTAAACTTCACAGCAATCTTTTATAATAAAAGTTCAATCACCTAAAAAAACCCAGGTGATTTTTTTTGTTCTCATCATGGACTATTGCAGATTTTTTTCAATTTGGCCTGTTCCTTGCCTTTTTTTTTTTTTTTTTTGGTGTCAATATTGTATTTTTAACTCATTTCTGAAATCTGGAGGAGATTTACATGTGATGACAGTCACAATGTCCATATTTCTGTAAGAAATAGCTATGATGGGGCTGGCCTATAAATATGCAGTTTTATTAATTGTAGAAGGCACCCTCATGTCTTCAAAAACCAGACTGGTCTTAAGATATTACTCTTTATTTGAGACAGTTACCATTACTTCATTAAAAAATGACAAAACAGCAATAAACATTTTAGCTCTTTAATGAGCAAAGATCAGGTCTCTTAACATTGGAATAATATTCGTTATCCAGATTATCTTTATTTCACTCAGTGACCAGTAATATGGCCAAGAAATACAAAGTAATTTTCCATCAAGTAGTATACAATTTTTGTGTGTAATAAGCTTTCATTCTTGAAAAAGAGTAACTGAAAAGAAATGTTTCTGTTACTGCAGTTAGTTTGTCAGAGAAAGTTCTTCGCATTATCTTACAAACTATCAAAATTGCTAGTAATTTGAAAAAATGTAAAAAAAAATCACATAACTTTAGTCTAATAGAAATATAGTACAGGTAAGAGAGAAAGTATTTATCAGGGATGTGCTCTTAAGTCCATCTCAATTATTTCTTTTATATAAATGTACATCTGATTACATATACAAACGTTTTGAAAGGACCATGGTATAGAATTACTGGAAAGCAACAGGGGAATGAAAAATTTCTTGTGATTTTAGAACATTCACTTCAAATCACACAAACATATGTAGTATCCAGATTTTTAAATTTCCAGTTGTTGGCTCTCTCCCCTTTCTCATATACCCTCTTTTTCTACACTCTTGCCATCTGGTCTAGAGAATTAATTGGAATGACAAAGCTAATGTATAGCAAAAAGGGAATTAACATTATATTAAAGTATTATAAGTAAATTTTGTTAACATGCAACATGAGTTGAAACAATAAACTGAAAGGTGTAATCAGAGCGGAAATATTGGGGCAATTTTAAATGGCAAAATGTCATTGCAATTAAATTTTTGGACACACTTTACCTCATCAATTTGAACAAAATACTCTGAAATTAAATCACAGCAAATTATAAATCTTTCATCAAAGGAGATTCCATTAAAGTTATAGTTATTTCAAAGTCAGAAATTATTTAGGTGGAAAGGAAAAAGAACATTAATAGTATACAATTTTTTGTCTGGGATTCATATCAGTGAGGGTCCACCACTGTTTACCTAGAATGCCATCAATACCTTTAAGAACTGTTGCAATCCCTTCTTTTTCAGAAGCTACCATGAAATATTTTACTGTGATTACTTTTGCCCCTTTAAAAAACTTCTTTAGGTTGTGCCAATTGATGGAGAAAGCTTCTATTAAAAACTCCAATGGGATGAGAAGAATTTTAATTACGGCTTAATCAGCAGCACAGCCACCAAGCATATAAATTATCATGCACATCGTGCTAAAAATATCCAGTTTCCTTTATTCCCACAACTTTTATACTGACAGCACTTATGTGATAATGTTGTACCTGCCAGGCTGTAAAACTTCTCTGACTGGCAGATTTCAGCATGAGCCCCTTTCTAAGGCCTTAACAGCATTGGTGCTTTGTGTACTTATTCAAATATGTAAATATGGTCTACACAAGAAAACAGGTCCAAATAAAAATTGGTGAAAATTATCTGACATTCCATTAGTGTGTCCCTTGTGCATATTTATAGGTTTTTAAAATTTTCAGTCATAGTTCTTTCCTGTTTGTGTTGCACATGCCTAATTCCATTACGTAACTTAAATCTTCAAAAAATTAATACTTGAATGTGAATGAAAAAGTATCATTCAGGACAACTGCTTCAAGCAATTGCAAACAGTTGGGTTTTTTGTTTTTAGTTTCTTTTTTTCTTTTGTTTTGTTTGTTTCTTAAGTTCATTTGATATATGTACAATTCATTTTTTTTCAAAACCCCAAATGTTCTTGATATGTATATTCACATAATATTCCTCCATATTTAAATAGTAAGAGTCTTGTAGGTTGAAAGCCAAGTAATCTTCAGTAATATCACCTACTGTAATCCATCGAAAAATAAAAGTTTGTTTCGTCTTGTCTGGCTATACCCTGGTTGTTGAGTGTGAATGGGGGTGGGGATGAGGATGGGGCAGAGTATTGTTCTGTCCTCCAGTAAATGTGTTGAATGTGTGTAGGGGCTGAATCCCTGGTATAGTGTTGGGGATCATTGTGATGGTGTTGGGTGTCATTAAGGGGATATCATCAGGAGACCTCCTCATAGCTAGCGTGTAGTCTGGGGGACAGGCGGTCCTGAGAACCACCTCATGTGGATGGATGGACTCACATTCATGATCCAAGTCAGTGTGCTTCATTTGGAGGGACATTATCTCCTCTTCTTGTGCATGGGTGAGATCATTGGTAGTGGTACGTTGTGGGCTACATCTCCTGTGGACATCATGTCTCCTCTTGTCCTTTTTGTAGTACAACGCTGCAAAGGCCAAAATGTTCAGGAACAGCAAAGATGCGCCAACTGCGATAGTAACGCTCAACTCTGTTGAGTAGTCCCTTTGATCCACTGAAAATGGGCTTGGCTGCTGTTTGGGATCGTCTTGTTTGGCTGTAGGAAAGGCTGAAGTAACTGAAACAGAATTTTTCCTTGTGGGTCTGAAAGTATTATCAGTCGATGGCACTTTAGTTGTGGTAGAGGTATACTGTGAAATGTCGTTAAGATTGTGCAGATGAGGTACCAGTTCCAACCAAAGGTTCACTTTATTGGCCCTATAGTGTTCTTTAACTCGTGGTTTTAATCCAATGTGAAGATACAGTTGGTCTTTCTGAGAATATCTGGTCCATGCTACTTCTTCAAAACGATTTGGTTTTGTGTGGATGAATTTTGTGTCTTGCGGCACTGGTTGATTTGGGTCACTGAAAGAAAAAGATATCTCCAATGTTACAAAGCATTTCAAATGGAATTGTAAAATTAACATAATTAAGATTTTATACTAAACGTTTAAGACTGCCTTTCAACAGAGTAGAGGGCTATTCCCTAAAATTAGAGGCCTTAATAATATTGATTAGAAACAGCATTATGCAAAAGAATCCTTCTTTTACACAGACTTCAGCAACTTTCCTTGTTCTCCAAAATATTGGTGTCTCACAGTGAAATCTTTTGCTGCTGAAGGAAGATTGCCTGGGGTGTGGTGATGTGGCCAAATGTCTGTGAGACACCAGAGAAAACATTAAGATTTTTTTCCTGGTTTTAGCAGCATAAAGTTCGTGCAGCTCTGCATTTCTGTTCCTGTGAATCATCTGTGGCCTTCCAGAGGGGAAGGATCATGGCAGAGCACAACTCACTGCAATGCATAATCAAAAATAAGTAGGCAAATGTAACAAAGGTTTTTGAACTCCAGTGAAAAAAAAGAGCTAATGAAAATGGCAAAACTTTCCAAGTTTAAAGCCACATTTTTTATGGTCAGAAGTGAGAATTTAGGACAAAATATGCTACTAAAATAAGCTGTATTATATTCGAAGCAATATTTATGTCATTTTCTATCTTATGGAATGAAAGTATCAGTGGTAGGGGAAAGGCAGGTACTAATGCAGATGATTTTAACTCTACACAGATGTTAAATGCTTAGTTTTACACTTTTTCAGAGTTTCCTTAATTAGTTTTGTATATATTTTAAAATTTCCTCGCAGGAAGCCTGCAAAGATATTTTCCCCCTCTTTTTCCAAAAACATTAAGTGAGCCAAGGGACATTACAGTAAACATAAATATCCAACTCAATTCTTAATCTCTTGCTCATCCTACAAGTACAGAGGAATTCCCAAGGGAGATAACAAATGGAAAGCACCATTCTATCCAAAGTTTGCCTACAAGACCATTCATTATCTGGTACTCACCCAGTTTTTGCAAAGTTTGTCCAGTACGTCATCACCACTGCACTTAGCATGACATCATTTTTGGAGAAATTACAAGGAAATAACTCAGTAGGACCAATCATGGGGATTCCTAGTACGTAAGGAACCTCGTCTCCATGGGCTGCATCTGCCCATGCAGGTACCTGATCTGTCTGGCAATGATGGTAGAAGGCATAGAAGTACGTAGGCGATCCAAAATTCGAGTGAAGATCAGCTGTGGCCACTGCTGGAGCAACCCACTGGTGATCAGTGAACAAAGCCAGCAGTGTTTTCCTTCTGGTCTCGGGGTTGTGCCGGTCTGCCCAGTCTGTGTACATAAATTTAATAGTTTCCCTCAATATATCTTTGCCTTCGGGGTATCCGTATAAGTTATCGACGAAATTAGAAACCGCAAAGTCAAAATCGCTGGCTGATATGCCGTCTTCGCTGTCCACGATGTTTTCAACAAACTTCAGCCCTTCCCCTTGGTTAACTCCCAGCATGATGTCATAGTTGAGGAACTCTCCCTGCTCCATCAGGATCTGAGGGTCGTCTGGTATCACGTCGCCGTCGATGACTGGTCCAAAGGCTATGTGGTATCTTGCTGGTTGGATGTCCTGGTCGACAAGTTCTCTGTAAGGCTTCTTCTGCAGACATTCCACAGTTCTACAGTGTCTGACATGTTGCAACCAACTTTTGTAGCCAACATCCTGGCGTATTTTGCGGGCTGAAAGCTAACCGCCCAGCTGGAGAGAGCTGTTCCACTTTGAGCTATTGCTCTTTGAAAAAGTCCTGTGGGGAGAAATATTTGAAAACTACTGAAGCGACCTTGAAGCAGCCACAGACTTTGAAAGATTCAAAGGAGTTCTTTGAAACAATAGAAAACTTTAACAGAAGAGATACCTGAATCTTAATAGTACTTAAATATAAGGGGTGGTGAGATCTGACTGCTGTTTTACCTACAGGTAATGTGCAAAAAATAAATGCAGTATGTGCTAAAGCAAATGATTCTCCCTCAATATACTCCAGATTTTCAAAAGAAACTCAGAAAGAAAAAGGAGTGGCATTACCTTATGTAGGACAACACTATCAGGTTAAAAAAAATTCCTAAAATTAAAGCACCATATAGGTTGGAGTAAAAACCATCAAGTGTCTGAAATGGATTGAAGTTTTTGGTATTGTTCAAGCCTTCATCAGCATGCATGCATAGAACTACGTGTGAAATTAATCTATTAAACTTTTTAATGTTTTCTTTGGAATTGAACTTGGTTTGATAGGTGCCGTGCTTTTAAATTGTGTATCACTGCAAAAGTTTATATTCTGGAGTAATAGATGAGAAGGTACCAGGCAGCTATTAAATTTATAAGTGGTCTAAGTCAAAATCTTTTCTTGTAAGGAGCTTTTTTAAGGCAGGTTTATATTGATCCCACTTACATAAAAAGGGAAATGATGTATTTTACACTGTTTAGCTTTGTAATTCAGATATTTAAACATATGTTCAGGTATTCAGTTAAGGGAGAGAGAATGATCTGGCACTGCATATAAACCTGCAGTAAATCCCTAAGTCTTCAGTGCATTTAACTTGAATTTATGCTGATTTAAGTATCACCCTGGACCAGGAATTCTACCCAAAGAAATAACAAAATGCATTAAAATTTATGTTTTCCTCTCCCTTCTGTAAGGATTTTTAAAACATGTCCTGGATGATAGCCTCACCCTCTTGTAGTGAGATTAATACAATGAATTAGTGAATTAATACAATTATTTTGCTATTGGCTTCAGTGTAATCAGAACTCCATCCTTGCTTTGATTTCTTGTGCTTCCTTTGTGTTTTTCCACTCCATTTAAGGAGGGTGCTTTGGGTTCTGAAAGAGAGAAGAAGACTGAACCTTGTGTAAAATATTGCTCAGAAACTATATTTAGGTAATTTAGGTGGTATTTAATAGATGTTTAGACAGTATTTAGGTAATGATGGCCTTTCTGCTGTTTTGTGAGGAGTTTGGGTTTTTTTTTCATTTTCACATAAATTCATTTCAGTGTCATAACTTGAGCACAAACTACTGGAAAATATTTTATACTGGACTCTGCCTCCTATAGGTCACTCTGGGTGATACAAAATGGTCTGTAGTGTTCAAAAGTTACGCTGATTTAAGATATATGGGTCAAAATTTTGGTTTACTTGTGCAGATGGGCACCTGGAGTCATTCCACCGTCTCTGGTGGAGTCACTTTTGAACTGAAAGTGACACCTGGCCTCACTCAGTTCCACCAGGAATCTTTCTGCAATGCTTGATGAATAGCTGGATGCTCCCACCAGAGGAACTGGAGTCAGGGCTCTCAGCCTACCACAGAAATTTATTCCAATTATGCACAAGATGGTTTTTGCATTGATAAGCAACATATTTCTATTGATAAAAAAACCTCCCTAGCCTCTAAATCAAATCAGAAATGCTTTTACAGCTTCTGTTGCAGCACCAGACTCTGCACACTCAAAAATAAGTTGGAATCTCTTGCTGGCAGGAAACAAGCTCCTCAGGAATTTTAAATCATTCAATGATTTAAATCATTTTATTAGCTCCCAATAAAAAAATTCTTCAAATTAGGTAGGTATAGAGACTGAAATGTATAAACTCAGGCTGCTTCTTAAACTTATGAAAACTCATATCCAAAATAATATTTTCTTGCAAGATATGAGTAAAAGTAAGAATGAACTTGAGCTATAAAAAGCTAAAATATATTTGCATGTTTATAAGGTCAGATATTGAGCGAGTATAAATCAGCTCAAAGTCAGTAGAATTACCACAGAGGATCCAGGCATTGTAATAAATGTAACTAAATGACAAAGCTGAATTTTCACCAAGATGTATTTCATGATAATTCATAATGTGTGTGGGTTTTTGCATATTGTGTAAATCTAACTTTATTGCTTTACTAAATATGTCTGAACAAGGACAGAAAGTGTAAGCTATGTGTAAGAAAATGCTGATACAAACACTGTGGCTTACTAAGTGCTACATAAACATCAGATGCTGGATTAAGTAAAAGTGGTCAAGTCCTTTGGCCATAAAACCATCTGAGGAAATGAAACCAAAATTCCCTCCTTGTGCTGAAGAATGCTGACAGAGCTATTCCTCCACTCAAACCATTTGGTGAAAAATGAACAGTATGAAAAATTATTTTCATTCTGTCACAGAATTTGTGGCAGAAATTTGTACCTCACAGGATGGAGAACTACATTTTTATATGATAATGTGTATTATTATTATTGTTGTTGTTGTTGTTGTTGCTTATGGGCTTCAGACTGATGGAAAAAAGATTTAAATGTTCAATGGGCCACAGTGCTTTGTGACCCTTATTCAGTGTCTCACCACAGTAAGTAATAATAATTTGCATATATTCATCTGTATTTTAAGAGCACTTTGTGAAGATGGGTGCTGCTCTGCCCACTTGCAGGTGGGAGGCTGTGAACAGCTCCACCTTGAAATAGGCTGAATTCTTCCTCTCACTGCCAAGGGAATCTTTCAGAGGGAGATGCCAGAAGCAAAGAGAGCTTCTGAATTTCATCTTATGAGAGAGATTGGTTGATAATCATAGAATCACAGAATTCCAGAATGGTTTGGTTTGGAAGGGACCTTGAAGCTCATCCAGCTCCACCCCCTGCCATGGGCAGGGACACCTTCCACTATCCCAGGTTGCTCCAAGCCCCATCCAAACTGGTCCTGGACACTTCCAGGGATGGGGCAGCCTCAGCTTCTCTGGGCAGCTGTGCCAGGGCCTCACCATCCTCAGAGAGAAGAATTTCCTCATAATATCTGACCTAACCCTGCCCTCTGTCAGTTTGAAGCCCTTCCCCCTCGTCTATCACTGCATGATTTTGTGAAAAGTCCTTCTCCATCTCTCATATGTAAATGTGAAAAAACATGAAACAAAAAGGGGGTTTGGAAATGTCAAGAAATAACTACTTATTTGAACCTGACCAATTAATATTTTCTTTTTTCTTTTTTTTTTTTTTAATGGTAGATCTAACCACCTCCAAATGAAACATAACGTGGGAGTGTGGTGATTTGTTCTGTTTAATCCAAATTTCATCAAAGCATGAGTTTGCTTCTAAAAGAAATCCTCAAAAATTTACTTTTACTGAACCTTCTTCAGACCCCTCTAAAATGCCTTGATCTGCTCTGTTGGCATCAAAGTGCCTCAGTTTTCCCCAAATAAATTCTGGTCTGGTCCTGGCAGAATTCTGGCCATGTGTTGGCATATTTGCTGATAAGAGGCAACACATGACTGTCCAAATATTGTCAATGTGGCATTTTGCATTGATGTCATGTTACACCAAGAAGATTGATTTCAACACAAAGTAAAGAGTTAGGGGAAGATAAACCAGGTGTCCTCATTCAGCCTGGAGTTAATCCTTAATGAGAAAGTTGGTTTTTAGAGCTCTGATGAAAGACGATGGCGCACTGACATCCTCAGGTCACAGTGCAGTGAGGTACTGCTTACATCTTGATTTTACAAGCATCTTCTTTTAAATATTCCCTATGTAAGTTCAGGTAGTTATGGAAGAAAAAAAGATTACACTAAAAATCAAATTGTGAAAATAGACTTAAATTTAGACCACAGTCTTATTTTCCACTTGACTCTTCTTGTAGAAGTTATATTTTTCTCTCATTTAAAAAAGCATAATGGCATGGTCTAAAGAATCTCTCACTTCTATTGACCTCAGTGGTCTTTGTAACATGACTTTGGGGAAATGCAGCTCTTTTAATGTCAGCAGAATTATGTTTTTATGACCAGCCAATTAGTCCCCCATGGAGATACAGCAATATAAATTAGTGGAGGATTAACTGCACAGGACACCATGTGGTGTCCCTGATAAAACTAATACAGATAAAAAATATGTAAAAACAGTTATACAAAAGTAACATGATCAATAAGCAATAGCCATGCAAATGAGAGACACTGTGTGAAACTGTGGTGCAAAAATCATAGAAAGAATAAGTTAGGTGCCTCAAACGGCATGATTTTAATTCCCTGCCACCTGCCTCAACTAGAGAGAAAATGTGTTAGTTATGGAATAGGAAAAAACATATAGAAGGAAGTCCATTTGCAACTTGGATGCTTTGACAATTTTGGATCATGCATGCAAAACGTTCAACCATTCTTTTATTAGATGACAGCAAGTGAAGTCCATGCAGTTTCAGACAAAAGATTTCTGAACTAGTTATTGTTTCCTTCACACAAAATAATAGTTTTAAGCAATTCAGCTGTTAGCCTGAAAAGAGAAACTCTGTCATTTTAGTTTTCTTTAAATTCTGCTCCTCAGGAGAAACTAAACATGCCTTTCACAACTGTCTGAATATAGATGACCTCATCTACTGTGAGCATGACTGACTGATTTTCCAAAAAAGACACCCTTAGGTAGGAAAGAAAAGAGACAAAAATGATGCACCAAGAAAAATGCCGTTCAGAAGTCTGCTATAAAGTGTTTCTACAAAGCTCCCTAGGAAAAAGAAGAAAGTGACCCAAAATTTAAACATGCACAGAAGAGCTGAGGGAGAAGGAGGCTTGTACAGCCTTTAAAAAGTTTCTTAATACTGAGCTGAACTCAACAGTTCATAGAAACAAAGAGAATATACAGAACATCACATAGTACTAATGGTGGTGGCATGCAGACACCAAAATTGTCAAAATTTGCAACCTGTATAATACCTTTGGTTGAATTGCTCCAACGGTTACCTTCAGAATAATGGGATAAAGTCAACAGATTGACGCATGAACCGCCTGCCCCAGATCCAAAAACAGTTATTCTTAATGGGTCACCACCAAAGAACCCAATATTTTCACTAGTCCATCGCAAAGCTTGAATTAGATCAAGGAGGCCATAGTTTCCTTTTGCTGCTTGGTCCCCAGTGCTCAGAAATCCTGTCAAAGTAAATGAAAAGAGAAGGGGTTAGCAAGGGTTCTTCTGAGTGATCCTGTTAAAATCTTCCAAGATTTCACAAGTATATGCTATTAAATATCGTGCAACTACATACTTTCCCATAGTCTCTGGGAACAATTTGTAATTTTACTCTTCTGAAATAAAATATATTTGATACCCACTCTTTTGACCATGATAAATATATGTAGTAAAGACACATCCTAGGCAAAACACTCATTTAAATCTGAACAGGTCCTCCCAAGGACTTTTTGTTGGTTGCACTGATTTTAAAAGTAGAAGTGTAGGAAACAGATAAGATGCAGTTGTTCTGTACATAATTTGATCAACTCTGTGTTGCTTTTCTGTACTTGGATGCAGCTTTGCATGTGCTTGAGATGCAATGAATTCAATTCCCCAAAGACTCTTTGGTCCTGCCCTGGCAACTCATTGTCATTTACCTTTTTCTCCACCCAAAAATGCAGCTCATGTCTCAGGACAGGCCAGGCTGAACAATGGGAACAGCTCTCAGCTCCCTGAGCTCCATCCCATAACCATGAACCTGAGTTAATTGAATCTACATTAAATGGATGAAGTCAATGTTTCCATGATCTCTTAAAACCAAAAGGGTAGGAGCTTGGGGGTAATCTGGAGAGCACAGTAAAATGTACAGTAAAAACTCTGAAGAAAGTCTCTGTTGATAAAAGACATTGCTTTTGGACCCCATTTGTTGACATTTTGAATTTTCTCAGCTTAATAAACAAATGTTTAAATACCACCAGCATTATGAAATAGTCCATATCTCCATTTGCATATCAAACTGATTTGATGCTCACTAAGTCGTGTAACTGCTTTTCAGTACATGCTTTGTAGAGAAATGCAATGATTACAACAATTATTTCCACATTAATTAGATATCAGTGGGTCTTCTAGTCTCGTCAAAGTTCTACTGATTCAACTCTCTTGAGTGCAGACAGCCTACTCAAAGGAAGTTTACAGTAGTTTTGCAGACAAATGGCTCTCAAAGGAGTCCTACTCTTTCATTATGACAATAAAAGCAGCTTTTAAGACATTTCTAAGAAGACACATGTGTGTATATATATATATAGCAAGGATTTAACAAGAATACAGATAGGTGCATGTGTGTACTTATATTCATGGATATAATGAATGTGTCATCTGTTACTTTATTATTACTCTGATTTGGCTTCAAATGGCAAGCTTGCATTTGATGTTCTGCCCTGTGCATAGAGACATTTATACTGACAGCCCTTCTTTGCTGTAAATGGCACTGGAAGCTCGTTGGCCTCCCTGCCTCAGCAGCTGAGCTCTGCTCCATTTAGGGCGAGCAGCTTTGTTTGTGTAGGTCACAATCCTGATTTTTGTAACCGCAGAGAGGGAAGAGGAAAGTGGCATAAGGTGCCAGGCCAGCAATTCTCCCACTTCCAGACCTAATTCACCAAGGCTAATGGACATACTTCATTCATTGTATCTGTAGTGAATTGTTACTCTATGCTAGACTTTAAAAGATCCACCCTTCTATAACTGAAACCTGCCATGTTTATTACCTAACTGCAGTAAAAGCAAAGTAGCACCACTACCATGGAAGAAAATACCCCTTGATATTCAGGAGAAGCCTAGAAAAGGAAGACACAGTTATAATTCATTTATTCATTCATTCTCAGTTTTCTATTACAGCTCAGCACTGAGTTGAGATCATTATGATGTTATTTTACTCTGCTTCACTTTGCTCTGTGTGGCCAGGGTGTTGGTGAGCATGGCTGTGTAAAAGCACTGCCCCAGCACAATCCTGCCTGCACAGGAACATTCATTCTTGGCTTCATGGTCCAGTAAAATGCTGTCTCCATAAATAATTTTTGAGGACACGGGGAGATGATGTCTTTGAATACGATGGCAAATCTAATGAAAGCTGCCTAACCAGTGTCGCTGCCTTTGCCAGCCTGCTTGGAGCTGAGGGATGGTACCAGGGGCTGGAACAAAATTAAAATGTAGGAATTTATGGGAGCTACAGGATCTCATAAATGTGGCTGTACACGCTGGGAAAGCCTTCCCCTTTCTTTGCATAAGTGTATGGCTGTGGAAATTCAGTGAGAAATCAGTTCATCACATTAAGCACAGAAGTGCCTGCATTGATTCAGGGGATTAGAGGGACTGGCAGTGCCTAGCACAGGCAGCAATGAGAAGAGAGCAGTTACCAAAACTGTGACATGAACACATAGTCCCTCTTTGCTTTTTGCTTTCCCTGCCTTTTAGATTCCCTGAGCCTGGTCAGGATCTGCCCTCGGCAGAGCCGCAGCATTGCTTCCAAGAGATCCAGGAGATTTCTTAGAATTATTCCAAGGCATTTATTAGGAAATTAGATGGTGTGATTATAGCTGAGCTACACTGATCACTCTGAACACAAATGCAAACACTCAAACTTACTGAAAAAGTTGCTTTCTTTACTCTGTATGATATGCAACAAAGTAGAAACCATAAGTCTTTGCCTGGAAAAGCAACAGATTAAAATTACAGACAAAGCCTTAGGGCAAACCCCTGGTGTTAAATCATATCAAGTCTCATAGCTGGATAGGGAAATAGGTAATCCTTGGGAGACTATAAATATACCACTTTTACAGAATCTTCATGAATCTCTTGCTAAAAGTAGATGTCAGGAACCCTGCATTCAGTTCAGGGAATGTGCCAGGAGGGGGAGCTTTCAGTTTAATAAAAATTAAAAAAAAAAAGGAAAGAAGGCAGTGTTAGTAATATTCTCCTCATTCATCTATATTAAACAAATTATGACTTGTGTCCAGAGCAACAGCTCTGATGCAAAAGAAATATCTCACACCTCCTCAGCAAGAACCACACTGGCTGATTTCCATATCTGCACAAGATGGATGATGATTGATGTTGACTTTCATGACATGAAACATTTCTATCTCATTTTTCAGAAGCATAAGAAGCCTGTTAATATCACCACCTGTTCATGCCTTTTTTTCTTGTACGCAGTGGTATCAGCATGGCTTAGGAGCATTCAGAATGTCATGAAATCAGAGATGGAACTGATAAAACAGATAAGGTTTTGCTTTCCAGTTTGTGGTTTTTTTTTTTTTTCTTTTCCTAGCAAGGAGTGCCTCAATACAGATAAATGCATGGAACTAAACACCTGGAGGGAAATGCTTTAACACCAGCATCATCCCCAGCCTGTTGGTCTGTGGGTGCAGGTACTTATTCCTATTTATCGCTGAGATAAAGCAGAGATTGGAACAATAGGTTTTGTCTTTATCCCAAGAGGAGCTTTCAGTGTGTAATGGATACAGATACCACACATTTTGGTGCAGTCCTATGACACAACCATTACACCATCCAGTTATTAAGCTTGCAATTTTGAGTCACTGAGGGAAAGCTGCTCTTGCTGCAAAGGTCTTGTGTGTCTGAAAGCTTCTCTGTTTTTAAACTGTATCAGCTAGTCTATTAAAATATATTATCTCTTTCTGCACATACTGTCTTATTATTATCTTTGGATTGTCATCTCACCAAGAACACTGCTATCATATTCTGCCACCTTTTGCTCTTGTAAAAAGAGGGAAGTAAATTATTCCTTATTTCAGTTATTCCAGGAAGACATTTGCAAAAAACTTAGTTTTGCATTATTCTCTAAAAAGGTCAGATTGAGCTAATTTTGTTCCATAATTAAGTCCTTCTACTGGAAATATTCCAATCATCAGCTGAACAATTGCTATTTTATATTCTGAATGGAGAGGTTATCTCTTCTTTTATCTCCTCTCTCCTCCAGAGGAGCAGACTCTAATAGAATTATGGAAGTGAGTATGTGGTCTTTTGTGAGTATAAGAAAGAGATTTATTAAGCTCATTTGGACAATTTCTCTGTTACATGTCTGTTAGACAAATATACAGACTGCCACAACCAGACCCTCTATTTTGTATTAAGATAAATTTTAATGCTTTATAGGCTTACCTGTCTGGGTAATTATTTCTGCTTGCTATTCAGATGTATCTTTTTTCTAATATGATTCCAGCATTTTTGAAGAGTAAATAAAATAATGGACTTGGGAAACTTAAAATATTAACTGAAAACCTTAGGTAGTTTGAATTATTTTAAGCTCTGGCCTAATTTGAAAATTCAAATTAATGCAGAGAGGGAGGACAAGAGAGATTTTTTTCCTAATGTAAGGGACTGCTACAAGCCAGTGATGCAGTGAGAGGCCAGGTGCAGGCTGGGGGGGTATGAAAGTGCCATTTCTCATCACAGGAGACCCAAACCATGCCTCTAATGAGTTCTGTCCCTGTGAGTGCTTGATGGCCCAGTGACCTTCGTGGCTGGATGGAAGTCAGGGGCAGAATGTCTTGCTGGGCACAACACACACAGAAAAATATCTGCCTGTGAGAAAATACGCAACAACAAATGCTACTCTAAAAATAAAGCACAAGAGCATATAGAAGCTGGTCTGACATGTGTAAAGGGCTTTTTTCCAAGAGTTGTGCCTCTGAAAGCAGCAACACTTCAGACTTTAATATTACCCACCTGTTTAGGCAAGTGTTATAATAATTTAGCTAGGTTTCCAGTTACAATTCCCTGTGCAGCCAAATGCCAGCTTTAATTTTGTTAAAAGCAAATGTTAGATTGCACAAGTATAAATGCACCAATGCATAGTGGAAGAATACAGAGTAGTTTTTGAGGAAAGAATTTGTATTCCCTCTGGATTCATTGCTTAGGACTTTAGTTCAACACCTTCTATTAATATTGAATGGTAATTGCAATGTACTGAAATTTTCCACTGCCCCTTAAACTATAGGAATGTGAGCAAGATAAGCAAATTTTAAGAGAGATGGTTAAACTTAAAGAGCACATTTGTTTTCACCTTAGCCATCTCTCTAGAATTCACATCAGCTAAGTAATCTGAATGATTTACATGGGCAGCAGCACTGTGAGCATTAATGTCCATATGATATTCATGAAGCAGAGGATACTGCTCCTTGCTTTGCTGACCAGCACACTTCCTAATTTTAATGGCTTATTTTAGGCATGGATAGGGGATAAGGTGGCTAAAAGGACTAGGAACTCCCATAAGAAAAATGTAGGAGAATATGAACTATTCAGTGCATGAAGAATATTCCTCTACAGACATCTGCAGTGTACCTCTGCCTGAGAATGAGACAAGCCAGTGTTCTGAAAGTGCTGCTCAAGCAGGTGTTTTGTGTGAAATCCATTTCATATACAGAAAAGTGATTGCAGCATTAGCAAAGTTCTTGTCTGCTCCTGTAGCTTTCTGCCACATACAAATTAGTAATGAGATTAATGATTTCAGAAGTGCAAGATTTTAGCTTAACTCCATGAAATGTGTGTGGTACCATGGTGCATCATGATGCACCCTTTCCTGGCTGTTTCAGACCCAAGAATCACAGAATCGTGGAATCATTTAAGTTGGAAAAGATCTTTAAGACCATTAACCCAGCACTGCCAAGACAGCCACTAACCCATGTCCCCAAGTGCCACATCTACACCTCTTTTAAATCCTTCCAGAGATGGTGACTTCCTTGGTCACTGCTGCTGCCCCAGCAGTCAGCCTTCAGAAACTCCCAACCATTTCACCAAAGTAAACAATTTACAGGGCTGAATCAGTAAATGCACAAGCTTGCCAATATATCATTTGGCATTTTTTTCAGTATGCAAGGAAGAAAGTGTGTGATTGTGTGATGTTCTATGAACTCTGATGAGCTATTTCAGCATTGGTCTACTGTTGCAATTTTAAACATCCCTCCCAGGGCACTAAATCCTTTGAATTATCAGTAGTGAAGTCACTGGAGCCTACAAAATCAGTGGATATCTGAAGAAATTCTTGCCTGTGAAGGTGGTAAGGGCCTGGCACAGAGGAGCTGTGGCTGCCCCATCCCTGGAATTGTCCAAGGCCAGGTTGGAAGGGACTTGGAGCAATCTGGGATAGTGGAAGTTCCCCCGCCCATGGCAGGGAGTTGGACTGGGTAATCTTTAAGGTCTAACACAATCCATTCTATGATTCTACAATTCTAAGCATCCTGCAGATGTTGAAACACATTATAAATCCATCATTCTTTGAAGGCTGTGAGAAGAGGGTGACACTGCCTTTAAGTTTCAGTAAAGAGATGACAGAAGTCTGAGAGTGCTTTGAAAAATCTCTATCTGCCTCTCCTTCCCATTGTGGGTGCTTCTATCCCACTCTGCCTTTTCTGTCATGTCAGGACAGTTGTAGGGAGGCTCTCAAGTTCTGGGTATTTTCTGTGTGCACGATATTGATATTTCAGCCTTGTCCTGTGCCCGTCCCGTGGCTGCAGAGGGGGTTGTGGTGTGGGGCAGGCTTTGGCAGAGGATCCAAGGGGATCTCTGCCTGCAGCCCTGCTCCAAGCACAGCACAGCCGCAGGGGAGATCGGCTCTGCAGCGACTTATTGCTGACGATCTTTACTGAAGTCAAAGGAAAGGCTGATAACAATCTCAGAGACGCTTTGAGAGCTCTATAAGCAATGGGGCCAGTCCAATAGCTGAGATCTTTAATACAGATTTCTGGATATGCTGTAAAAGCAAAAAGGAAAAGGAGGAGGTGAGCCCAGGCTCAGAAATACAGCAGCAGATACTAATTCTACAAGATTTTAACTGATATGTGCTGACACATACTAGAAAGGAGAAGTGAGCCTTAAGAGCTGATGAATGACATTATGGCATGGGTGGACACAAGAGGCACCTGGAGCACCTTTGATTTGAATGTGTCCTTTTCTTTGAAAAATACAAGGAAAAGAGATGGGGTTTGCTACAGAAAATAGCAATATCTATAAATATTCTCATTTTATAAAAAAAACCCAAGAAATTCTGCTGCTAATCAAAGAACATCTGCTTAAATTCCTTCTACAAGGTAAAAATCAAAGTTACTAGTACATGGCTGGGTCATGCTCTAGGACAACTCAAGTTTTGGTTTAAAGCATTTATAAGTTGCATATAGTCTTCACAGGAAATGAACATTATATTACTAAGTAATTCACTAGCAGTGCTCTTCTAAAATCTGAGAACTTTTACAAAAATATAAATAAAATCATCCCTGAAAGACAGCCTGGACAAACCAAAATCTTACAGGATAATGTGTGGAATACGAAAAATCAAACAAGGACTGATCCTTTCGAAATATTCAGGCCAAGCCCAAACGAAAAGGAAGGGCTACATGAGAGAACAGAAAGGTCCACAGCCAAATCCAACACTTGACTGTCCTACTTGGCAGAAGAAAGCAATGCCCCGAGGGAGGGATTTTTATCTTCACCAGGATTGAGTGCACAGCTGTTCCAGTCCTACTTACTTCAAGTAGTGCAATATGCAAAATGAAGCAGCCCACAGCTCATTGCACCAAATATCTGCCCTCTCCTGTGCTCTCTCAGCACCCCCATTTCCAGTAGCAAGCTCAGCCATTGAGATATGCTGGCCTATCATGAAATATTCCATAACTTTTCATTTTAGATGATACAACTCAAGGCAGCAGCTACAAACCCAGAAGAGATTTTGTAGAGGAGAGTTAACAAATATCAATGTTCTTAATGTGCAAGGTTTTAAAGATGAACACTGACCCCATGAAACTCAGCTTTCCATTTTCATTCGTGATTTGGGCAAAATGAGTTCTTTATTTGAAGATGGCCCATATAGGACTTAAAGATCTTTCTACTCAAAATATCTGAGAATTTTTTTCTGTGTAATAAGCTGTGTAATATGTGCAGCTACTTAGAACACATCCTTTAGGCAATATATTTTAATTGATTATTACATGCCAGAGAACATTTTTTTCTGATTTGAGCCTGGGAATCATCTTTACTTTATAATGGTCACTCTGGCTCCATATTAATGCTTTTTTCCCCCCAATAATACCATGCAGTTTCTCAGAATTTTGACTGTGTGGTAATTGAGAGAAAGGATGGGTTTAATTTCACTAGAAGGAAAAATTCATACTTTAGAGGGACAGCACCATAATTTTTGATTTTTCTTCCCAGGATTGAGATTTGCAATGAGGGTCCAATCAATGCTAATATATATTCCATGAGCTGATGAAAAGGAAGTTAGAAGTTTTCATGTGAAACTGCATATGCAAATCACTAGTTAGAAGCCTAGCAGCTATTTGGAAGTGCAGTCTTTCAATCAGAACTCAGAAATTATGGTGCTAATTTACTGTGAACTCAAATCTCCTTATTTGAAAATAAATAGAAAAGATTAACCATTGGACCAATTTATGAAGAACTCCATTCAGTATGTCATTGCCTGCATTCTTAAATCACAACTGGAGGCCATTGAAATGTGTGACTGTTGAGATAAGATTCAATTCAGGAAAGTTTTATGAACAGTAGAATACAGGTAGAGGTCACAAAAATCCTGCCTTGCTTTTGAATGTGTGAGTTAAACAACACATCAGACTTAAATAATCAAGATCTGACTTGTGTGGCTTGCTCAGTGAAGACAGTACTGGGAATTTTAATAAGTTTTGAGAAAGCCTGAGAAATAAAACTTTTCTATCTTATTTCTTTCTCTCTTCCTCCACCTTTCCTCTTCCCTTCTCTCTTTGCAAAGCTTAATCCTATTTAAGCAGCATCAGCATCATTCTTAGAGCTCTGTTATTCATGTGAATTTCTATCTGTGTTCACCTTGCTCCTTGAAGTAAACTTGTGGCACATTCTCCATTTATTCCTTAACAAATCCTCAGGAACACGTGGCAATATCTTTGCCCCAGTGATAACAAGCTGTCCATCTGCTCTGGGGGTGACAAACTCCTTGTCCTGCCTGTGCCACCAACCCACACCTGCCCTGCTGCAGCACCAGGGGCACTGGGAATATTCTAATTTAGAGAAAAGGACTTTAGCCAACAGTGAGAAAGCTGAAAAACATAGCAGGCTTTCCACTTTATACCTGCTGACCTCTCAGAGTCTCTGGGCTTTTTGTCAGTGGCAAAAGATCTCTCAGAGGAGCAAACCAATTAAAAGCAAACAGAAACATGCTTTTTTGACTATCTGGGCCACGAGGGAAAACTTGGGGAGGTCTGTAACAAAAATGTGTTGTAAACAACTACTTTAATCCACAGGCTTGTGCTAGTGGGATTCTTATGCTGTTTTCACTGCTATTAGCTGAACACCAGAAACATTTGTAAGAGCATATATGCCCAGATAGAGGCATCAAATCTAATTTTCTGGTAAATATATATCACTTCTGGTAAAATGTGAAGTAACTAAGAATTAACTGCATCACCATATGCCTGTTCTCTTCCTACACAGCCTCCTGCCTCTCCTAGAATAATTCTGTGCTTTCTGCTGTGTCTGAATTTCCTATTCCAGACAGCAAGGTGTTTTATTTTTTCACTGTGATTTTACTCTGCTGCAACACACATTTTGTGTCTTAAAGGCAGGGAGCTGAAGAGAAGTCAAGGATGGGATGAGGGTAGCTCTTACAGAGATGGTAACTGCCATTTACCCAAAAAATGATTGCTATTAAACTATTCCTCCCCAGCAGAATCCTGAGGGATTTGGCTACTGCTGATGGTACAGCTGTTAAACAAAACAGTAGGACATAAAAGATTTGTATTAATTTATAAATCATACACACAACTCCTGCCTATGTCTTCTTGTCTTATAGAATCCCTCATCACATGCATATCCCCTAACTTTTCTAGCAATAATTTCAATAAATACAAGATGTCAGAGAATTATCCTTAGTCCATGGAAAAGGAAGGAAAAAAGACTCAAATCCACACAAAGTTAATTGAGGCTAGAATTACTGAAGCTCCATCTATTGCAGTCTCACATTGGTGCTCTTCAATTAAGGCATAATAGGAGTGAAAAGTAATTTATACTTATAGATTAGATGTCGTCTGTGAAAAATCGCCGATTAACTCCCAGTGGGTTTCTGGAGTAGCAGATGAACAAGCCTTGTAGTCCTTTTGAGTTTCACTCCTTGGCGCCACAAAAGCAAAGCTGGAATACCTTTATTTTGAGGTATTAGTAGAAAATGCTTCAACACATGGGCACACACAGACCGGTTCTATCAGTGTGTTGATATCCATGCTTCACCAACTAAAATTCCATTCCCCAAACCAGGACTAGCACAAAAGCACCTACACTGTTTGCAGTGCCAACCTAAAATCTTTATTTGCTCACATTTTTACTCTATTTAATTACAATTAGAGCATTCTTTGAAAGGCTATTGCGACCTCAACTAAATGTAGGGCTCCAATTTTCTGTTGTCCTGTCCTCCTACTCTGCAGGGAGTGTCCTGTGCATTACCCCAACTTCATCTGAAAATGATGGACGAGGGTCATTGCTCTGCTAAATCCAATTCTAATCAAGTCAAGAAAACTTGCCAGTTCAAACCAAGGGTGTAATTCCAGCCCTTTCATCTTTTGAGATATGTAAAATCAACACATTATTAACTACGCTCATAGGCACAGAATCAAACATACAGCATCAACAAAGTGTCTCAACTAAGTAATATTTAATGGGTAGCATAAAATAATTGATGTTTCATAGAACTGAGCATGTGACATGATTCAATATGTGAGATGACTGGAAGCTGAAGTAAGAGCCTGGAATTCTCTGAAAAGAAAAATGTGTGCACATAGGCCATGCAGCCCACAATAACTGAGACTGCCCTACATTTAAAGATTTTTGCAACAAATAGAGTGGAAGAAAAACGGAGTCCAGCTGAGGTAAATACACTGTTAAAGATGCTAACTTTGCATTTACTGCCCCTATATTTGGTCCACAGCAGGAAGCCTGGTGTTCGATAGTGCCTACTTCGAGAGTATCACAACAGCCTCATTCAGCAGGGCTGGTTCCACCTGTTGGCCATCAGAACACAGAAATCTGGTCAGTGGCAAAGTGGGGATAACTGAACCAGGAAAACCTAAATTATTTTAAAATGTAACCCTTTTTTTTTTCTTTTTTGAAAGCTATCCTTTAATTATAATGTAATTCTTTAATACAATACAATTACACAGTCTTTGAGTTATATTTTTCTGTTACTTTTGCATTAAATCAGATGTCTTTAGGCTTACAACACCCCCTTACAGCCAAACTGAGAGCAGGAACACCAGTCAGAGGTCACAGTGAGCAGATTCTCAGCCCTGAGCAATAACTGGATTTATACAGAATGGTCACATCTAACAAAACACTGCTCAGAAGAGCACAAGAATGTCAAACATTTCCATAAAGCAGCTAAGGAACATTATGACAAGGAGGAGCTGGCTGAGAAGCATCACTTTGCTATTCTGCTGTTACAATTCTTCTGGCTTACTCCAAAGGGAGCTGATAGGCACAGGATTCACACAGTAACTAAAATGGTGCTAATTTGTTTTTAATACTTAAGCAAATACTACAGGTTCTAAAGGCACTTTCTTAGCCTCAGATGAGTTAGAAAATCTAATCTGTGCTAATTTTCCCCAAAACAGATGGTACATGAATTAAACTGTGTAGACCCTTTTAAGCTTCAATTCTCACTAGGTCCCTTTTGGGATAACTAATGTTCATTTCTTAGGGCTCTATTCTCCTCCACTTATTTCTCTTAAGTAACTGAAAACAGCCTCCTTAATTGCACAGGAAGAGACACTCAAGGGGAGAAAAGTCACAGAATTTGGGCCTTCAAGGGATTTTGTTATGTATTCAAAGTTTGTCACTGTCCCAGTATTTTTTAGCACAATGCTATCTGTGTTATTTACAATGGGAAAATATTTTACTGACATCCAAGAAATGTCATTAGCTGTGGAAACAGGATGGAAATCTCATTCAGGTCCTTGAATTGAAGGTAGGAGGTATGAACTCATAGGACTAAAGACAATCTCATCCGAAAATAAAGGCTGCAGACAGCAAGTATTAACAGGTGATTTTAGATGTTTGTTACTGTAAAAGGCTTAAATCCTCACCACAGTCCTGGGCTTGACTGTGTGAGAGAGGTAACAGAGAATGTTCTTAGGCTTTGTGTAAAGGAAGTGAATCAACACGTGGAAAGGAGAAGTTGGGAAGAAAAAACAGCATTAAAATATGCTGTTTTCAATTCAATTCAATTCAATTCACAGCTTTTCAGTAGACTAAGAGGAGCAGATTTCTGCCAATGCTGTTGCAACATCACAATCTTAAAAAAAAAAAAAAAAGAAAATTCCAAAATGCTGCAGTAGCCAGATAGAGGACACTGTGTTCTCCTGGAGCTGCTCCTTGAACAACACCTGCCACCTCTCCCTCCTCCCAGTCAGACATTTCCATATGGCACATCCAGACCCAAGTCCCAAGATCTTTGATTTCAGTCACGATCTGCTCCTTAAGGGAGAAGGTTGAGGGAACAAAATATAAATGGTCTATTACTGTTCTTCTTTCTGTGACATTTAAACACTGCCCTGAATTGCTCTGGAAATCAGGATGGTTTACAGAACGTTATGTTTTTATCCTCACCTTGAATAATAGGTTAATAGCAATACTCAATTTATAGGAAGAAGGAAACAGCACAAAGAGAGGAGTGATAGGCAAAGTTTATAGAGGAAAGCTGTAATGGAAGAAGGAGTAGAACCTGGCTCTGAATTACAAGGCCAGAAATAGGACTGGGTAGACCACAGCCATGAAAACTAGAATTATTGTGCCATTGCATTTTGAAGATTTTTTCTCAGCCTCATGTCCACCTTTACAATTCCAGTGGGAATGTTCTTTCAACATACTCCATAATGCAAGCTGGGTGCTAACTGATGAAACAAATTGAGTTTTAATGCACTTTGCTCAACAACACACCCCAAATGACACATCAGTAATTACCATCAATCTAAAGCAATCTAAAGCAACATCCTGATGAAGTTACTGAATGGAAAGCACATCTGCTGATTGCAAGGGATTGCATTCTTAGCCTGCTTGAGATTTGTCAGAAAATGTATTTATACTCAACAGTAATTCTGCTGACTCTGAGGATTGCTGCAGTTAACAAAGGCATCTCTGATGCTGCAATATTGAATCACGTCCCATTTCTGGCAGAGCACTTCTAGCAAAATACCAGCTGTTTTCAGGGGAGGATCAGTGGGATACAATGAGGTGATGTGCTGCCTTGATTAATCTTTATATGATTTCCCAGCTTCTAACATAACTTTAGCATGTTAACATGTGCATAACTTTGTATTTGTAGTCACCTGTGCAGATCATCACTTGACAGTTAAAGTACTTGTGTTCTTGTGCTTTACTCAGGAGAGATGTACTGAAAAAGGAAAGTTCACCTCTTTTCATTTATTAACTTCTGGGAACAGCAATGATGGCTTGACTGCAGACTGTACAAAGGGAGGGGCTCAGTGATTTGCCATTTCATTTAGTGTTATTTTGTGTGCCACTGCTGTTCTCCTCCATCAGAACAAAAGGTGCCACATGGTTTTTGCTTTTCAATGATCCATCAGTCAAATGCAAAGAACATATGAATCATTTTGCTTGTTCTAATGGCAAATTCACATGTGATTTAAAAACCCCCATAGAATAAGTCCCTAAATATTTAGAACTAGTCTCACTACTTGAGACAACATATGTCTTTCTAGGATGGAAATCAGAACTTCTGCTGTATCCTTCTTTTTTCTCAAAATTGCAATTATTTTCTGTAGGTTTGAAAGACTAACAGCATTATGGAAGACACTTAAAAGCATTTCAGTGTCTGGAATACTGTGCTCCCCTCTGCTGTCCATAACTCAGTGCCCAGCTATGACAGTCTCTATCAGGGTGAATCTAACCCTGAACTGATTTCTTTTTCCCAATCCTCTCCATATTTTTTCAGTTCTGTATTTGCTGCTTCATTCTAAAGCCTTTTTAAATACTGCTGTGCTTTGCCCCAGCTATTGTTTCCCAGTGTGGATTCATCACAGTCAACAATGTGTTATATCTCACACTAAAAGTGGCTAAACACAAACACTGCTGTGCAAGCTATGAAAAATATTTACTTTAATGCTGTAAATCACTGCCTGATAGCTGCTGGGAACAGGCCATGTAGGAGAGTTTATGCTTCCTTCTACCTTTGTCCCTCTTCCCAGAGCTATGCCAAAACAGATATAGAAAATGGGGAAAAACCCAATGCACTAAAATATCTGTTGGCTGAAAAAATTCTGTGGCTGGACAGGCAAAATCTTGCTGCTGCTTGGGACCTCCAGGCTTCTTACATTTTAGATATGTATAATTTTAATCCCTTTTCTGTTCAAAGCATAGGAGAGTTGCAGAACTAGGAAGGTGTTCTCTGCTTTCAAAATGCAGTAGTGATTTTTTTTCTTTTTTTGTAATATATACATACTTATATATCAGGATCAGTGGATTTCATTATTGTTCATTGTTGACAAATAAAGATCAGAGAGCCTTCTGCACACCACAGTATCCATACAGACACTCTCTCCCTACACAGAGCAGGTATTGACCCATGTACAAACCAGAGAGAATAAGGAGGCACAGTTATTTCATTAATGATGAGAGATCAGATAATGAAGTAATTAAGCTGGAGTGTAAGAATGAACACATCCAAGACCTGTATGAGAAGGCCTTGCAAAATGGAAATCCTTACCTGTGAATTTGCTCATGGGGATTTTGCAATGCTTTCCAGAGCAAATTATTGTTTTCTGAAGCAGCAAAGCCCGTGAATTTAATGAAGATATTTCCATTAATTTCATAGACTCAGCATTCCTCATTTAAAACAGGGACTGCACGTTGGGACATTTCGTACTCTTTGTTGCTGTTGTAACAAAATCTCACATAGAGGTTCTGAAATCAAAACCTGAAGCTATTCCAAAGTGATTAATTGATTGGGGAAGATGCTTATTATAAAATAATACAAAATTTTCTTCACAGCTCAATTATTGCATCTATTTACCATTTCCAATAACACAAAGGGCAGCAATGGAAGTAGCAGTTATTTCATCACTGTATTGGTCCCTTTCATCTGTTTTCAAATTAGTAATCAGATTCCTTTTGTCTATACTCTCCCTATGGGGGGGTGAACTGAATGAACTTTTCACCCCTAGAATCTTTTATATTCAAAGCATTTGGTTTCCCACAAGCTAAAGAAAAAATAATTACGCAATCTTTGTTCCCACTGCAGGTACCTAGTAGGTTTTAAATATAATAAATGCATTCTGGCAAAGTTAATGTACCATAAAATCAAGCAGACTGTATCACTCTTCGATACATATACCTGGTAAGCTACCACTGAAAATAACAGTAATTTATGCTAACGGATTATTCATCCATGGCAAACCCACCCCCTCTGTCAGGAAAGGTATTTTAAGACACAAAAACATAATCCCTTCCTCCTATATGTTTTCCCTGAGCCTATTATTTACCCAGGATGCAGTGCCTGGTTTAAGTCCTGCTTTTAGTCAATTTTATAGCACAGCTGAAACACTGGAAGTCAAGTGACTCAATGCAAGGTCACACAATGAATCTGCACCTCTGTGCAAACCAGGGCTCGAATGCAGCCAGCACCTGCTCCCTCATCCCAAATCACCCTGCCTCTCCTTTGGAAGGCATTAGCCTCAAAAAGAGGTTGGTCCTGCACATTCTGTCACCAAGGGCAGGTGAGGCTCTCCACACTGGGAGGCAGAGCAGCCTGCACTGGTGAATTTAGCTTTAATCCTTGCAGGGCTCCTCTGTCACAGCTGTACTTATCTTTCATGCGACAAAACAGTGCAGATGCCAAGGTCATAAAAAGTTTTATATGGCTGTGCCTGCCGTCTCTTCAAGGTGGGTTGGCAGGGAGAAGGGCTACAGACAGAAAAATGGAGTAATAAAGTTTAAGTAGTGGGCAATAATATCCATCTGCAGTGCTGCAATGCCGATTAAGAGATTGAAAAACTCCCTGTGGCTCTAATTGGATTTTCCTGTGTTGTGCACAGCCCTTGGGGGCTGAAGGCTGATAAAGCCTCCTTGTGCTGCCTGTTCATCCCACGTGTGGCTCCATGTAATGGACTTATCCATAAAATACAGATTCTTGTGGTGCTGGGGAGCTGAGCTTTTGCAGTGACCTTTAGACACCAGTGTAGATTAGAAAATCAGAATCTCATCACTTAGCAGGACACAATACAACACTAATGGCCACCTCATACTGGCATATTAGCTCTTTATTAAGAACAACAAAAGAGCCAGAATGCAGAAGTCTATGTGTGTAAATTAAATAAAACTGTCTGAGATCTTATAGATTGCTAGCCATAAGTATAGGCACATTTGAAGAAAAATGTAAGTAAATTTGAGGAAAAAAATTTCAAATCACTTGATGAAAAGTAACTTTTGAAAAACAGTAGTCTGGGGGAGAAAAAAGCTTTAGCATTTCAACAGCATTTTCTTCTGCTGAACTGAGTCTGTTTTCATTTACTAAGCTCTTTACATGTACTCTAAATAAAAAGCAACATGAAGACCCTTCCTGAGTTTGCAGACAGACTTTGCAAGTGTTTCCTTTCCTTCTCACAGATTTCCTAAACTACAGACCAAAGCAATGGACTATTCTCATTCAATGCTAATTTTCCAACTCATTAAACAGGAGAGAAAGCTGAAACCATTTCATTAAATGGAAAGAATACTGCAACTATTTAGTGAGAAGAATAATCCGAAACAAAAGAAATATTAGAAGACTGGGAATGCATTTATATTTTTGTTAGGAATAGAAAGAAGCTGGAAAGATAAAGTAGCAACCTCACTCTGCCAATAATTAGAGTGCTGAGAGTCAGGAAGGGGAAATCGAGAAGCTGGGAACACGTCTGAGATTCATCAACACAGAGCTGACAGTTGTATTTGTCTGAGATTATTGGATGCTGTTTATTGAATTTTGTCCCTTGCTTATGATTGTCTGCTTCTCTCATCAGGCAGGTCCTTCATGACCTGAAGATTTCAAAATTCACAGCAAATGAGCTCTTGATTTTGGGGACCATGTTGGTGATAGGGTGTTGAAGTGAACACCACAAAAAATGGGGTCAGCACCTCATTTAAAACCCCAACAATTAATGGGGAAGAGGATCAGTTAAATTAACCAATAAGACTAAAAAGGAAAGGGACTTGTGAACACAGCAGCAATAAAACGGAGGCAGAGAGTATAAAAACACGATGAAGAAAACTTAGCTTCAGAAAAAAGTGAAGACTGCTAAACCTCTGAAGAAATGGGAGATGATGGAATAACAACATCTAAGATTTCTCCACTTCCACCCCAGTTAAATCCATCACAGGTTTGCAGTGCCACAGAGCAGCCTAAAGTGATCCTTCTGCAAATGAGCTCAGCACTTGCTTAGCATCTGAAAGGTGCTACACAACACAGGTGTCACAGTGTGTCTTTCTTATCTGGAACACAAAGGAATAACAAATGGGAATAAGCTCACAAGAGAAGTGAAAATGATAAGTTGCTCAAAGGGAGAGTGTTCAGAAAAGATTAAAAAGTGGGTAAACAACACAAGGTAAAATGAATATAGTTTGGTCAAAGCCACCCCAGAGACAGCAGGTACATTTCAGGATGAATTATTCAGGTTACCACATAAGGTTACCCCTAGACATAATAGCACCAAAATAAGGACAAGAAGCAAGTACACTTCTTGGCTATGACAACTGCTAAAAAATGTGAGAAATGGTGCCATACTTCATTAAATGGAAATTTGGAAATCAAGAGACACAAAGCACCAGAAATTTTTTGTGTTGGTGAAAATAGAGAGATGAAGATGACAGAAATAGAGCTTTTTGCTGTCTAATTTCTCTAGTTCTGTGTTTCTGCAGCTTTGCTGATAGTGTGACTGATAAATGATCCCTACAGTACTTTACCATCACTGTGCTCATGCTTTCCAGTAATGAGAAGACTTTCCTTAAAAGGGCAGCATATGGGAGACTTTCTGTGCTTTATAAATTTCCTCCTGAAGCAGGCTAGCTGCCAATTACTGCAGAAGGTTAGAGAACCTGGAACGTGAGTGCACAATATGCTTCAGATCCTCTGAATGGCTCTCTGGGAAAAGGAATTTTTTATAAAGGATGTCGATGTGATTTCAATAAAGCTTTAGAAGCGAGGGTCAGGCTTTTCTGAAGAATTTTGCATTTTCTGTCATGAACTGCCCTCTAGGAAAACTCCCCTTCGTGCCTACCTTTTTTTTTCTGGGGACAGCAAAATTGACAACTCATTACACAGCCAGACCAGATTTAACTCTGATTAGTAGCTCTTGTCCATTCCTACTGACATTTATATATCTACTGTTCTTCATTCACTGAAAGTAAAACAGATATCCTCCAGGGGTCACACAAACATTAAAGCAGGGATCAGTCCTGCAAGTTTTCCCAAGCCAGGAGAGGAAATGGCTCCCAACCTTTTCAGAAAGCAAGAAAACATCCAAACAAAAGCTTCAGGCTGAAACAGTATCTGACCTGATTGATTTTCCTTTTTCAGTGCAAACTTTGATGCATTATGTACTTTGGCAGCATCTTTTGAGAGTGGCTACAGAAGCATATGAAGCATCCATGCTGTTTACCAGTCAGAATTTGGCAAAGAACTCCTATTTGCAACCATTCAGGATTAAAAATACATTATTGAAAATACCTCTAATGAAACTTTTTGTTGTTGTTGTTGTTGGATGGCTAGGTAAAATCCTTGACAGATTAAAACTGTGATAATGAAAGTTATGCTTATAATGCCACAAATAAAAATAAAAAAGAAAGCTGTATTTGTAATACAATTGAATAGTTCTGCAGTCAAAGAGCAAAACTAAAACTTGAAAGAAAAAGAGGTAGTTTTTCAGCACCTGCTATTCAACCCCCAGTTGCCATGTTCATCAATCCTGTGCAGCCATGAATGCCTGCAAGAATACTTCAACACAACTGACACCTGCACACGCACATCAGCAATGCCATTAGAGCCTGAAAAGAGCATTTACGGAAGCTCAAGGGGATAAAATCTAAAACCCACATGCACTTTACTACTGTGGTTGTTAACCTGCACAAGTGTAGCTGCAAAAACATCTGTTTGCAGCAGTGAAGGAGCACATTTTAGACGGAAACCTGGTAGGAGATTTGGTTTTGAGCACACAGAGACTGAATACAAAACTGCTGAAGCAGGTGTGAGGGTCAGCTCTAGTCAGAAGAGCAAGCTGCTGTCATTCTTAATACACTGAATTTTCATCACTGGGGGCCAGGGTTCAATATCTGAACTGTATCTGTTAGACTATAGCCAGCTCATGCACAAGTCAGTCCAAAGCCCTTAACACTCCTCAGTGCTTGGCAGCTTTTTTTGGCAATGGAACACACTGCTCCAGCTTGGAAATGGATGGAACTTCCAAACTGTTTTCTGTACCCACTGAAGTCAAAGTGAGCTGGATCAAGATGCCATGTGGAGTATTTGGACTGTGAGCTTGACACTGTCAAAATACTCTTAAGTTTTTAATTTGTGGTAATGAATAAGACATTTAGAGATCTGAAGTGGAAAGTGGTTTCAAACAACTTATGAGCGCTGTATTTAGCCTGTGTAAGTACAGAATAAAATCTAAAGGCTAGATGGTGCCATTTAAGTGGCACAAGCAGGGAGGTACCTGAGATCAAGAGAGAGAGACCCTGGATTCTGCTGCTCCAATGGTACTGCCAGGGCCCCAGTTTAGTGCCCATCTGCTAAACAGCTCCAAAATTATGCCTGTTCACAGGGCTGCACATCCAGTTTCTTAAAAAACCTGAGGCAGCCAAGAATTCAGCATTTAGTCCTCAGTCCCAATTCAGCAAGGAGCTGGAGCACCCAAGTGCTTAGATTTAAGTGCTTTGCCCAATCAGGGGCTAAATGTTGAAAGTGATTAAAAACCCCTCATAGTCTGAAGGAGAAGTCATTACAGTGCTCCTGCATAAATTTAGATTAACTACATCTCCAAAAAAAAAAAAAAAAAAAAAAAAAAAAAAAAAAAAAAAGAAAAGAAAAACTTCAGAGTTTTGGAGGCAATTTGCAAGAACCAAATGGCAGCACAATTAGTGAATCATGTAACTCTAAACATCGCTATTTTTGTTTTATAACCCCCAGGCTAATTTTATTTTGAAATGGGTTAGATGACAGAAACAAAGCAAAATGCTTCATGGCTATGTTTGGAATCTGAAGGCTCTGCTCAGAGGGAGATGGAACTGCTGCAGCTGAGAACTGGAGGGATGTGCACTGAGGCTGTTGTTCCTCTCTGCACCCTCATCATGGGTGACTTTCCTTGCCACAAATAACTCAGAGGTTATGAAATGCACTCCTAAACAACATCACAATCCACGAGGCATGCTTGCATGCCTTATTCATGGCTGCAAATGAGAAGCTTGAAATGTTCCTAAAAGGTAAATCTATATCACTAGATCAAGCATAATAATATGAATAATTTTCAACATACTCTTCCTGCTGGCCTTTTCTCAGCTAACTCATTTAAATCTGTCCTTAATGAACCCCTACAGACTAGGAAATGATGTCCGGAGGCAGGTAATCCAAAAGGATTTTGCAGGAGCCATCTGCAATAAATCTGTTTGAAGTTTAGTTAATCTGCATTTTAATAGTTCACCAGCCAGGAAATTCAAGATCTGGAAAGTTGGAGGCTGGTAATGCACTGAGCTCTATCAGATGGAAGTCTGTAAACATGAACAACTTGGAAGTCTTATTCACTGTAAATAATCTTTCTATGGACTTCCAGCTGCGGGGATGGTGCTGAGCATGGATAACTCTGCATGCACAGTGCCTGATTAGGGTGACTGAATTATTCCCATGCCAGAAGTGCAGTTTATCACTTCGGGCCTTCTGCCTTCATCTGCTGGACCATCAGGCCCTATTTACTCTCCCTCTGCATTAATCTACAGCAGCAATTGGTAGGACTTTGCTGGCTCTGTAGGAGAATTATTTGTTATTGAAGGTGGAGAGGCACATTCTGTGTCTGGCTGGCACTGAGCTGTCTGCCAGCAGCTGGGGAGCTCCAAACAGGCCTTGGAGGTTATGCTGTCCTAGTTTGGGACAGTTTCTGGACACTTTAACTACCAGTTACATTTTTCTTGAGTTTTGTTGCTGCCTTTTTTTATTTATTTTGTTAAGCAAGCTGATATTGTCAAGTTTTCATATATAAAATATCTGAAGAGTCATTCTGTCCAAACCTGCCTCCATTCTAACACTGTAAAGCACCAAAGACATCACATTAATTGTATTGACAGGTAATGATGCCAAAGCACAAAGAAACTAAGGATTTGGTGTGTGGGTATTTCTTTTACCTCCTTATTTTCCTGGCTTGGTAAACTTTAAGAGAAGGACTGGTAAAAATTCTGAAGAATTAAGCAAAGGCTTCAGTGTTTGGATCCAAAGAAGGTCAAAAATGTTACCAGAGGCACCTTCAGGCTGTGTTTTAGTTCTGTTTTAACCAGTGATTTTTTGCCTGTCATTATAACCTGGTTGCTCCTGCTTGGTCTTCAGTTCTGTGTGCCTTGTTTTGTGATAGACACAAACACATATATTTGTGCATATTTTTGTGTGACTAAGCAATAATCCCTGGGCTTAAAGGCAGCTGTGGCTTTTACAGCAGCTCTGAACTGGTCACATAACATGACTGCACAAGCAGCTTCAGAAACACAGTGCAAAGAACTCTCCCCAAAATCTGGCATATATATTAATCCCCTTATTGGAAGGTAAGACAAATCATTCAAAAGAGGAGGCAAATAAGTATTTCTGAGTTTGGACTGTGTTTTTATCAATAGTCAAACTAGGGCTAAATTCCTACCTAGTGTAACACGAGCAAGCTGTCTGCATACCTCTACATGGATTGAATTTGGATTTTCCTCTTGTCTGTTGTTTCAATTAGTCCATGACTGAGAAATAAGCAGCAGTGCCAGAGCCCTGCCTGAGCATGTTTGGATACCCAGCATCTCTCCAGCAGCAGGTGGAAAACCTCTCCTGGTTTGTGACTGCATCCTCTCCCCTGAGCCTCAGGCAGATCACAGCTCCAAGTCTCATCATTCCCACATAAGAGATGAGGATTACAATTGTCTCTGCTGAGGATTATTTTGATGTCTACTGGTATAAAATGATGTACATATCATTAACAACATGTGTTTGCAAAAATCTTTGAGGTTGCTGTAAGACACTTACATCAAGGTCCTTTGAAAGGAAGAAAAAACAAGCTCAAACCCCCAGAAGTTCTAAAATGACAGTAACAAGAGATAATGCAGACTCCAAAATTGCCCTTAAGAAACATTACAGGTTATAATAACTAAAAACTTCGTCATTTACATGGCTATCCTAGGGCTTCTGTAAATCCACACCTGATAGCTGCAGTCAGTCATTAGCAGATTGCTGATGAATGACTCATTACATCTCCAACAGGTATTTATGAGGCTGGATTTTAATATTTCAGCATTGTATTAACGCAGAGATAAATCCTGCTTCAGTCTCATGGCTGCACAATCTGTGCCTGCTCATCAGCTGCACTTGTAACACTTCTTGTTTGCTCACCAAAGCAGCACAGCAGCCTGTCAGCAGAGATGATGCTTTGAAAAGAGTGTCACTAGATAGCATCTGTTCTCAATGCCTGGGTTTTAAACTACCTCAGGAATGGCAGGTTATTTCTCATGTATCAGATATTTTCATGTCACATTCTCACAATATTGGAAACCTCCTCCTCTGTCAATTACTGCACCATTAAAAGAATGGGCTGCATCAAATTGCAATTTTTTTTCCCCTGGGTTTGGAAATTGGCTGGGCAGGCACATTTTTCCCATCATGAGAATAGAGGTTGGAAAAACACAGACTTAAGCTGGAGCTGGAGGATTCCCTTCTTTATGCACAGACAGATAATAGTCCCTTCTTATAAAAAAGAGTGACAGCTTTATTTAAATTCATACTGTAGGTGTTCCATATGGAAAGGAAATTATTGTTGCTAGAGAGAAAATCAATGGGCCCTATTTTGACTACCATCTACCAACCAATGAAATACTGTTGATTCAGATTTAGGGGTTCTTCCACGGTTTTGTAAAATAATAATAGCTAAAAAGAAAATAAATAAATTATCAGATCCTTGTTATTTTGTGCTTGGAAAACACAGAACAAGCCCAGTGTTTACATCTCTTATCACAGCTGCACTTTGAGATGGGGAAGGTGATTTGTGGTGTGGTCAGAATAAGTGCCTTAAATACCACAGTTGAATTATTCCCTTCTCTGTGTTATTTAAAGTGACCACTGACATGTCAATTAACTGTCATCCACATGCTCTGAACAATCTTTTTTCTTTTCTTCAAAAACTAGTTTCAGTCTTAGGCTTATCTTTACCTCACAATAGTATTATGCTTATCACATTCAGGTTTTTGTCTTAAAAAAAATCTTTTTTATACGAAGCCAACGTAGTGTTTCATTAAAGAAATGTAAATAGGCTCTGTAGATAATTTTTTTTCTTCTGAGTTGGTTCAGACCTTGCTGTAATCTAAATAACCTGATTTAGCTGTGAAAGATGGAAATGAGGGTGCTGAATATAAAAGAGAAAGCATTATAAGAAGGCTTTATTCTAATTCTGATTCAAAAGCAACTGTGTAGCTCTTGGTATTTTTGGAAAAGCCATAGATGGTTAATCCTAGACTTGATGAATGGAGGTTACAGTGCTTTTGGGAAGAAAAATAACAGGGGAACAGAATATTGAATCAAATGAACAGATACATCCTCATGAATAAGCCTGACAATAGAGGCCTGGATCAAGCCTACAGGAAATCCACTTCTCAGTACCTGAGCACCTATCTGGCTCATTTATTTTAAGGTCAAAAACCAAATTAAAAGTAACGTGCACAAATCCCATCTCAAAACAGATGGGATTGTTTTAGAATATGCCCATTTCTTTTTAATACAATGATGGGAGCAAAAACAACTGAAGAGCAGAAGAGTACTCACTCCATCAGTGCTGTTCTCTGACCTGAGATGAACATTATGGAGAAATACAGACAGATCCACAAAATCTGCTGCTGACATTTTCTGTGAGTTAGAGAGGAAGGTGCAACTTTGCCTAGTAAGGTATTTAAAGGCCACACAGAGCATCTTTCAAACTCTTCATGTAAAACAGACTCATATTCAAGCAACCCTTACAGTGGTAAGGATAGACCAGGTGCTTCCAGATAATTTGAAATCCCTTGTAATGCTTCACTTAACTGGACCAGAAAAAGTTCTGTATCTGTACAAATCAGGTAATGCAAACCTGTGTTATAAGACAGACCCACGCACGTGAGAACAACAGAAATTACTGATTTGAGAAGAAGCAGAACACCATGCAAGAAACTGAGAATAACACATGCCTGACAGCTGTGCAGAGAGGCTAACATCAAATTGTGGAGCTGGCATCTCACCCAGCTTGCCCACAAGTAGATAAACCACACCTGGATGTATCCTTGCAGTGACTGAATATTGAAGTGAATGCATGAAGTACCATAATTTAGGTCATAGACACACACACACTTCTTTCTTGTCTCAAAAGGTAAGAGATTTCAAAAGCACATCTCCCAATATTTAAACGTTAAAAGCTAAGGTTTATATCATTCAACACTTTAATTGCAAAACTGAGTTACAATGCCACAGTTGGCAGTGTGACACCTTTTCACCCTGACTCTGTCCCAAGTGTTGTTATGTTCCCATTTATTGAACCCCCTGGATATTGATGTCACGGTTGCAAATTGGCTTCCCTCCCAACCTAATAACTTGGAGACTCTCTGTAAAACAGATGTAATATTAAAATGCAGACAAGTGACCTAAAAATGGCCCTTGAGGGCAGGCCTGCAATTTCCTGAATCACACTTTCCTTATTCCCTCATTTGTTAAGTTTTGCAACATCAATTTTTATACTGTTGCTGTTTTATTCTGTCCAAATGATTGCTGAATACTAATGAACTGTCTCTCTTTGACAAATGAGTTATTGTTTGATATATTACATTAGGGACATTGAGACTAAACTACTTACAGATACTAGACATTTATAGAAAATACATTTACATAATAGTATACTATTAGCGTAATGAGGTCCCATATCTGGAAATAAATAGGGGTTTCAATAAACACAAATGTTGGCAGTTATATTGTAGTAGTATTTAGTGAAATAAATGTAGGAAAACCAGAAAAAAATTACTTTCTTTCCAAATACTTTTTCATTTTGATTATTTTATCCTACACTGGTTGGCTATGCAAACACAGTGGCCATGGCAAGTACAGTACAAAGTGGCAAATAAAGTATTTTCTCTTTTTTTCTGAAGTTAATTTTTTTCCAGATGAAACACCTAGAATGCTTTACATTCCCGCTAATTAAATAATTTTATCTGCAAAGACTTTCTGTAAACAAAAAGTCTTTTCCCTACAGTTCATTCATTAGGTTTTATCATGGTTCACCCCTACAATTTTGATTTAAAGTGTAAAGATATAGCTTTAGGGTCTGAGACCAAATGTATCCAAATTATTCACCAGAGGCATATTTAGTTTGGAGACTATAACCACCTTCTATAGGAAAATAGGGGGAACATATACAGAAACCTCTCAAGTGGACAAGCCTCATTTATACAACTCTGTACAGAGCATCTGCTCAATACTGGAACTTCTGCACTGCTCATGATTGATTGCATTTTCAAAGGAAATAACAAAATTCTGCAGAGAAATCCCATCTCCCTCATTAATTGCCATAGAGTGAGTACCCTCAGAGCACATAGAGGGAGCCACCTTGAAGATTGACTTCAGTTGTGGCTACATTTTCTTTTGGCAAATAAAGTATTTTCTCTTTTTTTCCAAAGTTAATTTTTTTCCATATGGAACACCTGAATATTTTACATTCCCACTAATTAAATAATTTTATCTGCAAAGCCTTTCTGTAATCAAAAAAAGTCTTTTCCCTACACTTCATTCTGACCACATATTAAAAACCCCCAATAGTTTAAAGTATTGCAGTCCATCCTGGATTCAGTATCTTGTGGCAGGATTTTCCAGTTCTAGAGGAAGAATGGAATAGCATACAGTCCTGAGCTGTCAGAGGCTGCTGTAACAGAGCTGGTCACAAAGCTTCCTCTTCAACATAAATAGAAATTTGAGATCATATAAAAAAACGCATTATGTCTTTTCTTGGATTTTTAAGCTTTTTGCTTTTACACTGAGACATCAATATTTTTTCTGTTATTCAGCATGGCTTGCTGCAGGTGGTTTGGTTTTCCTTTCATAAGCCACTTCTGCACAAAATCTATCTTTGCTTAGATTTACTTCACTAATATTGGCTGGCATTTCCATTTGAACGTCTCAGCTAAATAAATGTATTTCTATTTTGTGGTCTGTGGAGAACAAGGCACCTCCTGAAAGCATGAATGGAGCTGTCTGTGTGCAGCAGCAAATACCTTTCCCTGCTTTGGATCACAGACTATAATTCAAAAAAGGGGAAAGAGATCTTTGATTTTTCCAATCTTTCTGATTAAAAAGATGGGGAAGGAGATAGATGTGACTCTCCCCTGTTTGCCTCGCTATTTGTAGTCATTGGGATTTATTTACAAGATTAATTTTTCAAAATCTCTGTGACTAGACATACAATGTGAAAAGGAACATCAAAATTAATTTATACACTTTATTCCTGTTTAATTACATATTCTTAGTTATTTTTGTATTTTATGTATGGCCATTAAGCTGGAGGAACACTTCAGTAATGTAAATATTTCTCTTCTTTTGACACTTCTCTTTGATAAAATGCTGAGCTCGAGCTTTTTTTCTTTATGTTTCTTCCACCCAGTTGAGTCAAGCAGCACTACAGATCCTGAATTAAGCCATCAGCAGTATGTTATGGTGCTCACTGGGACCTAAACATTTGGCCTAGAAATTTTACAAAGCAGTAAAGAGCGGGATGGCTCAGGAAATATTCTCATCATTAGCAGAGTCAGCGACACTTCTAAGAACATGATATTGCTGTTTTTCAAGTTCTGGGCTAACTCAGCAGTGAATGGAGGCATTTAAATGTAAATTAATTTATAATTTATAAGAAATTTATAAAGAAATCTCCCAAAGAACCAATTAAAACCAACACCTTGTAGAAGTTATCCTTCACTTTAAAGCCACAGAAGTTGCTTAGGATAGTGTGTTTACTTTGAAGTGATTGCTGTCTTTTATGTCAGTTTTATTTCATTTGTTACAATTAAGTGCTATCCCCCCACAGAGTTCACTAAAGCAATTCACACAGAGATTATCTTCCATTTATTATGTGCAAGCAGATTTATCTGATTGAATGAGTAAATCCAAACACAGGGAAATAAATGGGGGAAAAATGGATCCATAAATAAACATTTAGTGTAGTGCACCTCAGCAACTGAACAAGAACTCTGTAAAACTACATTTTGATTCCTTCCCAATTCTCTTGTCAGATGTGCTGATCTCAAGCTCTCATTTATCAAATCCTTCACTCGTCAGCACTTCTTTTCCTTTTGCTATTTCATCTTTGTCACTGCTCTTCTCCCAAATGCTAAATGCTCTTCTCCTCCTGAGTCAATGTCTTCATTAAATCTCATTAAGAAATACTCACCTAGGAAGCCCATTTGTGAAAGTAATACGCACTTTATGCCCAAATCACTATGAAACATGAATATTACCTGGCAAATAAACCAGGCTTCTGCGCTGCTTTCTTATAAAAAAAAAATTAAAAATCCCCAGATAATGATGTTTCTAAGGAAATTCCCATCCATAAAAGATGGCCGAGACATTGGCAAAGTACCATAAAGCTCATTAACAACATCTTTGCCTCCCCCAGTGAATACAGGACCAACAATAAACCACTGCACTTGATATTTTTGACATATTCACCAATTCCTGCATTTGTAAGTTAGCAAAGTGCAAACATTACTGAAAACCATGCAGCATGTCCGGGTAGCTATAGGAAGAATTATTAGCATTACTGTGACTATTCAAGATGTTGCTACCAGCAAGGAGACATTCTCTGTCTCCTTCATTTCTGTTCTCATTTTGACCACACAATATTTCTAATTAAGCATCCTGTTACAATGGTACTTTATGAACAACATTTATTAAAGGCGCTGCTGCTTTCTCATTTATTTTCTAAAGGTTATTAAGTTAATGCAAATGTCACTTTTAAAGTTGTGAGGAAATAAGCCCAAGGAGTATTATAACCAAAATCAAACAGAAATTAGAGGTTGATATACTATGTATGAATTAATACTGAATGAATGAGTAATTTATTGAGTGCAATTAAGAGCCTTGTGGATTTTTTAAAGTTCCTTGTAAAGCCCTAACTAAAATAAACAACTAAAATAAATTCCTTTTCAAGAAAAGAACATGAAACCAATTCACACAACTTTGAGCTTGCAGATATGATGTAATTTGCTGCTGCTACTCAAAAAATGCTGAATATCAACTCTATATCCCACAGATATTAAACCACCCAGGTCACTGCATGCCCAGTATAGAGATGCTACTTAGATTTCCTGCCTTTTTTTAAATCTAAAAAAATTGTCTTCCATTTTTTAATGTTTTTAATACAACTGAGAACACCTATGTGAAAAATAACACAGGGAGAAAAATGCACATTTGTACCCTGCTTCAGTTTTTAATTTGGAAACCTATAATAATAATAACAATAAAAAACAGCTCCTTGGATTATGAAACTTTGGTTCAAGATCCAGATTAAATATATGCCCAAATTTGTTGACAGAAAAGAAAAATACCAGTCCAGTAAAAAGATCAAAACTACTTAAACTGATATTGTACATGATGAAAAACTTTATCTTTCAAACTTCTGATCCAGGTCAAAATAGAAAGGAGCCAGCATGTGAGGAGATGGCAACTACACATGAACTTCTTCATTAAAGGTATTTTCAAGAGGGTCACTTAGTGATTTGTTGTGACAGAGAGAATGTTCCATGGGCTCCATGCACTGGTGTTTTGGTCATCAATAATGGAATTGGGTTTTGAAGCAAGTGCTTTGAATGAACCTTTGGCAGGCAGCTAGACACTATAAAATTAATAGCTGTGGACAGTACACTCAGGAAATGTCACTTGAGGAACTCTTCTTTTATGTTTATACTTCAAAAGAATAGCAGGAATTATGAAACTTGCCCTTCTATGGGGCCTGGTAAAGGGGTTAAATTCACAGGGCCATTTTCCCCTCAGTTAGGGCTTTAAGCTTTATCTTCCTGCTCTGTCTTCTCCCTTTCATAAGGCATGCACATACCTAACATATTTATTGAGCTTTACCTCCAGTCATATTTGTTTGAAATTGCCCAGCAGATTAACAAGCTACTGGCATGGGAAAGCAGACAGGAGGCAGCACAATAAAAACAGCAGACAGCATAATCACTTAAGCCTTGTTTCTTTAGCAACCCAAACTAAAATTTTCCTTTGGTTCAATTTTCAACTCAGGTTTGACAAGAAAAATACTCTCATACTGTAGTTGCAAATATAAAAAGCACTCTGTCTTGTTCTTTTTTTCTTTGTTGCTTGTAAGACTTGACTGAAAAAATAAAATACAATAGTAGCACTAAATAAATAAAAGCAACAAAATTATCTGGTTAAAATGGAATAGCTTTCAACAGCTTGGGCTGGAACCTGAATTATTGTGTCTTAGATTACAATAAATGACATCACCCTGCATTAATAATGATTTCAATGATATACAGAGAACTCACCATGAATATTTTCCATTGCATCACTACAATCTCATTTTAACAACATGTATGATAGAAGGCTGCTTAAAGAACATTGTTTCTTGCCTGACACTGTTGTGATGATGCATTAGATCAACTAAGGATTATTTGATTCCTCACGAGAGCACATTGGAAATGCAGTCTGGGATACAGATCTGCTTTGGTAAGGTCTGAACCTTGTGAAAGTTTGCCAAGGAGTAATTTGAGACACAGAGGTGGAAAACAGCCAATTGTGAGCCCACATTTCCTGTTCCTAAGGTGCACAAGGGAAAGCTCTCCATTCCAAAGGACATCCCAAACAGGATGCATCCCAGGAGGATGGACAGAGGACACTCGTGCTATGGGGCTGTGCCCAAATGTCTCCTCAGAGTAGATGGAAGGTCTTTGAGAGGCAGCTCAGACTTGTGAGGGACTTGAGAAGAAAAGAGATCCACACTGTTGGATTAATGGGAATGAGGCATAACAGAGGGGACAGGGGAGGAAAAGGATAAAAAGGTGCTTCTTTGGTCTTAAACACTTTGATAATTGGATGACACACCTGCAACTGATATAGCCAGGCAAAAATAAAAGGGAAAACAAGCAAAATAATACAGAGTTTGTAGAGATACTAAAATCACAGACAAACATTAATGTGTTTAGGAACACATGAGAAAAATAACCAGTATGGGTTTTGCTGTTAGAGACTGATTTCCCAACGGTGGAAAAGCCACACAAGCAGATAAACATTAAAAAAATGAAAGGGCCCATCCTTACAAAAAATATCTTGAGTAATTTAGGCTCAAGGGATTGATATAGCACAAAACACGGTGGGGATGTGGGTGGGATATTTTCTAACTCACTTTTCCTAAATGTAAAGAAAGCTCACATATGAGCCTAAAGGAGCAAATTCCAGGTTTCTCAAAGTCCCTTATTAGTCTCAGCAGTCTGTCTGAAACAAATAGGAGCAGGCAAGTTCAGTAGGAAAACATCAAACAAAATTCAAGAGCAACTGACAAGTTTTGATTTCAGTTTTATCAACAAAGCTGTGGGAGGAAATATTCAATCCCTTCCTCTTCCAAATGAACTCGGTGAAAGGAACTCAAGGAGCCTCAGTTGTGTTCACTTCCACATCATGAGCAGGTTGCAGGGCACACTGAAAATTTCTCCATCTGAATCTACAAAGGGTGCATTTATAAATACTGAACCTCACTTTTCACAGACTAATAGGTGATTTCTCTCCAGCTGATATTGCTTTTTCTTAAAAACAAAAGTATGCACACAGAAAAGTATGACTTGAGCAGGGTCAGCAGCATGCCTGGCAGATTTTTAAGATTTCAGCAGCAAAATAAAAACAGAAAGCTGAAAACTTTCAGAAATGAAATTGGACAGATTTTTAAATTTATTTTTATAGCTCAAATTTTTAAAAAGTTGTGCTTTCCTTGAATATTTTGACTTCCATTTGTCCATCATAAAGAGTTCAGTTAGATCTGGTGTAGTGGAAGGTGAATATACTGGAATTAAAATAACCTGAGCCAGTCTAATCACTGCAGTGATGTGTATATATAGCACTTACAGCAGGATGTTCTGCACTATAGGAAAATGAGCTGGGTTGCCTGGACAGCTTTAAGATCCAAAAACATGCTTGTGCATTTCTTCCACTTCCAGAGTAAGCTGGAGGAAGCCTATCACTGCTCTTGCAATAGCTTAGTTTTTAAAATACTTATCTGTAAGCAAAATGAATTTGCTCTACCTCTCCAGTAATTTATTTTTCAGAACTTCACCTCAGCCATAACAAGAAATTGCTTAGCCCATATCTTTGAAGCGACAGAGAGCACTGGATGGGTGTTGAAACTTTCAGTGCCCAGCACTAGGGGCTGTCACTGTGTCATTTGGGTCTGGGCAAAGACAGAAAACAGATAAAGATGTTGTGGGTCCTGGTAGCTGAAATTTCCCTGCTGCTGTGACAGCAAAGGGCAGATCTGTTGGTTTAGTGCAGTGATGAATGAGGAAGCCATTATTAAAAGGTGCATTAACACGGTGTTTTCTCTCCTATTGGCACTGTATTTACCACTACAGATCTGCCCTGAAGAAGGGAAAACACTGCTAACATAATTTTCCTCTGTTTCATCTGCAGTCCATGCTGATGCTGCACCACACAGTGTTTTACATCAGCAGTGAACAGAGTGAGAACACAAAGCAATTTAAACTTTCCCCCCCCCCCCCCACAAATCCAAACATCATGATTTGCAGAATTTTAGAACAGAACAAAATGGAATAGAATAGAATAGAATAGCATAGATCTGGATGCCATTTGCATCATCAAAACACTCATTATAGCTTAGACATTGAAAATCATGGTGAACAAATGTGTGCCTCTGGAATATAAATTAAGTACTGTGATTGCTATGAAGCATCTGCATAATATTTGTCAATCAGTAACCTCCACAAATTTCAAATTGTAGAAGAATCTATCAGATTTTTTGCACTGAAGCTCTCCTAACCTGGAGCGTTTTGTTCTATCATGTACCAATCTCTGTTTAGTAAAAGCTGTTCTGGTCAGTCTGATGATGGATAAATCCAGGCAGATATCCCAGCAGTACAGGCTGTTTACAAGAAATTTAGCATGGATTTTTTTTCTTTCCTGTTTTTCTTCTTTTTCATATAGACTTTACACTGAAAATCTACCTTAGAAAATAGTCTTAACAGCCAACTCTGACCTTGTGGAAAACACTGAAAAGACACTAAATGGCAGTGTTTGTATACCAGATGGGTTAGAACAAATTCCTTAAAGTAGCCCAGAATTAAGCTTGGCTCTCAGCTACACACAAGCTTACAAATTCAGAGAAAAAAAAATGTGAGTGGTATTTCTAAATAGCTTTATTTTCTTTTTCCAGCTTGACCTGAAATTGAGATTTATATTTGAAAAATTGACTTTATACCCTTGTAGGTTGGCTGAGCTATTTTAAGTACCATGTAAACTGCATATACATAACAGTGTTTCTTCCAAAATTGTTGCATGAAAAAATTGAAGCTTATTCCTGCCATATATTGCTCACAAATGCCTCATTGTCTCTTTGAAAAATGGTCTGTGGCAAATTGCTGAAGTAATCTCTTACAACACTGCAGTTTAAAAGATTCATGCCATTGAATACTCTCCCTCCTCAAAGACGAAAATTCAGCTTCAAAATTCCAAATATTGCAGCTTATAATAAATATTATATTAAATTAGAATAAAATAATAATTGTAATAAAGTGCAAAATATAATATAATATAATATAATATAATATAATATAATATAATATAATATAATATAATATAATATAATATAATATATTGAGAGATCCCCCTTCCCCCTCGGGATCAGCTGTCAAACAACTTTTGAAAAAAAGGGATGTGAGCAGCCTCTATCCCTCTATCCTAGAGTCTGAATGTCTAAGTCTTTTGGAGAAGGAAAAAAAAAAATAGGAAAAAACCCTGCACGCAGTAAGGGGTGATTTTTACTGGGAAAAAAAATAGAAAGAAAAGCTGAATATGCCTTCTGCTTTTTCAAGTTAAAATGATGGTGTTTTGATCTTCTGCTGAGGACTGTGGCAGGGATAGTTATTTTAAATGTTAGAATCCTGTTTTTAATGGAAATGTCCTCTCTCCCCTGACATTTTAAAATATCCACTGCTTTTGTGGAACTTTCTTGGGAATTGGTCCTATGTCCTCATCACCTTCCCCTGATGGATGCTCTCAGCCTCATCAGCCACCAACCAAGCTCCAGCTGGGCCTCTGAGAAACAGCAAAGCTCACTGGGCTTCATGGCACTTTGGATTTTGTCTATTTCCTTCCAGCCAAGCCTTATCACAGATTTTTTTTTTAGGAAGTTTCAGTATGGAAAACTGAACACTAAAACCCCTGTGGACTCTTCCAGGAGGGAACACTGACTCACATCTGGTGACCCCAGGGAAGGGAATGCAAGGCAGGCTTGCAGGATGGGGGAGGCACAGCCTCTGCCCAAACACACCACTCTGCTGGCTAAGGTCACCCACCGGCTCAGGAACTGGAGCAACATGTGGGGAAACTCATCTTGATCTGCTGCTTCAGGGAAGGAAAGGGACAGGGGACTCATGTCAGGAGCAACCCTGATAATTGTCACCGCTGGAGCTCATCAGTCAGAGAGCAAATGGGATCATTTAGTTCCAGCCCATAAAGGACATTCTCCTTCAGCCCCCCAGATCCATGTTTTTCATTATGGATGTCTTTTATGTTCATATCTAACATGCTAAATAAAGGGGCTTCTTTTATCGTGCCTATCATACTTATTTCTGAGTGTGAAATCTGTTGCAGTCACTTTAGGTCCTGGAAGAGAGGAAGGTGGGGAGCTGTTTAATGAGAATTAATGGGAGGGGCACTGAAACCTGAGCTCAGAGCATTTCCCATGTGCCCAGACATGCTCTTTGTATGGACATTCAGAGAGAGTTTTAAAACTTTCAAATTCCAGCCTATTAATCAATACCAAAACATTTAGTGGTAAAACTCTTGTGTGATTAATGCCTAGCTGAAGTTCTACAGTAAAGGGTTGTTTGTGCTGTTTTAAGCACACCAGCAAGAGTCCATGTTCCAAATACAAAGTGGTGCTTGGGGAACAATCAGTCATTTCCACCAAGTTAGTGAAGATTATTTATTTTGAGTACTAACTGCAGAAAATAGTTCAAACTACACCAGTTTCAAATACTTTTTCTATGCATTCTGACAGGAAGCAGAGAACTCCCTTACTTATACCCACACCCTACTAAGATGAGAAGACTCAAAACTCCACTAGCACACCTATATGGCCTCATTATATATTTTAAAACAAAAAAGTTTCCCTGTGGCAGTTTTGCAATGCAGTGCATTGCAGCCTTTTGGTTCAGTGCCCACAGAAATAAAGGACGGTGCTCTTACAGCTTCCAGAATCCATCGAGCAAGAGCCCTGTTCTTGTCCTTCATTTCACAAAACTGCCATGTGTACATCCTGCAGAAAATGGAAATGCAAACTGAGAGGCATCCTCTGCCTGAACAAAATTAGGGCTGCAGAACTAAATGAACTGCTACTTACCCCCACAATATTTGCACTGCGCTGGTGATTTGGGCTTTGAACGACACCATTGCTCAGTGACATTTCAGCTGCGTTGGCACAAGCACAAATTTACTTTTTTTTTAGCTGAATTGTAGCATATTAGTTTATATTACAAGAGGTTATATAAAAATCTGATGCATCTATGAGAAATGTAGAAAAATTATAAATATATTTCTTTTAAGTATTAAGCTACTTTTTCTTCTAACTCTGTAACTAGAACACCAGCATCTAACACACTTCTAAAAGGTAAAGCTAAGAGAATAGAAATTACTCTTCACTCTTCCTGAAAAGTCCAGCTTTTTGAGGCCATCAGAAGAAATCAATTCCCAAATCTGTGACTGCAGCTTGGATGCAGCTTTATGAAATTTATAGTTACATTATCCCAGGCCAGTGACCGCATATGAGGTCACTGTGGAAGAGAGGAGATCTCTAAAACAGAGGCTTCCACAATGTGATTACATGAAAAATAACTGCACAACCTTTTTTTTCTTTTAAACTACCACTCAGAGCAATCTTTATTTCCATATTCTGATGCCTATACAAAGAACTTAATAATAGTGATTTAAATATGTATTAGACAGAGCAACAGAAGTAAAAAGAGCTAACTTTAAAAAATTGAGTAATTTTGTAATAAATTGGATGAGCAGTTTAAGGGACACGTTAAAGTTCTGAACATGACAAGTCCATGAATGGTATTACCTTTTAAAAAAACATTTAAGCCTAAATGCTCCCTGCCAAATACTCTCTGTAAGTAATGGAGGAATGCTACCATTTATGGGTAATTACTCATTTCCACCTATTTCTAAAGCACTGGCAGGAGGTGAGACATGAATTGTGCAGTGTTTCATTACATAAGGACACACTGGGCCTTTTTTTGGAATGGAACCTGCCAAAATCTAAAAGAATATATCTTATTAATAAATGATGCTTTCTCAAAGGCACTTTGCATTTCATAGAGGACAACAGCTCTGAAGGGTGAGAGGAGTTCTAAAGCTGTAATGATGAATATGTTGGTTCCCTTCCTGCCAGATCTGCATTACTCCACAGCCTGAACTCCAGAGCTGTGTACCATGTCATCTGAAACTTGAAAGGGATACAGACTTCACTGCTGGCACCTGCTGAGGACCAAGGAGAGCTTTCTGACTCCTGGGGTGCCAAGAGACTTGCTGAATCCTAGACTGATGTCCCAAAGACACACTGCCACTTCTTGGTGGGCAATCAGAGCGAGACAGCAGAGATGTGAAAGATGTTTAGCCTTTTTTTGTTAGGCTGCCTTTCATGCTTTGAAGTTATGGGTGAATAAAATATTAATATTGATGCTTCATAATGAACAGACAATTTAATCGTGGCTACTAAGACTTGTGACAGCTTTGCTTGCTCTCACACTTTGTAATTCATCTGTAAAACTCTCTGTTTTGTTTAAAACTTGAATTCCAGAGGCAGAGCTGTGCCCTTCTGGACTACCAGCTCAAAGCTCCAGAAGAAAAACCTACACGCTTTGCCACTTGGCCATAAAAATAGCTGGTATTAGGAATCTGAGCATAAGTGGGATCCAATCAGTGCAGCAGGAATGCAATGAAGCAGGACATTTGTGATGGAGCAACTGAGGAACCTCTGGGCAGCGTCACGAGGAGAGCTCTGTCGCACATGTCTTTTATGGAAAATCCTTTCCTTAGGATTTTTGCTCCTGAGAAGCTGAGAGGCCTCAGGAACAAAATGTAAACAATGGTTATCTGCTGCTGTGGAATGCAACAGGTGCATCTGGGATTGGTCTCATGTGGTTGTTGCTAATTAATGGCCAATCACAGTCAGCTGGCTTGGACAGAGAGTCCAAGACAGCGCCTTTGTTATCATTCTTTCCTTTTCTATTCTTAGCTAGCCTTCTGATTAAATTCTTTCTTCTATTCTTTTAGTATAGTTTTAATGTAATACATATAATAAAATAATAAATCAAGCCTTCTGAAACATGGAGTCAGATCCTCGTCTCTTCCCTCATCCAAGAACCCCTGTGAACACCGTCACAGAACTCCACACAAAACAGAGCAATTCATTAAATATTGGAATAAACAGCAGGCAAACTGCCTGTTGTTAACACAGCTGATGTGCAAGGAGCTGCATGGGATGGACACAAAGGCAGCAGTCTGGGAACCAGAGGAGCTGTAGAGCTTTAATGTCCTGCCCACCCTGACAGGGCCCATCCCCAGCATGTCCCCAGCAGTGCCACAGCCTGACAGGGACACCTGAGTGACCAAAGGTGCCTCTAGCAAAGAGAGAGGAAGGGAAACAGCTCTGGGTCACCTCGGTGGGCAAAGGCTGAGCTGGGATCCCCACTGCAGCATCCTCCATGCCCTGAGCTGAGCAGGCCTCACCCTCACCAGGGAGCAGCTGTGACAGGAGCCCCGGTGCTGTGGGACTCGCCAGGAGACACAGAGATGGGGTGGCACAGAGAGCAGCTGTGACAGAGCTCTCTGATGAGGGCCTGCCCACATCATGCCAGAACAACTGCATTTCTTTGGAATAAAAATCCCTGCTGTTAACCCTGGCCTCGCTGGCTGTGAGCAAACATCCCCTGAGCTGGCTGGAGGTCAGGCAGTGCCAACAGAGGGGCTCAGCTCAGCGTTGTCCATTATTTATTTACATGGGGAGCTTTAGGGGCTGGACCTGGTCCTTCCCCCTCAAGTTTGTTTTTTTCAGGTGGAGGATTTTTCATTTGAAGGATGATAATTTTTTAAGTGCCACAAGTGAATGATGGCTATTGCTCGAGTTTTCACAGCTCCCTCTGTGATTCTTGCATCACATGGATATTTCAGTTTATTCTACAACTATGACAGGGAGGGAAGGATCAGAGAGAACTCCAATAATGTAATGTGTGCCACTATGGGAAATATACAGCACAATACAGATCTTGGTATCCTGATACACAAAATGAGGGTGGTTATTTTTTTTAGCATTGCAGTATGTAGGGCATAGGCAATATAGAGGCTCTGATGCCATGAGAATATTCATTTTATAATTTACGTTTGTTTGTGTACTGGAGGGCCTTGCTTTCGAAAAGCACACAAAGTCATCCTTAATTTTAACCCTTTAATAAAGTATTACACTATTCTAGAGCATAAATATTTAAGGAAATTAAGTAATTAGTGCTGTCACGGTTTCTGAAAAAGGAATGCTGCAAGTTAAAATTGTAACAAAATAAAAATGTTATTTTTAACCTGTCAAGTCTCTCAGCACTTACTGTCACAAAATAAACTGAAAATAAGCATGGAAGTCTTCTCTCTTCTTCATATTTCATACCCCTCCTCATCTTTGTACCTTTTGTTGCTGCAAGCATGTTCTGCCTACTCTGAAATTCACACCTACATCTTTCCACGTCAAACACCAAAGCTGCTGTGGTTTTCAGTTAATTAGTGTCCTCCCCCTTTTAAAAGAACATCTTTTTTATTTTAATGGGCCATGTTTGGTAGGGTTTTTTCAGCCCCTCTGTTTAGGCAGAGGTTTTTGTCCCAGTGAAACCCTTTATTAATCTCCCTGTAGTCCAGGGGACCAGGATCTTCACCAAACTCACTCATTGTTCTGAAGCCTTGGTGAAATCCTGTCCTGTACAAGGGGTTGGGAATGCAGCTGTACTTGAAATTGTTTTGACAAAGTAAATAGCACTCCCTATTAACCTCCTAAAAAATCATTTTGTGCCAAGGGATTTTTTTACCAATGCTTTTTCCTTCCTTATTAGAGAAGTTTATTGTGTCACTGCATCAACAGAGGAGAAAAGCACATCAATCCCCCCAGCCCTGGTGTATTTTTAGGAGATCTAGAAAGCAATGTCACAGATGGAAAAATAATTTTGCAGTAATAGTTAATTGCCTGCATTCTGTCTTTCTGCTGTCATGAGTTGGGCTGCACCAGTATAATTCAGGGTAGAATTTGTCCTGGTTTATTTAACTTGTCTACAGCCTTTTTTTTTTTGCAAAATTCTCACATGTCCCCAGTAATTAGTTCTCAGATCTAAATACTGAATAACAGCACGCTGCAGAAATTAGAAGAAAAAAAAATAAACTAGTTGTCAACATCATACTGAGTAATTCAATAGTACTAGAATATCCCGAGGGTGGGTATGAATAAACAATTCATGAAGAGCTGGTAAATTACATTTCAGCTTCTATTTATTGCAAAACTGGTCAAATACTTAGCTCTATTGAATAAGGATAGCCCATTGGGCTTAGAATAAAGAACATTTCTTAAGAGTTTCCCTGCTATATTTGTTTTGTACAGGATAGGTTTAGGCTTTTAAGCAGTCTTGAACACAAACAGATGAGATGATACCTTTGACAAGGTCAAAGAGGAAATCTGATGACCTACAGCAAGCTGGGCTAGTCCTCAATTCTTTCACAGTGTACACATAATAATAATGAACCAAAAAGAATATGTCTTTACAATTTTAGACCAGATGTTAAGATAACATGAGGAATTAATACAATTTTGAATATATTTACGGTACATTTAGGAGGATTCATAACAGGAGATATGTAGTGGATGAGCCAATAGCAAGTGATTCTTCTGGATCTGCAGTTCATATTCATCCTCTAAATAAAATGCATTTAACCCCTTGAAGTCAGTCTTTGTAGCAAAGCAGTGGGAAAGGGGAGGCCACCAAATGCTGCTCAGTGTGAAACTGCTGGCTGAGAATCACACAATAGATAGAAAGGATAGAAAGGTCTTTTGCAGAGCAAAAGAGACCATTTTGGAAGATGAACCCAACTCTTAAGTTGGGTCAGGTTGCTCAGGGCATAATCTGGTTGTGTTTCCACACACCTCTAAGGATGGAAATTATAAAATATCTCTGGGCAACTTATTCCAATGTTTGATCACCCTCATTTTGAATATTTCCCTTACATCTGCTTGGAACCTCCCTTGCTCCAGCCTGTGCTTCATTTCCTGTGCTGTTTAACAGGACAGAAGTCTCCCCCAACTTGTCTCAGGTCACACCACTGGTTTATTAGGCCAGCATCCCTTAGAAAACTGAGAGCTGTGGGAATTTTCTCTACCTATATGTGCTTGTGAAAAATTCCTTAAATTGGGAAAAATCCCAAGAGTCTGATACTGGATCAGATTCCAAGATTCACCTGTTTGTTGTTGAATATCCTCCACTGCTATCATCTTTCTTTCAGTGGGGAGAACATTAAGAGAAGAAAAACTTCAAGAGAAAGTCACATGGAAGAGAAATCTCTAACATGTTACAGTTTTTACCAATGTCATTAGAAGAATCACTTTTATTATGATAGTGCTTATTCATATACATTAAGAGCAGTGTCATCAAGACCTACTTGCAGCATAACATACACCGAAGAACCTCATTGTGACACTGGAATTTTTATTTCCATGCATGAACTCAAAAAACCTCCTTTGTGCTGCAAAATTGCAGTTTGATAAAGTCCTCAGGACAAGCCTGAAATCCATAGTTAATTGCCTTAAACATTGTTTATGTCCAAACCACCAGATTCAATGAATCTGCTACTTGATTCCTCAGCAGTAATGCTGGTGAATCAGTCTCTACACTCTTAAATTGGTTGTCCAGTTTAATTCCACAGTGCCCTATAAAATTCATGAGAAGTGCACTGCTTTTGCTTTTTGGATATAATTTGGCATCTAGCGCGAGATTGGTTTGCAGGAGAGGCCCTAGGACTGCTGAAATGTCAGGGCCATAAATGCTGGATGCTGCTGCTCTTCAGGGAAGTGTAGTAAAGCAGAGCCAGGCAAAGCCTTGCTAGCCTTCTCATCCCATCTGAAATGTGTTTTGGGGCAGTTTAGGAGGAGAAAAACTTGAGAGTAGAGGGAGCAAAAGTACGGCAAGGTGAACTGGTGAGCATGGCTCTGGAATGCTCAATCAGCCCTCTGTTATTCACTCCTCTTGACCTGGGAAGGGAGGTGAGGTGGGCCTGTGGGACTGTTATTCAAGAAAATTACCAAGACAAAACTCATCTTGTTTACTCAACCATGATGCTGTGTGAGGTGCTGATAAATAAGGCTGAAGTGACAATCCCTGTAATGAGATTCACAATGGCTCTCGTCACAAACCCGCCTGATCCCTTGCTGTGAATTGATACCTCAGCCAGAGATGGCCTGACAGTCAGATATTAACTGAAGGCTCTAGGTAATTTTAACAATATTTTCCCGTTCAGATGTTATGTTTGATTTGTTTCTACCTGCTCCCATGGTTTATACTGACAGCATTAAAAATGGGTTACTGCACTGTGGCATTTTACAAAGGTTCATGTCACTTCTTGTTACTTCATCTCATGTTGCAACATGACAGAGCACGGTCTGATATAATGTGGTGTGGCCTCCTGTATTAGAAAGGGTCAAACATTTTCTAAACAGTAATATTTACATTGCAATAGATATTTATGCATTATTTTCCTTTCCTGGTAATTTGTATGGCTCACACACACTGGGTTACATCGGTCACAGCTCTGCACCAGAAAATTAGTTCTGTAGTAAAGAGTCTGAGGAGAAAAAATGGGTAAAAGTAAAAATGAAATAAACTGTCTTTCCTCCTCTGAAATGCACCAAAAAAAAAAAAAAAAAACTTACATTGGAAATTGCTAAACTTCTAGGTGTGCTCACCACTTTATGGCCTAAATAAGGCACCCAGGTGAGCCTGTCCTGCATAGTCCTGTCAAACACCTGCCCAGTTTGTGCACAGGGTAAGAACATCTGCTTCTCACCTCTGCAGCCATTTTACACTTCAGTTTTACTTCTACTCCTTCCTATAGGTTATGAGCAGAGGGGGAGGCCAGCTTTTTCTCTTCTAGCAACAAACCCATCACAGCCATGACCCGCATAGGAGAAAACCCCAAGTTAATATTTTCTATTTCACTTGATCGCTCCAAGTTTATAGTGATGTGAGCAGAGAATTAGCTCCAGTATTTACCTGCACACTTGGTGGACTTATGATCACATTAGTAAAACCCTCCTCCTGGTCCCAAACACAGTTTTACTTGCCTTTCTGCTAAATAACATTTTAAGGGCCACAGGGGAAAGTTCAGATGACACTCAGTGGCAGTTTCTACTTGTTTTTGAGAGTTTTGGAATTAGGGACAAAATTTTGGCAAAGGGGGCATCACACCTTTAATGCTGTCTTTGCTCACCACAGGGAATCCCCCTGCTTTTCCTGCTTTGAGTTTAGCCTACTTTGCATTAATTTGGTATTTATCATTAAAATTATGTAAAGAAAGGAAAACATGTCAGAATACTAGAATACTAGTGTGAGGTTTTAATAAGAGTCACAATAAAAGGAATAATATATAAATTACCATTTATTTCATAGTATAATCTATAGCAAAATTAGTGATGAAGAATGGAAGCTCAAAGACATGGCATTGATGAGTTTCTCAGAAGCTTATACTAATTAAATGATAATTTCCTTTATAAATGATGCCATTGACAGATGAGTGCATGCAGGTAATCTCAGATTATTTCTCTACTTGGTACTTCATAAGAGCCCAGAAGTGGGAGCTTTCTGTGTGCTGGCTGCCACTTATGGGTGGCAACAGTAGAACTGTTGGTATGAAATTAAACCAATTTAACTTAAAACAGGTGCAAAAGACTGTGTTATTTGGGCTCAAGCCAAACTCATTTAAGGTAATTTCAATCAATATGAATTGACTTATGTTAAATTTAATTAAACCGGTCCTAAAAGAAAAAAAAAATTAAATTGAAAGTGCTTTGATGAGAAGTCATACAGAATTTACTTAAATTAGGTTTAAAAATTACATATGGCAAATTGTGCAACCATCTTTCATAGTAAAGTGTCTGAAGTTAAAGAGGTAAGTCAGTGATGTGAGAGAGTTCCTAAATGCTGCCTGAATCAGCAATGGAGCCTGAGCCAGAGCTCCTGCTGCAGACCAGGACGGAACAGAAAGCTGCTCCAGCCAGTCTCTCCTCCCAGGAAGGCATTTCTTGGAAATTACCCACCAACATTTTTTCAAAATGAAGAATGGTAATTTCTCAGAATCCTAATGTTTAAAAAAAAAACTACAAAAATTCCAGGTTTTGACCAAAAAATGCTTTGTTTTTTAGAAAATTTTGGAATCCAAAGTAAGTTCCTTTTAACACATATTTTGCTGCTGCCTTTTCTAGTCTTTGTTCATGTTACTGTGCTTTCTACACCACAATGAGAGATAAAGTCATTTATAGCACAAGAGTTGTGGCTGCCCCATCCCTGGAAGTGCTCCAGGCCAGCTTGGATGGGGCTTGGCGCAGCCTGGGATAGTGAAAGATGGCCTCACCCATGGAAGGGAGCTGGGACTGATTGAGCTTTAAGGTTCCTTCCGACCCAAACCATTCCATGGTTCTGTGATGTTTTACTTTTGAGCCAGCAAAGACACATCTGCCACCCAGCATTGGTTAAAACACATCATTTTTTGCTGGACTGAAACACATCCTGGTTTAGTTTACAATGGAACATTTTGATGCCTTGTAATCAATAGTGGAAAAAAACCCAGTTGTCTTTGAAATGACTTTAGAAGTAGATCCAAATATTTCAGTTGTACTCTTGGATATGATGTCATGACAAGAGAAGTGTGGCAGACTGCCTCCTGCAATGTCACAGCCTGGTTTTTTTTGCTAAAGTTCATATTGAAACCTTGAAGAAATTCCATTAAACCACTGAGTTTCCTTGAAACATCATTTTCCAGGAAAAAAGCATTCTGCTGAAAAATTTCTGATTAGCTCCTCTCTCTCATTTCTTTCCATTATATGTACTTAGCAACTCAAAGTGTCCCTACAACTGGTAAGTGCATTACAAACCAGACACCTGGCTTGGCTTCTAATAGTAAGAAAAAGTCCAACTGAACTTGGAAAAATAAAATCTCTGCAACCGTATCGTCCATTAAAATAGGTGGAGGGGAAAAAAAAATCTCATTTTGCCTTCAGAAAGTTGATATAATTTCAGGATAATCTGATACAACACACTTTTGGTTATTTCCTATGTCCCCAGAATAGCCAGTGCAGTGCAAACCTTGATGGGTTGTTATGTAAAAAACTGTTAAATGTGGGAGGTTTTTGTAATTAGTGATTTCACAGAGTCGTCTTTGGCTTGGTGACGAGTGGGACCTTTCCACCATGTGGTTCCCACCTGTGGGTGCAAGATCCCAGCTCCAGAGGGCCCAGGGACACCACAGAAGGTCCAACCTCACTGTTCTACTCACTTTGGGCATAAAACTAGCAAGAGAGGGAAAAAAGGAAATAACTAAAATGAGATATCAGCACTCCCAGAGGCAGAGAGCAGGGAAGCACAGGACACAGGCAGCAATGTCTGAGCTCTACCTTCAGCAGAGAAAGAGGTGATGGGGAAAGGTGGGAGAAAACTGCAGCAGATGGGAGGAGGAGGAGGCGTGGAAGAGCCGAAATGCAATTAACAGTTTTCCAAGTGGTTTAAATGGCTATGAATTGAGAGCTGCTAAAATTCACAGATAACAACAAATGAATGTTTTCCATCGGGAGGTGCCAAGTGCTCTGAGATGCCTGTTAACTCCATCTGCAGAGAACAAAGCTGGGGCAGCCGAGGGGAAAATAAAAGGTGTCCCACAGGTTGGCTTCAGAGACAGCAACAGTGTCAGGAGGGAGCTCAGGCTTCATCCCCCACCCAGCTACACATCCTGGGTCAATTTTTTCTCAGCTAGTAACTGATTCTATAATTATAAAAATACTCTGGGGAAAGAAATGCAGGAATGGGGGGAATCAGTCAATATGAAAAGCAAGAAAAGCAACATGCATCAGGGCCGTGCAGAGCCTGATAGTGGCAGATTAAAGAACTAAGTTTTCAGGAACATTTATTCTTAAATGGTTTTCCAGACAAACTGACTGACCTTATCCATTTAAATTATAGAAATTTATGAACATGGGGGAAAGACATTTTTCAAAGATTTCAAACTCACATTTTGCATAATTTACAGGGAACAGAAGGTTCTCAAACCTTGAAGCCAGCCATTAGCATTTCACAATATTTTAGCATTTAGTATGTAGCCAGGTCATTTTTAATTACAAAAGGAAGAACTCTTCAGACAGAATGTGTTCTAAAGATGTGTGCTAGAAATGCTACAAAATCTTGTCATAATTGGTGATAAAAATGTTAGCCAATGTAATGACATTTGGGGAAAAATGTGGACAACATTCAAGTTCCAGCAGAAAAGTAGACTGACCTTTCATAATGAAAATGACTAACCACACATTAAAAAAAAAGAGAAAAAAAAGAGAAAAAGACAAAAGATCAGACCCAGTAAAGTGCATAAAAGGGAGGAGAGAGGCAGCAGCATGTCCACCATTGACTCCTCCAGCAGCAAAAAAGAGTCAAAGGACTATTGTGGGTTGCAGTTCTCTCTTTTTTTCCTCCCTTCCTCAGTTACTCATTTCCTTACTCTATTAAAGAATCCTAATGGTGAAAGCTCTAAGGTCAGGCCTTGATGTGCCACTCTTCTACTCTGGGGTGGAAGAAAGATTCTTTCATTCCCCGTTTTTGTTTCTAGTTTTAATTTGACTTGATCGCTTGTTGCACTTTGACTTGCAGCAAGTGTTTCCTGCGTGAAGGAGTCACATCCAAAAGTTAAAAGACTGTAAAAATCAAAGTTCCCATGCACTGAGCTGCACAGCCTGCCTGGCCATGCAGGGACCATCTTGCCCTGGATGTAAAGAACAGACGCCCACAGAAAACTCTCTCTGGAAGAGCTCTTCTAGGAATGCTTTATTCTAAAATTAATCAACCAGAGGCATCACTGAGCACAGAGAGAAGAAAGGGAAAGGTGCTCATTGAACTGCCAGACCTGTTGTGTGGAATGGCTAAATGGAAAAATCTGTGCAGTCCTCTAAAGCTGGGATGTGCAAAGGTATGAAGGAAGGAAAGCTTTTTGTAAGTAAGTGCTTCATAGTTCCATATTATTGATCAAAAAAAAGACAAAAAACCCAAAGACTACCTTTAGGTGTACAAGAATTTCAAATCCCACAATTCCCTTCCTCCCTCTAAGACCTATTCCACACACACTAATTATAGCAAATAAAATAAAAAAGAAAAAATGTCATTACTCTATTCATCAGCCTCTAAAATAATGACATCTCCAGTGTCATCCTGCGACTCAGAGCTTGGTATTTTATAGGTAGCATGGTAGCACTGATGCCCACAAATGCTATTAAGTGCAATAAGCTTTTTTACATCTCCTCCCTGGTTGAAGGTGATATCTGAACTACAGAAATTTCATTTAGCATCTCCTGTCAGGTATCACATGTCGTGCTGGTGGCATCTCTTACCTGTTGCCCATGTGCAGCATTTTATTGTGATAAAGCACACATGATAAAACAGGTAAGTTTGGTCCTTGCTTTCCTGAGAAAACCTTTTAAGCCTTTATTCTGCATTGTTCCAGACACCTCTGCTTGCATTTGTCTTGAAAACAAAGGTCTTGCAGTTACTGAACTGCAAAAAATTACTGGAGAAAGGAATCAATGACATTTTCAGGGGAAAATACTTCATTGTTCTGTGTACTAGGGAAGTTTCCAAATGCTAGTATTGTTTAATTTAATCTCATAGTATCGTGAAACAACAGAATTATTACCGTATATGCCCCAATGAATTTAGCTTCCTTTCTATGCAAAAATTCTGCAGGTCATTTCTGTTTGAGTGGCCAGTTCTTCATGTGGAAAGAAAGCTCAGGCAATGTCTTATTGAATAAAACAGGCTTGTTTCATGATTCATTACACCTCTTTTTGTCCTTACGTGTAAGCCAGCTCCTCTCAGGTCTACACCAAGAATGTGCAATGGAGGCTGTGCAGAGCCATAAAAATAATGCTGGGAATTCTCATACATACAGTAAAATGCTCAATAAAAATGAGAATATTTTGCAAAAGGTACTGATAATCTCCATTTTAGAACTGATTTTTCTTTCTGCATAAGCTCATTTTTCTTTATACTTAAACAAATGACAGATGTTCATAAAAACGATATTAAGAATTCCTTTTGGCACTTCAGTGTTCTCATTTATTACTCTTCTGGTGATATAGTATGCAATGTTATTCTATTGAAAACAGGATCATCAAAATTGCCAGGTGTCTGATGCGTGATCATTCCCTCTATATGCAAAGCAGAGTGTTTCCAAATGCATTAGGCTGGTGAATTCTGTGCTTACAGCTCAATCCTTCAGAGTGTTGTGTACTTTGATTATATAAGCCTGAACTCCACGAGTTTAATGTCAATAACGTTCAGCCTCCTGTAAGATTGAGCCCTTGAAGAGAAAGAAACTCTGTGTTTCTCATAGTGGAGAGGTTAGTGTTCTTGAGCAAACCTGTAAACCCAGGTTCCAAACTATAAAATACATCCCCATTCTCAAGTTCTGAGGAACAGTCTCCTCTTCACAGAAATGCTGGTCTGCAGATAAAGTTTGCAGTAAAGTCAGTGGGAACAATAGCTGTCTAAACACGAAGCCAGGCACTTAAATTAAGATGCCTGGAATTGATACTGGTTTTGTAATATTTTGCCTTAATTATTTACACTGTTCCTCTTCCCCCCACTCTATCTCTCCTCCCACCAGAGAAAACAAAAAAGAAAAAGCTCAAATCCGTCCTTTTCCCAGTCTCCAATCTGCATGGATCATTCAGATACTGGTGTGAAAGCAGCAAGCAGGATGAAAAAGTTGAGAAATAGGTTCAGGGAGGCATCTGATAGTTGAAATGGGGAATTCACTTTATATACACACCAAACATGCACTGTACATACCCATGAAACAGCCACTTTATGAAGCCAGTAAGGAAATTTTCAAAGGAAGAAATGTTCCAAAGAAGAACAGGACAATCTGACAGGAGCTTTGCAGATATTCAGTGGCAGTGAAAGGCAGGGAGCTCTCCAGGGGCTCCTTGCAGCCTCCAAAACATCATTTACTCTGCCAGGGAAACTCTTTCTGCTCCCCTCCATTTTCTGCTGAATTTCTGTTAGATTTCTGCTGAAATCTAACCAGTTCCTCTTCTCTTCCTCTTGTCCCCCTTGTCACCCACACAGTCCACCCTCTCATTCACCTTCCTATTTCCCTTTCCCTCATCTGTACCCTCATTTTGGTCACCTTTTGGGAGCATCCCCGATTCCCCTCAGCCCCTGACCTCCAGTGCCCTTAAACCACCTGTTAAATTCCCTTCTCATTGTAGCTTCAGAGCATCTCTGTTCTCACAGCATCTCATATTCCTCATTTCTACTGTCTCCGACTCGACAAAAACCACAAGCAATAAAATATCCTATAAACTAAGGCATACTTTAGGTGTTCATGTGTAGAAGGGAATGTTATTTTACTTTAACTGAGCCTGTATCTTTCCAAATAATCCAAGTGCTATTGTATATTTGTAGGATTTTTAGCTCAGCTACATCCTCCTTTCTTATAGAAAAAAATGCTTAATGACTTCAGTGTCACTATGAGAAGCATTTTCATTGTCACATTTCTGGTTTGGGATAAACTGTAATTTTATTACATTAGCCAGAGGGGAGTTAAATGGTGAGGGATTTACTAATCACTACTTTAAGAGGGATAAATCTGTTTACCTCCCAAATAATAGAGAGATCTTGCTTCTGGCTACTTCCTTCTGCTTCTTGTCTAAAAGTTTTTACCCCTTCAGTAAGAACTGAACAAGAATTAGTTAAAACAAAGAGGTTTGTGAAATGTAGCCTAGCAATGAGGACCAGTGAGAAGTTTGGGACTTGACAGACAAATCTCCTAATGTGGGTCAGAAAAACCTCCACTTATGGCAAAATAATTAGAAAATTGTAACCTGCCTATGTTTGTTCCTGCCATCTTCATGAATGTTTACATTCCTGCCTTTAAGCCACTCTAGAAATCAATTAATTATGTGACCACATCCTCAGTGAGAAAGCGTGAGATAAAGAAAACTGCAGAAAAAAATCAAATTAAAATTATATTCAATTTTTAGAAGATTATTACTATTCTAATATGAATCAAAATTAAGAAAACTAGTTTAACAGACTGGCATGGCTTCTCCTTCCATCCTCCTCAGTGCAACACATACAAAACTAGAAGACAAAAAACTGAATTTTTCATCTTATTTACTGAACTTGCTTGAAAGGTGAAATAAGAGGAATTGATACATGGACTCAGAAACAGCCATTGCTGAAGGAAAGCTACCTCTCCGTAGTTTAGTTTTCAAGTCCATGTGCCAAAATATGTGGGTGAAGGGTTTTTTTTTTTCACAGACTGCATTTTTAAGACAATGTAAGCAAAACCTCTTTTCTCCTCTGGATTAATATTTTGATTAAAAGTCAGTCCAATTTCCCCCTAAGCTTGGCCTAAGAAAGACCTGCTGTTGGTTCTGTCACACACAAGGCATAAAAATTATTAAAACAACTGGAAAAAAACATTTTCCCATCAGAAGTATCAAAAAAAGGGAATTCTAATTTCTCTGTCTATACTTTACACAAAAACACCAGTCTTACAGGAATCTGTGAGTACTCTCCAAAATCAGTATCTCAAATAGTTTTGGAACAGAAAAAAAACTAATCTGGTTAAATTCTGCAAATTTTCAAACTACTTGCTTAAAAGCAGAAATGAAAAACCATTACTAGACTACTTTGAAAACTTCAGGTGAAGAGAAACCAGAAGGAAAAAGGTGTTATGTACCAGAATGCCCTGTATGAATCCTATAAATTTACTTGTGATTTATATGAACAAGATTCTGCAATTGTCCTATAGCACATCCAAGGTCATATTATTACTTTTTCAGAATGAACCTTGAAAAGCCAGAGGCCCTGTAAATGAGATTGTTACAGAAGACCTGGGCAGGATGTACAAACCGAAATCAGTCATCCAAAGGTGCATGACTCATCTTGGCACTGATCAAAACACCTCCAAGACCTACAGAAAGGAAATATTTCTTTCTCCTGATATTATTAGTACATCTTAGAGCAAAAGTGAGAACCAGATTTGTATATACCTAAGGATTTAATCTAATGCCAAATCCCTATTTTATATACAGTCTACATTTCACCACCACTGAAGTCATGAAAGACCTGTTTTCTCATTCAAAAGGGATAAAATTAGGCAATTAAAAATTACTCCAATATTTCTTTCACTTTAATTTCCTCATCATCCATCATCTGTCCTGTTCATTTATTATCAAAATATATTCTTCCTTTGTTGTTCATACATAATCTTGTTGTTCCCATTTTTAGCCCAGCAAAGTAATGCAGCTTTTCTTCACTCCATGTCAGATAACATGGTGTAATCAAGCCCTGGTTTTGACAAGCAATGAGAGTTTTCTTAAAAGGTTACAAGCTTGTCAAGGGTAGCTGTTGCAGTGTTGCCCTTGCCTCTGGTTTATGAGCATCAATTATCATCAGTGTGAGTGAGGGAAGGGAAGTACAGCAGAGTTCCCTTGCTTTGAGAGGTCTGTCCCCCTTTAATGACTTAAAACCAAACTCACTTCAAGCTTGAAGGGCAAACTGATCACATAACAGTCATGGAGAAATATTAAAAATTGCTCCCCATGTTTATAGCTTGTCTCCCTAATGAGGTTATTACAGTGTAACACTGAAAAATCAGAGGTTTAAATAAAACCCTTCCATCTTTGGACCAAAAACAACTTAAGACCAATATAACATTTCTTCTTTATTTTTTTTGTTATTCCATATGAAAGAGCTTCCTTTCTTTCCAGTTTTATCCTCCTCTAGCTCTTCACTAGGCACAAGGCAGGTTTCAGTGTCAATCTCCCTGTTTCACAAGCTGACTGATGCCAAACCCTGTGCCAGCTGCTACCCAGGGAGTCACAGTTTTCTCCTTCTCAGCAGCAAAGTGTGAACTGAAGGGCTGTGGCACTGTGTTAGCAGTGGGGCAGGAGCCTTCTGAGCCTCCCAAAGCACACACAGTGGGAAAAATACAACATGATGAAGGGTGAGGAGTGAGACAGGTGTGTAAATCTCTTAGGTATACCCGGGGTAGGATGGAGATCAAACTGGAGGGCTGTAGCCATGATATTTTCTGAAAAATCCTTTCTTTAGGATTTTTCCTCCTGAGAAGCTGAGAGGCCTCAGGAACAAAATGTAAACAATGATTATCTGCTGCTGTGGAATGCAACAGGTGCATCTGTGATTGGTCTCATGTGGTTGTTTGTAATTAATGGCCAATCACAGTCAGCTGGCTCTCTCTCTCGGTTGGAGCCACAAGCCTTTGTTATCATTCTTTCTTTTGCTATTATTAACTAAACATCTGATGAAATCCTTTCTTCTATTCTTTTAGTATAGTTTTAATATAATATATATCATAAAATAATAAATCAAGCCTTCTGAAACATGGAGTCAGATCCTCGTCTCTTCCCTCTTCCGGGGACCCCTAAGAACACTGTCACAGAGGGCTTTAACAGTTTTTGTGGCTGGATTTCCACATCAAAACTGATCATTTTGTGATTATTAGCTATACATAGGTCAGTCATTTCTCAGGTTTAACATAGATTTTGCTCCAACACATAAGCTTCACCTCCCAACAAGCGTCATCCTTCAGATGTTTTTGGGAGTGGTTGGGTCCTTCCTCCCCGTTTCTGAGGGGGAAAGGAGGATGTAGCAATTAATTACCCTGCAAACACAGCAGCAGCCCTGCTCATCCATCACCTGTGCAGCGTCTCTGCTGTGCTGGGCTGAGAGCAAGGCAGCAGCACACGGGCCTGCCATCCATCCCTGCAACGCAGCTCCAGCAAAGAGCCCTGGGGAAGAGGATGCGCGTAGAGCAGGGTTTTTGTCTGGTGCTCAAATCAGTCACAAAATCTGGCTTTTTTCCTCTGAGCTGAGCTGATTCCTGCCCGCTCTGGTCCTCCCAGTGAACAGAACCGTGAGAGCCAGAGCGGAGTTCAGCACCGGGTTCACAGCCCACAGCAGCTGCACATAAATAACAGGCCATCATGGTTGAAGGCAAACTGTGTCCATTTGGGAATTTCAGAGCAAATTGCATCCTGGGACAGCCACTCGTTGCACTCAGGACTTGAGGACAAAAATCTCAGGCCCTTGGGCGCAGGAGAAGGTCACAGAGCCTGCAGCTCGAGCTCTGAAGCATTTTCATTCTCCTGCACATTAAAAGCAGCCCTTGCTGGACCAGGGGTACATGCTGGCATGTTGACCTTCATTCTTTTATTTTCCAAGCTCTACAACACATTAGTAGAGGAAAGCTAATGCAATCGGCATCAAAGAATTTACGTGCTGTCTGATGGGCTGGCGAGCTGCCAAGCCTCTAATCCGCCATGTGACGGACAGGACTCCAGTCCCCAAGAGAAAGTGATTTTTAACACAGTTTTCTATTTCTCTGAAGTTATCAGCAGTTGCATTCAGATCATACAGATCAAATGCCTTCAAGGTAAGTGATTATTTAAGGAATTATTTTCAATAAGAGCCTTTGGTCCTAGTGTTCATTCTGATAGTAGTTGGAAGGAAAGAAACCCTACACTTTGTTTCTCTGATGTTGAGCTTTTTTGTACCAAGTAGTGCCAGATGAGGCTTATGCTACGAAAAAAAAAAAAAATCAGAATAGTTTGAGTTCTTTGTATTAAAAAGAAGCAAAAGGCAAAGTTCACAGCTAAATATGATATCCATGCCAGAGGTCACCTAAGCAGATGAATCCAAATCAATATTTTAAAATCTTCTATCCTTACACTGCAGATTAAATGTCAGTGTGTATTAGAGCTGTAGCCATGGTGTTTGCCTACCAAGGGCTGAGATAGGGCTGAAGAAGAAGGATACCCAGAGTCAGCAGAGCACTGCAGCATGTACTAACTTTCCTCAGAAAAAGTGTCCTCAGGTAATAAAATTAAATCACTTCAATGGCTTGTAATAGGACTTTAACTTGGCTGAGGCTTTGAGGTAAATCTGCCTAGATCTTTGCCTTACAGTGGGTTCACAGAGAAGACAGGCAGTCTCTTAAAATTAAAAAGGCAAAATATCATTAAAATAAGAACCAGAATAATTGACTCCTTAGGACAGAGAAAATTCAAAGGGATTAGACTGAGAACACATGGAAAGTAGCTTTAGGAGAGAATTTTCCTGTCCTTCTCTGCCCTTCCTGGCTGCTCCTCTCTCCAATCTTGGTGTAGCTTTTTGGACTGTGGCAAACACTACTTGCCCCCTGAGCTCCTAACAACATTTCTCTTCTGATTTCCAGAGCTCTGGAGGTTTTTATTCCCAGTACTGTTAGCGTTCAGAAACACATAATCACATAAGCGATTATATGCGGTGCTTTTTATTAAGAGCTCTGGGAATCAGGGGTAGTTTCCACCCAAATCTGACTCTGACCATACATTCGAGATGAACGTGTTTTTATATTCTATCGTTATATAACTTTCATGTTAATTATTAAACTTATATTGTTCTATTGTATACATAGATTTCAGCCAAGCATAGCCCCCCTTAAATTTCCAACATAGTTTCTCATTATTTTTCTTATGGTTATATAATTATATTTAATTACTAAACAATCATCACATCTAACAATTATATCATTTATCATACTGCTTACACAGTGCCGTCAGCAAGCTATATACAGCCACAAACGGGAACGGGACACTCTGAATCAGTGTCGTGAGGTGTTTATTTCCAACATCAGTCTCAGTACATTGTTAGGACAATGGAGACAGAATATGTTTACAGCTCGCTGATTCAAATGGAATGCCAAGGAAACGTCACAATACAGGGTAGCATAAAGCCATGTCAGCCTAAGTTTCAGCCAATCACACATGGAGCAAAACATATTGACAATAATTTTAGCCAATCATATGAAACACACGTAACGGTAGTTAACACAATAGAGACTTATTTTCTAACACAATGGCTCGTTTATGAGAGACAAAGCACAGACACTCATTCATCCTAACCTTCTAAAGATATACATTAAATAAACTTGTTGCAACCTATAAGGGCAAATCACAGGGGCTTATTGTTCTATTTCTCACGTCTGCTCTACTGCTTAGAAAACTTTTCGCTGTATGAGCAATATTCACAAATCTGCTGTCTGAGGCCTGTCTTTTTTACCACTTTCTCAAAACCCTCTAATTTTATGAATCCCGACAATGCAGGTGCAGTGATCTGAGAAAGCACAAAGCCTAACAGTTTCAGAGTCTACCTTTAGCATTTTCCAGGGCTCCACTATCAGCATGGCTCAGCATCTCTGTTCTGCACTGTGGGATCTCTCCTTGCTCATGGCCTTCACCCACAGCCCTTTGGCACCGCTGGGACATCCCCACCTTTGTCTTGCCCTGTCTGTAGATGAATGGATTGCACAAATAACCTGGAGGAGCTGCCATGGGGCCTTAGTGCAGGGATGCTGGTGTGGTTTGGTGGCCCAGGTGTCCCAGGGGAGCACAGTGTGCCCCATAAATCTCCCTGGAGGGCCTGTGAGGAGCGAGGCTCCCGCTGAGATCTATGTCCCTCAGGAGTGCCGTCCATTCCAGGAGGGTGACTCAGGCACGGGAAGCAAAGCCCATCCGTCCTGCAGGCTGGAGCTTTAGCTTTCATAGCAGGTGATAAAGGAGATTTACAGCATTGCTTTCTCACCTGGGTTTTTGCCCCATTTGTCCAGCTGGGTAGAAAAATGACCAAAGCTGGACAGTAACTCTGGTGAGTAAGTGAGGAGGCTTCCATGTGCAGGAATGTGAGCAATTATTTCAGTTCTCATATTTATAGAAGAATTGTGCTCCTTTCTTATCTCTTTAAAGTCCCAACTGAGAGGGATGGCTTCCCAGTCAAGACAATGCTCCTCATAGACCAAGCACTGAAGAAAAGCCTATAAATGATGAACCCTGCCAAAAATACCTTGAAACTTATACATGAGATGCAAATTAATGCAGATATGCACCCTCTGCTCCCAGTTATATAAAAACAATCATTCAAAATCCTATATTTCCATGGAGTCAGTTTTGTTCATTTTTACTACACAGTAGAGAATAAATAATTAGGCAAAAATCTGGTTAAAATTCTCTATGCAATGTTCATTTATCTGCACTGCAGTTATCTTGTCTTCTAATTTACTAGTTAAGCTCTTTAATATATACTTTACAAAGTCTAAAATCCAGTACAAGAGAATCAATTTTGGTATGACAGAATCAGCCAAGGTATTTGTTAGGATTGGGGTTTTTTGGAGTGATTAAATACTTAGCGTAATCTGCCATCAAATTATTTTTGGAGTTTAACATGATTTCTAATTTTGCTATGCACTTTGAAGCACACAAAAGATGTTGTACAAATCAATATATGATCGTATTGATTTTATTTGTGCTTTAAATATTCAGGGTAAGGGGGAGGGACAGAAAAAAAGGTGAACTGGTATATACTTTTTCATGCCAGAAAATATCACAGGTTCAAAAATGATTGGAAATAAATAAAAGCTAGCCTCAGGTGCACATTTTGTATTCCCTGAGATGGTTTTGAAACATAATAAATTATTGGAAACAGAGGCTTTGCATCCAGCAAATTGAGTCAAAAATCCCTCCAAGGCCAATACCACTTATGCTCTGCACATTACTGCCAAAGATAAAGCATTTATTAAAGCTACACTCTAAAGATAACACGAGCATGTGCAATATCAAAAGAAGCCTGGCATTTGGGAAAGCAATGAAATAAACTATTTCCATTACTTTAGCATACGTGGCAAAATGCTTTCAGGTATTGTTTCCACAACCTATACAAATCTATATTCTATGTTTGAAAGATGCAGACAGCACAAAACCACTCAAAACATTGGGGAGGATGGACTGTCTGAACCCAAATCCAAGGTCAGATGAATGCAGCTGGAAAAATTCCAGCCCCTATGATTGCAATGCTAATAAATTGCAATGCAGAATGTCCTGTGCAAAGGGAATGTTAAACTTCCTCCTTCCTTAAACACAAATTGGATCCATTTCACACACAGTATATCCACTGAAGATTTAGCTCCATTATGCTGACACATGTCTAATATTCCACAAAGTACATTCAGAAAAGAACAATTTGTTTTCTAATATGCCTAATGGAATGTGATTTATGATCCTAAACACAGATTGGTCAGCATGCTCAGGATGTCTCTCTCTGCAGACAGTGGGAACTTATTTTATAAAGATTTTTTTGTTTGAAATGAACCAAAAATTTAGCTGAGTAAGTCCCTCCTGAGAAGTGCATAAAACCATGTATCCAGATGGCAGTGAACTTAACATTAAATGAATTTAAAATTTAAGGGGGGAAAAAATATATTTTATATGTCTAATAATTTATAAAGAAAAGGACATGGGCTTAAATTTTCCCTTTTGTGACAAACTGTAATTGTTCCTTTGACACAGTCTAGTTTAAATTTATAGTTGCAATGAATGTAGCATCAGAAAAATAGGCCTGAACAGCTCAGTCAAGTATTTATAGAGCTACTGGAATTCTCTATATTCTGCTTTAAAATTTTGGAGTATATGCAATTAAACTGGAACTTTATAACCTTTTCAGTCTAGCGAGTAAGGTTTTAAGTTGTCACTCACAGCCTGATCTTTTTTATTACTTCAATTCTTCCAAGCACTGGCAATGGAAATTGTTGGCATTATTTACAACCACAACTGACCTGCACTCATCAGTACTCCTGAGATCTAAATCTAAAAGTGAGACTTTAAAAATGTCAACAGATAATAATGATCTAGGAGTTTGGGGGAAAAAAGAAACAAAAGCACGTAACAAAACACATTCCTGGGCATCAGGAAGAGCAAATATAGAAACTAAAACCTGTGTATGTTGTCTGAAAAGTAGTGAAGCAAGAGGAAGACTTTTGCTCTGGTCTGTTTAAACAGCCTCTGCTTTGGACTGTGTAATACCTTCCTGTGGTGCTGCTCAGCCTTAGTGATGGCTCAGCAAGGACTGAAGTGAAAAACAATTCCAAAGAGACCAGCATTTGAAATGGAAAACCTTTCAATTTATATTTGTTCTCTTGTTTAAAATGATAGAATGATCAGGTAGAGCTTGCTCACATTTATCACTTTTATGAAGTTAGTTGCAAGCAAATACAAAATCAAAACCACCTTACTGAAGATTGCCAAGGGATTGCTGGTTAATAAAAGCCAAAAGAGTTTTAAAACTTTTAGATGTATAAGTTGGAAGTTCTTAATTCTTCCTGATTTTAAAGGTGTATCCTAAATAAATAGCAAGTATTAGCTACTTTATCAATGCAATGGAAGATCTCCCTTTCTGAATTCCTCTTAAGCACTGACACAGTTCCCCTGCCCCAGCAGTGTTTAATTCTGAACTGCAGAGACTGAAAGTTGGAATGTTAAGAAATATCACTGACACACCAGTAGGTCAAAAGAATGATTTACAAGGCCACATTTGCACTAGCTCACAATCATATATGTATTGCAATGGATCAGATTTCAGCCAGACTGCCAAAAAATCAGAATTGCATTTGAAATGGATGTGTTCTGCCAGCCTCTTGCCAGCATCAATACGAATGCACCAGGGAGCTTCTCTCCACTCCAAAGTTCTCAAGTGCCAAACTGAGATAAGCAAAAAGAGCAAGGCCGCAGTGTAAATAAGGGGCAGCTGCTGCCAGGCTCTCAGTGCTGCTGTCCACAAGGGTCTCTGACTTCTCTACACTAACTCTACCCATTAAAAAGATGTCCTGAGCCTTGCTGCCTCCAGGGAAAGCTCATCTGTTTGCCTCTTACAGTGTAGGTTTATTTATTTCATATGAATACACTTCAATGTGATAATTTCAGGATACTGTTGGACTTTGGTGAAGTCCTTTATTTATTTTCAATTTCTGCCCATTTCAGACTAAAGAATATGTAACCGTATGGCAGCCCTATGCCTTCTATGGGGAGTCATCCTTGCTGTTCTACTGTTCATAATTATGATTTAAAGTATTAATTTTTTGCATGGAGACCACAGTCTCTTATCAAGATGTGCTGATGCCAGTGCAGGCTCAAAATTTCTCTCTTTAGAGAAGGCATCAGACTCAGACTGATGAACCTTGATTTTTTAACAATAAAATCTAATCCCACACTGCACCAAATTCTTGTTTTATATTTCAAATGACGTGGCAACAACGCATTGATCAGCTTCTGTTCAGAGAGGAGATGAGTCAGCAGTATCCAAAATATATTACAGCTCTCTGCAGTAAGACCTGAACTTAAATCTGTGCTCCTTTAAACCTTGGCTTAATGAAATGCTGACCAGTGCCAAAAAGTGTCTCAGAGCACTGGGTTCCCAGCAGACCCAGCCTCCTCAGTGAGACACTCACAACACACCAGAAAATGTCAAACTCTTTCAGAGTCAAGCAATTGCTCTTTATCCTCCTGTGAGTCAATTGGTTCCTCATCATGACATCTTGTGAACTTTTAATGCTCTACAAACGTTCCCCAAGTATTGAATCAAGGTCATTGTACTGACACCTGTTTTTATTCTGTTCTGGTTTCATTCACAGCAGATGTGAAGGAAGGTTGTACAAGGTATTCAGTTTAAACCCCTCTGTCCCCTGTCATTTATTTAACCTACTAACAGAAACATACTGATGGAATACTGCAAGAAATATCCTGAATATACATTTCAAAATCAGATGGTATTTTTCTTATATGATATGCACCTATGTAATGCATTTTGAAGCACAATCACCACAATCTATAATAAAATCCTTATGAAAAGGAGATCAAATGACAAGGCATTTTCTTGTGAAGAAGATGTGAATATCTTTCAGCCAACCCCTCTTTGAACCTGTGTCGAGTCCAGACTGAAAGGAGCTATGTCTTAATTTTTTTTTATATTAAACCTAATATAACCAATGCAGTAGTAGAAGTAAATTTAAAAATAATTATCAAAGTAGAATGAATTTTGAGACAAAGAACCACTTGATCTTTAAATGGATGTAAAGTAGAATAAGGTATAGTAAAGAGCAGAAATTAATTTAGTAAATTCAAATTAAGCTGAATCTATAATGAAGGGAAAGCAATCAGAGGAGCATTCAGCTACAAAGAACACATACATTTGTGAAAGAAACAGCTGGCTCATATATACAGGTCTATCCCTTACAAAAAGCTCCTGTACCTCTTTAGATACATAAAATTATCTAAATTAATATTCTTATAAATATTACACTATTGGCACAATAACAGAAACAAAGAGCAGGGTAGAAAAATTTGCCTTTCATTTTGAAAGGGTGACAAATACAACAACCAAAACAAAGGCAGCAATGACCTTATTTATAGAAAGTTTTCCTGGTTCTATATGAAGGATCTGCTCACAGAAACACAACTGAGTGCAATAATCAGCATGGTCCTGCCTGTGAATCTACTCAGGAATTTACTGGATGCTGCCACTTCGAAGAGTTCTGACAAAGTAATCACTCAGTGCAAAACCTTGGTTGAAGAAGTTTTGTCAAGTGTTGGCAAATTGTCTCTCAAGTGACTGCAAAAGTCTGAGGAAAATCCCTGGTTCCAGATATGTGCCCATGGAACCCTTGATGGGACATTTGGAGCCCTCAGCAACTGATAGCACTTAATCAAAATGGCAGGATGAAAGTATTAGGAATGCAAATTACATATTTTCCATTTCCAATTGCAATTAACTATGTATAAAACCCACTCAGCATGCAACTCTGATCCACTACAGCAAATGGTGGCTATAGAGCAAGTAGGTAGGGCAAGGAAAAGGAGTTTCTTTCCCTATAAACCTGCCTGCCAAAACATGATGCAAAGCAGTGCCCATCAGTCTCTGAGCACTCACCTGACCCTCCAGAGGTGCCAAGCTGAAATGTTGGGAGAAGAACAGCAAACACAGGGAGAATTGCCATTGCAATTCTCAAAATAAAATAAAATATTCTGCAAAATAAAGTGTTCTCCCACAAGAAATACTGAGGCTAAAACCTTTCATCTACTCAACCTCAGATTAGGAAAGAGATAACAAAAATAATGACACTATACATTTGCACATGTGTGAGCCATGTGAAGCCGTGGAAAATCTCAGGTTTAATCGAAATCAGCAATTTCATGCAGCACTGAACTCCAGTGAACGTGGGCACATTCTAACATTCCCAGTGTCAGAAACATTACATTTGCTCTCAGGTTTGGAGGAGATATGCACATGCCGATTGAAACAGTCAGATTAGCTCCCTCCTGATGGCAAGAAGGGAGAGGGAAGGGGACTGGGAGGTGCCCTGTGCCACTGAGCTGGCTGGCATGTCCCCAGATACGCTGTGCTATCAGCAAGCCACAGTGGGTATCAGCTGCTGGGAGTGCAAGAGTGCAGCTTTGATGCAGAGTCACTCTAAGCAAGATACACACTCACAGGAGCAGAAACTTGCATTTAGAAAGCTCATCTACAATTTTTGTGAAGCCAACACCAAACCAACGTGAACAATAAGGTGCACAACCATGATCTGATGCAAGATTTATGATCATACCAGGCTCAGACTTATTTTACAGCTGCCATATGAGATTTTATTTCTGGAAAGAAGCAGCATTGATAAAGAGATTTAATTGTCTGTCAGCATGCCTTACACTGCAGTTACTGCATTTCCTTCAATCCTGAATCTCATTACTCCTTCAATTCCACAGGTCCCCCTCTGTCTCAAGGTGGGTGCTTAATTAGAGCAGTCCCCATAATGCAAGCAAATACAGCAGACTTTCACTCTTTTCTTTCCCTGTCAGCCTGACAAATCTAATAGACTATTGATTTTCCATCCTCAAAGAGATCAGCCTCCACTTTTGCCATTCAATCATGATATTAGCTGTCCATTAACTCCAATTCCCTGGCCTGACAGCTTGTGAACACCTCCAAGGCTGTTCAATCAGCCAGTCAACACCCAGACAACAACGCAATTACAAACCTCTCCTAGACCATAGCCCAGGTCTTAACCTTCTGCTTTCTCTCACTTCCTAAGAAGTTTATGCTCCTATTGCTTTTTTGTCAACTTAATAATGCTATTGCTTATTTATTTACTACACTTGAAAGAAAATATATCTCTGATTGATAGGATGATTTTGTTATTCCCAGGAAAAATCATAATTTTTGAGTGAAGTTATTCCTACATCTCTGCTGCATCTGTAATGGCTCAAAACCAAGGCAAGCACCATAAACACTTGCTATTTGTCAGAGGAAATAAATATGTCAAATCTCAGAGTTCTTCATTAACTTCAGCAGTGCAATCTGTCCTGCCACTTCAAAAATCTCAGTCAGGCATGATTAGCCCGCTGAAGAGACCACTCAAGATTTGGTGAAAAGGAAAAAAGGGATGATTATTTTTTTATTGTTTCCACTCGCTTATTAGCTGGTCTGTTTTGTGAAGCTACAAGGAATGGTCAAGAATTCTCTGACAACTGCTCTTCCCTCCAACATTTTGGCATTAGAATGTACACTTACCTAAATTAACTCCACGTTATTGGTACACCTGTTCTTTGTTTTTTTAAGTGCTGACAATTACCAGTACTTATCAGCCCATGACATTTCTGCCAATTGCAAAATGAACGCTCTGAGCATTTCACTCTGAGTTTTAATAGCTTGTAACAACTGTGGCATGGATGACCTCAGTTTGCTAAGCACATCCACACAATTTGGCATGGACACAAAGAAAACACTTGTAGCTCACAGGAATTCCTTGTATAGATAAAGCATATACGGAAATGTAACTGCATTTTCATCTGATATATAGAAATGCAAAAAAAAAAAAGGCTATTTTTTTGTTTCTTTTAGAGATTGGCAAAACCAATCAGCTTTCTTTGGGTTTATCTCTAATCACAATAGAACAAGGCTCATGTGATAGTCTTTAAAGCTTTTTGTTTGTGGAGTTCCATGAGAAATGAGTCATTTGGTGTTCACTGAAGTTCTGTTTTCCACACCACATTTGACTGAAATATTTCACAACTGAAATTGTAACAGATACCTAATTCTGCATAATGCCACCTATAAAATGCCACCTTTATTTTCTTGCTGATCCCATTGCCTGGCATCCCCCCTGCAGGTAGCACTTATGTTGATCACCTTGGATAATGTACGTGACGTGTGGAAACATTTTAGCTCCTTGTTGGGGGATGTGCAGCTATTTCAGCGTTAAATATAATTTATCTTTAATGAACAAATGGTTTTACACACCTCATGCTGAATGTAGACTAATTTTTTTACAATTATATATATGCTTTCTTTTATTAGTAGTAATATTAATAAGAAATCTGTAACAGTTTTAGACTGCATTTTCAATTAACTAGTTTTGTAAACAGATTTTCTGTTCCATTCCAGAGATGAGGGATGTAACAAACTCCATATTACACTTTATGCATCTTACAATCAAATACTTAGGAGTATTCTCGTCTGGCCAAATGAATGCACCTCAAACAGGGTTCATGTCCTCTATTAATTTCTCCCTAGGATTCTTCAAAAAAGAATTCTTAACCTAGTGAAGCACATTTCTCTACTGAGATGCAGAAAATGATGAACTGGGAAGAATGAGACTGCCACAATCAGCCCATTTGTATTCTAGTAAGTCTTTCTATGAAGGCACAGAATACTAATTTACACAATTCCTGTACCCTATGGTAAATGTTGGACCAACTGCAGAATTACTCTCATCCCTAAATTGCACATCAGATCCACCAAGATATCAATGGCAGCTCCCTTAAACATCCCTCAGAGTGGCCTGAATTTAAGATAATCCTGTTAGCAAAACTTGACAACTATATGCATAATTATGGAAATAAGACCTATTTACCCTCAAATTTTGACACATTGCTCACACCTCACAGCCTAATTGAGGGTAAACTGAGGCTTTTTAATTTTTCTAACATCTTCATCCCCTCCCATTCCTCCAGGGGGTGGAACAAGATGGTTTTTAAGAGCCCCTTCCCACCCAAACTCTTCTGTGATTCTGTGATAAGTTCTGGTATTAATACTTTGTTTCTTATCAAATTCTGGCTGGATTCTAACTGAATATAAAGAGCCCAGGGCTTACATAATTTTTCTTGGAGGAGGGGACCAGAGGTGGTTTGTCTTGGCCAACCAAAGAAAAATCTGTTGATCAGATTTTTAATTAATCCCTCTTGAGAAACCAAGATCACTGACATTATTTTTGCCCAGTTTACAATGGGGACAGAGCATGGGGCCACCAATGAACTGTGTCACCTGAGACAAAATAAACAGGACCACATAAAACCAATTTAATTGGATTTGCCATGGTGACCTACATATATGAGAATAGGTTTTGTAATGGAGCTGTAATTTAAAGCAGTAATGATACAGTTTGCCAACAAATATACTCAATATGCAAATCATTAAAATAATTTTAAAATCTACTGTTCTTTGATTTCTCTAAAATTAGCCTTTACATCAAAATAGACTATATCTGTGTATACAGGTTTTAATATACACTTATAATCAGCTTTCATCCAGATTCACTCATCTTTAAGAAGATTCAGTAGCACGTACTTAAGTAGGCAAAAAGTTAACTGGACTACAGGGGTGCTTAAAGACTACCAAAATGAGCTAAGGTAAAAAAAAAATGAGCCCAGAGAGAAGTCTTCCCTGAAAGAAGCAAATGGGTAATTAAAGTTCCAATCTCATCCAGAGACTGAAAAATTAAAGGGAGGGACTGTTCTAAATAATACATTCTATTTCTAAAAACTTTGCACATAGTCCTTTTTCATCTCCTGACCTTACCATAGGGAAAATTGCTGTGTTTCTTTTAATAAAAATTACATCCTTCATTTGCAGCCTCCCAGTCTGTTTCATCTGGAAGCTGTTTCATCTATTCCCTGTAGGTGGAACTCAGTCTTTAGACCTTTAATTAGGTGGTGTTGCCTTGACCACTGTAGCTTAAATTTCATTTAGTATTCCGATTCTAAAATGGCCACTTGTGTATTTGTGCTCCTGTATTGACCCTACAAATTTGTCTCAGAATTTGTTAGAGTTTTAATGTGTTGGTTTGGTTTTTTTTTCCACCATGTTCCATTTCACTGTGTTTTCTCCTAAGAAGGCTGATATAATTCTATGATGAGCCTTGATTTTATTGTTTCAGAACTCATCACTGCCTCTTTTGAACGACACTGAAAAAAACTGGCTGATAGAAAGCACAGAGAGTCCACTTCCATCTTCTGCAGAGTGCTGTTCCCCACACCTGAGCACACATTTCTGATTAGCATTGCTACAGGTTACAACCACAACTTGTTGTTGTGATTTATCTACTGAATATTTCATGTATTTTTGATGCTATCAGTGATAAGATTTTAATGAATTGTTTACAAGCCTTATGTCAAAGACCAGTGAATAATTTCATCCATCTGTGAATGTGTTCAGAGTTAAAACAACAAACAAACCAAAATCCCAACAACAAGTACATAGAAGATATTTCCCAACAGAAGATCCTGTCTGATTTCTGCTTTTCTTCAGGGGTGGAAACTTGGGTTCATATTTTAATGTTGATCCCTAACTGTTAGGTCAGTGTTACTTTTTTCTGCACTTTGGTTTGAATTTTCATTTGTATGCAAATAAGTCTCTGATTTATGGCACCAGTAAAGATATTACTCAATGACTCCTATTTTTCAAACTTGCTTTCAGGGTATGTAGAATTAGATAAGCAACAATTTTCTCTGAGCCTGCATGCTGGCAGAATCCAGTAGAGTATTAAACCATCACCCTGCTTTTTGCTAAAAAAATCACATTTTCAAAAGAGCTTTTTTCTTTAAAATATGAAGAAATAGATCTGTACTTCAAAAAGCTCAATATCTTTGATTATCTGGTTCTCTGGTATGGCAGAAGCTACCCAGGCTCTTCATTTACACTTTGCTTCCAAGAGACTAAGTGATTTGCCATAATACTTGAAAGTCACTCCTGAGTTTTACTGAAGTTCAGTCATTGGTGACAAAACTGCACCCACAAACTAAAGGAATTTAATGAAAACAATGACTATATTTATGGTATATCTCTCTTCAAAAAATTCACATTTCCAAAATCTTCTTTCAACATAATCAATCCGAAGTTGGATTGATACAGTTGTATTTTAAAACAATCTTGATGTGGTTGTCATGATATGTCTGCTGAAGAAACTGGAGAGTAAATTTTTATCCATGGAAATCATCTTTATACAACACCTTCTGTACCTTTACAAAGTGTTTGAAAAATGTGCTAACAATCAACGTCTCAATGTTCTTTTGCAATATTTAACTTTGTGCTGCACCCAATCTATCACAATTAAGCTTCTGGCTGCTTACTCATTAAACCCAGAGGAAATGGAAAGAAAAAAGGGACAGCAGGGAGGGCAGCACGGGAGGATTTGCTAAGGAATTTTCTTGCATTGTCCTCCCTCTGTGGAAGCAGCTGGAAGCAGTCTCAGGTCTGATGGTCTGACGTACTTGCTCGATTAGAAATTAAAATAATCTTCCTGTGTGCATCCCTGGTGTGATTCACAGAGCCCCATTTCCTCCGTCACGTTACCTCCAGCTGGAGGAGCTGTCACTCCTTACATGACTGAGCTTCTGCTGGAACGAGGGGGCAATGGATAATTGCAGCTCAGGGCTGCCTCTTCTCACTGCCACCCTGCCAGGGGAGGGAGAAATCACCCCTGCTCCAGTTCAGGGCAATGGAGCTGCACAGAGAGGAGAGGTGGGAAAGGGCAGCAGCAGAACAAACACAGCCCTGTCCAGCAGGAACTGGGAAATGCAGAGTGACCGTGGCCAGCCCATGCCCCATAGGTGGGCATCACTGTTGTTCATTGTAGCTCCTGCTACCCACAGATTTTACCACATCACTTCACAGACTGATAGGCCAGATGCTCAAACTATGTGATCGAATTATGCAGAACATTATGTTTTGAAATGAGCAATTTATATTGGAAAGTGCAGACTGAAAAATCCTTTGATTTCGCCACTCTTCTAAACACAAGACTGTCATTTATTGTGTATATGGCATCCCTTTTTATGAAAAAGCATTCTTGTAGTTAATTTTTTTTTTTTGGTGTTTTTGTTTAGATTTCCCCAGGGCAACAACCAAATTAATATGTTCCTCATGGGAAAACACATGTTGGTAATAACACTGTAGACAAATTAGGTAGATAACCTGGAATCACAGTCAAAAGTAATCAGATCAGTGCTGACTTCTAAGACAGAAAATGGGAAGTTTTGCCTTCTGTAATATTTCTAAATTAAGTTTCCTAGTATGACCTAAAGAAAGCATTGTAGAAGACTTTATGCAGAGCACCTGGTACTACTGAAAAGAGATTTTCTTTGCTGAATAAAGAACAAACTTCTAGATTTAACTCCAAAATCCACCTTTTGAAGTGTAAAGTCTCAGAAGGAGATTTTTTCTGAGCTACAAAATGGGTCTAGCACTAAGAGAGCACAGAACTAGGAATGCATAAATGGTACATCTTCACCTCCACCTGTTCCTTTTAACTACAGCCACAAATGTGTCTCTCTGTTAACCAGAGGAACTTTCACCTTGAGCCACAGATGGCTGAGCCACAGAACAGTAAACCCTGCTCTTCCCTAAATTTCCTGTGCTCTGTTATAGCCTATTACACTGCCTACAACCCCTGAGCCACTCCAGATAAATCTCACTCTATTTTGTACTTAGACTCTCTGGACATCCAGGACAGTTATGCTTTCCCTCCCTCCTATCTTTACAGCTTGATTCTCCTTTCTTTACAACAGTGTAAATCAAGGGCTACTCCAATGAATTCAGCACATTTGTGCTGATGTAAAATAGGCATTAGAGATATATCAGACCTATTGTTCAGATTATGCAAGGAAAAAAAAAGAAAAATCAGTTATGGTCAGACATCAGATGAGTGCACAACACCTCCTTCAGTATTAGATATTATTTCAAATTTTGCTGATTATTCCTCATTTTCATGTTTGTCTGAGCTACCTATGTAATATATATTTCATTTCCTAACCCTCTAAAGAGATTGGAAAGGATTTGTTCACATGAAGGTATGTGCCAACACAGACAGAGAGGAGAGACGGCACAAAGCATGAATTAACTCACTGTCTGATTTTATACTTAAGTGCCATTTAATATGATCCATTTACAGGGAGAAAATAGTTTCTTAGTGTGAGTGGGTGCTACAGAGATTATGAGGATCTGAATATGTATATTTATAGAGAGAAGACAATTTCTTCTGTTCTTTCAAGTCCAAAATAACATGATGAAAGAAAAAGATAAGTCTCAAATTTCAAGAGAAGCAATTTGCTAAATGATGGAAAATGTTCTGGCCTCTACTGGAAGCTCTTCATAACCACCAAGAACCTCTGAGAAATGGGGGAGACTCAAATCACATTTTACAACTCACCACACCATCCCACCATCACATTGCATTTATACTGCTTCTAAAATCAGCAAAAAGTGCCCCATGATCAATTAGATTATGTGTGAAATAAAGAAAATTCATTTAATAAAATCTTTATAACATGGCTGTCTTGGTATATGACACCTTCCAGAGCACCTCTAAATAAGCATTTGGGAAAAGCAATCTGAGTAAATGGTTTTAAAGACAGGTTATTTATTTATTACACAAGACACAACTTCTCACATTATTGCCTCAAGTAAAATGAATGCTGATAACACTCCCGCCTCTGAAACTGAACACATTTATATTAAAAATGTAGAAAGTACAGTATACACTGAGGTGCAATCTATTGACTGTGTCAGTAATAGCAGCTTTTTCATTTTTCCCCTTGTAATAGAAGTCATTGCTTGCATTCAGAATGTATTGTCAAGCTTTATTAATCTGAGCACAGAGGCCATCCTGGGCCTTGAAAGCTATTGGTTTTTTTAAAGGAATGGTATTCTTTTTCTATGGCCTATTCGAGATCTATTTCAGACCTGTCATAAAAAAACCCATTAAATTACAGGATAACTTAAACAACACTTAATCATCACTGATGTGTTTAAAGTCTTCCTTGAAAAGTCTGAACATTTATTATAATATTTTCAATTTTAAATAAGGAGTTTCTTTGCAGGTTGGCAATCAACATTGTAAGATGCTTCTTTGTCTCATTATTCTCAAAAGAAATTTGATTATTAGACACTGAAAGTGATAATCTGAGCAGAGCTGAATACATCATCTCAAGGAAGGGTTGAGGAACATTCCAGCCTAAGCTCCTAGACAGAGCAGTCACTTCAGTGTCTTAATCCCAGAGCTGAAATCCTGACCCTAGTGAGGTCACTGGCATTTTTCTATCCCCAGGGTTGTTTGGTTAGGTTTTTATTTCTAAATCTATGAGTGCACAGAGGAAAGCAATCCTAATATGATTTGGACTGCCCCAATGTGAAGCTGAAATACCAGGTAAGCCTGTAGGATTGAGGAAGTTTTAATAAGGTTTAGTATCTGCACTGAATTTCTCTTTTTCTCTAGAGGGGAAGAAAGCAATGGTATAGGGTACATCAGTAACCCTTCAATAGTTGCCATTTATATTCAGACTTCTTACAAACATCCTCCCCTTAGTTTGCAGCCTTAATAGTGTAATATTCTTACAGTGGATATCTGTATTTCTTGTCCAACAGCCACAGAGGGACCAGAGACAAAGGATCTCACAACCATTTCAAACACTGCTGCTCTTCTGACACACCCCGACCTACCCACATCCTTGGTTCTGCATCTGCTTCAAAAATTATTTTGTCATGTGATTTGCATGAAAGGTCCTACACAACTCTTATGGCTCTGAACAAGGACCAAATTTCAAACTATATTACTAAAATACAGGATTTTCTACTGCGTGTGATGGTTGAATTCAAATCCATTAATTGTAATATAGAGTGGTAAAGACCCTGAAATATGAAAACACCAATTTAATTGTTTTATCGATAGTCTGAATCACTTGTCTTTGGCAGGACTGTGTGCTTCCCCCTCCTGCTGTCTCTGGAGAAATGGTATAAGTATTTCCTAGCTTTGAGTAAGACAGCGAAAAAATTCATGTCAGGGCTTGCAGTTTTGTGGCTTTACATGCAGGTGGCATAAGCAGGGTTATCAACTTGTTCTTGCTACTTGAATATAAAGTAAAATCACTCCACTCAACCAGGTACCTGCTGCTGAAACCCACTCCCTGTAAAAGCCTGATGGTTTGTGTGTACCATTTTAAAAGCAGGACCAAGCAAGATTTCACTCAGCATCTTTCAGTCATTAGGTCATCTTGGAAAGTAAAAAAAAAAAAAAGGAACTCCAATAGCAAAGTGCAGAGATTTTAATCTTGCAAGGGATGAATACAAAATTAAATGAAAAATCAGATGCAACAAATGCAATAAAAGCCAGCTCAAACGCCCCACGATAAATCAAAATTGGATAAGCCAACTAGCATTTATGCAACTGTTATGATTGTTTTTAGGCTTGATTTTGAGGTTTTCTTTTAAAAAGTTGAAGGCAGCCTCAAAACCTTAACACAAGGACCTTGGATTCAAGGCAACATAATAGAAAGCTAATGTTGTGCCTTGGTGTAAAGCTGGATAATTGGAAGTGCTCTTCACCACAGAAAATAACTTCATGTCATTACACTAGAAGACAATAACTTATTACTAAATTGGCACCTTCCCATTTAATAAATTTATTTGCTATTACTTTGGGGGTGAATGTTACTGACATTCAACCAACACACTTTCCAGGAATGGGCTGCAACTTCCTTGCACCATTCCTTGCATATAGGTGGCACTAAAGGTATACGAGTTATTGCTACCTGTTTATCATATTCCAGTTTTTAACCTGTTTTACTTAAGGTACACACTATGCATAGCTCAAATATTGCCACAGTTTACTATATTTGATTTTGCACATTTTGCAAACATGAGAGATTATAAATTCCAGAAATCGGTTCTCCTTCAAGCTGGAATTCTCAAGAAGTACATTTGAGTTTGGTATAGTGTTTTCTTCTTGAAAGCAATAGATACCCTTTTCCAAACCTTTGGTCTATGAAAATCAGAGTGCTTTTCTTCTATATGAATTAAAAAATCACACTTTAAATAAATGTGTTGAGCAGCCTTTTAGAATAATTTATGCTTTTTCCAAAATGGACTCACAAAAGAGAAGCCTTGCTGCAGTTACAGAGTAAGGGCACTCTGGCTGTTTAACACAGGGAAATGCTGTTGAAGTCAGCAAGAAATTTTTATGCCAAAAAACCTTAGAACTGAATAAATTTTAAGTAATTTGACAATTCAAGTAATCAAAGCACTACCATATTCTCAGTTCCTTCCGGACTGAGTGCATGATGACAATATCCTGTTTTACTGCATTATGAGATGCTGAGAAAAATTAAGATTCTAGGAAGAGCTTGTAGTATTAAATATCACTAACAGCCTTTAGCACTATACATTGATGGAATTACGTTTTGTTGTCTTAACTTTGGCCACAGCAACTCTTTTTAAAATTTAAAATTTCTCTTAGTTGAGAAATCTTTTTACCCTTCTATTTTCAGTCTCAGTGCTAGTAAATATGGCATGTATTCTTTAAATCTACTCTGAAAGTATCTTTTATTGAAAAAATCCACTCATTTGTAAATAAAATATAGAATATATATATATAGGAGTACCTACATGTGTAATAATATATGTCTTTTCAACTGAAAAGACAAGTGAACAGATAATGATTGAACTTAGTTTGCCTCTTGAGCTTTGCAACAGGTTTAATCAGCTCCAAGAGGACTCTTGAAAAGCACTGAACACCACAGGGCTATAAATGTTATTCCATGGGCTAAAGGTGGAGCTGATGATGAAGGCATTGTCTTCTGCTGGATGCTGTACAGATTAAACTGCATCTATTCACTGGGAAAAGCAGAGAGACTTCACCATCTGTGAATCCTGCTGGGAATAAAAGTAATTTGCAAAGAGAATAGGGTGAGAAACTGCTATCAGACAGTGCTGTGGAGAGCAAGAGTGCCACACAAACTATTTCCTGTTCTCAAAGCAGAAGAGAAGGGAATTAAAAACTCCCAATCACTTTCCAAATTAATGGAACATTTGATGAGGGTGGTGGGGAAGGTGCTTGCCTGATACTGGGTTTTATTGGGTGCAGAAGTAGGATGTAGAATGGGAAAGAATGTGTTCATTTTAACACAGAGATATCCTTGCAATCTCACAGGAATTAACAGATTGAAAAGGAACAAAACAAGGGCTAAAAGTAGTTAAAAACTCAAAATGTTTTTTATCATTTAAGAAGCAACTTAGCCTGCTGCATTTGTCATAGGATCAAGTATTCTTGATAATTACTGTCCTCCTCAGGAAGCAAGAACTGCTATCACAGAATTTTTGACAGTCAAGCAGTCCCAGCCCAGGGTGGAGGGTTGTGCCCAGCACATCTCCAACCCCAATCTTCTGCTGGCAACCTCTGTCCTGGCACTGCATTGCTGTGGTTGTGTTGTGGTGGCAGAAATAAAAAGAAAATAAGAGATAAAAAATAGTTACCACCCAACACTGGGGCACAAACTATCCATCCTGTGCTATTTATTAAATGCAAACTGCATATTTTTTCATATAGCTAAAGCTTTAATAAGGCCTATGAGTTCAATATTCCCTTTCTTTAAAAAAAACCACCCCAAGAGCTAGGATTACAGTTCTTCCTGCTTTTCCTCCAGCAAGGTAAAAGATGCTAATGTAAAAAGGCAGAACAAATGGGCTCTTTATTTTTGCAGGACAAAGAGCATTTGAACTCCATCAGTGGCTCTTTGACTGCCTTCAAAGCTTGTCTCTGACTAAATTAAAGCCTCTGCTCGCTTCTGATTTGTAGTACACTGTAGGCTTTCCATGGCACTAGCAGCTAGATGCATGTAATAGCTATCTTACAATAACACAGCTAATGAAAAAAAATCAGAATTAAGATTTAGGAAGGGCTATGTCCTCACTCGATGCAAAGGAGCAGAGCTCCCCTAAGATCAATTTTTATTATGCCCCTTTCCAGTGGCTCAGAATCTGCCCCCTAATTCAATGAGCTAGCTCAGAGAGAAAAGTCTTAACCTTATCCTGTATAACCAGGGTAGCACATTGTGAGGTCACTAATAACATGAAATAGTTTAACTGGAATTAAAGTGATTTTGCCAAGTTAGAAAGGCACAATTTAGCAGATGAACCAGCAAAATTGGCCCCAAAGTAGGAGACCACTGATCCTCATCTCACTTAATTTAAAAGGCACTCCTGTGAAATGTGAGGTTATCTGGGTACAAAGAAACCTCAACCACAACAACAAAGAGGAGAGCAGCAAAACACACAGAAACCATTTACAGGGCCATGTACCTGATGCATTGGCATTTCTACATCATAACATTACAGTGCCTGGGCAACACCTAAAAATTTACATATAGAAGGGTTAAGGGGTTAACAAGTACCATTAAAGTAAAAATGTACATTATTTCCCCCTTTCCTCACTGCAAGCATGCCACTGCACTCCTGAGTGAGAAGAGCTGTAGATATTGGAAATCTTGCTGCAGGAAGAGAAAAAAAGTGACCCCTGAGCAACCTCCTTAGATGTGAGAAGGGGGTAAACAGCACTGGTTTACCCTGGATCCTTCCTGCATGTCAGCAAAAAGTAATGGGAATAGATTGGCATTATTGAACTAAAGCAAATAAATTTGCTGTTTACACCTAAATTACATTTAGTCTACTCATACCAGCATCACTGCAGTTTCCAACCAGGTTACACTGCAGCTAATAAGTTCTGAAAATGCTTTAAAATCACTCATTGATTTTCATTAAAGAAATCCAAATACCAACTCATGAGAAACTCCCTAATGATAACTAGAACAATAACCTTGAATTGCTGTAGTGTTTTCTTTTAGGCAGTGCAGTTTACCTTGTCTTCAGTGTTTAGAAAATGAGAAAATATTTCAAGGAGATGAGCCTCAATGGAGATAATATTTCTATAGTAATACCAAGTGCTCTTATGATGAGAATATCCACGAAAGAATTCACTCACAAATGCGAGGCTGCTCCCAACAATTTGAAGTTTCAAGATGGTGAAGAGAGAAAGCAGAGGTGAACTTTCTTTTGGACCCATTGGAAATAAAGCTAAATTGCTTGAATTGGAACAATAAAAATCATAAAAGCTCCATACAGGAGTCATGTGCAAGGTTATTACCGTAGGCACTTGTTAAAAACATGAATACAGGACCAAGGTAGCAAAGATTCACTGGAGGCTGCAAGTCAGGAATAGAAAACCTTTCTGTGCACTTTATAGAGAGAAAGAACAATGTGTAGTCACATTCATTTAAACCTATATTTTATCATTTGTTTTATGCATTCATTATATTATCTTTCAAATGATGAGTCCTAAAGCAACTGATTATTTCATTCCTGTCATTTAGAACTGTGCAGTTTGAAAGAGACATTAGGACAGCAGTAAGCTGGGAGACAGAGCAACGTATGAATCATAAATAAAAGAGAAAACACACATGCTTAGTGTGTGTCACAAATTTGAAATAAGTTGCTTTGGCACAACTATGAGACAAATCCTTCCTGGAGGAAGCAGAAGGGATTAGTAATTACATCAAAATATTAATGTCCCAGTTGACTTCAGTGCCCAGCAGGCAGATGCTTCTCCAAAAGTTTTGAGAGCTCACGTGCTGCCATATGAAATACATGAGCTGAGCAATAAGGGGTAGGAGGAGCTGGATTGCTTCTTTTCTCCCCTTCCCACTCTATTACATTGCATGCAGTGGAGGATCTGTATAGGCCTCATGGCTCAATTAGTGCATGAAATTAGCAGAAACACCTGCAGGATAAGGTCCTTCTGCACTTACCATACACCTGGATACTGGGCTAGTTATTTAATGAAAAGGAAATTTGATACCTTCAGCTGCCCAAGTTTATGGTGTGGCTAAAAAATAAGGTTTATTGTAATTTTACCCTATTCAGAAATTAAGATATTTACTTATTAAAGCATAAACCTGAATTTAAAACAGATTTCATTAATCCAGTGGGATTGGGATTTCACCTGAGGAGCAGGGTTTGGATGTTTATCATTTTCTCAGGCTCTGCACTCCTGTGCCTGCAGCTGGAACCTGTTGCAGAGCTCTGCACATTGGAGTTGGACACACTGCAGAGAGGGGACAAACTGGAAGGAGGCATTTCTGCAGGCAGCCTGCCCCAGAGCTTGATAAAGCACAGAGCAGGCACTGCTTCCAACCACATCCCTGCAGCACAGCAGACACAAATCCTCCCAAACCTCTCTGCCCTGCTCCTCATCTGCCCCTGTCCCTCAACAGCACTTTCAAAATGTTCCAAGTTTTGTGTCTTGCTGCTCATAAAGCACAATAAAAGAAATAGTGCCTATTACCCAGAAAACACCAGCAGAATCCTGTTTGTTCCTGCAAAGTACCTTTCAATTTGCCTTTAAAAGGGATTGGTTTTGTTCCTAATGATAACCAGGCTAATAATCCTGAAGGTTTATTTTTCAGGTAAAGCACTAGAAGTGTAACCAAAATGTCTTTATTAAGGCCTTTATGTTGGGATCATAAAAAAAAGGGAAGTGTTTCTGCTTTGGAAAGACCAATATACCCACAGCCTTAAGCAATCTGCAAGTCTGAATACTAATAAACAAATAAACAGGTTGGGGTTTTTTCCCCATTCACTTCAAGATATGCAAATCCATGAAGAGCCATCAAACAGAAGTTTCTTTGGCTCCTATAAACTCTGTGCTCAAAACATTTCAAATTAAGATGCTCTACCTCAGCTCAAATTAGCTCACATCACCAATGAATGCAAGTAAATAAAATGTGTATTTTGATCAAGATGCCAGTCTTTGCTCTGATCACTCACATCTCCTGCTGTCTAAATTGATTAATAGTCTATTTACTGGGAAATTTGCTGCCTAAAAGCTGCAACTGACAGCTTAGAGCTTTCTGAAGGCTGCTGGTTGCCAGTTCTGGGACTTCTTACTGTTACAGGTCATTGCACCAACATGTTGGTACATTCTTCGTGACATTTTGCTGCACAGCACTAAGAAAGCAGCTGTACGTATGTGAACAGGCATATAATCTTGTGTTTCTTAGAGTTCAGAAAAAGTTTTATCTTCCTGAGCTCTGTCAGTCACAGAAGAGAGCACAGTTTATACCTGAGTGCCCCAAGCATTGCAAATTATTCCCCCACTCCCATTTTCTCAGCAGATTCTGTGAAATATTGAAGCTCAGCCGTAACCACGGCTCTGTGTGAGATTGCTGCAGGCTCCCCAGTGCTGTGTACAGAGGGTGCACGGGAACAATGTAAACCCACTCTAAAAATGCATCATCTGTCAGGATGGGAACTTATCTCTGCAGACTCCCTGGCTCTTTGCCTTGAACGCTCCGCAAGCGGTTTTGTGAAATATTTTCTCTGAAACCACCGAGGCCGTGATTTCTCAGTGATCTTACTGAAAACCAGGAGAGAACGTGCCAAAACAGAGCTCTCCAAGGATGCAAGCCCTGTTAGTTCAAGCTCAAGCCACACTGAAGAGCATCAGCAGGTCCGGGAGCAAGGCTCACACCACCACCCTGCAGGATTCAGCTGAAGGTTTTTCCGTGCAATAAGGAGGAATTATGTGGTGTCTCTTTGTCTTACAGCAAGCACACACATAAAATCTGTGGGCAACTGAAAATTAAAGGAACATATTTCACTTGACTTGCAGCTTGAATTTGTCACTAAAATCCTACACAATAAGGCTTTAGTTTCAATAGCTCTCCAATGATTAATCATTTTCTATAGTTTCATGTAGTCTGTCATTAGTATATTCTAACTTACTTTCTCTACCTTGTTTAAAAACCCCAGACTGATTAGCTCAATAGCTGGTGCTGTGCAGCCAGATTTTCCTCAAAGAATTGGAAGTCTTGGTTATAATCAACAAGGGAATAAAACAAAGGAGAACAAGAGAGACAAACTAAAAAAATTATTCTAGAAACCTTTCCATAGAGTTAAGTGCTGCCCTCTCACTTGTAGGGTTATTATTTTTAAGTCTTACAAGTATTTTTAAATGGACTTTTAGAGGCAAAATACAGTTCTATTCATCTTCACCAGGAAGGAATAGAAATGGGTGAGGGAATTCTCTTTTAGATATGATGAATTTAGTTTAAAACTGAAGAGTCACGTAAGATCTCTGGCATTGCTGGGGTGTTAGTTTGGACAGATGACAGGATGATGGATAAAGCTTTGATTCAACAGCACAGAACAGTTTTTTTTAAGCGTGTTGCAAATAAAACCAATCAAAGATGACTCATGCTGGGAAAAAAGAAAGCAAACAGGACATATAGCTGCAAAAAACCCTCACAGAAAGCAGGATGGCTTCAAAGAACAGCTTCCTGAAAAGAAGTCTAAAAGAAGAGAAAGAGGAAGAACAAGAAGGAATCAGCTCTTGTGACAACTGCAAAGTCATCCAGGCTATGAAGAAAGAATTCCTCCTAAGGTTTGCCTAGGAAATTAATATATTTTCATTAATGTAAAGGAAATACAAATTGGACATTTCCATCAGAGTTCCAGAAGAGAAGTCCTAGACAACTTTTGGATATACACGGGCCATGAGCTGAAGATGAAGAGAAGAGGGAGGTGGAGAAGCTGTGAGAAATAACTCAGCATACATCCGTGGGGCCCTGCACACTCCTCTTGGTCTGTCTTTTCTTGGTGTTCACGTGCCTTCTCCAATCAGCAAGACTGTCAGAAGTAAGTACACAACTCTGAGAAAAGCACCCTCTTACTTAACTATTTTTGCTGTAAATTCAGCAAGAAAATAAGTGCCAAATAATTCCCCTATAATAGCTTCAAGAAAAAGAATGCGATTTCTCAGATGTCAGTGTGGGGTTTTGCAGATATTGCTATTTACAGACTGGGCTGCACTTGAAACTCTAAGAAGAGTCACAATTTGGGTCTATGATCCTTGAAATGATATTTTAAAAATGTCCTTCCCCCCTCTCATAATGCTCTTCTCAGAGACAGCATTAGCTGCATGCACGTAATGTGGCATGTAGGTACCTCGCCTGTTAGCAAAGTAGTAACCATGTATAAAATATTCTAGCCTGGTTTGATAAATTAGAAAACAAAGTAAACTAGACAGGTAATTAAATGTAATAAACCAGGTTTAATTGGTAGAGTAACCATGTAGAAATTCAGTGCCAGCAGCAAAGGTATAAAATACAGCAACTTGGGTTTTGATGTCATAAGTATCCCTGATGCTGTGGAGCCACAGTAATTTCAGATACCATGGGGAAGCTACTACTTCATTACTATGAATATAGAAATCATTATCACATCTCATTCTATACACTTCAATAAAATACACAGGGCAGATAACTGACATCCCAGACAGATCAGGAAGGTGATTAAATAGCAGGTACTCAAGAAATATTGCCAATGCGGCCCAAAAGGCATTTTTATTTTCCTGCTGGGCAAGTTAATAAGTGGCCTGATGACCCCATCGCACAGCAATACACCGTTAAATCTCAATAAGAGTGATGACAAGCTGCCATAAATAAAAACATCCATCTGCAATAGCCCCCCACTAAACAGGGGTTAGGTGAGGCACTTGGCTAGCGTGAGTACTTGCAGCTAAGAGCTTTCTCCTTCAACGCCATGAAAAAATCTCCAGGAGACTCACACAGCCAGCAGAAGAAGGGGATGTTCTTAAAGCTCAGTGATCTCCTGAAGGCCACAGCCAGAGCTAGTGAAGGTAAAGCTGTCAAATTCCATTAAATGTAACACCATTATTCCCTTTTGACTTTCTCAGCAGAAACGTGGACGGGCCGGGCGTGGAAGGTGGGTAACCCCAGGAGCACCAGTGTGATGGGAGAGATAATGAGTAACTCCACAAGTTATTGGCTCATTAATAATGCCCTACAGGAAGGAATTTTCTGTCTAATAATAGAAGGAGCACAAGCACAGATTCCCAGTATGATCTGCAGCCTGTTTAATTCCACTGCTTTGGGAGTAGGGCTCTTGATTCCTCCCTTTCTCTGGCACTTACATAATTTGGGGCACTGAAGTGCTAACTCTATTATATGGTTCAACATGAAAATGGAGACTTTTTTCAAGCTTCATTAACGTACTGTTGCAAAAATTGGCCTCAACTGAAGCTCAGTCATTTTCCAAGACTCACAATCCCCAGCAGAAGTGGTTGCTGAAAATAATAAGATGCCTTTTTAAAAAGCAAAAACAGGACTACAAAATATCATATATGATTCAAAATGGAGAACTCAGAATAGATAAAAACTCTGCAATATAATTCATCTGAATAGTATTCCTTTTGGGCCACTATGCTAAATTTAATCCTAGCCACAGTTGCTATGCCAAAAATGGCCTGAGAAAACAGTCCACATTTTGGCCAATATGGTCAGTACCACTTTCATAATGTCTAGCCCAAAATATTTACCTAAATTTAAAAGCATAAAGTAACTGTGAGAACAATGCTTTTGCATCCTAAAAAATTCTGATTGCATCTGTTTTCATGGAGAACAAAGAAAACTGCATTTTCCAAACCAAAGGTATTGCAAATCTCAATCATATAAAGAACCCTAGGAAAAGAAATCATCTGCAGTTTCTAACCCAACGTTTTCTGATTACTGAACCCAAACAAATGTTTCTGTCTTACAAACCAGTTTGTACTTCAGGTTTCTCTAAATATACATGCCAAGTATTTTTATTTGGGTCCGAATCACATTTTAAATAAGAGGGAAAAAAAGGAATCAAAAAGTAGTTTTTAGTTTCCAGTGATTGTGAGAAAACAGATTATATGTATTCTACACAATTCAAGGCACATGTATTCATTATTCATTTTTATTCTGAAGGTGCTATTTTTGATAACTTATCTTGTTTTTCATACATGTTGCACTCTCCAGCAGTGAAATAATTGCACTGTCAATAGCAGAGATAACTCCCTGAAAGAATGATGCTGTAATGGGAATAATGACATAATGTTTCATGTATCTTAACTGATTCTAATTAGCAAAACATTTACAACATGCCAGCAAAAGAGAATTGATACACAGAACTGAAAGCCTTATTACCTGATGCAATGGACATTTTGAGAAGTGAATATAAGTAGACAATATTATCACAGTGCCATATACATTCTTCAACGTAATGAAGTTTTCCAAACAACCAGCCTTAACCAAGTAAAATTCTGGTTTAGAAAGAAAATGAGACAAGAAGGTCCTATGTACTCAACAGAAGTTTTATGTGAATGCACAGAGTGACAGGCAAACCGTAACTCCTTCATTTTTGCTTCTCTACACTCTTGTACTCCTTTCATGCTTTACAGATCCTAAACAGTGAGGTCAGAGCAAGCAGGGTAGAGCTAATGAAGCCTCTACCTGGATATGCTGGTTTTGTTTGCATTGTCGAGGCTCTTAACCCTTGGCAGCCCAACTGGATGCTGAAATGCCACATTGAAAGTTTCAAAGAAAGCATTTGTAGATAATTAAGACTGCTTGTACCAGATTTGGGTTAAAATGCAAAAAAAAAAAAAAAAAAACCCCAACAAACAAACCAAAAAACAATGCATTTTAGCTGCGGGACAGAGTTTGAGACTCTGCAGCTTTAGAACCAAACAGATTTGCAATGACAATGACAGGGGAGCAGCAGGCAAGAGGTGACACAGTGGCATCAGTGCCCTCCCTGCCCTGAATGGATCTGCAGCTTGGTCTTTATCCAACATTCACATGTTCTGCAGAAGCCTTTTCAGAAAACAAGATGCACAAACAGAAGTGGTACCTCTAGGACAAGCAGAATGATCCTTTGTGCTCTGATAAGCACTGGAAAGGCTTCATCGAGAGAGCTGCCTCTGCTTTTGGACATCACCTTCCCAGACAGGAATTAAAGGAGGGAGAATTATTCAAGGAGCAGCAGTAGTGACAATAAACAATGTGAAATGTTTAAGCTTTAATGTTAAGGAAGATGATATAGTAGAGATTTGATAATATGTAAATGATTCCTTCATTTAATCTCTCCTTCATGGAAGGCAGTATCAGGAATAAGTGAAGCAAGAAAGATTTTGGCTAATAAATAGGAAAAAAAAATCTAAAGATAAGGAGAGGTGTACACAGTCATCTCCTCTCTAGAAGTGATGTTGACAGCTGTCAGGGGTGACAGCAGTATGGTTGATCCTCCTTGGTACAAAGGAATGAATCAGACAACCTCAGGGAGCCTGGCTCTTGAGACTGCACTTGAAATACCTGCAAACTGGGTGTCTTTGAAACACGATCCAAATGCACAGAAAGGGCTCAATAGCACTGCAAAGAACTTCAGGGATTTGATTTTGTAATACAGTTAAGGAAGAGGAGCCATGCCAAGATATGAGTTCCTTCCATATTTGAGAGAAATACTGAATAAAGATTGAAATTCTCAGTTATTTGAAATTGTTGAAATTCTCAGACACTATTAATGATGGCTCTTGAGACTAAACAGATAAAAGCCTCCAAAAGGGATAATATTGGATGAGCAGGACTGTCTCAAGTTCATAGGATTGGCAAGCAAGTGTTAAAAGAAATCTTCAAGCTGGTGTAAAAAAAAAATAGAAAAATCTGTAATTTTCCATTATCACTTCCTCAGTAATGTTTTCTCTATTAAAATAACATCTGTTGATTAATTAAACACCTTAGCATAATAACCAATGCACAAAAGAATAAACCTCCAATATTGATTAAAGCTTGCTTTGAAAACCGCTTTGAGCTCTTTAATCACAGTTTGTGGAGAGATGGTATTTTCTAGAACAAAACAGAGCGGCATGGCAAGTGTGAAAGTGTGACAGAAGAAAGGTACACAATATGTAACTGTTTAGCTGGGGATGTTGAAACAAAGCATGTTCAGCAATGGAATAATGTGATGGGTAATTTACAGTGATCTGATGGAAGCTGACTGAATGCCAAATAACCTGGCTTAGTCACTTTTTTTTTTGTCTTGCAGATGCTTTGAGTATCTTTTTTTTCAAACCTGGCTGTAATTGACACATTAGATGAGTTACTAGACCACCTGCAAGGAACAAAAAGCGATGAATGTTGATGTTTATGTTTGTTAGGGCCATTCAGGAGCAATGGGCTTGATCGTTCCTCTACCATCCAAGTACAGAAAATTTTGAGCCTCCATGTGGATAACAGTGAGGATGACAGCAGCTTTTGTGCACTTTTCCTCTTTTGGGAACTAATTCCCTAAATAACATATATAAATTAATAAATACTTGGATGAAATGCAAAGACTTTGGAGGACAAGCTGGGAACATTGCAGGCTCTGGTCACTGAAAGCCACAGAAAGACTCTTAATGACTTCCATAGATAAAAGATTAGAATTAAAGATATTTGGCTTTTTACTTTCCCCAACTGAGAATCTTTAAGTAATTAACACAGAATGTTTTAGATTGGTCATGACAGGTTGGTGCCTCTCATGTTAAGGAAACCACTTCCTAGAAAATCAAGTTGATAACATGGCAAAAAATTAAAAGTTTTTTTTTTTTCCATATGTATCAAAAATTACCTAATTTTATAAAACAATTGAGGAAAGTCCTCTATGCAAGACTGTAAAAGTACAACACCACAGCCTTTCATATGACTTTTTGTCTATGTCCAGACAGTGACAAATTATTCCAGGATTTAATTCACCATATCCAGAGAACTGGAAAGCAAAATTGTTCCATATAGTTTAGTTACTCAGAATTTTTTTAAAGGCATAGCAGCTGCAATTTAAATTTATTCTTCTATATTATTAATTTCAAGTCAATTATAATGCAAGGAAGTTACACAGTCTGTTAAGTGTTGCTCTGATGAGCTTGAGGCTGTTTTTCTGAGAAACAGGGAACGATGAAGTCTGTGGAACTGAATGATACCTTCCCATGTAAATATGATTCTGCAAGGCCACTGCCCCTTCCTATGCTATGAACCAAAAATGCAACTTTTATAGTTATTATCCCAACATTCTACATATATATGACAGAACCTGCCAGCCAAAACCTGCAAACCTACAATTATCCAGTGCAGCAACTCCAATTATTTCCATGAATGTTTTTGTTTGGTACAATCCTTCTCTTTCTGTCACCAATACCCTGTTTTTACAGATGAGCCACATCCAGTTCTGTTTATCTTCTGTCTTTTTACCTACAATGCATTAACTAGTTCCAGTGGCTTTCTTGAAAGCATAATGACTTTTCCTGTACTCTAGTGAAAATATATCCCCACAAATCAAGAAGAAGCAGGTTCAGACTAAGTGGTTGAGAAGATTTACATTCTATTGCTAACTCAGTTATTACTCTGCTGAAAACCCCATAGCATCAATATAATGAATCCCTCAACCTCTGCTGCTGGCACAATTTTTCTTCCCAACCTCATTGGCTCCCAACTTTCTGCTTGACCTTTTACAATCTGTGTGTGGCAGAGCTTCATTACAACCTTTTAATGATGCACAAATGGCACACAACACCAAGGTCACAGCACATCCCCAGTGAGAACTTCTCTAACACCTCCTAAGCAGGCAAAGAGTTTGCATTTAAAGAGACAGTTCAGTGGGGAAACAAAATCTTACAATTTAGCACAAATCTCAGCAGCTACTAGTACCCACCAGAAATGGTCATGTCATAAAAGGAGTATCTGCTCCCCAAAAATGTTTTTCTTAATAAAAGTCGAAATCTCAAGCCATCAGTGACCAAATGAATAAAATGTGTTGCTGAAGAAACTCAGGAAAATTACAGCGTTTTTCTGTATAAAAAAAATATTTAATTCTTAAAAATAGAAAAAAAAAATATACAGAGGGGATAGAAACACTCATCCATCTAGAATACCAGAAATTTTTCTAATGTCCCAGCAGTCAGGTTATGCATTCTACACCAAATAATCACCAGCTTTTTGTTAATACAGTTCAATCTCTGTTCAGCAATTTTCTGACTGGGATGCAGGGATACCAATGTTTAGGCCTATTTCAAAAATATTTCAGGTTTTTTGTACTGAGAGTCCTATATAAATTCAAAGCATCTTTCTCTTCAAGCATGTAGACTGTAAAGGACATTATTCAGTATTGGTTAATGCAAAGTCACTGCATATATGCATATATTGCACCTCAGTTACTGCTCAAGTACAGAACAATGTTTCAAGTGAATATTTAATATTACCTTCTATGCTTTTGGTATATGGAGCAATTAATTCTCAAACTCATAGAATTCCATCTAAAGTTACCCATTAGGCAATGGCATGTTCCTTTACTTTCGGCACTTTGATCTTCTCTTTATAATACATATATATGTATATATAATAAATATTTCCATTCACTGTGTGCAGGTACCTGCATGCAAAGGTACACTCAGTGCACTTGCCTTGCTCAGCTCTTTTCTCTTACAATGGGGGAAATTAGGAATAACAAGCAATTCAGTGCAGGCAGACATTGCACTGTACAGCTAATCTGTGAGGAAATTCAGGATCAAACTTGTTAACTCATGACTAAAATTACAATGTTCATGAAATAACAGAACACTTCCAATGATGAGGATCCACAGCTTCTCTGGACAACTTGTTCCACCACCATCATTGTAAAAAATGTCTCCCTAATGCCCAGTATAAATCTTGCCTCATTCAGCTTAAAACCATTGCCCCTTGTCCTGTCTGTACTTGGCAAAGTCTCTTTCCATGCTTTTTACAAGCTCCTGTTATATATCAAAAGGCCACAATGAGGTCTCCCTCTTGTCCAGGCAGAGCAATTCCAGTTCTCTCAGCCTCTCTCCATAGCAGAAGTGCTCCAGCCCTCAGAGCATTTCCCTATCCCTTTTCTGACCCTATTTAATGAGTGCACATCTCTCTTGCACTGGGGCCCCAGAACTGGGTGCAGCACTGGAGGTGGGGTCTCACCAGAGCAGAGGGGCAAGATCACATCTCTCAACCTGATGATCAATTAATTGAATTAAATAGATCACTTTCTACTCCCTGAATTGCCACTGACACTTTTGAATCTCTCATTCTACTTCCATTTCCCCATTTGTAAAATTACATGACATTTTTTTCTCACCCATGGAAAAGCAAAATTTAATGATTGTTGAAGTCGTGAAGATCTCTGAAATCCTAGGACACACAGCAATCTAAAAATGCCATGCTTATAATTGTAGGTATTTGTCTATTATTAAACATCAAGAAACAAACAATCCCTGATACTAGTACAGTTTAACTACTGGCATACTGCCCTGGATCTGAAACAGTGTGGAAAAAACCCAAAGCAACAAAAACCATTGATCTTGAACTCTGCTTCCTTTGGATAAAGACTGCCAGGGTCAAACTCTCTTTTCATGACTTTCAAAGAAGTAACTACTAAATTGTTCTGGATTTACAACAAGATAAATAAAAGCAGATACTGGCTGTGATCCTTTAAACAGCTTGTACAAATACACAGATTTGGTGCAAGAATACAATGTGAGTTTTATTGCCCTTGAAAGAGTCTTGAAAAGCAGCACATCTAATGCACTTAAAAAATGACACCAAACAAAACCAAACACACGAAACCAACCAAACACTGTGGGTTAAACCAAAAATCTGGTCTCTAAGTCTGGCCAGAGACAAATCCCAAAGGCTCCTTTGTCACATTGCCCTAAAATCCTCACCCAGCTTCCAGCAATGCATAGCTCAGAAACATTGTGACAAAGACTGATGCTTACAAGTCATTAAAGGATCTGTAATAATTTTTCTTCTTAACTCCCTCTTTGGTTCTATGTTCCACAGACTTGGCTGGTTTGCTATTTACACCAGATAGTTAATTTGAAGTAGCAGGAGTGGAATATGCTTGTGAAATGTATTATTTTTTAAAAGAAGGCAAGTTCAATATAATACCTGACATAGCCACTAATAAGAATTCAAGGCTGAATTTTGATCTTGCAGTCCTGTAAATAGAGCTACATCTGCACAAGGTAATACACGACATGGGGGCAGTAAGACAACCAGTAAAGGACATAATTCCTTCCGGAACTGGAAAAAAAAAAATCCCACAACTAACAAAAACCCTCCAACAGACTAAAAAAGTTCACTGTGAGTTACTTTGCAAAATGTTCTACAAGTTTCTTGCTAGAATGACTACTACAGCTATGGCTTGTAAGGGAGAAATCCAGGATTTTATTTTAGGGACTACAGCTAGACTTTCCATATGCCACTCAGACAGTAGGAGGTTCATACACACTGTATAAAGCAGCCATAGGCAGATGCCTCTATCCCCTTTTTGAAACTTTTCCTCTTCTTTTCCATATTTGGAAAATTATATTTCACTTTCCTCACATTTTTAAAAATATACTTAGTAGCCCCCAGCTGTGCATCTCTATCCAAGGTGGGAGTTGGATGCATTTCACAGGATATGTCTGGTCTGCATCTGCAGATCTTGAAACCAAAGAGCTCAAACCATCTGAGTTTTGTTATAATGGAAGTACCAGGACTTGTCTTTTCATTAATTAGACAGAAATTAGTCTTCAATTGCAAATATTGAAGGGCTTTTTTTTTCTTGGTTAACAGCCCCTAAATTACAAAAAGATAAGACTCCACATAAATCAATCCATAGTCCCAATACTTTCATTAGCATGGTCATGAAATTATAGCAGAATAACAAAGAGACTGTATGTAATTAAGCAGGAGGAGAATAGAAACAACTCAAACTGTCAATCAGCAAATAATGAAGCATAATGTACAAAAACAGGAAACAGTAAGTGGGGTTTAATGCAATTGTTATTAAAAGAACTTACACCATCAAAACATTCCCTTAAGAACCTGGCATTTCTGAAGTATATTGGAAGTTAATTTCTTATTAATTTTATCAGACTCACATACAAAAGGACAATAAAAAATTGTCATTTGATGAAGCTGAGACTTCCCTAAGTGTACAGCATATTGCAGTTCACAATGGTAAGGTTTTAATACATTAACGTGCTGGGAGAGGCTTTTTGGAAAGAAATAAAAGAAACAATTAAGTGATATATATTAATATATACCCCTGCAGAGAATATAAGGATTTCAGTTTGTGACTTGATTACAGAAAATTCAGGGCTAAATATTGTTATTTATTTTTTAAGAGCAGAGGAAGATGTGCAGTAGCTTTGAGGAAATGCAGAGGTTGGAGGCAGGATAGAGAATTTATATATGGTTGGGAAATAAGGCCCAAACCTTCATGGAAAACAAAGCTCAAATTCAGTCTAAAGCATGGAGAGCAAATTGGAAACCTGCATCTGCTGCACATGATATCAGGTAATGAGATTTATTTTATTTTTTTACATTAATAAGCAATGAAAATCACTAACATTAAAACCTGTATAAAGCTACACTATGGAAAGATGTAGTTAATTGATTTAATGGTTCAATTTACTGAGAATTTTGCATGCATCACATAACATACCTTCTCTAAAGTTTTGTGATGTCAAAGACACCCCAAGGACCTTGAAGAAATCCCATTGCTGGATGTTTTCACAAACACCCAGACAAGAATCTGAGCAGCCTCAAACTTTGATGGCAGCCCCCTGTTTTGGCAGGACACTGGAAAAAAGAGACTTTTGCAGGTCCTGTGTGTCTTAAAAGATTCTGTGGCAGGTGGCTTACTCCTAACAATACATTTATACCAAAGCTGTGATAATATTTTAAAATTATTTTTAGCCAGAGTCAGACTTAATTACTGTGGAGCCATTATAAACTTTTTCCTTAATGTGGTCATTTTTTTCTCCTAGTTTGTTTTTCTTTTCTTTTAATTCTCATTTTAATCTGGTGGTTTTAGCCATGTCTTTTGAAGAAATGAAAAAAAACACTCTTCAGTCTTGTAAATTCAATGGTTTGCATTGAATACCAGTAAACACAAGGAAGTGCCTTTTCCTGCAAGTCTTGATATTGGAAATTCACTCTGCCCTCTCACAGGAGCAAACCTGAACACAAAATGACTTCAGAAGACCCTGCACAAGCATCAAACGTTTACTGGCATGGCCACATTGTCAAACTCAGTGCCTTTTGTCTCTTTACTCCCATCTAGAAAGCAACTGTGCATTGCCAGAAGCATCTGTATTCCTAAATCTCTTGCACTAAAATTGCTTTTCATCTGCTCAAGTGGCTTCTACAGGATTAAAACCTTTTGAAAACGTACAGCTAATATACACATGGATGCAGCCAAAACAATTTACTGAATTAGAATATGGTTTAGTCTGAATTTCACTATTAGTGTATATATTAATGGGGGAAAACCCAATAATTAGTACATTGATTTTTACATTACCTGAATTACCAGAATGTGCTTACTGCCTTTCAGACACAGCGGTAGGAAGGCCTTTCCTAACTAAAAGAGTTTTTTTCCAGAACAGGAAGTCACCCACATACAGGATGATGGCTAATCTCTATCTGAGCTATTTTTATTCTACTGTTAGTCCTCCTGAAGGTGTAAGAGACTTTAGTAATATGTATAATATGTACTTAACTCCATATTTGCCGTAGCAATCAGTTTAAGATCATCAAGCCTATGTATGTGCACATACTCACATATGTAAAATTGATAACATCTATAATTTTATATCCACACCGTATCTGTAAGACCCTAATAAATCCCATTTTTCATTAATACAGACACTGCAATAACCACTCAGCCATATCTTCCATAAGGCTGTGTACCATGTTGGAAGGCTGAGCTTTCACATGGCTCTTCAATTTTTTGTTATTCAAACTTATCCCTTAATTTTTCATATTAAAAATTGGTAATGAGGTTCCCTTCTTGCTGAAGAACTGGCAGAAAGAATCCTGTTACTCCCCTAATGAAGTCCCCAGACAGAAACGACAATTTTCTGAGGAACAAAAGAAAAAATGTTGCTCTAAGCTTCAGAACTGACCCTATTGACTGAAAGCTGTGTCTTACCTTGTTGCAAATTAGTGCACTGAGCAAATTATCTCATGCCAAAAAGACAAGAGAAAAGGCTTAACAGCATTCATGCCCCACTTTTCCCAGCTGGTATTGTCAGCAGTTGTTTTGTGGGAAAACCAAGTAACATCTTAATAAGAGCATACAGCTGGAAATTAGAGACAAAATTGCCATCTTATGGCAGCGCTGCCTGGGATCATTTTGAAAAACTGTCTAGCACAGGTGGTGCTCTCCAGAAAGGGAAGGAAACCATTTTGTAGAGGTGTTGGAAAATGAAAATTGTAAATCCGGGCTTTCTCAGTGTCTGGTCCTTTTAAACTGTGCTCCTGCCCCATATCAAAAGAGAGTTAAATTTTCTTACTCTAAAAACTCAGAACTGATTTCAAGAATAGAAACTGCTCTCATGAATTAATGGTCAGGTCTGTTTTCATATTTTGTTCTTCTGGCTCACATTATCTTTTCATTCCATCTTTCCTTAGCATCAATAGTGCAGTGTTACCTTGCCTATCTGTAGTGCTGTTATTCATCCTTGCTCTGAGGAAAGCAATATAACCTGACCTCCCAGCTCTCAAACTTCCATTCTCCCACTCCATTTAATAACCTCATTTCTTTTACTTGTTGCTTTGTTGCTACTCTGCCTCTTAAGCTGTGTCTTGTTTCCACCTTCCCCTCTCACTCTGAGAATCCACTAACATCACATCTCAATGTTATGGACATTTATTTTTATATTGCAGTTGTTTGAGACTTTTAGCACAATAAACACTTCAAAAACTGAAGCACAGAAAAAAAAATTGAGTATGTTAGCCAAAAAGAGTTCTTCAAATGCAACTGGTTGGTATGGATTAAACAAAAGTGGTCTTGGTTACAGAGGACATCCAAACTAAACCAAGTCCTTTAATTTCATGAGTTAAATTTGTTTAATTATGAGTCTCAGCTTCACCTTTTAACCATACCCCTCAATGTCACATTTACTTGGGAGTTGGTTTTTGCACACATTGTGCAAGCAGAATCAGCTGGGATTTTGGAACACAACCTCAGCTCAACCTTACTGAGAATCACAGTGTACATGTCATAAAAAACTATTCATCATTTTTCTTGTATTTACTATTAGAGAGCTAAAAGTTTATACTTACTCTAAGTATTGACTTTCAGGAGTCAAAACAGGCTTTCTGCTTGCTTCATTTGTTAAAATCAATTTGAAATCAGCATTTTGTATTGCAGGACCAAGCCAATCTCATAATATTGCCACAGTATAATAACAAACTGTTGAAAAGTTCTATTGCAATTCCTTCCTTGTAGTAATTAGTAACTAGTGTTTTGCATTATAGCATTACTTAAATTCAATTGCTTGACAGACTTGCTGCATTATTCAACTTTTTGCTCTTGGGGCTTCAACTTCAGTTTCTGGTTGTGAGGGCAGAACATCAAGTGGCAATTTTCTGAAGTTCATTCTTGCTGGTAAGGACCAAAACACCCTCACTGATAACAAGTTCATTTGCTTCCAGGAAAGAAACAAATGATTAGGGTTAATTCCCTCTGGCCTTCATTAGAGAACAGACAGGAGGTAGCAAGTTGGTAACTTCCACTATTTAAACATATTTAACTTGAGCAATGCAAGGCAAAGAGCTTAAAAAGCAGGATGATTATTTGTGTCCCTGTTGCATGTGTTGTCCAGAGTTGGGCTGATAAAGGGGAATGGACGAGTACTTTAAAGAATTGCTTTTATTCATCTGCTGTGAGGCAGCTGGGAATGAAAATCTGAGTCCATCAGTGGCAAGATCCCCAATGTGGTGCTGGTAAAGGAATTCCAGACCCAGTGACCACAAACAGGAGGCAAATACAGCCTCATAGACAGAAAACCCAATATGTGCTGAGCAGAGAGAGACCACCAGGCTTCTGCTAAGAAAAACACCTTACTGCTAGCATTTATAGTATGAAATATGAAATTAAAAATATAATGCAATGATATGTAGTATAAAAATCAGATTGTACTGTAAAATACATTAAATATATCCTCATACATTATACAAATTTAATACAAATCACATACACACTCCTCTGAAAGACACCCCAATTATTCCTAGGGAATAGACACAGCAACAGGCTGGATATGTCTGGGATGATGTGGTGGTTGGGAATGCCAGGGAGCCTCCCTGCTGTGATAATGATCCATCTCAACATTTTAGGGATAGGAAGGGACAAAGAGAAGCTGCAGTTTCATTGAATAGAGTAAATCATTTAAGGAGAGTAAAATTATTCATCCCAGAATAGTTTCCTTTAAAATGTCTGCATGGCTGTGAAGCAAACTGCAAATCCTACCTTGTCTGATAAGAAGGAAGCCAACAAGACTGAAAACTGATTTCCACAGGAAGTTTATCATGCAATGATTCATTATTCTCTATTCTTTTCATTGGGGGGGGGGGGGGGGAAAGCTCAAACTGTACTTTGTCATTTTATCTCTGTCTGTTCCTGGAGTAATCTAGGTACAAGAAGAATACTGACTCCACCACAAAACCAGAGACAAATTCCTAAAAAATGTGTTTTAAGAGCATCCCTCAAGTTGTGACTGTACATGGAGAGGTGTACAGGAGAAAAAAGCAGCAGATATTCTGGGTAAAAGAAAAGCAAAGAGATTGCTTTGATCCTTCAACCATAAGCCTCTAAGATGAAGCTTTTTGTTAAAATGAGCAAGTGATTTTCAGCTTTTATGGTAAATATCTATGATCAACTGTGAGATATCCCCAGGTATCTTCTCTCAAGGCCCTGCAGTTACATGATGCTGCAGAGGATGAGATGTACACGCAGCTTTCCCCTGTTCAGCTCCCCTTGTTACTATTTAAAGATATTTCAACCCTTCACAAACTCATCTGCAGTTTTTTTTTCCAAATGCTTCCAGGTTTGGTTTTTTTTCCAAAATGTGATACATTACAGATAATTTTATTCTGTAAAAATCTTCCTTTTCCTTATCCCTGACTACTCATGCTGCTGTCCCTTTCCCTCAGGCATTCCCCTGGATATGTGAGACTTTGCTACATCAGGAAACCAGGACCAGGAGCCCTGAAAACCTCAGAAAACCTCAGAATCTCAGGAAATTCAGAGATAATCCCTAACCCAGCCTCTTCCCAGGCTCTTGGGGAAATAAGCACCAGCTCCAAAATAAAGAATTCTATTGTTATGCTGTTACAGAGAAGAAAGTGATCTTTGAACATGAAGCACAGAATACAACTAGTTCCATGGTCAGTGGAGAAGACTTGCCCATTCAGGTGCAGCAGACATTGTCACCAGATGTCACCAAACTTCCAAATGAAACTGATGCAGACACCCAGACCCCTTCACCAGCAGGGATTGATGCTTGTGGAAACACCTGCCAGAACAGAGGGAATAGCACTTCTGCCTGTACTGTTCATCTTCTACATGGAAACTATTTCAGTCCCAAATCTGCCCATTTAATATTTTCCTAAGTGGCAAATCAACTTTAAGAATATGTAAATACCGTCATAATAAATGGAGAACAACCAAAATAAGGAGTGTCCATGCTTAACACAAGCCAAAATGAAGAAATTTTTATTAAAATTCTGGTTTTGAGGAATACTTTTTTTTTTTTTTTTTTTTTTTTTACCACAGGGATGGCCAGATGCAAAATGCTGGGATTTTGGTCCTGATCTGATTTTTACCCTGTGTGTTTTAATTTGAAGTAAGCCCATGACGGTATTTCCAATCTGTCTCTTGCTCTTAAACTGATCACATCCTCCCACGTGGCACTTTCAGGAGAGCCAGTTTCAATTACACTGATTGGACATAGGCAGGATGAGAAAATACACATAGAAAATAGCATTTTAATAACTAATGAGCTATACAAGTGATGAAATCATTAGCTATGTCTTTCAAACTTGGAAGCCCCAAGATTACCCCTGGCCTGGGCAAAGGTGTGACACTCCTGCAGCTTAGGAAGAGGAAGGTTTAATAGTGGAGAAACACAAATTACTGAGAGAACTTGAGAGTTCACAGACACAAGACTGCTCTCTGTGGGTTAAATCAGGGAAACTTGTTATTCAAAAGCCATAAAGGAAAATATTCCCTCATCTGAGACCTTCTGCAGAATTTAAAAGAAAACTGTTTTTCTTGAACAAATCAAAGAAAATGTAAAACCAAGAAGCTTTTTTGCAAGAAAACAAAGAAATGAGGAAAAAGCTTCAGCATTGACATGGTTCCCTGTCAAGCTATAGATCTGAAGCAGAAGGGCTCTTACTGGGATGTGTGCCACAGAGGAATTAGAGCATATCTAGACCTTGCAGCATGGTGCATCACTGTTTCCTACACAATGTCATGGTGAATTTGAAGTTAGAAGCTTCACTAAGATTTTATAATATTAATTGTGTTGCTGGTTCTGTCTTCCAGAGTGAAATAACCAAATATTCAGTTGCTGTAAGGGAGACTCTCCCTCTTTGGAGGTCCTGTGCTGTTATTGCAATTTGCAGTTTATCAATCTGTTCCATAATCTATACAGGACATTTTCTTAAAAATTGCCAGTGACCTATTTTATAAATATAACACACTGTGGGTTGAAGACAGGAAGAAAGGAATAAATACTGGCGGGGGAAGTGAAAAACTAAAGCACAAGAATAAGTAGTCTTTAATAAACACCAGCTGGCAATAAAATCAGGGGTCTGAACAAAGTTCCAGGAGCTTTCCTCTAAGTGATGGAGCTAAGAAAGGCAACCCATTTCAAAACTCGGTTGGCTGCACCACTGCAGACCATAAACTTCTTGAGTCATGGTGCTACCTTCACTGCATTTATCCTAAAATCAACTATTTCACTGGGAAAATGACCTTTTCACTTGATGGACATGAAGCATGTTTCTAATTGGTTTGAGCATTGTTAGACATTTACACACGTGTTGGTACTTGCTAAACAACCGAATAATTTGTCCTAGGCTTCAGTTTTTAAAAAATAAAAAGACCAAAAAAAGGAAAACCAAAAAAACCACCGAAGCAAAACAAAAAGAAAGAAACTCAAGCCCAAACCTCTGCACTCTTGCAACATTATCTTGCTGAAATCTTACAGCAAAATTTAAAAACACAGCAGCTGTCATTTACCAGATTCTCCAGCACTCTTCTGAAGCCAGATAAGATGAATACCAAAATCTCTAAGGACAGTATATAAACTGCAGTGTAAATGGGAAAATGTGAAACAGAATTCATTAAAATACATCAGTAGCTCTACTACCAGCTCAGAATGGATTGATTCAGGAGAAAATCCTGTGCACAACTGACTGAAGTGCTGCTGGCAGGCAGCAGAGGCTGAACATGTGCACAAGTGATAACTGGGGAGACTGCAGAAGGCCTCGTGGCAATTTAAATGCAAAGGCTGCACGCAACCCAGGCTGATTCTCCACAACCATTTTCACTGTTTTATTTCATTGCTTTCCACAGCAAATGGCTGAGGACAGAAGGCTAGCTCCATTCTTTTAAAAAGTTTCAGTGCCATTGCTACCTGCTCAAAAATTTGGCTAAGTCAGCTCATCACTTAAGTTGTGTCCTTGCAAGGGGGGAAAACTTCTGTGATCATGATGTGCTCTGCCAAGGTTGCTGGTGGTAAGAAAGACCCTCAGGTGAGGGACACAAATGCAGAGATGCTGAGGATCTATTTATCTTTGCATGCAATGAACCTTTCAGTCTAAATTCTCAGGCACACTGAGGCAAAATTAAATTATGAGTTTTTCAACCAAACACCATTCAACAAACTAATGGTAAAACCAGATTTAATACCCTGGAATCCTAAATCATTATCCCATGCCCTAGATCCTATGCCTTCACAACAATATTGGACTCTCATACTTTTCCTTAACTTATGAATACCTAGACTCAGAGTTTAAATACAGAGGTACTTGCAAAACACATTTGACATTGTATTTTATCCCAATCATCTAAACACGTTAAGATATCCTAGAAAATTTGCTTGGAGGAGGGGAGTTGGCTCTGGGCTGTGTAAATCGCATCCAGTTTATCTGGATTTGCTCATTTTATACCTTGCCAATAAGCAAACAGATAAATAAATCGTATCCACAGCTGATCCAAATGGCCACATCTTCAAAAGTCCTTAGGGAAGAGCAGATGAACAACAGATGTTTTGGAATTAAACCTATGTTAGCATGGCTGTATCAACAGAACCTTCAAATGAAGACCATGAGCTGAAATTGCACACCATCCTACAAGAGATGCCTTTTGAGGAAGACAAAAATGGATTTGGATATCCAAAGTAGCTCATCCAAGTACCCAGACAAGAACACACAATTCACAATTGCCACTGGCAGCAATGTTCCTGAGACTTCTTAACTAAGGAAGTTTACCTCTGACAAAGTCCAGACCATCTTCTGGATTTATCTTTTCCAACTTTGGAACATCATTCATTACTGTTGCTTTCCTTAGCCATTCCGGTTTTGCTTGCCTGATCTTTTGATATTTATTCTTTACATTTTATTTGCTTAGATTCTTCTACTAATTATCCTAAGATATTTTCATCCATCGTGGACTCATTAGAATTGTCACAAGACCAGTCCTCCCATGTACAAGTAGATATTTTTGTGAATTAGACACGCAAATGTCCACAGCCTATTTAATAATTCCTAATTCTGCATGCACAGAAGTAATGCAGAGACAGCCAACTAAACCCATCAGTGCTCTGCTTCATGGTGTTTTTCCTGTAACAAAAGCACAAAATATGATAAAGGGCTGAAATGAAGGCAGCAGAGCTATGCTTTAGCTAATTATGGTTAGGGAAAAAACTCAACTTCATGACTGCCATTTGTCACAGCCCTAACTTTGCTTTATCGGAGAGGTAACAAAACACCAGGGTGACTTTGCCATATACCAACACACGCCACGCTGTCAGTCCCTTCTCGGAAATTCCTCCTGAGATAATACTTCTGGGAATGACACTAATTAGTCACCAATCAACATTACCAGCTCTGTAACCCTGTTCCCAGAAACAGCATCTTTCTGCAGTGGTTTTTCCAGGAACAGCCCATGGTGTGTTAACACAGGCAGGCAGAAGATGCAGTAGGTACTTAAACATGCACGAGGCCAACAGGACCCAGGCTCTTAAAAGACAGAGACTTTGCTAAGGCCTGTTCTTTCAAAACAACACTTATGAGCATGTTTTAGTCAGAGAAAACATTACTATTGATTAAACTGATACAATTTCTATCGAACTGGGCTCCTTTGCAGCACCAAGTGCACACCATCCTTTGTGTTGTGCAGCATACAAAAATCAGGAAACTGTGACTGATCTGTTTGCTTTGGCACAATGGAAGCTTTTGCAGCTGATCTGGAACAACAATCCAAGTCCTTTACCAACATGAAGAGACACCTACCACAGCTTCCTTAAGTGAATTACAGGATTTGGACCCCAGGAGCAGCTTCAAAGGTAAACAGGAAGGAATTGGGACGCTTAAAAGGCAGCTGAACAGGTTACAGACATTGAGTTTATAGGGAATTAGGTCCCTAACTCGGTTAGGTGCCTTATGAAAATCCAAGCTCCTGCACAGTTAGATGCTCAGGCAGCAGAGAATCTGGCTCTTGTTTTCAATAATTAAAGCTATTGCATAAATTACCAACCCTTTTATCATTTCAATGGAGCTCCAGCTCCCTGCACAAACTAAGTCTTCCAAGTCACCACATCTGAATCCATTTTCCTACCCAGATTTCTGCAGCTGTTTTTTCTGCCCCTTGGAATCCAGCTCAAGCAGTGATTGGATGGGGGAGCAGTGCTTAAACAGTCAATGAATTTAATTTGACCACTAAAATTAGGGTGAAAGTCACTCTACTGTGCAGCATATTCACGGTCACTTAAAATCAGCTGAAGTATTCCAATTAGCATTTATGTCAGAATATGGCATGGATGCTAATGTAAAATGAATCCTTTACAAGTTTGTATGGAATTCCTCACATAGCTACTATAACAGGTTTCCTTGTTAAAGCACATCTGATTGTAACTTTGGGAAGAAGAATATACCATGGAGAAAACATCTACATTGAAAAAGTTATCTGAACTATAGTATTAAATACCTCAGACAGACTGAAGAGTAAGGGCTGTTTTAACCAGTCTGCAAAGGTAAAATTTATACTGATAAATATAAAAATATATCAGTTTTTATAAATATATATATACAACAAAATAGAAACAAAAAATCTATTTGGTGTACTTTTCTTTTCTAAAGGATACTAGAAATTCTTGCAACAAAATGAAGCCAGTCTTTTTTTTTTTTCTTTTTTGTCCCCTTACTAAAATGCTTAACATTTGGTAAAAATATAAAAATACGTAAATTTTATTTCAGCCACGAGTTTTTTTTACAGAGGGAATCAGGAATACAGCTAATTTTGAATGATAAAATTGCTAATTGACTTGATCAGTGAAAAAAAGCACCTTAAAACCTTCACTTGATTCCAAGGGTAGATTGTACCAGGGATAACTTAAGGAGCTCTCTGCCAGCAGAATGCGGAAGAATCGACTTGGAATGAAACCTGCAGAATGCATGTGCTAATTTTCGTGAAGGCAATGCGAATTTACTCAGTTGAATCTTGGCTTTAGTTTAAGGCTTATTGGAAGATCACAATATTTTGGGTAATGTGCCTGGCTGAGGTTCAGAAGGCATCCTTTGCACATCATCTCTTCCCTTACTGACCAGACTCCAACAGAAACCACAGCAACAAAGAGAAAGTGGAAGCAATCAAAGCTATCATGATTTTACTTCTTAGCCCAATTAAAGAATGTGAAGAACATTTTATTGAACTTCTGTTGTTTTTATTGGCAGTGACCATGAAGAGGCCAAAATGTTTTGGCAGCCATTAGACAATAAAATATTGCCAAAATATTACATCTTGAAGACCCATCAAATGTTGGAGTTAATGTAATATGTGCTCAATGCTCTTTTTTCCCCCCTGCCATTTGGAATTTCTTCTGTCTTTTCCTTTTATGCCTGTTAGGGATAAATGAAGGACCAAAATTATTTAAGGATTACTGGCTCAGACAAGTTAAAAGGGAGTTTCTTTGATACAGTCCACAGGTAAGTGACCACACTTAGTAAAATAAACCCACAAACAAAGGAAAAAACCCCCATAAACTACCAATCTTTTGTCAAAGATGTGATAGCCCTTGTGCATCGAGAAACATCACCACAGCTTTACCTTCACAAATGCTATGAAGTGACCACCAATCAATGAATATAAACACAGCTTTAAGTCAACCTTTTGGCTCTTTTGTGATAGAGGATTTGAAATACTGAAAATGATAAAGACATTGAGGATTGTGAGACTCTGTTCTTCTGGTTATTTTATTTTTTTCCCTAGTGATGATCTTTCTGTTTTTCCAGTTCCATTCCTTCCATGCCCTACAAGGAAATATAACATGAGGAAAAGGACACGTGCCAATTTTCTGATCCTTCAAAAGGGCTTATTCACCAAAATAGTCTTTAGAATGTAAAGTAGTACATGTATCAACTACTGGTAGAATTTTCTAACAAGACTGTAAATGTAAAAAGAAATCTATTCATATCAAATTCCATTATCTATGCAAGATGGCTCAAGAACATATATATTCAGATGTGGCATATACAGCATCAGAAACTAGTAAAATACCAGATAATTATGAAGAAACAGCCTGCAGATTTGATTATAGATATGAAGCCTCTCAAGATTTTTACACTTATTTTAAGCAATGCTGCATTATGTGTCTACACTGTTATTTCCAGAGCTGAAGGAGAATGAACACAATATTTTTTTTTAGTACTGCTCTCTGTGAGAATGCTACTTCGCATTTCCAGCTTGAGCTCCAGTAAAATGCTAATGAGGAATTGTTATTAGATGTGGAGAAGGGGGGACATCTGCCAGGCAGAAGGATCATAACAACCTTCAGTATCTGCTAGACCTGGACCTGCATCAGGACCTGGTGTGAGGCCAGGAGCAGCAATTCAGCCAAGCCCAGAGGAGAGGTTCCTGCTTGAAAATTCCCACTAAAAACCAGCAAAGCCAGGAGAAGGAGCTTGAGCAGAAAGGGGAGGATGCTTGAGCAGAGCTGTGTGGTGATGACCTGTGCCAGCTCTCTGTGCCTCCACTATGATTGTCAGCTCCTATTGTACACCCACAGTCTCCAGAACACAGCATTTCTGCTTTAAAAACCAACATTTCCTTTGATTGGGCTAACCTTCTGCTAGAAATCTGAACATTTTTTTACATGGGAAAGACCATTTCAAAAATTGTATTTGTTAGAACATATTCCTGTGACGGTGGTGGATGAGGGAAAAGACAAGGATCTGACTCCATATTTCAGGCTTGATTTATTATTTTATGATATATATTACATTAAAACTATACTAAAAGAATAGAAGAAAAGGTTTCATCTCAGAGGGCTGGCTAAGCTAAGAATAGAATCCGAAAGAATGATAACAAAGGCAGCTACCTCAGGCTCTCTGTCCGAGCCAGCTGGGCTGTGATTGGCCATTAATTAGAAACATCCAATATGGGCCAATCAAAGATCCACCTGTTGCATTTCACAGCAGCAGATAACCATTGTTTACATTTTGTTCCTGAGGCCTCTCAGCTTCTCAGGAGGAAAAAATCCTAAGGAAAGGATTTTTCATAAAAGATGTCTGCGACATATTCCCATGCTTTCCTTCAAGGGAATGAAAATACAGTAATTTATGTCAGGATTCTGAGATGACAGTGACAACAAAACAAGATTAATAACTGCCACAAACACCTTGCCAAAGAAAGTCATTCAGTTAATGCTACAGAGAGTGCCCCTGCCAACCCACCAAAGAAAAAAGCACAATTCTGAGATTGCTTCGTTTACTCAGTGTAAGTATATTTAGCAAAGGCCCCGCATCAGAAACAGAGATGACAAATGTTGGTGTAAATTATAGAGTAGGAAATGGGACAAAGGCAGAGAAAATGGGCATAAATTGAAAAATATGCAATTTAGAATACAGCTCCTAAAAACAGCTATGACATAAAATGTGATGCCAGTGATAGCCCTCTGGCATTTTGCTGAGAAAATTTTAAACTCATGAAACAATTCTTATTCATGTTTCTCTCTACTTGGAAACTGAGATATTTCCATGATTTCTAAGTTTTCTAAGTGCACATTTAGAGATTTGTGAAAGTACTTACAAAAGACTCATATTCCTCAACAGCCACACAATTTATTAGGTCCAAATTGCAAACATGCAAACTGCTCAGCAGAATGCAAATGTACAGGGTAGGGGCAAAAGAAAAAAAAAAAAGCTAAAATTGTACTAATAGAACTATAAACTTTACAGCACTTTTTGTTTCAGTATAGACTCATTTTTTAAGGAAACAGACATGTCACTCTAACAACATGACCACACACATTTTAACCTAAACTTAATAAAAAATAAAAGCTATTCAGTGAATAATAATGGGGAAGTATTACATTTATTTAATCCCTCACACAATGGAGCCAATGTGCCTACCAATTGGGCTATTCACACATGAACTGTATTTAATGGCTTCCTGTTAATATGCTGTAGTTATATAATGAAACCCCAGCAATTTTGCAGCTCAAGCATCTGTGTTCCTCTACTGCATCAAACTGAGCAGTAATGTAGTCAGGAAAAGACATTTGACCTTGGAGCTTTAAATTTTGATTTTTCCACCATGTCACAAAAAGAGATGTAAAGTCACCTGTAATTCTCTTTTTCTTAAAAGGGGGGAGGCAACAATTGACCTCATATTTTAGTAGTAGTTTAGAACTGATGCAATTTCACAGGAATTAATTAGAAAATTGAGGTTCATTTCAATACAAACTGGATCTGGTAATTCCTGCAATGGTATTTTGGCTCAAAATTGATTACCTGAAGGGAAAAGACAATAATTCATCAATAAGTTCATAAATTTTCATTCAGAAAAACTAGAAAAATGGATAAAGCTGAGCCTTAGCTCACACAGATTCAATTTTTTAATTGTGTGTTTCACTAACCATAAACATTTTAACTAATAAGCAATTCAGAAATCTGTCAGAGGAGAATTGGTTGCTGTATTCTGTTACAGGAAACAGTTCAGAAACATGTGCAGCATTCAGCAGGTAGGTTTCATACACACCTTATTGCTATTTAAAGAAGGAAAGTCTGGGCCATATGATATTTTCAGGGAATTTTCAGAGCTTTGTGTTTTACATTGACTACATGGAATGTGCAGCACGTGGGCACAATGAACTCTTGGCCGGATTTATCCACTGGTAATTTTTGATGTTACACAGAAACAATTATTTTTCTTGGCCCAAAGGTCTGTCATGCAAATTTGTCTAGCAGAAAAAGCTTCCTCTGAGCCAAAACTATTACAAAAAAAAGCAAGCCCCCTGCCAAGTGGTGTTCCATCTCCATGTCTGCCTCGCAGCAGAGAGGAAACAAATGCCTCCTGTCGTAGACATCTTTTTGTGAAAATCCTTTCTTAAGATTTTTCCCTTCTGAGAAGCTGAAGCCTCAGAAACAAAATGTAAACAATGGTTATCTGCTGCTGTGGAATGCATCAGGTGCATCTGTGATTGGTCTCATGTAGATGTTTAGATTTAGTGACCAGTCACGGCAGAGCTGGCTCTCTCTCTCACTGTCTGAGCCAGCTATATTTGTTTTCATTCTTTTCTATTCTATTCTTAGCTAGCCTTCTGAGATGAAACTTTTCCTTCTATTCTTTTAGTATAGTTTTAATGTAATATGTCTCATAAAACAATAAATCAAGCCTTCTGAACATAGAGTCAACATTTTCATCTCTTCCCTCACCTGAAAACCCCTGTGAGCGCAGTCACAGCCTGCACACCCCAGAGTGGTGTCTACAGCAGAAAACTGTCCTGGTGTCACGTCCCAGCCTGTGACAGCCCAAATAAAGAAAATTCCAGCTCCACTGAGTACATCACACATCTTACAGGCAGCTCTGCTCCCCTGCACTCGAGGAGATGAAAAGCTGCCTGAGTACAGATGTGGCTGCTGGAGAACAAAGCTTTAATTAACGAGGCTGAGACGCTGAACTTCAGTAGACTCTAAATGATGTGTTTGATTCTTAAACACCAAACTGACTTGCAAGTTCTTGAGTTCATGCTTGAGTACAGCATAAGGGCCTTTTCATGTAATTTGAGATTCAATCAAGCAGCAGCATCTCACTGCAGTGCTCTTCAACACGGAGTCATAGGATGGCTTGGGTTGGTGTTGGTAACAGATGAACTAACTTCCTTTTCTTCCAAGCTAACCAGTGTATGTGACTGAAGGGCTGTGCTTATAGGGGGAAATAAGCTGGAGTCATTTTGGTATAACTCCCTGCAGAGCTTGATACAATTCATGCCAGTAGCCATGGTTTCTAATCTGAGTTTCTTCTAGACAAATGTCTCCCCAGAGAAATTTAACAAATTCATTTTCTGTATGTCAGTAAGGTAGCATCTGTCCACTTTATTGGACATTCCCATTCACTTTATCCACATTTTCTTATGATGCTGTGAATTGGTAATTCATGTCCAATGCTACTCTCAGGCATTATTTATGAATTTCCAAAGTAACTCATCACACTTAAAGCCTAATGAATTTCATCTGAATTTACTAATATAAATTAAACATGTCCTAACAATAACTCTACACTATAAACTCAAGTACTGGTCAAAATTATATCACATAGGAAAATCAACATGTTTGTAACCTGCTGCACCATCTACTGACCAAAAGATACTACAACAGACTTCAGAAAAATGCTACACAAGCCAAAGAATATACTTAGAGAATAATAAGTTTGTATGTGATAGACTGGCTCCTCTAAGGGGTGTTGCTGATGATTCTGATATTTTAGACTTTGTGGCAGTGATATTGTAGACAGCATATGTATGTGGGCCATAATTGCTTGAAGTTCTATATGGAAATAAGTATAGTTTGGGGGCTTTTTTTATTGTTTTAATATTTGACTAAAGTTCAAAATAGCTAACCACCCATAAACACTTTTTATGGGAATTATTCATTGAATCTTTAAGGTACAGCTGTCACATGACTCAGGCTTTCCACCTTTTGTCACCTTTTCACTGTATATAGGTCACACATCATAAAAATTTTGAGTTTCCCTTGGTGACACCAGAAGCAGCTGTAAGATGTCTCCTACTTATTGACATATTAAAAATAAAAACCCAAGAAAAAAGAAAAGGACCATTAATCCATTGAGCCTGGAGAGTCTCGTGTTCTGTGAAGCTTTACAATTATTCATTGTAATTGCCTCACTTAAAAAAAAAAAGTGAAAAGCATAGAAAAATCAGCCAAGACACTTTTTTCACTAGAGAGGAAGATACATACTGCAAGTCCAAACTGTCCATAATGATATTCTGTAACCACAGATGAGCATTTTTCCCTTCCAAATGATTGCTGGAAAGATTCAGCAGCACATGACACATTAAAAGTATTATTCCCTCTTTACAGAGCAGCAGCATAACTGCAACACAAAGAATGCACTTATTTCCAGATATGTATATATAAGGAAGAGACTGGAAAACTGTAAGGCAAAAGAAGTAATTATGAAAATGGAAAGAAGAGTTTATGAAGTAAGAGTATAAGCAATAATGTGCATAGCTTGGCTATTCAATTACTAAATGGACTCATTGTACTGTGTACAAGTTTTGCAAGGATGGAAACATGAATGAATTTCATTGACCTTGCCAACATTAATGGGTTGAAGGAAAGAAGAAAAAAAGTTTAATAGTTCATATTCTTCATTTGTAAGCAATCCTAGGCCCTCTAATTCCATTCTATATTCACCAGTCTTGTTGGTAACTTCTCATGAAGATTATCAAACACCAGAACTAAGCACAATTTTTCTCTTTTATAACACTGCCTTGCAGTTATGCTATGACCACAAGTTTGTTAGATATTTCAATTAAAATTCAGGGGGCAAAAACGGCACCTAATTTTATTTAGAGTTTCCAATCTTTTAAATAGGAAAAGTAAGGCAAAAGAGGAGAGCAATGCTATAAATTATTGAAAAACTAAAACATTAAGGATCTTTAACATTGAGACTAGTAACTTTTTGATCCAATCCCAAATTCATAACACTTCCATCAGTAGCGTGAAAAGGAAAAGCTTTTTAAACCCTTGACAAGGGCATGCACCCTTCCTAGAGCTGATGGCAGCCTGCACAGAGCTACAGGAGAGGTTAACAAAGCTGAGCAAAACAAATCCTGCACCACAACCCATCAGCTAATGCTTAAATGTTGGGAGGATTTGTGAAGGAATTTTGAATGAATTAGGGATGGGACCTCTGCGTTGCTTTAGATGACGTGATTTTTGTCTTCTACATAGGCAGGAAGGGCAAGTTCAGCTCACATCTTCACTGCATGGCTCAGAAGGTCACAAGACCTCCAGTTACAAGACTTTTTAAGGATTTATTAACCAATAAAACAATGCCAATAAGGATGTTTATGGTTTTGACCCAATCTTTAAATATTTCATCTTATGGACTCATGCTACAGTGTAAGCTTTCTTAGCTAATTGTTATGACACACAAACTTAAAGCATTGTACTCTAAAACTCAAAACTTTCTTCTACCTAGCTTAATGCATCTCTGCTTTAAACTGTGAATCCACATTCTTGCTTCTAGCACCTAAGTTTGGAAGCCTTTTCCAAGGTCTCAAATCACATTCTGTGTTTAATTCTGAGCTTTAGCTTACAGGCTCAAAGTTCTGAGAGTTCCCTGCATTTCAAATTCCAGCAAAATGTGTTGGTTAATAACTAGATGAGAACAATTAATTTGTTCTATGACACAGAGACACTACCAATGACTAGACAGATATCACCAAATGCAGTTTCTCTCTCTACATGGTATGGATAAAATCCTGTTCTTTACAGCTGGAAAAAGGGACAAGAGACCACCATTAAAGTCACACAAAGCAACTGGGGAACTTACAGATAGACTGCTCTAGATAACAAAATTATTACACTAAAAAGCTACTGAAAAGTTCTGCAGGAGTGCCATCAGGAGCTGTTGTGTATCAGCACAACACGCCCTGAAGTGCACCAGGAGCATAAAGTCAGTGATGAAAGGACTTTCTTATTCAGATTTGACTTTGTGCCAGGCTGCAAACCCAAATCAATAAACATAGCTAGTTGGGTAGAGCTTTGCCTTATGCTCTTCAGAGGTATAGGATGTACAGTCCATATGGTGACCTAACTTGAGAGCTCATGCTGCCCAAAAACTCCTTGAAAAGCCTAAATGATGCTCCAATTTAGGCATGTCACTCCTCCTTTCTGCTTGCTTACCTCTTTTAGGGGCTTTTATATAAACCTAAATATTCAAGCTGAAGTTCCTTTTCTTCTATACTCATTGGAAGTTTACAGGATTTTATAGACTTCAGTGAAGCCTGACCTATAGCCTCAGCATGAAAGGCAGAATTCCTCTATCAAATCATTGTGATTAAAAAAAAATCAACCTGATTCCTTCCAGGACAGGATCCCTAGGTCTGCTAGTTAAGTAAGCATTAAACAGAAACATCTTAAGGAAAAACTTTCTTCCTTTTCAAGTTCATTGAAGTTGCCCTAAATGAAATTAGTAACAAAACTAGTACCAAGGAAGCCTTCATTATCTGCATAACAGCTTTTGCTTAGTGACCACCCCACAAAATCTAGTTATACCTAAATTAAATTCATTTATATAATGGTGCTGTTCCCCCTCAAGGCTGATAACAGCACTGAAAAAAATCTTAAAGGTGCTGGTGTTCACATCAAGCTCCCCCAGAAAAATAAAATAAAACCCATCATCTCAGCTGTATAACTTTATGCCAGATCAACAATTCTTTTAAGTCAAGGATTCCGAATGTTTCTCAGCTGCCACTTGAGAGAAAACACACTGTGAGAACCTAATTGGATCCACATCCTCTGGGAGCTTGGGGAAGAAAGGCAAAGCTACTAAACACTAAGTATTCAGTAAACCTAAACTTTTTTCTTTTTCAAGAAAGAGCAGAACATATGAACCATTGACTTTAGGCTGCTTCACTTTATTGATTTTTCAAGTAATCAAAATTATAAAACTACCTACAAGCACTTGAAAAAGTATATTGAGCAAGGCTATTTCAATTCAAAAGTCAATCATATCTTGCAGGTGAGAAGGGAAGTTTTAATTTCATATTCTGACTTCGGAAATTATTTTCTCTCAATCGCACTTCACACTTTCAGAACCAAGATGAAGAAATAGAGTTTAAGTCTCAGAGAAGGAAACAGCAGAACATAATTCCAGGACAAGCCATAAATTTGTAGACTTTCAGCAAAAATAACCACCTGCACACGCACAAGATACCAAAGGGTTGGTTGGGCCTCCACTATTTCAAAAAAGTCCCCAAATGTCTGAACTACAATGAATCATAAATATACCTCGGGTGTATCAGACAAAATAGAAATCATAATGGGTTATTTGGCTAAGGCTGTAGGAAAAACAAGCTGAGATTTCCATCCCATCCCATGAATTCCATTGCTGCAACACAGCCCACACAACCTGAGCACTCCACAGAAGGCACAGTTCAACCAGGTTTGGAAAACCTCCTCTAAGCAAACAGACTCCAAGAAGATATTTATTGTTAAAATGGGATCACACCAAGAGGAGCCAGAGCAGCAACATCTAAATATGCAAAACGTGGCTGAAAAGATGAAAGGGGGAAAAAAAATCCATATCTTACGTGGACACGAGGCAAATAACAATTTAAACAGCAGAGATGAAATTTTGGTACAAAAGAATGATTTAGATTTGTCTGTCCTGGAAATTATCTGGTGTAACCTACTCAAAGAGGACGGATCAGGTTATATCTTTAAATTTATATATTAGGAAAGAAAATCTGCTTCATGGTATGGCTCTAAGAATAGATTGCTTCCAACTACTGGTATCTCCCCTGCTTGAAACCAAGAACAGATTCCATGGGAAGAGTTCGGGAGCTTCTGCTATGTTTGGGAAGAGAAATGAACCCCTAGGGTTCATATTCCACAGTTTGTCACTCTGGTTCTTTAGCCCCTCCATGCCGAGCACAAAATAAAAAAAAAAAAAAAATTTTCCTCGGTGATATTTAGATTCTGCAAAGCTGCTTTTTGTGACGTTTAGTGATGAAGTAAATGTAGGGAGATTCATACATCACTGACACCACCAGAAAAACAAACTGCATTATTTGCCAAACATCAAGTTATAAAGTATCATTTAGTTGTTTCTCTGCAAAAATCAGATTAATAAGCATTATTGTATGAAATATTCATGAATATGCATTACTGTACAAACATTTTGCACAACAGCTGTGAGTTGTTTACTAATTCCTGGTTTAAATCATAATGACATTATTTTGAAGAGGTGAATATGGCTGTAACTATGATTAAAATGAGGCTTAATCAAGTAGCCAATAGAGTAAACAACCGCATTATCACTGCCAGTATCACAGGATTTTGAAAGTCACAAAAATTGTCATTAAATGTAAAATTCAAATTTCCATGGAAGCAAAAATTTTCTTTTTTTTTTTTTTTTTGATGTAGCTATCACAACAGGTAGAAACAAAAAAGGGTTTTCAACTGTCTCAAGGAATATTTTTTTCCAGACACGTTTCAATGCAGACTCTGAGAAAAGAACAAAATTTGCAGCAGAAGATGTGATGGGAGCAGGAAAAATGAAGAACTTATGTTTTTCACCTTGTTGAGACCTTAAATTTAAAAATAAAATAAACTATGCACTTAATGCAAGGCAGTGGACAGCTCTAAATAGCACAGTTGTTTAGTCAAGTAAATTATCATTTTTATGTTGTTGATCCCTGTACTAGAACACGATTGCCTCTGCCAAATGAGATCCGCTACCAGAATTTGTGCATACCCTTACATGAAAACAAGACTGTGTTGAATTACAAGAAGAACATGAGCTTGGTTGATTTTTAAATTCAAAGTTTCCTCTTTTTTCCCATTTGCACTCAAAAATTTGGGAGATTTCATACAGGAACTATCCCTGTACCACTTACTCTGTTTGGACATACTTGAATTCTGCATCTTTCTACTTGATCACTTCAGGACCAATAAAACCTCAGTAATTGTTAGAGGATAGTGCTGTGATGGGACAGTGGCATTGCCATGCCAGAGAACACCCAGAGCCTGGCACAGCAAGTTTCAAGCTTTAGGACTGACAAAGAGTCCTAAGAAGACGTTACAAAAACCTGAGATACAGCAGTCTTGCAGGACTGAATTCTGGGTCTCACATTCCCCGAATTTTGCACATAATTAAAGGCTAAGATATGTTTGGAAGCTAAAGACTCGTATTCCTTAAGATTATGGGAATGCAAATGATGCTGAAGGTAGGCTTAGGATAATTTGCATCTCTTTCTGAAAGCTGCAGGAGTCCAGTTCCAGTCCCAGCTGCATTACAGTAATGACATTAAAGCCTTTATTGCTCATTTCAGTGAAAGAATTTCTCAGGAGTTTAGCCACAGTACCTGAATTTAGCTCAGAACTTGAGTTTAACTCAACATCTGAGTCTATATATACAGCAAACTCAAGCAAGACCCCAGTCCTAGACTTTCTTATGGATAGCCCTTGCACAAACACTCAATACCATGTTTTTGCATACAGATTCCTAAGACAATTCTTTTTTGTTTTCAGAAAAACATCAAAAGAAAACAAATAAACTATCTTTTTTCCTAAATAAATTTGGACAATAACTAACAGCAATTTGTCTGCTTTTAAAATGGGAACTCTGTAGTCATTGCCTCCCTTTTTCCTAGATTTTATCTCTCACCATTTCAGGGCAAAGTTGGCTTTATATGAAAAAAAAATTATATGTATATATACAGACACACACAAAATTCTCTATATCTTCCACTGTACTTCTGAATGTGTTATGAGCCCCTACTTTATACTGGAGGAATGGGAATATTGGATGCAAAAAGATCTGAGCTTCTCAAACCATTGGCTCTTCAAAACCATTTTTCCTCAGGAACTGAATTTCTAGTTTTATGTGGTAGGTATTTCCTATTTCTATTTTGTCACTTACTACTTTTTTTAATCTGTTGCAGAGGTTTTCATATCCATAAAGTTATTTTTTTATTTCCATTATTAACATACCAGTATTTTGCCAGCTGTTACAGGAATATTCATTTAACACATATATTAGGGAAAGTGATTAATATAGTGCAATAAAGGGCATGAAATTAATCTTTTATGGAATATTAATGACGAGCATACATAAACTTTGATCTTCTGCCACGAAGCATTCTGCAGGAATTGATTTGATTTTTTTTGTTATCACAAACAATGTGTTTACATGTCACGCATATTTCAGACAGGAAACTTCCAATAAATCTTTCATTTAACACACATCTGTAACTATGCACAGCAATCCTATACATACCAGATGATTTTTATCAACTCTAATTATTCATTGATAACACATCTGATTATGTGCCCCAAGGCAACATTATAAATTCTAAGTTGTTTTTTCACAGTTGTAATTACCATATGTTCCCATTAATCTGATTCTATTAGCTCAATCTTTGCCTACCGATCTTGGTGTCAATCAATTGTTCTTCCAGCTCGTGCATCAAACCAATAAGAATGGATTTTGGAAGCTGGAAATGGAATTTTTTTGGTTCAGAGGAATTGTTCCAACAATCTGAGTCACAAAACCTGAATTTTAAACAAAAGTGACAATACAATCCCCATGTTTCCAAAGGGGCTGTAATTTATTCATCTGTACAACATCCAGCATTTCTCTGTCCATTCCTTAAAAAATCCAGTAAGGACATAGACAACTATTAAAAATATTGGTAAAACCCACAATCTTCTTTTATATTTTGAAGATGTCAGGAAGGGTAAAGGAAGAGCTGCTCTGGAGCAGCTGCACACTTCATGGTGTTCCTTAGCAACAACTTCTCAGGCAAAGTTTCAGGGAGCTGGAAATAGGATTCTGGCAGAACTTCTTATTTTGGGAATTCAGTTCCTTATTCCTAACTAAAATGACCCTCAGTCTCCTCTGTTTATGAATAGCATATTTAATATAGAATCTATGCACCAAAGATAAATTTATAGTTAATATATATGTGCTAAATGGTTGGGTAAGATAATCCCAGCAAAAGTGAAGAAATTCTGTACTCAGCATTTGAAGCAATTTAAACAACATTGACTGCCATTAAAAAGTAATTTTTAAATTACTTTAAAAAAAGCCTATGAACAAATTTTTTGCTAAAATATGTTTAAAAGTTTTTACATGACCTTTGTTTACTGTAATCACTTAAAAAATTAAAAAAGCCCCTTTGTCTTTTATTATAGTAATTTACCCACAGAGCTTTATTCTACAGAGTCTAAATTACTGGCCATAGAATTGATCCTATGCGTAACACACTGAAACTATTTCATTACTTTTAATCTACTGATCTAGGAAATCAAACATTTTTAAAAAGAGCCCGCTAAATGCATCTGCTGTCATCCAAAGATGACAAACTCACATACTGCCAAAGCACAGTTGATATAGAGCAAGATAATATGAATTAATGCTAAAAATAAAAATCAACAGACAAATAGTGCCACTATTCATTCAATTCATCAAACTTAACTCAAGGAAAATATTTTTCATTGGAAAATCATCTTATCTTGATATTATTAATTAGAAATTATATGGAATGATCTGCCTTCAGTAAAAGGACATTAATGAGATGATTGTGAGGGAAATTGGATTGCAAAAGTTTTGGTGAATATCTTAGTTCTTGGTATTTTTCTGGATCATGACCAGAACCATCAGCACTCCTACTCCTCCAGTAATTAAGAAAGGGAAGCACTTTTGAGTCTTGGTGGCCTGGGGGTGTTTCTGAAGCCTCTGGAGTAGCCAAAGGGCTGCTCCAGTCTGGAAAATCCCTTGAATGACACCAGCAAAATGCAGCTCCACACCTTCCTCTGGGGCAGCATCACAGCACAGCTGCTCCTCAGGGCAGGAGAGACAGCTCAGAGCATCTCCTCATCTCCTGCAGCCATCCAAGAGCATCTCCTCATCTCCTGCAGCCATCCCAGTGCCTCTGTGCTTTGGTAGTTGAGAAGAATTCAAGTATTTCCTTTCCAAATGAATAGAAACTGAACAGAAACCCAGTGCCTCCCTGCCAGCAAACAGCAACTTCTGATTAGGTCAAAAACTGCTTCATGTTTTGAGAGCAACAGAATCTCTTCTCAACCATGCTTCATCCAAAGATGATAAATAAAAAAAAAAATTGAAGATGCAACTCTGAGGTGGTACAGATGCTTCTCAAATGGCCTTCATTAACCTTAAATTTTAAATTAGCCAAGTTAATTCTCACCCTTTTTTTAAAATTTCATAAATCGACACACAACTCTAGCCAAACTTATTTATATCACCAACTGCAAAATAACAAATATTAGAAATCAAGCCTCCCAATACTATTTTTAAAAAAACCAAAATGCCTCTCAAATGATTAGAAATATAATTTCCATGCTAAGCAGTGAGCATTAGTAACCATTATTTATATTTCTACATTAGCAAACACCCTTCTTTGCATTCCTGACTTCAGCACAGACCATAAGTACATTTATAATTACAGCTTCTGTTCATGCAAATGACAGTTATGCCTCAGCATTTATCAGTGGAAACACTAGAGAATTCTAAGTGGAGCATGACACATCCAAGATCATTAAAAAAACTCTCCATCAACAATTGACATACAGTAACACATTGAACAGAGTTAAATGCTTGTCTTTGGAGATTTTGGCATTAGCTAAAAGTGATTGATAACGCCAGAATTCATGATGGATTTGTCTGTGGTTTACTGTCACCTGTTTATCTGAGATGCATTATTGGAAATAATCTCTCAATATAGACCCAAGCTTAATTAGAAATTCAATGCAGGCAAGCCATTTACCAAAGCCAAAACAAAACCGGGAAAATTGGTGGTTGTTTTTTTAAATCCTGCTGGATTGCCTCATACAGAGATAAACACTTGTGTGTCAGACTATGCAGGTTGTCTGTTAACTCAGACATTTTTCCACACAAACATTCACACAGAAAAAACACATAACCACTGCCCTTGAAACAACAGTTTAAGCCAAGGGAAAACATGTCAAAAGCCAGAGATAAAAAGATGAAAATCAAAGTTCACATTTGATTTCACATTTTGTCTTACCAAGGTTTTGAATTCTTCTCAAAACCTCTTTCTGAGCATTCACAAGGACGTGTGGGTTAAGGCACACGTACCTGAACCCTCAATAGAGCTCCCTTAGGTGGCAATTCAGTGATGATTCTGTAGCACAAATTGGCCAAATAATTCATAAATTGCAAAATTCTTTTCGCGCAACTTTACAAGAAACTTCAGTCACTCCATCATTAGTCCCATCACTCATAAATAATGTAGAAGTTTGTCTGAATGTGCTGCACACATTTCCAATGATATTCAAATATGTCCTGGCACACCTGCTGTCCTAGACCTGAGGTTCCTTATGACAGTGGGGTCTTAAAGCATATTTAGGTCTCAGTGTTTTGATGAGTGAAATCATGGAGAATAGCACAAAATAATTGGAAATTTCAATTTAACCTACTTCTCTTTGTTCCATTTAAATTCTTTTAAGCAATGCTGTGCCCTACAAAATTTTATGTAAAAGTAGAAGTATTTTTCCATCTTTAACAACAACCTTGGAAATTTCAGTGTATAAGGGGCTTTCTAAGTGGGATGGAGGAGAACTTACGGCTTTTTTTTTTGCACCCCGGAAACTATGTAAGAGATGACTAGGAATTACAAAATCCTCTAACAAAAATACATAAGCATAGCATTCTACAAAAGGCGTAACAGCATCTCTGTGGAGCAAACAAAGTTAATCAGGGTCTTTCACATGATACTGCAGAAAAAGCAGGGTATATAAATATCTCAGAAGCAAACACTCTCGTGGTAGTTTCTAAGATGCAGATAGAGTTAGCTCAGCTGAGCAGATCACCTACACTGAAACAGAAAAAGAGAACTTGAAATTAATTTGGTCTGCACCTATCACTCTAAAAGACCTAATTTCAACACTAAAAAGACTCAATAGTTGTTCTAAAAAAATTAATGCACATAACATTGTGATTTACGAATATGATAGAAAATTTGAATCTTTTACTTGTACAGTAGTAGAATAAATACATAGAAATTAAATCCTAAAATATATGTATTAGATTTAATCTGCATATTTTTTGAGAAATATTTTTAGAAAAACATGTTATCCCCTCTTTATTAGCATCATCATCATCTACAGCCATGTCTACATGCTAGCAATAGCTTTTTACAATGTTCTGGTTTTAGAGATGCTTTCAATTGTTCCTCCCATTAAAATGAGAGTTAAAAATATTAATTTACGCAATCTGAGCCATGGAATGACTTCAACCAGACTAATTAGCATAACCTTCTCGGGTGTCATCCATATTCATTGTGCAGACTGGGGCAATGCTTAATGGCAGAACTAGAACTGATGGAGCCTTAAGCTGTGTCAGTGCCACACTTCACAAACCTGTGAGCTCAGCAAATCCTCCCATTGGCACCTACAGCAAGCTCTGTGTATAGTGTGGTGTAAACTTCATTAGAGCCAGCACAGGGTTTGTGCAATTAGTCACAGCAAGGAGCAGAAATACCACTGGGGTGTCAGTGCATCACCTGTCCTCAGTGTGGGATCCTCTGGGCTGGTGGAACTGGGGTGGCTGTGTCCTCCAGGACAGGATGGATCACGGCCACCAAGGACAGCCCTGAACCTCTGGTCACACAGAATGTGCCACAGCCATCACCAAAAAGCAGCAAGGTCAAAATGTCCAGATCCCCATGACCTGCTCAAAGTTTTAGGTGCCACCACCTGAAGCAGCTTCCTGGGTTGATATTCCTAATAATATGGCTCATTAATATCCAAGCCATGCTGGGCATTGAGAGGTTTGGTAGTTGCCAAACTAATGGTGGTTCCTTTTGGAAAATTAGCTTTCATTAACATTCCCATCCAGTCCTGGGACCAGCAAATAGGGGCCATTCAGTTCTGCTACAGACAAGTAGATTTGTGGGAAAACAAATCATATAATCACAGAATGGCTGGGTTTGAAGGGACATTAAAGATTGTACAGTTCCCAATCCTTGCCACAGACAGGGACACCTTGACTAGACCAGATTGCTCCAACTTGTCCTTGAGCATTTCAGGGGTGGGTCATCCACATCATCTCTGGGCAGCCTGTGCCACTGCCTCACTACTACCACAGGGAAGATATTTTTCCTAATATCTGATCCAAACTTGCTCCCTTTCAGTTTGAACCCACTCCCCCTTGCGCTGTCACTCAATTCTCCTGTAAAGAGCCTCTCTGCAATTGAGAAGATATTCTATTCCTGTCCTAAGGTACATCTCTCTGAGGGGTACCAGACAAAAATTTCAGTTTCCAATTGAAATGTTGTATCCTCAAACTTAAAGCAGGAGTTATGAGTTTAACATTCCTTATTATTAATATCATATAAACATTCAGATGAGCAAACTCTACAGGGCTGCAATAATACTCCTCATCCCCTTGGTTTTGAGGACAGTACATTGGAAAGAAATCCCTGATATTACTATTTAGGATGAGGGTTTTTTTCTGAGCAGCCTCTCCTACACCTCTCTCCAGCCAGCCTTGGACAGAGTTTGTGACCAGCACCCACTGGCAGTATTTCCACCCTTAAAAACCCTTGTACACCCTTAAAAATTACAGCCTCACTGCTTTTCCATAACAGTACCTCACAGTCAGCTTCCTCAAATATCAACTTGGCATGAATCTCAACAAAATACAGCCTGGTTTCATTAATGTTTATAGGGTAATTCAAAGTGAGAATATCCTTTACAAACAATTCAAGTACGTGTAAAGTTGTCACCAAAATAGAAGGTTTACTTTCATCTACAGCAAAAGTTTTCTCTTTTATACTCTACTCTCTTATTTATTTGAATCCTTTCCTATACCAAAGTGCAAAAAGTTCCATTAAATACATTAACCTGCCCTTTTATACACATAGTCCAAACACCATTACAGGAACCAACAACTTATCCAGGAGCCCTCCAGCCCTAATCCTGCTTCTATACCTTGCTATACATTAATGCTACAAAATTTGAATACAATTAACAATCAAAAAACCCTTCTAGTGGACAGACATGCCTGTGGCTCCCACGACAAGAGGCACAAACAGCAGCCTTCCTCTTGGTGAATTTTAATTGGAATTTTAATAAAGGCTTTACCACACTGGAGAAAACTGCCTTTAGCACAGCTCTGACTCTTTTAATCAAATTCTTTGGTGATTGTTCCTGGGACTGAATGGAATTCAGAAAGTTATTTTAGCAATATTTACATTTTTCTCTGATTTATAATTAAAACTTTTATTCTAGTAAAAAGATCACGAAGTGTATTGCATATATTATATTGGATGGCTCAGGCTAGGGGGTCAGATCAGTTTTTTGTCATGTTTCCATTCCAGCACACAGATTCAGTAAAAACCAGATTTCCCAGACAAGTGCCAAAGAGGCTCATTCTGAACCATTCTTCAACACACATTTTGCTCTTTACACAGAGCTATAAATTCTGAACTTCAGTACATTAATATCTTTGCATAAAAATTTGTCCCTTATCATAGAAATGATTCCATGATAACAATAGGTTGTAGTAAATTTAAATAACTAAACTTCACTCTTTGAAAACATCCTCCTCAGTTTACCAATTTCATTTTATTTTTAAAAAAGACATGCAGTGGCCACAATGCTCATTTTTTAAGGTGAACACTTTTTATTTCCTGTCTCAACCTGAATCCAAGAGGCAGAGAAAAGAAAATCTTAGCTGCTTAGTTGTAGCTTTTAGAATGTGAATATGGATTTTTACATCCTGTGAATCAAACTGGAGGCATCAAATGATTGCACTGAAGGTTTTTGCTGAAAAGATTTTTGAAAACTACAGTTAGATGATGCATATATGTTTGTCATTGGTTTATATTCAACAAGCACTTGGGTCAAACAGCATTTCATCTCTCTGCAAATTAAAACCCCTAGCAAATGGATGGCTAATATGCTTCAACAGGAAGAGATGGAATTTATTAGATCCTGTTCTTCAGTGGCACAGTGAATCAGGTAATTGATGCAGTAATGCAAAATATCATTAATGCCATCACCTCTCCTGTTTGTAAACCTGCCATGCAGGCTTCAAAATCCACTGTGGCAATTTCTGTCACTTCCACCACCCATTCCTGTTGGCCTGCTTCAGATTTCTGCATCAGAAACTGCCTTACAAAATTTTCTGACACTTTCAATGAAGACAAACTTGTGAGTTCTGGAATACACCAGTCAGAGGTTTTCAAAACTTGGGAAGAAGATGGAAACTGACCTCCAAGTTATATATCCCATGTCCATTAATTACTTAAAATTATAACTCAGTGACTCAGTGTAAGTTATTATTTTTGCATCTGAAATTTTTATTATATAAATAAGATGTAAAACTTACAAGTCCAGGCTAACTGCCCAAGGACAGTTCATCAAAATAATTTTTCATAAAGAAAGGTAAGTATTTAAAGGCTTTGAATTAGACAAATATTGGTTAACCAGCATCACTTTGCTAGCAAAATATTTGGAAACAATTATTTTTAAAAGAGAAAAGAGGCAAGTTGAACAGCCATTTTTTTGTTTCTGTTTACGTGAATCCTGTGTTGAAGGCTGCCATGGAGTGGGCACAGCTCAGCAGAGGGGGATCCCTGCAGCAGGAGGGTGGGCATAGCCACTGATCCTGCAGTAATTTTCCTCCCTGTTTTGCGAGGACAGATGAGCAGGAGATGCTCTGCGTGGCTCAGAGGAGGTGCAGAGCAGCTGCTGGGAGGGAAGCAGGCCCAGAGGAGCATTGGGTGTTTGATTTTCAGGACCGTGATTGTAAAATCGGCCTCAGCTTCGCTTCCCACGGGCACTCAAACGCGTCCCAGCTCCATCACTCCAACAAGTCGGGTTAAAAATAACACAACAACCCAAAATCACACGTGCACAAAGACTTAATTTATAAAACCTGTGTTCAGAGCCAATAAGAAAGAACTTCAGGACTTTGTGACTTGGATAGGTGTATGGACTGCCTCAAACTCCAGAATAATAAATTAATAACTAACTGCCTTCCATCCCCTTTTATTTTCTCCTGGTACAAGACAAATGAACACTTAAACCAGCAACTTCTCTAGCAGATTGTGTTGACTTTGGGATTGCAAGTGCTACACTTTCAAGATTTAGCTACTTTAGTTTGACAATTTGAGCATCTGCTGGTTTTATTCTTTTACTGATTTCCAGTCCTCTCTCAGAGGTCCACATCTGTCCTCCCTATGAAGTGGAAATAATACAAATAAGAGGTATCTGACTTGCCCAGGATTTCTTTGGTAGATGCTCAATCAGAAGTGATTTAGTTCTTCCCTACACTACTCTGAAAATGAAATAATCCTCCCTAAGAGCTAAATGGCACATTGAGAACAATGAAAGAGTGAAGGCTAGAAAGAAAAATCCCCAGAACAAACATCTGATTAACTACTTTAAATAATACTTTATTTGTGCTTTGAATCTTTGAATATTTCTTACCCTTAACAATTCATAAAGTTGTCCTTCCATATTTTAAAAATCCATTATTTATGGATAAAATGACAAAGAGGAATCACATTGCTTCGATTGAGCTTTGCTCTGGAGTAAGTGCCCCTTTTTTATTTTTAAGAAAAGACTGTTTGATTTGTTAATATCTGGAGTAAGTGCCTTTTTATTTTTAAGAAAAGACTGTTTGATTTGTTAATATTAATATTTTAACACCAACTTCATGCATCTGAGCAGTTGTTGATTATCACATATACTCCGTCCTGTAGATGAAAATTCTGTAAGAACTGGTATTCAGAATGAAGAACAAGCAACAGAAATGGTTTTCAAGATCATTAAAGATGCATGCATTGTTATTATGGGAAGCATTTTAATTAAATGCTGTTAAATAACTTCATTTCGCCCCCCCCCTTAGTTTGCTGCAGTGCATCACATCCTTCAGACCTTGTTTAACTGGCCCTGGTAGTAAACCCAGGGGGTTTGCTCCTGACCTGACTTCTCAGGGCTGCTGTGACATTAAGTGAATGTCAGGGCTGAAGATGGGAATGGGATGCTCAGAGTTAACCAGCCTGGGTGCTGAAAAGGAACCAGGAGCACCCATTTCAGACAGGCTACAGGCTAAACCACGAGCACATTTAACACCTTCCTGGTGACCCTCATGGCCTTTCCCTGTTCCCAGCTGTGTAAGCAGAAGGGAGAAGATGTCTTGCAGTCATGAACAGATCCTGCAGAACCCCGGCCCTGCAACAAACACAACCTGGGGTCGTGCATTTACACACACTTCGTAAACACACACCTTGTAACATCAGAACAATAACCAGAATCTGCTGGTTACATAAAGAACCCACCTAACCTGAGGGGGAGAATAAAACCTTTTAAGTGTGTTCACCATATTCAATAACATCTAAAATTATAATTTACTTTCGTCTCTTTAAATGCATTTAAAAACCCCCAAAACAAGGAAACACCAATTGCATGCCACAAGGAAATCTCAAAACTAATACTGCAGGACTAACATCTCTAATCAACTCTGAGCTAAGAGACAAGGCACTTTTCTGATCACTGACAGCAACAGCTCAGCAGAATTCAAGATGCATTGATGCAGCTCACTAATGCCTGTGTTACACACACAGCCCACCTCTCTGATACATGAACAAGAACAGCTTCAAACAGAACCAGAATCCCCACTGCAGAGAAATTCTGGCCATGGGATGATGGGAAAACAAAACAAAATAACCCCCAAGCTACTGCACCCCATTCTGTTTCATCTCTATCCATGAAACTCTAGCAAATCATTTGGAAGCTGTTCAGATATGGTTTGGAATAGCAAAAAGCACAACTTAATTTCAAAGCTAATGTTGACCATTATTTTCAAAAGGTCAGCATATTAAACACTCTCAAGCCTTGAAAAAGCTTGAGCAGAATGTAACTTCTTTCCTTTTTTTTCTTTCTATATTTTTGACAAAATAAGAAATATCCATCCCACAACACTGCCTCCTCCATTTACTGCCTCACGTGGGATTCTGGATCAGCCTGTGAAGTAAGAAAGGGAAAAAAGCTCTCTTTGTGGAGAAAAGAACAGAAGGCAGGCAGGATGGGGACTGCAGAGCAAGTTCCTCTGCTGGCAAAAATGCTCCCTCTTCCAGATGGTGGGAGATGGGAGCTGATTATGTTCCTGTGGGAAGAACTGCACAGCCAAATATTTGCCAGGTGCTTCAAGTCTCCTGCTCTGCACAATTGTCCTGCCCTCTCCTACTCCCTGTTGTTTAGCACAGAAGCTCCACTTCCAGGACAAATTGACAATTTAGAGATTGGAAGAGAACATTCCCACTGAGGCCAAGGCTGGCAGACACTTTTAGGAGTATGACTTTAGCACACTTGTGTGTGTAGGACTCAGAAAGCCAAGTAAATAATCTGAGGGGAGGTTCGGGTTGGCACATCTCCTGTCTGACATCCAGGAGTGCTAAAAGGCAGGAGGGGAACTCAAGACAGCACTGGAGAACCCAGTTTTTGTGGCTGAATTCCAAGTTGTCATCAAGTCCTCTATTTTCCCTTAAAAAGTTGAACTACATATAGCAATAGCTAGAGAGAAAAGGGCTCCTCATTAGAGGTTTGCTGGGTTGGGGGCATCAAGAGCCACTCCATGACTCCTGCACTAGTGCCACTTGAAAAATCACAAGTGCATTAACAGAGCCGCAGTGTGAAACTTCAAAATCTTCCCTTTAATCACATGCCACTCAAGATCATATAAAAATCCTAATAAACATCAGGCTGACCACTCTGGAGTGCCCACTACTGCTCTGAAGCATGTCATTTACACTGCTGAGATGCAGCAAAAACAAACTGCTTTTAGCAGGGTAATTCTGGTGAATAAAGGAAAGCTACAAATACAGTCAAATCCAATCTTTCCCTAAAGAAAAAAAACATCTCCACCAAGTTCAGACAGGGGAGCTTGTGTAAGCAGGTATGAAATTTTCCATGATAAAAGAAATATTCCTGAATGATAGCTGTGCAAATTCCAACTTCTTTATTTCATAGGCCTGAGAGGAATAAAGAAGTTAGTGCTAACATATGATCCTAGCAGTTTTTTATGTACAAAGGCAAAAAAAAAACCCGTGAAATTTGCAGAGTAGCAAATTTTCAAAGATTCAGGGTATAAGAACACACTCAGGACCCATCCCTGCCCTGCTGCTGGAAATCAAAGGCATGGGATGAGGACAACGCTTCACCAGAGAGGAGTACATGGGCTGAACTAGAACTCACCACTGATTTGCCAAGTTGTGCCTCATTAGCTGCATTTCTTGTAATTTCATTATTTAAAAAAAATTTAAAAAGCAGTTTTCTCATTACCAACAATATATATAGGAAAGACTGTGTGCTGGTAGCTACATAACGAAAATGCTTTTAGTTGCTATTAAATCTGAAATGGAAGTAAAAGACCATTTTTCTCCTGACACAAACATGTCTCTTAGACATACCAAGGCTCCTTAAGTTATATGATATAAAAAGAAAAAACTTTGTCTTAATCTGTAATGATATTTCAGAAATTACGTTTACAGTACAGTAATTCTGGAAATGATGAGAAATGAAGACTAGCAGCGATAACTGAGTTTAGAGTTAAGCCAAGGTTCCTCTGGGGAGATCACAGCTACCAGCAGAAAAATGTTCTTGTCCTGAAAGAATCCAGCCCTCTCGAAATAGGTTTTTCTCCTCAGTTTACAATATATTCACTTCAATAGCGAGAGGAAAACTAGATACAGCCCAGAATGGTCAAAACAGATTTGAAGGAGGTGAAAAATCAACCTGGAATGCAGAAGAGTTGCTTATTTGAGGTGTATTAATGCCCTGGCAAGGTGGTAAAGACATTTTTTATGGAAAGCTCAGAATAGAAGAACAAATGTTGAGGTGTCTCCTCAATGCAATCCTAAACATGATCACACTTTGTTCAAAGTCCTGGCTCCTGCAGAAGTATAAACCACATCCATTTATACCAGTGCAATGTGAACTTAAGGCAATCTGAGACTCTGAGAGCCAGGAGACTCATGGAAAAAAAAAAAAATGGAAAAAGAAAAAGAAGAAAAAGAAGAAAAAATCATTTTGGAGAGCTGAGGAAAAAAATATTACCTTATTTCTCCTTTCAGATACTTGAGGGCAATTTCATTCTTTCTCCCTCTCTTTGCACATGAAAAAGAAATACATGAAATAGGTCTAAACTTGTCCTCTTTCCTCGGCAAATTATCCCAGTAACTCCAATGGGAGTTAAATGCCAGTAGGAGCAAAGATGGAGCAAAGATGATGAAGCATAGCTGAACCTGGCTGAAAGTCCAGAAGATATCGAAAAAGAATTGAAATGTCTTTATTGAAGGATTCAAAACATATCACAGACCAAGGGTTCAGCACCACTGTGATTATCTGATCAATACCCAAAACTCAAGTATAGTTTGACTACCACAGTTACATTTAAGATTTTACAGTCCAAATTCAACTAAGCTTTAATAACTTTTTCATAAGCACAACTTTATGGAATATTTTCTGTATAGCTAAATCCTTTTCTAGATATTGCCAAAATATGTAGGGATAGGAGAAATGCAAAGATTTTAAAGTAATTCTATCATTCTATGTGTCTAATAATGCTCCTTTTACTTCACCACAGTCCAGGAATTACCACAAGGAAATTGGTGCAATTAATTACAATTAATTAAATGAGAGAAGAGGAGAATCACTTCTAACATCCCTAAGAATTATCATTCTACCTTTTCTCTCCTTTCTCTAGGAGACAGATAATATCTGTTAATACCATCTTTCCAAATATTTCGGACTCAAATCCTTATTTTCACACTAAGGACATCCCTACCTCAGCATAATCCAGGGAGATAATTATTTGAAGAACACCTGGGTAAGGTACCTACTGCTTTTAAATCCTACTGACAGGAGACAGAATTTTTAAATTAAAAACTCCAATTTATATTTCCTCCAAAGTGCTTATTGGAGATGTGCAGCAACCTAATTGAAGCCTATTTGATTTATTATATCAGATGGGTTAATTTTTCCAAGAGCTAACCAAAATCACAATGCTCACATTCAAACCAAAGTATTTTCCCACAGCAAGACACTGTAATCTTGCATCTAAAGAGACTCCACAGCAGGAAATGTGTCTTTATTTATCTTTGATTTGGTGGGTTGTGCCAGTCTTTGTTGCAGAAGAAGCATTGTCGTGTGTTTAATTTGATGCAAAGGTGTGAAAGTTATGTTAGCCAGCTTCCCTAATGCAAACGGTGAGATTTCAGACTGCAATTCACAGGGAGGTTGGGGGAGGACACCAAATGATCTAACCTGTCGGTCACAGTCATTTTGAGATGCTTGATACTAATTAAGCCTATCAGCTCTAATGCCAGACTTCTCTAAGACAAAGGGTTCCATCAAATTGATAAGACTCTGCTAAGCAGGGTTTAAAATTAATTCATAATTTCTTTTATGTTTGTCATGTTTTGTGAAAATGAACTGCCATTCAATTTTTCATAAGCTCTGCACAAGCAGAAGAAGCTTAATTTCAGGCACTGTGCTGACAGGCCTGGGTAGTTTTATGAACAAATTATGATTACACACAGTGATCAAGCTTCAGATAATTGAAGCAGCAAACCAAACTATCCAGCATGCAAATATTAATGGCTGTCCCCAAAGTCTCATTGAATCTGCATAATATAAGAACTTTTCGGCTTCCTGTTGCACTTGGAATATTTTCAGCATAAATAATTAAAAAGAATTAACTAAAGGATCTTCCAGAGAAGAGCATTCCATCTTGGATTTCTCACTGTTTGGAGGTGGAGCTGAGTGAGCTGCAGCCTGAGCAGGGCTATTTCTGCATCCCATTCCTGATTGCAAAAAGGAACATTCTCTGAAGTCAAAACTTTGTCCATCTATTTTTAGGGGTGCTGAATGCACTGTTCTCTAATAAATCAGCAGATCTTTGAGAACACAGCACCTCCAAAAATACCAGAGTGACTGTTTCTGAAGCTCTAAGGCAGCACCATGGCTTGATAAACTAGAAAAGATGTAGGCCAATGGCATTAAATCTCCCTAGATGCCTAATATCTGACATATGTTTATTTTAGGCTACCTAGGAGTTCTAGAATTAAGGTATTTTTCAGTGCAAAATATTGGTATTATTAAGAATAATCCAAAGACCACTGTGAAGATTTAGTTGGCTTCTACATCTCGTCTACTGGTGAATATCAAGCTTGTAAATTAACCAATCATAGTGAAAACCAGTAAAGAAACCTGTCTTTAATATTAAAGTTTAAAGCCACAATTTGCTTCAACCTGGCAAAGAAAATGGCGAGACTCCTTGCTTTAGGCATTGGGGAAAAAAATGGCATTAATATTGTCAAGGCAACAATGAAAATACTTTACTATTATTAGGTGGAAAATTGAAGGTGCAGAAATCCTTCACTTGCTTTGTAATAGCTTGCTTAATAAAAGGGGACCGGAATAATCGTTTTTCAACTTTAATATTATTAGAGAGAAAGAGAAAAATGGTGCCTGTGATCTAATGCTGAAAACCAGTTTCCTGCTGGATGCAAAGAGCTCTGTCTGGTTTGAAAAATCTATTGCTGCAGTAAACAAAAAAAAAACAAAAAACAACCCAACCCTTTCACTAACACCTCATTAAGAGAGTCACAAGTGGTTTTCATTGATTAGCTCCTATTATAGCAATAATCCTCAATATGCTGCATGCTGCACACGAGCACTGTTTTGTGTAAACAAGTGCCAGTGATTAGTGATCAATGAATAATTTTAGCCAAATGTAATTGGATGAGAACACATTAAGAGCTACTCCATTTCATCCTCCTGATAGCAAAAGGAGGAGGAGAGGTGCACAGAGTTATCCCACCTTGCTAATTAGCATTTCCTTCTGAACCCAAACATTAGAATTCTATTAGGCAATATGCCTGAGCTGCATCCCCACAAATAAATTTGTAATAATCAAAAATAACTCCTGTATTACTGTTTTGTTGCCCAGATTGCTAAAAGATTTTTAGTTATTAGTTCTGTATATTTTTCAGAACAATTTCACAGAATGGCTGCAAGTGGTACAGTCAATAGCTGCAACAGCTCCAGCTTCCACATTAGTGAATGGCAACATTAGAAATGAAAAGGGGCTGCAAATGCAGCATCTCCTGGTCGGGTTCTTCCCCCAGAGCCCTCCCATAGTGCACCATCAGACAGTCTCATGTGGGGGCTGATTTCAGGTCAACATCATTTTGGATTCAGGGTTTGGTAGCTCTGGCAGGTGCCTTCCTACAAACACACAAAATAATTCTTCTAAAATCAGTGAGATGCACGAGGTCTTCTCTTCCCACACCTGGTTCCCAAACAAAACACAACTTCTTTACACTTTTGCGAGAAGCCACAGAGCACAAAGTACAGCCTTCTTTTAGCCAAAAGAGTTTCCAGTCCCTTGCAATGGATGGTCCAACCTTCCAATGGTGTTCTTATTGTCTTGTGGAAATAAAAATATAATATGATTGCCACTGGCATACCCTCCCTGAATTTTGTCTATTCCTAGAGATACTTGTCCATGTTTTTCCCCTGCCACTCTCCCATTTTTAAGGTGACTCACTCTTTCTTTGTTCATTTTTCCCTTTTGCTTGAAAGCAAATCACAATGCTGCCAATGCCCACACAGTCACACTCAGTGTGTTCTCAAGCTAAGGAACATCTACATTTCAGATTCAAGTAAACACACCAGGAATGTCACCAGCAGTTTAACTGTCCTCAAATTAGCTTTAAATGTAAATAAGACTGTTCTTTGATGTTTCTCACTGCTTCTGACTGCTTGGGCTCTGTGATGAATCCATAGGTGTACTTTATTCTTAGTCTCTCTTCCTCCAGGCTCCAAAATTGCATAAATTACTGAGAAAAAAGAGTCGCTGCAAAGTGAAAGAACCAACTTTTCCTTTTCAGAAATGCAGGAGCTCAAATCCTATGATATACAAGTCCTGAGCTACAAGATTTGATGTAAACTCACTGAAACACCTCACAAGCTCTGATTTAAATTGAGAATTCACCAAGTCAGCTGTGGGGATGGTAACAGAGGTGACTGGAACAACGGGGATCTCTAAGAGGAACTGAGTTTTAGAAACCTACATATCTGGAGCTATAACAACTCCTGCAGCACACCCAAGAGTGCAGAAGCACAGTTATCACAAAGATAATGATTATACTTAAGAATTTGTATAAACTGGGCTGTGTAAGTGCAGTGGGAAAAGAACAGAGGGCAAGGGAATGCTTGTCCCACCCACGTGTGGCTGTCACCCTGAGGACAATGAGATGGGCACCCTGCAGGCACTGAGAGCAGCTCTCCTTATTTTCTGGGACACTTTTACCGCTCCTCTTCACAAAGCCCAGCAACAGTGTCTGTCTTCAAAAGTGCCATCTCTGCCCTTTGTGCTGCCCTTGGTGACAGAGGATGTGCTGTCACCATCTGAGCTAACTCCCAGAATGGATCAGCTCCTTCCCATTGGTTTCAGCTGGGCATTTATGACAAACACCAATGCAGTATTTCTAGTTTCTCTCCCCAATGGTCAGACCTTGAAGCATTCTGTCACTTCCCTTCCCCTCAAAATTTGTCCAGATTTTAATGGTGCTTTCCCAGGTGAGGCATAACATCCATTTCAGTATTCCTTGCCAGGATCACACCTCTACTAAGGAACAACTGACAGCCACAAGGCTGCCAATATCATTCCAGGGTTGTGTACCTTAATTAGCTTACAAGATCAATCTACACAAACTAACATTTTCATTTGTGAATGCTAAATACTCTTGACTTGAAAATTAGGAGCCTAAATCAGACACTTTGAAGTTCTCATTGTGAATCATTGTCTTCTGTTACTGTATACATTGTAAATTGCTGCAGATAAAAGCTTTGTCTTTCATTTACAAGTACTTAGTAAACTAAATTCCATTTTATTAGTTACAGCATGTAAAGTTTTGCGAGTGTGTTATTAAAAACCCCTAATTGTTCTTTGAAGCAACGAGTACATATTTCTCTTTCCAATTTAGAGGTAAATTTTTAGAGCACCAAAATATCCTGTTGTGTACAGCAGTTTATAGAGTGCTTTAATTATTTGTGCAAAGCCTCGCAGTAAGTTCTCAAGGCTTTAGCTATCTTGCCTAATCTAAGTAAGAGATTATTCACAAGGTAACAATCAGGGTAAGAATGAACTTTGGGGGAAAAAAAATATAGTAACAATTAGGTCAATAATAGTTCAAAAATCCATTTTGTTTTTTGATCACCTACATAACACACAGTGGTGATAGCAATGCTGAAACAAGAGCACCAATTTCAGCGGCAGCTGCACTGAAGGGAGAGGTGTCTCTCTCCAGGCTGTAACATTATTACAGGAATGGCACTACAGAGCCAGGCACACACCTCAAGGCCTGCAGCAGTGATAGATGCAGCACACTAATTCCTGACGGCTAAAGGATGTTATTGCACCGTAAAGGTCGTTTGCTCAGTCCTGTGATACATCTTCAGCTGAGAATAGCAATTTACAAAGTTTAGTTAGGATGCTACAGTCAACAAGCAAGCTGAAATGGCAGCTCTGCAGGTAAACAGAGCGCTGAGGAGGACTTCAAAAGTCAGTAACTCTCAAATGAAGACTTCAAAAATCAATAATACTCTTGTTTTGAGGGACAGGAAAAGGATGAACTACCTGCATCAATTTATTCTCATAATTACAACACCTGCAATTGTTTCAAAATGATGATCAAAATTCCAAAGGGCAGTAGAAACTGACACTGCATGGATTAGTAATTAAGGATTCAATCTGCATCTGTTAGTCTTTGTCCCAAGAGTATAAATCCTCATGGGTTCCCCCAGCCCCTCCCTTAGGAGTTTTTGCAGGAGATATATCCAGAGAGAAAAAGAGTATTTGGCACAGCCTGTGTAATATTTAAAGGAAGAGAAACTTGTCATGACTATTTAGCAATGTGAGTTTGCACAGAATGCAAAGAGATTGAGAGAGAACTAAAAACTTAGAGAAACTTTACAAAAATTAAAGTTCAGTTCTATTACATAGACACTGGTGTGGAATAAGAGGGAAACACATCAACACAAAGTCTCTTTCTCTGTGACACTGCCAAGCCAGCTGCCATCAGGTCTCAAGACAGATAATTTAATAATCCCTACCAGGAGCAACGCTCCACGACCTCAGGTCCTCTCCCACCACTTCCATGCTGCTTGTGAGAGCTGCTGCACACAGGAAGTCTCTGCCTGGGCTGAACAATAGAAAAACCCCCAGGAGCTGTCATCAGGGAAGAGCTGTGTCTGCCCTCGATTTTTCAGCCCTCACCTTTTTTTTGCTTGGGCAGCAAAAAAAAATCAGTGACATTTAAACAGGAGGTGGTTTTCCTTTTTTTTTTTTTTAAAGCTGTTTTCTCTGGCAATTATTTTTAAAATAGAGCAAATTCAGTAATAGAAGTTTTGCTGAAATATAGTCCATATTAATTTCTTTTTTTTCTTGTTAAACTAAGAATAAGAATCACTTTGCCTTGCAACATTTAATTAGATTTACCTAGAGTTTTTAGCCAAGGCACCATTTTAAATAATTAAAGAGTTACATGGTATGCAAATATATATTATTTACTCATAGTTTGTGTCAAAGTTGAGCAGTAATGGTGTAATATATACACAATTCAGTATTTTTTCATTATATGGAAGATGAACATTTCCTTTTCTATTTCCAGACAGCATGACACAACATGTACATCCTTTATCTAAACACAGACTAAACCAGCTATGAAGGCATCAGGAATGGATTAAATGCAACAGTGCAACAATGCCAACTTGATGAGATATTAGGGGAAACACTGACTCCACCTGTTCTTTCGGCAGACAGCTTTTCACTTGAGAGAAGCAGGGGAAAATTTCTCAGTTCAACCATGGGGATGCCACGTATTTGCCCAAAAATATTTTCTTCAAGATTCAGCTCCCTCACACTACTCCTTGTCCAAGCAGGGTGAGGGTATCCATGAGGTTGATTTGGCAGCAGAAGACCCTCAATGCTAACCAGCCCTGACACCTGTTCTGTGTGCTCCTGCAATTTAGGGGAGTCAGTTCTGAGAAAGTCTAATGTCAAATTGTGTTAAAAACCTGCCCTTCCCATCTTCTTTCAGGCTATTGCACTGCAATGAATAGGGGATTTCTCAGCTTGGAGACATTCTGGAGCACAAAATGCAGGAAAAGCACAGGAGGCACCAACAACTCAAGGCACTGGGATGCCCAAGACAAGCAGGGAGCAGAACCAGTGTCAGCTCTTGGGGGACAAATGCTCACCTGGGAACCCAAATTTTGCACAGCTTCTTCAACATACTCCACTCAACATGAGCCACTGAAAACTGCTGGATGTGAGAAAGGAAAAACGGAAGGAAAAATCTCCTCATTCTAGGGCACAGCAAAGAAACTTGCCCTTCTCACTTTTTATTTGAATTTGTCTCATCCTGCACAGTTCACCCTATTTCAAAAGTCACTCCTTTCTAAGAAAGCCAATCTCTGGAGATCAGCAGCCCAGCAGTAGCTGACAGTTTCCTTATTTTAAGGAAACAGAGCTGGCACTTACAATTCAAAGCTATGGCTATCTCAGGATCCTGTCAAAACTTCCAGAAATGCCATCTGGTTAAATATGCAACACACTCTGAGACACAAAAACAAAAATTATACTCTTTCTGGAGGTCTTAATTAAAAAGAAAATATTACAAGTAAATAAAACCTTGTTTTGAGTGTGGACAACCTTGCTAATGGCCTTCACAATGATCATGTATTATACACAATCACATGTATTGTATTCTTGCTGTAAAGAAGCAAAAATCCTGGCACAATAATGCCATGGAAGGATGTAACTGAGCACAGGTCCAAGAAGGCAGAAATTCCACAGTATTTCCATCAAAAGCTAATGTGGCTTCACTAACAGTAGGAACAAGGTATTTCACTGCCATTGACTCTATAGTGCTTTTAACTTATTCCAGCAGAAAAAAGCAAGTCAAACTTCATGCTACTTAACTTTTCTCTTGCCTACCCCTGTTTTTGAACATGTCTAAAAGAGCTTCTCAACTACTTTTATTCCATTTCCTTAAGTACTTAAGTTTCATTTTCAGCAAAGCCCTGTTTAATGAATATTTATGAGCAAATCCTGCAGTGTTCATTGAAACTGTAGAACATCCCTTCACAGCAAGCCACGGATTTACATTTTGGGGTTTATTACTGAAATGTTAGCCACACAAATCGATGTCACTCAGAAAATACGATGACAGCTCTTCCTGCAACCCCTGCTCCTTCATCCAAGTAATGTTATGTATCATGTTTTTCTTTGGCTCTAGAGAAATATAATTTATTTTTTGATATGCAATATTTAATTAAAAATACATAATTATAAAACATCCAGCAGCCATAATTTACACCCAGCAGCCTCGAGCTGGCAAACCACTGTGAGCAGCCTCCCTGAAGTCACGGGGTTCACTGGTGTGAATAAAATTACTCACTTGCATAAGTGATCAGAAGACAAGATCTTCATTACAGCTGTACACAACATGATAAACAGTGTTAACTCTGAGGTTTTTCCTTCCCCAGGCACTGCTCAGAGGCTGTTGAGCTGAGCAGTGGTGATACAGGGCAGTGCAAGTGCTTGCCAGGCCAAAAATGCCAAATTTTCTCCCAGCTTACAATGGACACTTAAAGAAGTTGCTCCATTGCAACAAACAGAGACAACTAAAATTGTCTGAATGCCTCTCATTATTAATTTCACCTTAGCACATGATAAGCTGATCTAATTTTATTTAAAAGTATGTCCACCTTCATAGGACAAAGTCTATTTATTCTAAAACAGGGAACTGACCCAACAATTCACACAAACCTATGTAGCTAACCAGAAAATAAGCAACAAGTTATTCTCTATAAAAAGCTGCACTCCCAGATGAACTTAAACAAGATCAATTCAAGTAAAGCAGTGCAGGAAGTGGGGGGGAAAAAAGACAAAATACGATAAAACCAGACTCTAGTGTTCCCCAATTTCTTTAATGTTTATGTTAAATTGAGTTTATTTCTCATATTCTTTAGAATAGTAATAGGTGTGAATACAGTAACAAAACTTTTGTGGTGTCAGACAGAGCTTCAAACATACAGACTTTATAATGTTTGCCTAGGAGTGTTTGTTTTCTCTGACTAAAACCATCCCTGTGGGCCATGAACAGGTTGCAGCTGCCTGTAATGCAGAATTTCTATGGAAGATGTTAAAAGCATTCTTTTGTTTATTTATTTAGGCAGCCTTAGCTGTCTTAAGCTATATACATATATACAAACATCATTTCTGAAGGGCGAGATGCACATTCCACCCGGGGTTTGAGCAGGGAAGAGCAGCATTTCCTTTGCATAACTTCCTGGGTAGAAAGTTCACAGAAATGAGAGTAAAGAATATTCACTTGAAATAAAAAACAACTGGGCATTGTCATTTGCCGGTTCTGGAAATACTGCGGATGCAAATGATACAATATAATCTGACTTTCAAATTGCAATCAATGTTTGATTTGTAAGCTCACCACAATATTTTAACTCTTGCCACTCCAGTATTTTCTAGCATATGGGGAAGGCTTTCCTTTTTCTTAAAAGCGAGACTGAGGAAAAGGCTGCTATCCAACTTCAGCAGCTAGAACCTGTAGAAAACATCAATGCCTTGAGAGTGTGTGTCAAAATAGGGCTTCACAATAACCTTGCAGTCACTCATGGAAGAATTATAAATGCTTATCCTACTACTGTAACTGTACAGTTAAAGCCAGCTATCCCTAATTGCTCTTGGAATTTCTATTAAATTGCAGCCTTCCTTTCTAATGTGAGATAATCTTTTTGGACACGAACATGGCTTTGGATGACAAACACCAGCCAGGAGTTCCAGCTGCCACTTGAGCCAGAGAGTAACTGGTTTATTGCTAAACCAGTAACTGGCTTATTGCTAAACCAGAGTAAATGAACACAAATGAGAACCAGCATACAAAAGTCCTTGAAGTCATTAAAACATCAGTTAAAATGATACCTCAGATAAGCTCAACACTTGTGTAATGGACAGGGGAATTGCAAGTCATGGAAACTGACAGAACAGGAGTACACTTTGATGTTAAGGTCTACATTAAAAAAAACAAAAACAAACAAACCACCAAAAACACAAACAAACTTTTTCCTCCCTGCCCCAAACAGCGAAGCCAACAAAGACAACCAGTTCCTGTATTTCTCTTTCAACCATCTCATGTGCTTTCCTGTTGTTGAGTTTCCTCTACAAAAATGGGTCTCAAAACTGTGAACAAAGTATAGGGGCAAAGCCATGGCTATCAACCTAGTTATGCACGAAGTGTTGGTTCTTGACATACAAACTCTGTAAGATATAGTCTAGTTTCCAAGTAACCAAGGAAGAATTTTCTACAGAATAAAACATGTTTTCTATGCCTAACAACAATGCCTAAGCAGCCAATGTGCTTTTTTCCCTGATGTACCCTCTATTTTATCCATTATCAAGGAGCTAGGAGACATCTAGTTCCCAAACTCAGTGGTATTCCCTAATCCTTAATATGAAGTACAGGTAAAATATCTTACTGATCGAGGCAGTGGGATGCTGCAGAAAGAACAAGGCTGTAAAATTACTTACAGGCATAACCAGATCCTATGGCAGACTCCCTTTTCATAATCAGAGAGATAGAAATAATGCAAATGCCAAGCAAAACACACCAGAGGTTTATATGAACACACGATTTTACAGCATTGATCTTCTGCCATCGACAGATGGAGAGATTAAACTGGTATTGTTACACCTCAGATTTGAGAGAAGCACAGCATGAGATACCAAAGGATTTTCCAGGGAACATTGTAACACAAGAGTCTCACTGGGAATTCTGCAGATAAACACAGAGGAAAAAGCTGAACATAAAGCATGGTACACATAAGGTTTCTCCTTTTTGGAATTCAAACAGCCAAACTGCCTACATAGAACAAAACCAATTTTTCAAACAGAATCAACCTCACCTGGAGATACACAGCTGTCATCTGCACTTGCATTTAGCAGCCTGCCTGGAAGAGCCTGGCAAAACGTTTGAACAATTACTACAGTCACATTCCACTTTGTCCTTCTGCCAGATTTGCACTTTTTTCATTTCTGAGCCTTCTGCAAGAACAACTAATTTCTTGCCAAATTGCTCACTTCCATTCAAAGTTCACGAAAATCAGGCACCCTAACAAAGACTAAAAAGCTCTCAAAACATCCAGGGCATTTATCAGCATCAGATAAAAACAAACAGCACGTTCCCAAGATTCCTGCTTTTTCTACCAAACCATAAAACATCAGTGGTAACTCACTTTTTCTGTATTATATTAAAATTAGCATGGGATAGAAATTCAATCAGAAGTTCATCCAGCATTAATTTCTACAAAAAAATTCTATCATGAGTATAAAAGTAATAATTTGCTCATTAAGATGTTTCATTAACATCCATCTTTACAAAAACCTTTGAGATAACAAAAATATAAATCAGAATTGCCTACAGAGAACAACAGTATGGAAATGACCACACTGTTGCACTTGCTAAGGAGATGAAAACTTCAAGTAAATTGCTGCAGGTGAACTTTTTATGGATCTGTCTGTTATGAAGGTGAACATCAACTTTACTGATTTTTGTATCTTTTATACAGAGAAGCAAAAACAGGGTTGATGGAAGAGTATGGTCAAATAAAACTCCCCTACAACACAAACCAAACAAAAATCAGGTCAGAGAATTGGCTGAAAAAAACAAGACTGCATAAAATCCAAACAAGCACCTGTTGTTACTGAAATTATTAAATATGAGATTTCTATGGGGCACTGTAGGTATTGGTGTCAAAACCCACAACAGATTGAGAACAAATAGCTTTCAAACAGCCATTATATCCCCTGGGCTCTCAGGGATAATAATTACTATTTTTCCCCTTACAAATCAATGATGTAAGGACCACATTTGCCCTCCTTATTCACATTCAGCAATTTATTAACTCCAAGCAAACCTCACTCCAGTAAACCGATGGAAGTAATAAGGGTATCAGACTCCATCTGACAGAGATAAATTCAAGTTATTATGTTTGTTAACAAAATTGGGTTGGTCCCATAAATAAATAATTTCCCCCAAATACACAATATGAAGGCGAGGAGAAGCCAAAGATGATAACATTTTCATTCCTTAATCAGGATCACTTCAACATTATAAAGATAACCAGAGAGAGGGGAGAAAAAAAGAGAGAAGCCAATTTGAAGCACTTACTGACAGCAAGCCAGGATTAAGCACATTGTTGTATAAGGCATAAAAAATAAAAAACAAATTTTCACAAATTCCTTTTTCAGAATACCACTCTCCAGACATTTGATTTAATGGATTACACCATTAAGTGCTGTTACTAAAGAGGGACCTTCCAGCCTGCTGCTACTTCTCCCACTACAAGCATACAATATTTGCTTGCACAGAGGTGTGTTTGCTCCTGTGGCAACTCCCCATGAAATATCTTGAAGTCCTCGTCTGCATTTCACTGTACCTTTTACACCAAAACATGTCCAAGGAGCCTGAATAGGGCTCTAACAACTCTGCTGAGGTTCCTGGTTCCTTGTTAAAACTGGAACAGAATCATGTTTCTCCCTCAGGCACTGCCTTAAAAAAACTTTAGGCCATACGTTCTTGAATTATTTATCAGAAGTTATTATGCAAACAAGGATTAAATAATTCTCTTTGAGCTGCTGGTGGTAAGCACAGCAGCTAGAGGCACAGTGGCTGTGTGATATGATCCAGCCTTCCTGGCAAACCAGCTGCATTTTGCTAGGTAGATCCAAGACCTGCTTTTCCTCTTTACTCACACTGGTGTAAATGAGAGAGCCTCCTCAAAATTTGATGCAATTACATCAGCATAATACTGCTTAAGTAAATCAGGGCACTATTTGTTTCCAAATGCATTTGATTAATGGCTGTTGGACAAAATTAGTACAGACTTCAACTTTATTCTGCTCTCTTGCTCAATTCATCTGGCCTTGCTTTAAAGAAACAGCTACTCTGGTAATGAACACAGGATATGAACAATAACCACAGAATAATTTCAACTTTTAAAAAATAGCTAGCTGTGACATCCACCATATGCAGTAGATAAAGTTCTCAGTGTTTTCCAAAATAGGCATCACTTTCTAAAGACACTTACAAAAAATATTTGCAATCTTTATACACTTAAGCAACTGCTGCTGAGCTCAATTCAAAAAAGTTACAAGCCTGTTTAAAAATGTGGATTTTAAAATAAAATAAAAGTAATTAAATAATAGAAATTATGAGCTTTATCTTTGTCATGTGGCAGAAAAGAGCCGGACAAAGAGTTAAAACAATTATTGCTGCTGTCTGGGGTAAATACTACTTTATTGGCCTTTTTTTCTACAGGTAAAATTAAGAGTGCATTTGAAATACTTATTACCTTTATTAAATTCCCTAAGACGACAGATTGCTTTGCTCACTTCTCAAAAGTGACTTATTTACACATGCACATGAAGCTTCCAATCTCTTAGTTTGGCAAGGCAAACATTCCATCTGCCCCTGAGAAAGGGAGGCACACTCTGAAACTAACCACAGCCCTCCCCAAAAACACTGTGCCAATGCTGAGGCAGGAAAGAACACCCAAAACACAACACACATTGGAGTCAGAGCTATGAAAGGCTCAGCTGAACTTCCACCACCTCCACCAAAAAAATCAATGAAGAAAAACCACTGGTTACTTACATTGGAGGCAGTAAATCCAATTCTGTGCCAAACTGCTCCATCTCCACCAGGGATCCACAAGCTCTTCTCTCCATCACCAGAAATTTAGTCCATTTTGAAATCATTTAGTCCATTTGGAAATCATTTAGTCCATTTGGAAATCATTTAGTCCAATGGCTTTTTAGCCCACAGTTATACAATAAGCTCAGACTGAAACTTAGTCTAATCTTTCTCAGGTAAAGCTTCAACTGTTAAAGTAGGCTCCTCTCCCACACCTTCTGCCAGGCTCACAGGACACATTTTCTACCTGAGCATCCTCCCCTGCAGCCAGGAGAGCACAACAGATCCCTGTAAGGGCAGCTGAGAAAGGGGAAGACAGCAAATATTTATGGTGCAGCCCTCAAAGTGAACCCCACTGACCGGAACGGCTGAGGAACCACAGCCCTAAAACTCCCCAGCAGCCTCTGGGCACCTGTTCAGCACCTTTTAAAGGATGCTTCTCACCAGATCAGGCTCAGGTGCTGCAGAGGGAGAGCCCTGAGCCCAACAGCTGTGTTTGCAAGGCAGGTGGAAGTTCAGGCTCATCTTCCTGGTTTCAGATGTTTCAATGGGTAACTCTTCCCCAGGCTGATTCTGGCCCCAGGCAAATGCAGTGACTGATAGCTAAAAGCCAATGGAATGTCTTAATTAATGTCAGTGTGTATAGACGGAAGTTCTTAAAGAAGTTAATTAAAATTGAGGGGTTTGGTGCAATGTAAGGATGAATAATGTGCTTCATGTATAAATACAGAAGTAAAAAGAAACCCCAAAACAGTACCTCCAACATGGCTCAGGATTATTACAAAGCTTCAGAGGCGAAAGAATGAAAATCCAGAATGGTCTTCACTGCTTCTTAACAATGACTATTCAAAGGAAAATAATATCTCTAAAAAGAAAGTTTTTGGCCTAGAGAATTTCACCATTTGGAGAGGAACAGTGGGAATAGTCAGAAAAGGTCACTGCAAAAGAGACCTTTTGCAGTCCAGACCAACATGCAGCTGTTTGCTGATTCAGGTTGAACCCTTAATCTGTAGCAGCAATTAAAACCAGATCCAACTGAGACACAAAGCAGAGCAAACAGCCCCAGTGTCAGGTCCCACATGTGCTGCCAGCACTTGCATCTCAGGCCATGGAACCTGTCCCTGGATGCCGCCCTCTGCATCTGCTTTCTGCTGGAACTTTCAAAGAAACATTCCTAGCAACATTTCTTTCTGATTTTTGTCCTTGAAAATTAATGCTCTGTGAGCCACTGCCACACACGGGCTGGTCTTGCCAGATATTAAGTGCTCTCTTTCTCTATGCACTAAGTGCCTCTCAGAACCAAAGATAGGAATCAAAATAAAGCCCACAATCAGATGCTATTCAAGTAGATTATTTTCTTTTCCCATATTTAAGTTGTTGATAGACAGATGCAAAAGACTGCATCTCTTCACACCTCATTAACTTTTATCTTTGGCAGCTTAAATTTAAAAAGCCCCCAGAAGATTAACACTGTTATTAAGCTTTTTAGAAGGGGGAAAAAAAGGTGTCATGTATTTTGGAGATTTTATGTCCTGGATGAATAATGATTCAAAACAAAAAAAAAAAGGTGTGGTGAAAGTAACAAATATACCAAATATGTGAATAAGTAATTGATCTCGGTGCTCTCTGGGCATTACTGCTTCCTGTTATTTCTGTACACTGAGGGGAGAGAAATTCCTTCAGCTGCTGAATTACAGCTTATCAAATATGAGGAGGGCTGTTTGCCTTGTGAGCAGGTTTCTGTGTGGTCTGAGGAGCTGTGGGTCTGTGTTGGAAGACACATTACAGGAGAGGTTAATGGGGATTTGGTTTCAGTCCAGTCAATTCTGTGTTGGCTGATAATGAAGATAAACTGCTCGATTTAGAGCTGGGCAGGGGCACTGTTGGTGCTTGTAATGGCCCAAACAATTATTTCTTGTAGACTAATGTCTTCCTGCTGTGTTATTTAAGATAACTTTCATATGAGTCACCAAATTTGATCTTAATTTGGGCTTCTTTTTGTAAGTGAAGCCTTTTCCATTTTTCTTTGTGTCTGAGGCTTTTTTAAAAGTAAACACCTGTGCATTAATCCAGAGATAGCATGAGATAACCTTGCTGCTGCAGTTACAAGCTTTCCAGAAGACTGATGCTTCCAGTGTAAAAGAAAGGAATCTAATTATTCCACTCATATTGCTACTTGCATGTTAACCAATATTAACTAATTAACCAATACACCTTCCATTTGATCCAGCAGCATGTCCAGCAATTTACACACCCACCACCTCATGAGACCTTTGGAGCATCCCATACATTCCACCTTCAAGACCTGGAGAGCACCTGGGAGTTGTTATTGCTTTTGTGGTGGCCAGAGTAAAATTTGTCAGACCAACCATCCCCTTGCAGACACACAGTTCTGTGATAAAAAGCAACTTCTCCTTATCAGCTAAGTTATGCAAGCTCTGAGGAAGATAGCAGGTTCTCTGAACCCAGTGGTTTAATCTTCTCTGAAGTAAATAGTTCATCAGTTTTAAGCCCAAATCCAGTACACACTGGTGGGAGCAATTTCCAGTGATAGGGAAGCCTCCCTGTATGGATGCTTTTCCCTTCATAAATAGATATATAGTCATTTGGATTGGTGAGCTGAATGCATGAAAATGCAATATTAGCCATAAAATCAAAAGAATTCTACTCTGAATTGGTTTGAATTGAATTGAACTGGTTTTTCCCTCACGTGGAGTTTAAATTGTCACTACTGCTGCTTCATGCAGGAGAAAATACAGGTAGATGCTCTCTCTCTTCAAGCCAGACCACTTTAAAAAGAGATCTTAATTAATACATATGAGATTTGTTTGGGGATCCTAATGCTTGCAACTGTTCCTCATGTGAGTCTCAGCACATTCTTAGTACACATTTTACACAAAAAATTGTCCCAGCAGGTAACATGGGCACCGCTTATTTTCTCGGTATCCAGGACAAAATTCCAAAGATGAAGTGCTGAAAGTTAGGTATGAAATAGCTACACAGCTTTTAGGACTCATGTCTGAGCATGTGCTGCACTCACAACTTTTTAAAGTAGAGCTGAAACTTGTAAGTGAAGGCATACTGCCTTCAGTGCACAGTGAACGGCAAACAGAATTAACAAGTTTTGGCTCACATGAATCCACAGGGACTCGTGACTTCTCCAGCCAGTCCATGTTTCCATTACAAAACCATTTGCCACAACTTCCAAATTATTTAGATCTGGATGGTGTTGGATTATGTGGAGTAATTCTACTTTTATTCAATCCTTTCTTTAAAATTACATTCATATAAAATCCATGTTCCTGTTTCACAGACACCAGTTGAACCATGGCACTCAAATTATTTGCAAGACTAGATATGTTTGCATTCTTTAGAAAACTTCATGTGATATTAAAGTAGTTCTGACTCTAATTAAAGTTTAGGAATTTAGGAATGCACATAGTCATGATCACATCTGATCTGAGGCACCCTCTTGATATTTTTATCTCATTTCCCCTTGCTCTAAGTGGATCCCCTTCTTTCTCTTTCCTATCCCTTCCACATAATCTCTCATTTAATTTCATTTTCTTGTCTCTTTGGTGAAAAAAATTTCAAAGCATAAAAGCCCATCACTTTGGAACAAATGTGATATTAAATATTTTTCATCTTTCAAGTTTTGTGTCTTAAAAACAACACACCCTCTTTGAGAGGAACCTCTTTAGCACTGTGTACACACAACAAAGGCGCCATGAGATAATAAGCACAAAATCTTTATAGCAATTAATGCCTTTAATAAACATTTTTCTAACTTTCCTGTAATAATTTGATGTAACCAGAGCTTTGTGGTTAGTTATTTATATCTTATATTATCTTTGTGGTAAGTTATCTTATACCGCTTTGCTTTCATTTAACAGACTGGTGAGTACATAACTTGGTATAAAAGCAAACTCAAAATATTATCCATATTATCCATGCACTGCTAAAAATTCAAAATGGAGAATTCATTTGCCTCAGAGCAGGCTCCTGCACACATCTCAGCCAATGTGAGTGAGGCAGGGTGCTCAGAGAAGGGAAAACAGGAAACTCAGCAGAAAAAATTGGAATATTTTGGCATCCCCAGCACAGTGGACACAATTGTGCTGGGATGAGAGGTCCATCCTCCTGAGCTATGGGAGAACCAGCCCCGGAGCCAACATCTGTGCAGGAGCTGAGGGCTGGTTTCCATCTGCCGGAGCTGGGGCAGCGTTTTCAGGGGGGATCCAGCCTTTGGAGCAGATGCAGAGCCTCTTCTTGGCTGCAAAGGCCACACACACATGCAGGCAACAGATGTAAACACCTTTTTGAATCCTGGGAGAGCAAGACGCAAGATTTTTTTCACACAATTTCCTTTTTATGTCAGGAGCCGTGTTGTGTTCATCTCCACTCTGTTTGTTGTGTTGTTTAACTTCATATAATTGACAAACTGTCCTATAAATCTTCTTGCCAGCATCTTAGTGCTTTAGAAGTCATCAATCTCAGCCTCCTTGGATGTTTCTATTCCATAAATGCAAGCCAGTACAACAAAAAAGGAGCAAGGGTGTGGAAAGTCTCATCTCCTCCATTTTTGCTTTGCCAGGGCTGATAAATACAGGATCTAGTTGCCCCAGAAAGAAGCACCAAATTCCAGCATGACAGGGTAGTTTAATTAGTGGAGAGACAGGTGTCATTGTGAAGATCTTTGCCAGACCTCATTATGCTCTCTAGGTAAATTGGGAACTTTCTAGCACAGATGAAAAATGAGCAACAAAGCAATGCTTAGCCCTGGAAAATCAGCTTTGCCTGTGCCAAATGAGAGCTGAGGTGAAGAGGGCAAAGATTTCTGTGAGACTGCAGGAATCCCTTGGCAAAAATAGCTTCTGGACTCTCCAGAGCAGCAAGCTCAGCTCACTAGCCTTTGCTAGGAGAGAAATGGTGATGATGAGGGGATTCTCAGCCTTAGACAGGCAAAACCAGCTCCACCTGTTCTGCAGTGAGTGTATTCACCCTGAGATTACAGATCAAATCCTGCTCTGCTTCACTGCAGGTGTTTAAAGCCCTCACCTCTCATTTCTTGTTGAAACTGGATATTCCAAGAAGTGAGACTACATCTGTGGACTACTGTGGACATTTAATGGCATAATTGAGAGTTATAAGAGGAGCTCTCAAAGATGACGTGCTCCTTGAGCAATCAATTTAGTGGGAATCTGACTCACACCTTGCTCTGTCTGACAGAACCTAGCCCTTGGCTCCCTGGTAATGGAGATGGATATGCAAATCCACCAGTGGCTCTTGTAGTGCTCAGTGCCTTGGGGCTCCCCAGTTTCCAATGGATGCACTTGGAATGAGAGCTCTTGCTGCACACATTGCGTGTGGCGGCAGGAACGAGAGAGATCCCTCCATTTGCAGAGGGCTGTGCAGCCCCCTGTATTTTTTATAACCATTTATGTTACCATCTGACATTAAAGCACAGAACAAGAACTTTTTTGAATGTAAATCTGATTGCCTGGGATGGCTCAATCCAGTCCATGCCACAGTGCCACCCCACCCCTCTTGTATAGATTCCGAGTTGGAGCGGTCCGTGCGCCACAAAACAAATCTATTGCCACACTTGTAGCATGAAATCCCTGAAGCTTGTACAGGTCAGTAAACACAACTTCCCTGCTGTAAAATTTTTATTGCATATCCTGCCTTCCTCATCCATTATAGTGCTGAGATGCACCTTATACATTTACCAGTGTATCACAGTGTGGTAACATATTTACTCTATTAAGCTGTGTTGTCTGATTCCTTTCCTGAGCAAAGGAAACATAAATAATGTAAACAGCAGTAAGGACAACAGAGAATGGGGATTAAAGCCTCAAGTCAAGAGAGGAAAATTTCTGGATAGACAGAAGATATGTGGAATCACAGAATTATTTGGGTGGGAAAGTTGTTTGAGATCTGAGTCCCACAACTAAACCATGTCCCCAAGTGCCACCTTCACACATCTTGTAAATACCTCCAAGGCTGGTGACTCCACCACTTCCCTGGGTAAGCCTGTTCCTGTGCTTAACAACATTTTTGGTGAAGAAATTTTTCCTGATAGCCCATCTAAAATTCCCTTTGGTGCCATTGGAGGCTGTTTCCTCTGGTGCTGTCCCTTGGGAGCAGACCCTGAGCCCCAGCTGGTGACAACTTCTATTAGAAAATTAAAGAGATTGAGAAGGTCCCCTCCAGCCTCCTTTTCTCCCAGCTGCTCCTGATTATACTTGTGCTCCAGACCCTTCATCAGCTTCATTGCTCTTGTAAGTAGAAGTAATTTAAGTAAAAAACAGGTGCTAAAATAATAAAAAAACCCCAAACCAGTAAAAACATACAGTAAAACCAATTTGTCTCACTGACAGCCAGCATGATTGTCCTGGCAAAGATCTGTCTACATGTTATTTTTCTTCCTTTGCTGTTTCTTATCCCACACTTACTGCAAGGGTTTCATATCTACATGCTGCCATTGCAAACCCACAATTACAGCTGTTTTTCCTATTGAATACTTTTAGTGATAATTCCTATGTTGAGAGAGACTTTTTATTCCTTCTCAAATAACTTAACAGACTCCTGGGGGAGAGAGAAGCACATCCATAGCTTTTTAGTGGAGATCCTTTAGCAAGGGGTACCATCATAACAATTAGCAGAGGGAGCTCTGTGCCACAGCCTGCAGTGCTGAAGTAATAATTTTAACCAGTGAGGCACAAGGACTGGATTTCTGCACTTCTGTCACTATTAGCATTTTGATATCATTTTTATTAACACCATTATGTCAATATTTCCATTACAAATCCATCACACAAATGCTTTAAAATAGAAAAGTCCTTTTAAGTGTAGGCATTCATAAAAGTTCAGCCTTTGAACACTTCTTGAAAATGCAGAAGTTTTTGAAAAGCAACACTCTCCTAAGTCAATGCAGCTAGTTTCAGAATAGGAAAAGAATTGAACTGTGTTTGTTTCTCTCATGTACCATCCTGATTTTTTAAACACTGAAATACAGAAGTGAAAAACATCTTCTAGTGCCACAGAGCACATAAAGAATCCAAAGGAAGAGCTGAAACATTATAAAGTCTCTTTTAAATTTTTACATTTTACGCCAGTCAGAACAGCAGACCTGCAATTATAATAGCAGAAATTCAGAAAGTAGGAGAATAACCTTTCCCAGACCACAGCCCAGCACTGTGATTTAACTTATGGGAAGGGTGAGAATCAGGATTTCCCCTTGTGCTGAGCCCATTTCAGAACAGCTGGGACTGGAAATTGCCTCAAGCATAAGCATTTATATCAGCATCTCATGTTGGTAAACTGGGTTGTCTGCATGCAGTCTGATGGAGGTTTTTCCCATTTTCAGAAGTTATAGTTGTCCCATAAATTGTGTGACCTTCCCCAGTTTACCCACCAATTATTGCCCATGAGATATTTTATTACAATCCAAACTATAAAACACTCAAACAGAAAGGATTTACCATTCCATATTGGAGCACAAGGACAAGAAGTGATACTCATTTGCAGCTGAAGATGAAACTACTACAGGTCCCAATTTAAGCTTAATTAAATGTAATCCTTTAACCATTTAGCAGATGTAGCCAGGCTTACAAAAATCAGCGAAGGGGCCTGGTGTCACACAGCATTCCCACACCAGATTTGCATTTTCTTGAAAGATGCATTTTAAATATAATATTCAGGTAGTTTTAACACCAGCAAGTGCCCTTGTAAGGTCAGAGCTAGAGTTGCTCCTCTTAAATAACCCTTTTTCCCTCTCTCTGCTAATCCTGTACCTGCTGTAGTGACCAATCACTGCTCTTCCAGCATCTTTCCCACTCCTTTTTCTGGGATGCTTTTTTGGCCTTTAACATTGCAACATGATTCTATGGCAAAGAATGTACAGAGTTCATTTAAATCTTTCTGAGGTCCTCATATAGTTTGTGAACACCAATTTTTAATCATTTAGCTTTGACCCATGGTGCTTCACTGGAAGTATATGCACAGTATTATATCAATTCTTTCCACAAGGATGCTGTGGAGCTCAGTTAATATGGAATAATGTCTTTAGCTGTTTAGATGGATTGTGGTGAAAAAGAAGCACCATTTTTCCATGTTATCAGCAACTGAAATCAACACTGAGAAAATGAAAATGTGCTTTCCCACACCAGGACATCCTTTCAGTAATCACCATGCTGCTGCTACAAATTCATTTCTGCCTTCCCTGTTTGTCCTGGAATTTCTCGGCTCTCTCTAGAGAAGGCAGAAGTCTAGGGATCTCTCCCAGAATGTCCACAGGAATAGAAATGTATATTGTGGACCATGTTATGTGCACACAGCTGAGGTCAGAGAGGAAAGGGGGCTGCTAAGGTAGGTGGGCACATCTTGTCATATTGCCCAGACAGATCTCCTGGCTGCTGTTCTGGCCTCTAAATTATGCCAAATGTAAATTAGCTCTTATTATTGCCACATTCCATGGGCTCCCCAGTACCATCCATTAGAAAGGAACTGTTTTATAGAGAATATTTTTAATTTCTGGCCTCTAAATTATGCCAAATGTAAATTAGGTCTTATTACTGCCACATTCTGTGAGCTCCCCAGAACCACCCATTAGAAAGGAACTATTTTATAGAGAATATTTTTAATGTCTTTTCTTGATCTATTGTTGCTATGCATCTGTTATTCAGCTGTGTGAAGTAATTAAGGAATGATCTCATGGAAAGAGGAGCAGAGTTATCACTTAGGAACGTGTATGTGCATACAAAAAATCACTATCAAAAAGTACTTTAGTAAGAAAAATTAGTCCTGCTACCACCTTATGTCAATTCTGCAGTTAATTGCAAATGCAGATTTTAAGAGGGGAACCACTGTGCACAGTAGACCTGTCTATTCGGAAGAATAAGTAGGTCTTAGTTGTGAGATGACAGCAAGAATTCTAATTTCCAAATAAAACTGTGCTTGATTTTCCACAGAAAGTTTTTGCTTTCAGCTTGCTTGCCATGTAATAAAACCCCACCATGTCTGAAGAGTTCTGTGATGCAGTACAAGACAATGAAATATAAATAAAAACCATTTTATTGTTGTTGTTTCAAGAATGGTTTTTTCTAAACAATCAAGGAATGTGAATTAGACAAGTGTGCACATCCCAGGGCTGGTTCATGTGTATGTGTGTGCAACACCACGGAGTGTCTCTGGAGAGACTCTTCAATTACTAAAAGCTTCATTTTTAAGCCAACAATTCTCCACTTTAACCATCTGTAACAAAGCAACTATAGTTCTGTTTAGCTTTTTCCTCCTTTCAAGCTTTACTTCACATTTATTAAAAGATCCTTTGAAGCAAAGACTTGCTTGGGCAAAGTCTGTTATTAAACAAGCTGAAATTGCTGCTTTCATTGTGGCACTTAATTGGGATGTTGTGCATCAGGAGCCATTAGAGCTCTCCCGTGGTGCACTTGGTAATGCCACGTTGTGCCATATGGGAAGGCTAAAGCTTGGAAGCGATTTTTGGGATGTTTGATTTTTGAGTCAGTGCAGGCTGTTGTGAAAATTGAGGTGAATCTGAGCTCCAGGGACTGAACACACAGGTTGAGAATCTCTTTGATGGCCCCGGGTGCCTGACAGAGTCCGTGGGGTTTAGAAAGTGTCTCCTGTTAGTCACAGACTTAATTGTGTAATGGGCAGGTGCAACCAGGTAATTAATATTGCTTCTCCCTAGAGAATTATCTGCTAGGCCCAAGAACTTTCCTGTAGCAGAAAGTGATAGAAAAACTGGAAGGGACCTGCAAAAGTTGCTGGAAAGAAGATTAAAATTTAATATTTCCATGATGTAACAACAATGGGAGTAGGTTTACAACTGCTGCAGATATTAGGAGGATCTTAAAAACCTAGGGATATATGACCCATCTGTGTTTTTATTAACATTACTAAAAATATTCAGCACAGTCTTTTTTAAAAGTACTGCAATCCTTGTTTTCTGATATATTCCCAAATTTATGGGGGTTTGACACTGGAACATTTTAAATACTTTTTATGACTAATTAAAATGAATTCTGTTTCCAGACAACATACTATAAGAATTATGGATTGGAAGCTCATCCTATCTTTCAAATTAAATTTCATTAATTGGAAATAAATAGAGTGCTCAGAACTTGTTTATATTGCTACTTTAATTTCCTGCAGAAAATATCTTCCTTTTCTCCTCTCAGTTATTTCTGACTTAATTAATAAACTGCTTCAAAAATAAACTACTTTTGCTAGGTGTAATAGTCTGGATGTCAGGGCTGGGTTATGTCTCTCTCTTTAAGAATAATAGCTGCAGGCTGGATTGCATTTTTAGTGCAGCTCTTGGATGAATCCCTCCATCTCTGCCTCTGATTCCTGCAGCAGATTTTTACAACTGAAGCTCCATTACATTCATAAACCATTGCCTGACCTTCTAGTTGATAGATTTTAGGCCAGAGCTTGCTTGAACTCGCAGCAGAGCATCTAAAAATAATTTTACCTTCAACGCTGTTGCGCTGTTTGTAAATCCCCCTATGCAGCGAGAAACAACAATTACTGGAATGTTGACTGTATTTTCCTCTTTCTGCATGAAGATTTACCAATTCTAAAAAGTGATTGCTATGAAATAGTGAGCAGCCAGGCTGGCATGTAACAAGGTGCAGAACCTTATTGCAAAATACATTGTCAGTATCAGTGCAGAGACTCATGAAACATTTAGTTTACTACTACACTGAGCTGATAGAGCAAGTTGTGTTCAAAATTAAAACCAATTTTTGCAGTAAAAACACTAGAAATAGTACCTAGGGTAAATATCGCCTCTGCTCCAGGAACATCCTTGAGATTCAGCTCAGGTAAAAGCAATTTAAAGTATATTCATGGTGTCATGGTTGTATAGATTTATAGGCAGACCACAAGTATAGCAGAGCAGGTATGCAAAAATGACAATGCTGTGGCTTCTTAGAGACCCCAGCAAAGCACAAAATCAGGCTGGAACTGAAACTTCAGCGCTGGCAAGAGATTATCATGTTTATAATATGAGTAATTTTTAGCATGGTAAGTTTGGTGTAGCATATTACAAGGTCAGAATTTGCAGTAGAGAAAGCTCCTATAATTAATTATTTTTCTGCTCTACCTTTATGATCAGACCTTTTTTTTTTTTTTTGACTGATGTGTGAAATAAAATATTTTTGATTGAGATTATTTTTGATTGGCAATTTTTTTAAACAACCCCACAGGAAAAAGCAGCTTCAGAGTCTCTGGAACTTCCCAGCTGCAATGGCAGTGCACAAATCATCAAAGACCCAACAGGAACAACAGAAAAAACTGAAGCTGTGGGAGATGTTCAGAAAGTGAAAAAACCAAAAACCTAGAGGTTGCCCAAGGCTTTAGCACTGGCCACCAGTAAATAAAAGAAAAACACATCAGAAGAAAATTATTTCTGCAAGGTAGATGCTTTTGCTGGGGGCTTCTTGGAAAAACTGAAGACAACTCCTTCTTCAGCTGGAAATTTACTCCAGGCTCCTGTCCACTACATGAAGCCAAACCCCAGGAGCAGCAAGCAGAAAAGGCAGTCACCTAACTAAAGGCATTTATTTGTCTGTTTGCTTATTTAATGGACATTCTTTTGAAGGAATTAAGGGCTTCTGCAATTCTCACATTGAGTGGGGTACATCCTGAAATTTTTCTGACACCCCTGCCTTCATCAGCCAGGAGAAGTGTAAGGTGTATTTGTGCAAATGATCTGTCAGCTTCCCAGGTAAATCACTCGAGTGGGAGGAGGGGAAACATCCATTCCTTCTTTTCTGAGAGAGCTATAAAGGCACTGCCATTTCTTTTAATAGATTTGCCCTTTGAATCTTGTATTTGTAGCCAAGAGCTCAAAAAGCAGAGTGTGAGGGAGGAGACAATGGAGAAAAAAGGTAGAGTTGAGAAAGGATGAAAGAAAAGGGATAGCATGGAGGGAATCTAGGCAGCTATTAGCAAAAGCAATTCAAAACATCCAGGAAATACTGTTGTCATAAGAAAAAAAAAACAACAGATACTTTTACCAACCTTATGGATAAAATTGAGATAAAAAGAAGAGATGTAGGAGGGAATTGTATAGCTTTATTTCTCTGACTGTTAACAGGTTGGTTTCTGGGTTTTATATTTATGTGTGAGTGTGTGCATGTGTGTGCAAATACATTTAAGAATAATGGCTTCAGTCAGTTCTAATTCAAACTCCAGCACCTTACTAAGGGAAGTGCATCCCTGCACCATTCCCAAGGAATGCACTGAACAGATCTTACTTCACAGAGTAACCATCAACAATTTCCTCCCTTTAACACTCTCAAAGCATTATCGGGGGTAGTCATCAGTAAATCTATCTCTCCAAGTCTGCAGAATTGCTGCAGTATAATTTATTCTTTTAACATTTAATCTTCCAAATGTACCTTCAAGAATTACTCCTGCAGAAGCACAGCTCAGTAATAGCTGATGTGGCCCTACCAAACCAGCCTCAGAATAATTTTAAAATAATTTTAAAATTTACATCTGTGCTGCTGAAGCTGGGGGAGACAAAAGCAGACAGGTTTTCTGTGGTTTGTGCAAGCTTGGCAGTGACATGCTGTAAAGTAAGTAAACAGTTTTGAAGAATTGTTTTGTTTTATTATCTCTCTGGTTAAAAAATCACACAAGCTCTTCTGGCATCACAGGAATAAGAGTGGCAGGACTGCAAGACACACAACTGTTATCATCATCTGCTTCAGTGAAACCAATATCAATTAATTTAGTTAATTAGTCCTTAACGGCCCTCCAAATTGAATTTTGTTAAAGAAAGTAAGTTTCTTCTGTTTGACTCTATTCACATCAAATCACAAGTTTTCTAAAAGCTTTCTAAGCCGTTAAGAATTTGGAATATTTCAGTTTCTACAGTGAACATCCTACTTAATTAAGCAATCAAGAAAAATAAATCCCTTTGCTTATGTGGGATTCAGAAAGTGAAAATTGAAAGCAATCTGATTTTCAGCTGTTAAAACATTAAAAACACACAGGCAGAGAAACAAACACAAATCCTTGCCATGATCATACACCTGCATTTGGGATTTGAACAGAAGCTGCAGTAAGAACCATTCCTCCCTCAAAATGAACACTCTGTTCATTGGAAGATTTCTCATATTGAGGGTGAAACATAAAGGCTTCAACACTTTCCCAGGTGTACAAAAAAGGATTGTACAGGAAACAGTACAGAAAAAGAAAATAATTGAGAAACATTTTGAATCGCTTTCATAAGCACAGATTATCTAGATCCATGGAGATATATCTGTGCCCTGCTGCCACATGAGCAGTCATTCTGGAATGTGGAGGAGAAAATAGTCCAGGCAAAAATAAAAGCCACCATTCTACTCTGAAATGTATGCACACAACTCTCGAAAAATTGTAACAGACTGCAAATGAGCACAAATGAAAGGATGCTTAAAAGCATAGGATAAAGATATGTGCTTTTTGGATTCAGAAAATGAAGTCAGGCTCCTATTCATATATTTCTGGGCTAAGGGAAATGTAGATTAGAAGCCTCTAAAAGCCTGCCATTGCATGATACTTACCTTCACACATGTACATACATAATAGACATCAGCTAAAGTGGTGCCCTTGGGCCTGGCTTCAGCACTTTGTGTTTTGTTCTGTACAATGCTGTCTGGATGCTTTAGCTGAGGAAAAAAATGTGGTTTCATCCATGAATGGGTCACTGACCTTAGAATTGAAAGATTTATCAGGGTATGTTTGCATGAGAAAATACAGCACTACACAGAAATATACGAGCTCTAAATGTGACATCTCCAAAATGGAAAAGGATTTAACTGAATTAGCACAGTCCTCTGATCAGCCTCCTCTGCCCTGCTGTTCAGCAAAGCTACTTAACTCAGACAGAGCTGTACTAACACAGTTTTACTTGTCCTGGTTTCTGTGCCAGCCCAGCATGACTCTCACTGAATTTAACTCTAAAGGAATTTACATGATGCTTTCCCAAAAGCATCCCTAAAGCTCCCAAAACCTCCTAATTTCAACCTAAATAAGATCTGCAACAGTAAAGAAAAACAAAACAAAACGAACAAACAAGAAAACCCAACAAAACAAAACAGCAAAGTCAAAATATTTTACTTATTACCATGGCTCCTGAGAAAGAATTGGGGTCAATAAACTTTTCACATCCTCACTGTGGAAGAGAAGGAAATATACAGGACACACATGCACAGCACCAGCACATCCTAAAAACACCTGGACTCCCAAATGGCAGCAACAGAGCAATGAGTGAGACCTGCAAGGATAAATACTCAGGGGAAAGTGAGGTGGTTCACTGCAGCCAGAAGCTTCTCTGGAAACATAAACATGGGAAAATGAAAAATAATTTTTAAAAAAGAGCATAAGGAGCATTAATTTTGGCCTAAATGAGATCTTGAGAACAGAATATATCCAGGACACCGGAATGTGGAAAGATAATCTCCCCATGAGATGCCTGAGAAATGAAGGAGCACCATTGGAATTGCCTCTTGAATACAACTGTAACCAGGCTGGCACCACTGAAACTCAGTGGGAAAAATATAATTGCAAAAGTGATGTTAAAATAAGTCTTCGGAGAGGGCTGTGGGGCAACAGGGAGGCATAATAATATTCTTTGTCAGGTATTTCTATGATTGTAATAACTAATGAAGCTTGGGCTCTTAGAGATCTTCCTGTGAGTGACTGATGTTATCTAAGATTACATCGGTTGGGCTGAAAGTTTTTTCCCAGGTCCCCTTTTGTAAAAAACTCCTCCATGGGGATTCTTTGGCATCCCATAAAATAGGCACTGCTAGACTCCTTCTTGAATAACTGTTTTCCTAGCTAACATGAGCCCAAATTATAGAAAACCAATTGTTTTGAGTCTGCCACTTCTGTGCCAAATCTATTTGGAAGGAATCCAAAGAAGAAGGAGACAGTCAGAAGATCCCATAACACTCTGTGATCCCATTGTATTTTACCATGGGAGAACTGTTTTAAAAAAGGTTCTATTTCATTTATGGACCCTAAATAAGAAAAGCAGAAGGTCTGGAATGCTTGTGGGTGCACACTACAGCTGAACAAAGATAAAGTCCCTGTTATCATTTGCTACACAGCATCAAAAGTCCCAGGGGGAGTGTTGAAGGGGTACATCAAAACCTGACTGTGATATGCACAGAGACAATTGTACAACTGTGGGAGAGCTACATCTGAGAGGTCAAGGTCTGGAAATTGACTGCTGGAAATAAAGTGGAACTTTGGAAATTACAGGAGAAGGTCTCCTACCTCAAAAAAATGTATTAGGGCTGTAGTGGCAGGTCAGAGTCCTGAGGAAAACAGATTTGATTGGAAAGGCTACCATCTCCTTCCTTCATTTCCTTTCTTTCTCAACCTGAACTACATTCAATCCTTTCTGGAAATTTTGGATTCTCAATCCAAATGGAAAATAATGAAATATAATTGTCAACTGCTTAAGAGCATTTTCCTCCATGCTCAAAATAGGACACCAAAAATGGCAAAACTCAACTTTCTAAAACCTGATGGCAAACTCAAAACAATGTGTTTCAAAGCAAAAGTGAATGCAGCTATTTAGGCAATGTTAAAGGATATTATTACAGCAAATGTGGGGAAAAAGGATAAATAACAATAGATTTAAAATAAAAGTAGGGCCTCAAGGAAACTAGAGAATATAAAATCAAGGGCTGGCAGATTTGATTAAGATGGGAGAAAATTATGAAGTATGTGAGGGAGGAAGAGATTCTTAAAATTGATCTAAATATTTGAGCAGTTACCATAATAAAGATGAAAATGCAGAATAACTCAAGTATTTTTTTCCACATTTTGAACCAACTTGTTGTTGCCATAGAGGAGCATGATGGAAAAATATTTTTCCAGCATAAACAAGCAGAAATTCAGTGGGACAGCTTTCATACATACCATCACCCCAGAACCACAGTGGGCCATATATGCTAAATATATTATCAAAATATATAAATACATTTTGGATGCTGAGAAAATTCAAGACAACTATTACAAAGTCAAAAGTGTGCTAATGCTAGTGTAGAGAGAGATACAGGGAAGTATTTGTATCTAACTTCTCTTGACAACCTTTAGAGAAATTAAGTTTGGCTTCTAAAGTATTGACATATTATACAGCTAGAGCACCACAAGAGATTTTTATTAATAAAGTGGAATGATTCAAAACTCAGTGCAATAAATATTTCACATTATTTGCAAGCTGGTTGACTCCTTGAAACTGGAATTCAAAAAGGAACAAGCAAGCATTGTGAACACTCCAATTGCACTGGGTTATGGCAATCCATGGGCATCAGAATTAAAATGCCGACATGCCAATGCCAGGGTGAGCACTGCCCACACTGGGGCATTAGCACAGATCCTGCAGTTGTGAAATGAAAGTCTTAAAAGCCCAGTCAGGGCTCTCCTTCAGGCTTGCTCCTGTTTTTCCACTCAAACCATAATCTGCTGGCAGGAGAGTAGATCATTTTTTCATGAACTACCATGTACTTTATTAGCAGTGTGGTTTCCTAAAAGCTCTTTGTTATATTTCAATTTAGCCAAGGAAGTACAAAAAAAAAAAAAAAGAAACCTCAGTGAAAAAGCAGGATGAACCTGCAACCAGAGACCAGATTTACTCTAATAGTGTGCTGTAGAGCACCATAATGTAATAAAGGTTACAAAGGAAGCCCAGGTGTCATAAAGCAGTTCCACTGACTTGGGCAGAATATTACACCTGCTGATTTTTCTATTTTCTCCACACTTAGACTACATCTATATTTATGAGGGGGGAGAATATGATGAAATATTTAAACAGTAAGCAGCTTGGAGACCTTCTATTTGTTTGCTAAAATTTAACACATGCTGCAGTAAAAGACCAAAATCCTGGCAGCAAGCTGCAGGGCTGTCGGGGGACCAAGAGCTGTCCTGGCAACCCCAAGAGCTCACCCTGAGTATTTGGGAGCTCTGCACCCAATTTGGGAGCTCTGCACCAAGGGCCGCTGCCACTGAGCCTCAAGGAGCTCATGGGCTCTGGGTGCACTTTAGAGAAGGACAAAAATAGGATGGAAAGTCCTTTTTGTCTTTAGGAATGGAGCTGAGCTGGAATAAAAAATGAAGCTACCAAAGCTGACTTATTTGGAATATGATATAAAGATGAACTGTTGTGTTTCTGCTTGGAAGAGTGGTTCTCAACTTTGTGTGAACAGAGCTAGGAATGATCCACATTTTTTCTTTTTTCATATTGGCAGTTGCTATAAATATTTTATACTATCTTAGAAGAAAAAAAGCCCGGAGGTCAGAAATTCTAAAAAGTTTTAAAATTCTTGCTTCTGGGTAAGGCCATTACATGAGATATATTTGTGGCAGGAGCAGAGTAAATGAGACAGAAATGAACTCCAATCTTCTGTACTTACTCTGTGGCCTCAGTCACTATCTAACTGTGGCAAAATGGACTGTACCAGTGAACCTGCCCTTCAAAATATGAATGTCTGGGTATGAGAAACAGGGACTTGAAAATTGAAATACTCCATATAACCATTCCAAAGTTGCTAGATCTTTTCCACCAAATCTTCCAGGCTTTAAATGGCGAGAAATAATCAATTTCAAATATAACCAATCAATAAATCTGGGTACGATATTAGTCTGCATTAAATTAATTAACTACAACTTACCTAAGTGTTTCTAGGCAAGGAGATGCAGGCAGGAGCCTGTTCTCATTCAACAGAGGAAGCACACAAAGCCTTTGAAGCTGTATTCTCAAAGTGCTCCTGTAATTCATCATTGCAAGAGATTGCTTTGACTGGGGAGGTACCAATTTACACTGAAAAGTGCAAACATGCACATAAACACTGGAAATCTCAAGTAGTGATTTACAAAGTTTTGTAGAAATAAAAACCTCAACAAAAGAGATGATAAGACTGGATTTAAAGGCATACCCTGGACCTCTGTCTATGAAATGACCCCAAGAAGATATTTGGGCCTTCCTCTGCAAATAAATTTGGGCTTTATGAACTATTAATAAAATCAGAAATATCATGTTAGGATGCTGAGACAAAGTGAGACAAATCTCTTAGTTTGAACAAGGTGAACAGGGTAGAGTTTATCCTTATCCAGTGCTGTAAGATATGGACAGTTTCCTCACTAGCTTAATAAAAAGATGAATCATTTAAAGGACATAGCACATATCCAAGCCAAAGAAGAGCAAACCCATCAGGAAATATTAGAACAACAAACCACCTAATAACGAACATATAGAAATAAAAACAAATCCGACAATTCCTTTCTTAATTTCTTTGCTTCAGATTTCCTATAATAAATTTTTATTTTCATGTTTAAAGCCATGCATATAGAGGCGAGATAGTGAAAGGAGGAGGTAATTAAAACAGAACGTTGTGTTATGAATATTAATATCAAGAAATAGTAGCATAAAAGGTTAAAAAATGGAAAATTAAACCTAAAAAGACACAGAAACCACTAATTCACAATCTTAATTAAAATGCATGTCTTAATTCAGAAAAGCATGAAAAGAACTCCTTTATCCATAAAAAAATCTGATAAAAATCGTGAAGTGCATCAAATTACTTACTATGATGGGGTGGAAACAACCACTCAGGACAGAATGGAGCCGGGAAATTTGTAAGATTAGAATTGCTGTTTCAAATGGCCACATGCTCCATTGTAGAATTTGGGGACCCAATGATTGGGTCTGATGATTTTTGACCTCTTTGAAAGGCAAGGTGCCAAATACCCAACATGGAGGAACTCCAACATTTCAGTTGTCAGAAATGTGAAGCCTTTCTCTAGGGAATATTCTTCACCCTGGCAATGTCACCTTGTTCCCATCAAGTCCCACCTCACCTCTGCCCTGTGTTTAATCCTCACCAGAGCAGTCAGTGGCTTGGTGCAGGAACAAAGCTGAATATTCCCACGTCCACAGTCACAACACTGAGCAGAAGAGGGGGAGTAAAGTAATTAAAACATTAACTAGATCGAAAATTAAATGGCATGGATGGCTGGGTAGCTCTGCATTGGCTTATTGGGTGTTGATAGGTTACCTCAATTATTTGCAATTTCTCCTGCAGAGGCATTAAGGGCCCTGGTGAGCCTGTGCTGAGTGTTCAGACCTGCTCGAAGTGACTCAGACTAAAAGGACAACACATGGGAAATGACACAGAGCCATAAAGAGGTTAATGGACTTAAGCAAGGTTACAAGACGAGATAATAGGAGGGATGAGAGTAAAGTAAAACAAACAAAGACTACAAGCCATCCCTCCTCTCCCACTGTCATGCTTAAAGAAACTCCTTCATTTAGATAAATGAGCTTCACAGCATTTTAGACAAACGAGTTTGCACAGCCCCAATGAAGTGTATCTGAAGGTGACCTGAGGGTTTCTGGAGGTGTCAGTGGCAAGATGTGCCTGTTCAAAGAGCTTGTGAGGTGTGACTTTGGCTGCACCCTCTGCCAAAATGTTGTGTAGTGAAGAACAAACTGCATAAAGCTTTTGTAGAATGTCCGGCCTCTCAAAGTGCTGTGATGGCACATTAGTGTGACAGCAATAAGGCCAATCCAAGAGCACTTTTACACCCAAAGTTCTCTTTGATTCTGAAAATTTTCCAAGTAAAAGCAACCTCAATCACAGTGGACTAAAAGTCAGAATTTAAACTCTTTTCCCCAGTTTGGATTTTTGAGTTTCTTCTGTCTTTAATCCTAGCATAGAAAAGCTGATTTTCAGCACTGATTCAGTTACAATGGTTACATGATTTCCTGATGTTAGCATAATTAAATTAGACACGTTTATGAAAATATAATAATGCTTATCAAAACAAGGCTTTGGCTTGTTTAAACATGCTGATAAAGCTCAGCTCATGTTCTTAGAAGAAACCAAAATATCAGTTTGCATCTGCTTCTTATGATTTCCCCTTGGATATTAATGAGTCTAGTTCCTATAGATATTCAGACACTGAATTTAGTGCTACTCATAAAAATAACATTTAGACTAAGCTTCAACAGATGCACCAATATGTTGAATTAAGTGTTATATTCTTGAAATTCATCATTATGTGTGTTAAAAGCTGAAAGTTCTAATGTTAATACATATGAATGTGAAAAATGAGATCAGAGGACAGAATAAATCATTTTTTGTTCCTGTTCTCTGATTCTGCAATATGTCCACAGTTACTAGAAACAAATTCTCTGAGACAGCACATACCCCCTGTTGAGGGACAAGGAGCTGCTTTTCTTGTTTTAGCCGAGGGAAAATTATATATTTCATACTTTCCACTTTTAGAATGATTTTACTGTGTTATATAATGTTGAATTAGGTACGATTTTGCCAAAAGATTTAACATTTGCAGGACTTTGTTGTTAAAGAAGAGGCAAATATTTCACATCAAATAAAATCTTTCTGAGATGCTGCTTTTACTATTTGGTGCTCAGAGTTGCTTCATATAAAATCAGGCCAGTGAAGGCGAATTTAAGAAAAGCACTGCCCTTTTCATTAAGAAAATATTTTCTTTTGCTTTCCATGACCTTTGGGGACAGCTCTGCTTCCCTTTTCACATCATAGAAAACATCTCTAGGAGGAAAAGAGAGGATTGTGCCATTGCTTTTTCTTCTACATGAAGTCCCAGATGACATTTCTTCAAATGATTTTATCTTCTCTAATACACTGTTTTCACAAAGCACATCCCTTCCAGCCTATTCAAGCTAGAGCCCAAGTGAAACACAAAGTGAGAATATCACCTCTTTTCCATTTGTTTTCTAAGTGCTTTCTTTGTGAAGAAATGGAATATTTCTTCCTGTAGCTTAGAGCACCCTGTTGGAAGTAAAACACTCTGCCCCATGCCATTTTAAACCTGGTGGTGTCATCTGGACTAAAGAGGGCAAACTGGCTGCTCATCTTGTGACAGCCAGGCAGTTTATGGTAAAGCACTGCCATGAAATGAGTTCTTTTTACTTCCCAGTGGGCACCTGCTATGCCAGCAGGTTTTCCATACAAACCACTTCCTCAGTGGTTTGTAAGTGCTTGCAGAACTTTCTTAGATTTTCAGTTTTCAGCTAGGAAGACTCTGTTTTCTGTTTTTAACTCTTTTTTTTTTTTTTTTACAGCAGCAAAGCCCCCAGCCTGAAATCCATGTTCCAAAACCAAGTAAACTGAGGAAACAAGCGTGAGATTTAGTCAATTTCCACTCTTGACTTCAACTGAAAAAATTACCATTCTTTACCAGGTAACATCTAATTACCACTTTTGCCAGGTAACATCTCCAAGAGTCTCCCCTTGGTTTTTTCAAGCTGAACATGCAAAATCAGCACACACTCTTGTGTGATGTGAATATTGTAAACTCTTCCCTGCCAGAACACTTTCCCAAGGATTAAAAGAAATAAGCTGCACTGTATTTCCCTGTAATATTATTCTGAGAAGTAAAAGAAATAATTTCCTGTGTTATATATCATATAAAGAGAGATCTGAAGAGTCAAGGCAGTTAGAAAGTCCATTCTGTATTTGGAGTGAAATGTGGTTATTTTAAAAAATGTATTTTTCTAAGAATGACAACAAATAGCTAAATTCTAGAATTTAAAATTCTTGCAGTTTTAGCTGTTCTGTTCATGTTACAATTTTGATAAAAGCATTTTATTATAATAAGGGACTGCCCTTGAGGAAAGAAATTTGTCATTCATGAGCAAGTAGATTAAATACAATGGAAGATCACATTCTAAATTTAAAAAATGACAGTAAATTATAATCTACTAAGCAAATTGCCAGTGTGTGCATCTATTAGCTGTCAGACAAATTTCACAGAATCAGTTAAGTTGGAAAAGACCTCAAATACCATCAAGTTCAACTGTTGACCAAACACCACCATGTCCAGCAAACCATAGCACCAAGTGCCTCTTCCAGTCATTCATTTTGTAACTAATGATTGTATTTTTCCAACTGAGAGAAAAAGATGTTCTTCTTCATGTGGGTTCTCAATTAAAAGTAGGGGTTTATCAGAATTCTTGACCAATAATCGAATGCTCTTTGTCCATTTAAAATTAAATTTGGCAGTCTACTTTCCTACTATAGGTCAGATTGACCTATGGTGTAAATTCTTTTGTTTTAAATACTATGTATTAGTAATTTATCATAATTGTACTGTGTTAAAGATGATACAGTTACTATGATACTCACCTGCTGCTATTTTCTCCATTTATTCCTCCTTTTGGCTCTTGTCCACCAGAGCTTCTCTTTGATTTAGGCTGAGATGTGCAGTCCACAGACAAAGGCAGAGCTAATGTGATTGTTTAAAACACCACAACAGCCCCAGTCATGCTGGTATCAAACAGACAAAAATTCCAGAAGGAAAACCTCCCACAAGTCACCACAGCAATGAATAAAACCAGTATTGGGGCAAATTTTCCATAGTTCTATTTCAATACCAGCTCCATGGAACAGAATGGAGAAAAGTTCAAAAATTTTTTTTTTTGGTAGACAGATTTGTTCATTGAATTATTAAAAAATTATTGAAACTATTCACAACCAGATACAGGAGCCAACTGGCTCCACAGTACCCATCCTTTCATCCTTTCCAAATTCCAGCCCACTGCACAGCCAAATGCTGCACTCAGGTTAGAATCCTCTAACCTCTCACAGGAAAACTTCAGAATATCTTATTTCTAAATCTAGCAGCTGGAGATTTATTTTCCTATTATGCATTCTGGTGGTATATTGACAACAGGTCTCCAATGATGGAAGAATAACTTGAAATTTCAGGGACAATTTGATTACAATAAAATCTGTACTAAACTTCAATTTGTAGGAAGCACAGAAAAATCTTTACAGGACACTGAGGAAATCTTTTTTTCTATAGAAAGCAAGCCTTAAAGCCAATAAATATTAATGTAATATTTGAGTATTACTGGTCTCTTCCTTAATTTTCAAATTTAATTGTGAAATGTTGATATCAATACTAATCAGAACAAAACCTTCCAAATCTCTTAATTACCCTGCATAGATCCTGGCTAGGTGTGTGAATGCATAACCCACTGCCTGTGGCATTCACCCAGTTGTGTTTTCTATTTCCAGCTGCCCAAGTGTCCATACTAAAACAAAATGGATGGACAAACATTTGGCTGCTGATTTTTTTGTTGTCCATAATTACATTTTCCCTTCAAACAAAGTCACTCAAAATCAGTTCACTTCCAGGAGATAAGATGCTTCATGGAAGGTTTTACTGTGATTTCTTGATCAGGAACCAGTCTCAGAATAAATAACCAATCTCCAGGGTTAGTAACTCGAGACCTTTCATCAGTGTATTCAAACTGAGAGCGAAAAATCATGAAGTCAGCATGACCTCTAACAATTAGCATTTTACACACCACACTTGTCTGCTTCCAAAGTGGCAGCAAAGTTTTGTCAAAGGGCTTTTCTTAACCTTATTTTAACCATTTCTAAATTACTATTGGAGCAGAGACCAAGCAAGATGGGAGAATATTTTTTCCAGAGCTATTGTTGTAGAGAAATGTCCAGCACTACATAAATGATCTATTCTAGACAATTTACTCCATGTGATGAATAAGGAGTCCATATAAAATATTAATTTGGACTCAATACTTAAGGGTTTAAAGTTGACATTTGAAAGGAAATGAAAACCAATAGTGTGCAGGTTGAGGATTACCATAGGAGTCAGGAAGGACGATGCCCTTGGAAATTAAAGTTGTGTGTTTACAGTAGGATAACCCATGATAAAAACCAGAGCCTATTTAAAAAACAGCCAGAGGGAAAAAGGAAAGTGGAATACCCTGAATGCCTGTCTAAATGGCAGTATTTAAAAAACAAATCTCTGTATAACAAAGGCTAAGTTTTTGTAACAGCTGAAGTGGTTCAATCCAAGAGTATTGTTATTTGGCATAATGAAGATCCTAGAAGGAGAATTAAATGGTTTTTTTCACTTTTTGAATTTGTGGATATACCCCAAAAAATGAAATTACAAGCACTGTTGCTTTAGCCAGCCTTTAGAATGCAAAGATGAAAACTTTTAAATTAAAAAGAATATATACTATTCCAATTCAGGTGATCAAGGAAATTTTTAAATAGTATTAATAACTATTAATATTTTTTGGTTGTAGAGGGAGTGAAAATTCAATTACAGGATACAGCTCTCTGGGGATCTCAAAACACTTTATAAATAGTAATGAATGATAACAGCTTTATTAAAATTTATTATAAGTAACAATTTTCTATTCTACAGAAGAATAAATTATACTACAATCTTTTTTAAACAAGAAGTGGATAGGAAGCAAAATGAAACCAACTCTTATTCCTTCTGCATTACAAAGAAAGTTCTTCCTTTTGTGTTTGATATGGAACCATTTATTGCCTCCATAGTGAGGATGGTGTGCCTGTACCATTCTTAGAAATAATTCTGAAAGAAGTGGGAAAAAAAAATACAGAGATCTTTTTTTTAAAACTGTATTCTACGTCTTGCATTCAAGACTCCCTGTTGGAGATGTTTCATGATGAGTAGATGGAGAAAAAGGAAGGTGGCCTTGGCTACTCAAAAAGTTCATAAAAATTAATATGTTCTTCTAATCACAATTTTTATATTAAAGAAATATGCAAAGAAAATAATGAAATCACCTTGTTTACAACTCACCTTCATGCAAATCTATATTTCATTTTTGCCATTTGCTGAAGTGCTAGTTACCTCACATTTCTTTCAGAAATTATGCCTTTTAGATGTAATTTTGGGACAGTATATTCTTTTGAAAAAAACCCCCATGAAACTTAGATTGAGCTATTCACAAGCCATGATTGAGCATCTAGGGATTGATTTCAGGAGTTTGTGAGGGAGCAGTACTAATCTATAGGGGCAAAAATAAGTGTCCATGATCTTAATATGCTTTAAGGAAGTGAATAATAACTTCTTGATTTTTAGCACAATTTCTGTGATATTTCCTAGCTATATATATCTAACTATGAAAGTCCATTTTTGCTTTAGGCCTTTCATACCAGACAGTAATTTGAGACAAGTAAGTGCAGCAAAATTTCCTGATCAGAAAAAAGGATGAAGAGCTGTGCAAAATCTTGAAAAAGTCCGGTCTGCTAGGAGAAAATTTTTGTATCTCCTTCAGGTAAAGCAGAGATAGAACTTTCAGAATAATAAAACCTGGATATGGGAACATTTTATCAGGCTAGGAGAGGAGGGTGAATGTACAATGAGATGGTCCTACAGGTCAGGAAAGTGAGGCTTATGATCAGGTCATTTAGTTTGACACATCTGGATAGGAAAGATTTGATTTTTTTTTTTTTTGAGGAAAATATAAGCAATTGGGGTGTGAAGCATTTGTACCAGGAGGGCAAAGTTCCAAGTCGGCTGCCGGCAAGTGCTTAGGAAGGCTCTCCTTTCAAAACCAGAAAGGACTGTTAAAAAAAGCTTTCTTTTTCTTTTGGGACACTTCAAACCAGAGAATTATTCACTGTTATTACAGGGATTTTTAGAGGAACAACAATGGGTAAGGTAATAAATTCCATTTTATTGTGATGGAAAAGAGGATCAGAATTCCTTCACTCCATGGTTATCCAAGGATTGCCAGGTCTCTGTGAAAGCCCAGAAATCCCACAAGGAGCCAGCCCAGGGAGTAGCCATGAGTGGGGTGGGCTGGAGCCCTTTCCCAGGTCTGTACAAACACAAACGTGCAAAAAGCAGGCTGAGGGAGATGTGAGAGAGGGTTGCCATGGCTCCTGAGCAGTCACCAGGCCCATCCTGCAACAGGGACAGGGCTGAGGTGCTGGGCAAGGGAGGCCTGGGACAGGCTCTGCTGCTCTGACAAAAACTGCACCCACATTTCCTGGCAGAAAAAGGAATTTCCTCACTCAGAAAGCAAATCTGGGAGGGAAATGAAAAGCACAAGATGTGGCTGCTTCAGCACAAAATAGGAGATACAATTCTTTAGAGTTTAGATGTATGCTGGGATACAACAGTTTTCCCAAACACAACACTCTTCTGGGCAGCTCAGGCTCTCTTGAACACCCTGCTGTACAAAAAAAGGGGAACCCTGTTGGGAATTTAGCTGACTAGAGACTGGAAAAGTACAAGGCCGTGGCTAATTCCAAGTCCTGCACCTGCAAGATAGCGTGTCCTTGGGCCTAGCTGGGTATGACATCAAGTAGACAGAGAGACGTGGGAAATAGAGAATGTAGGCCCAAAGGAATGAGGAAGAGTTGATGGTAAAGTTTAACCAATAGATCTCTTGGCTTACAGAATATTCATAAGCTTGTTACTTGCTGTATAAGTGTCGGATGCTCTCTTCAATAAATGGAACTTGCTGATTACTCATATTGAGTGTCCGAGTCTCCCCTCACCAACAAATGGCTCGACCCCGACAAAGGCCTCATTCCGCAACAGAACCCTTCTCATCCGGGCCATGACCCAAGCAGACTTATTTCCTTTTGAGCTCTCAATAATGTCAGGGAGCCCAAGGTCTGCCCTGCTATCAGCTGCCAGGCTTTTTCAGGTGACTCCAGTGACCAGCGCTCACAATGTCATGATACAAATTGGCAGATGCCTATTGCCAGAAAACTTCATTCCTGTCAGCTCAGCCTTGTGAGCAGCAGTAGGTGGTAGCAACCCACTGTCATGCACAATTATATTTCAGTGGTAATAGCACTTCAGTCAAGGTTTCACTGCTGGAAACCCTTAATATGGCTCAAGAGAGAGGGTAAGTGGTGAGACAGAGTCAAAAGACTCAAAAAAGGAAGTTTGGAGTCTGACTAGGGCATGTGCAGAGTTCATATCCCCAAAGGCAATCAGTCAGCAGCACACCAGAAAATTGCCCAAGCTGTTATAAATGACATACACAAGGAAATATATTCCATTTTTTTTCTTAATTATAAATAAGGAATGACATTAAAATTCTTGCCACCATTCTTCATATGCTGTTCTTTTACAAATTGCTAAAAACTAACATCAAAGAGGAACAAATGAAGAAAGGAAGTGAAAAAAACATCTATTAGGAATTTCCCCTTAAGACAAAAACAACCAACAACAACAAAGGAAAACAGAAAAAAGTCCCCACAAACCAAAAAATCCAACCAAAAACACTGCAAGCAAACAAAGAAACAAGTAAAACCCCTCACAATCCCAAGGAAAAATATTACATCCACTTGGTATATTCTGTACCATCATAAAACCTAAAAAGAGTAATTTACTCAAGCATTTTTATGAGTCAGAAGGAAAGTTATCCTTTTAGCCTGCATATTTATCCTGAGCACTGTCATGGAACGCAAGAAAAGCCAGAGGCAAAAGCAACACAAAACAAACACAAACCCAAAACCAACACTCTTTCGCCCCAAATCCTCCCAGTTTATAAAAACAACTTACAAACAAAAATTATGGGTTTTGCCTCACAATGAACAGGGTCAGCAGAATTTTTTCCTTGTAAAATCTGTCTTTAACAGAATCCCTAATTTACCCTTCTTTGCCTCAGAAAGGTGAATAAAAATAAAAGGAGAAGTCAAATAGTATCTGCAAAAGTTGATAGGACCAAGGATAAAATCCTAATATGGCTGATTGTGAGCCAGTTTTGCTGCCCTAATAGGCTGCTGCTCACACTTATTTTTAAGCCCTGACTCATCCTGGTTTCATTGGATTTCTGCATCACCTGGATTACAGAACTCTGCTTTGCAGCTGACTCCATGCAGCATTTTATTTTGTATTATTTTATTTCCTTTATACTTAAAAGCAAAATAATGCCCAGAATTGGAAGTTTTCCATTCAAGTAAGCAAGAAAGGATTTTCTAGCTGATTCACCAGGACTTTTTCATGGTGCTTCATAGGCCAAGTGATACCATTAGATTTGGTGTTGCCAGGACAATTTAATAACAATTGGAATCTTTTTTCTCCCCTAAGTTCCTGGGGAAAAAGTGGACATAAATTTATATGATTTATACCTGGTTTACAACAGGCTGAAGGTGAAAAAAAAATTTTACATTTCAGATCAATATATTCTAATAATGACCTAGAGATGAAGAGAAGTCTGAGCAGGGCATTGCTAACCTAAGAATTCAAGGCAAAAATCCAAAAACTCAGACCGCTGGGGATTTCTTTCCTACTGACACTTGTCCATTGGCAATGACTTGTAAAGAACTGATATTTCAGAGACTGGTCACTAGCTACTGTAGGATGGATTTTTTACATTTCAAGTAATCATTTAAAGGCACAAAGCAAAACTTGGTTGTAGCTATGAACCCAATTCATCGATTTTTACTAATCCCTTAAAACCCTTTTCACTTTTATGCATTCCTAGTCCATGTATGCTTCAGAAATAGGACGCTATTATAAGAAATCCTTTCCTGGTCAGAATCAAGAGTGTGTGAAAAACTGCTCTGAAGCAGATGGCTACTTGTGAAGGGGTTAAAAAAAATCATAGCAAACATTTGGATCCTCTAAATATAGACTATTTCACCTAAAGTACCTTATTTATATTATGGATGAACCTATATGTCTTTTAAAAATAATAAGTTTAATTATAAATCAAATACAATTTTAAAAGACATCCCTTTCTGACTGACTGAAAGACTAAAAATGCTTTTTCTTTAATAGTCCCCATCTCCTGAAAATTATGTGTTATCTTCTTCTTGGCTGAGGGACTTGCAAAATAATACCCAGGAATTATGAGTCCAGCTCATGAGATATTTGGACTAGTGGGATGCTGATCCACCTGGCTCATTTGGGCCAGTGTTTTCAGGGATTTGGTCATTGTCCCTGTGGGATTGCCCTGTTGGAATGAACTCAGGGCTAAACAATGAGCTAAACAAAAACAAAACAAAAAAATAGGTTTTGAGATCAGCCATAATTTTTCCCTTTACAGAAACAATAGACTGGCATTCCTTGAAGAAATCTCCACCCACACAGGTCTCATGAAAGATGTTTTCCAAACTCAGTGCAGGCAGTGGCTCAGGGTGCATTTAGCTGTCTATATTTAGTACCACATCACACTGACTGTTGAGGAGATGATGACATTTGGGCTCGCTTTTCTTGCTGATTAGTAAAGCAACAATTTTTCATATTTCCTTATATTTCCTTATTTTTTCCCTGTTGTTTGACAAATATTGATACTCTCAGCCTCTCAGGCTCTGATGCGGCAAACCTATCCCCATGACTGCAATTAACTGAGGTGAAACAAACTGGACCACTCACTGAGAAAAATATGCATGCACTTAAAAACTTGATGAGTACTTCAGCTAAAGAACATTGCATCAATTTTAGGCAACAGCCTTATTTCAGCAACATCTTTGATGCCCAAAATCTGTTTGAAGATACACTTGATAACACATCCCATTGTTTCCTACAGTTTCTCTCGCTGTTAATCACGGGATTGAAAGCTGTGTGCTTCATTTTATTTTCATCGTCTCATATAGAAATTTTCACACATAAAGATTCAAATAGAATGGATCAAAATATGGCTGAATTTTTGCAGAGGTTTAAAAGCTCATTTTACAAGAAAATAGTGCTACTGATACCATTTCCTGCACAGAGCATCTGCCAGTATCAAGGGAAGCACGATGATATCTGTAACAGTTTAATTTTCCAAGTAAATATAGAAATATTTTCCTGTGGTGCACCAGCAAAATCAAGCAAAAAAAAAACACCCCAAAAGGCCAACAAAAAAAACCCTCATACAGAATGTCAGAATATTCCCAGAGGCCTAAAATATGAGAATTGCAAAATCAACAAACTTTTGTGGAAGATAATTCAAGTAAAATAATTTGGGACATCTGTAGCTGCAAACACTAGTGGGAATGGCAGACAGCCTACCTGATTGCAGTTACCCCCAAAACCTGGTTGTGTTATACACACAGAGTTACCCAGTAATACATTGGGTCACATTTTACCTGAAATGCCCCAGCTGCTCTCACAAAATTTGGTCCCACCTTAATCAGTGTCCTGCCCTGTGCCCAGTGTGAGATCCGCACTGTGGCTTTGCCCTGATGAAAAGAACTTGTCCTTCAGGTTTGGTTAGAAACTTAAACAGCTGTTTTGTTTCAAAATCATCTGAGAAATCTAACTTTAGCATGAATATAATGTCAAAAAATGTCAACAAAAGCTGTCTCCCTCTAGAAATGATCTTTTGGAACAAGCTGTGGTTGCACTGCAGTTCAGTAGTTCACAGATAACTGCAGGAGCACTTTGTACCTCACTTTGAGGAGGCTGGAGTCCCATAGGGAACTATTCTTTTTTCCAGTATATTTGACATGTTCAGCTGCTAGTGCTCATTATGGTCATTATGAGTTATTACTGCTCATTATGCTGTTAGGCAGATGACACCTAGATTTACTGAACTGATGCTGATGGGGGTGGAAGAACCTTTCTTCTCAGGTACAGATCTTCTTCTGTAATCAAAAAGGAGAGCTAAAAATGGTTGAGATGAGAGGAAGAGAAGGAGGCATTGAAAGAAACACCACACTTTCAAACCAAAACGAATGACATCAAAGCCACATCTGCCATTGAGTGTCATGTATACACAGTCCTGTTACACTCACCTCCCTCTATTGTCTCTAGGAACCAAATAGCTCAGAAACAACAATGAATCTAAGCTAAATTAAAGAATAATTCCATTATTACTGTTCTATTCTCTCTGCTCCATCACTCACGCAATGACACATATCACTTTGGCTACTTACTTTACTGGTAAATTTTTAGATAGCCTTATGCATTACAATAAAATTATCCTCTCAAACAAAAATGGAAATACTGGCATAGTCAGTTTCTGAAAATATTGCCAAAAGCTGTACAGCAACAGGACTCCCTGTAAAAACTACTCAATTATAAATTTGCTTTTTCCATTTTCCATTAATATAGATGCAGATCTAGAGTCTGAAAAAAGTAGCAAGAAAAGGTCAGTCCTATAAAAACTTACAACAGGTTAAACTGCTTAAATAAGTTATCAAGTCACTTTTTTCAGCCATCATTATTTACTGTTTAAAGACTTTGATGAGCTATTCAGCAGAGGGGGGGAGAATACATGACTTGCTGTGATGTTTGATTTAGGTTTTTTTTATATGAAGAGCAAGAGGTTAAGCCTCCTGAAAACCAAATGCATCATGATGCCAGATCTCTGATCTCTCCTCTAATACTAGATGTAAGGGTAGAGTAAATTCTGGCTTTCAGAGTGACACAGGTCCTTTATTGACTCCCCTGTGTGTCACACAATTCTCAGAGCTCTCGAGCTCCTTGACAAGAAGGAATGGAATCCCTGAGGGTGTGTGGTGCTACAACAGCTTTAAGTGTTGTTTACTCACTGGTGTAAAGTGCCCTGGACTGGCTGGGGGATCAAGGGAAGGGAAAATGCCACCACCCCCTGCTCTTTGGTGTAAAACCAGAGAGAAGTGGGAAATAATTGTTCCCCTCCTGGGCTCTGCTCAGCAGCCAGGCCAGTATTCCCTGGCTGAGGGACATAACAAACGCCATGGAGATGAAAAGTGTGGGATGAGATAAATGACCTTAATCTCCCTGTTGCATCCCAGGAAACAAATATTTGGACTGTACATAGATACACTATTGGAAGTCTCGGAGTCAAAAGCTCGATCAATCTCTTCATAATGATTCAAAGAGAAAGTCATTAATTAATTAGTCAGGTATAATGAACAAACAGATAAATAGCATGCAGTGGGATTTCTGTAATCCAGAGTAGTTTTAGCAATCTGGGTATTTCCAGTGTGGTCTCTTCTGCTTGGAAATAATTGTAAAGGACACTAAAAATCTTGTTTTTTACCAGATAAATCAAGCCAGAAAGGCTTGATACCCCAGCATTGTGATACAACATGCCAGCTCAAACTTATGGCATATCAATTCTTTCCTGCTAGCCAAATTTTCAGTGGTGGAAATCTCTAAAGAGAGAGAAAAAAAAAAGAATAAATATGCATATCCTTCAACCTTTAACAGATTGAAATGAAGTTCTGTCAAGAGCAACAGCTTGTGTCTGCTTTAGGTTGTTATCATTGTGACAGGAGGAATGTAAATTTTAAATAAATAAAAATAAATATATATTCTGACTCAATTTCCTAATCATTAATGAAGGAATTCTCTGAATAGCTTTTTGTTCCTGACTAACCATTGCCTGATGGCTAATCCTGCACCAATAAATATAATCTAGGGCTTTATGATGAAGAATTTTATTGCCAGATGTCCAGAATGCAGTGGACAATTACATCACATTATAAATATGGGGCTTGATCCAACACTATTAAAATTAATGAGCTTTTTATTGCCTGAAATTTGCTGGAATCAAGGACATAATTAAAAGATATGGTTGCACCTTTTAGCACAATCTATGCATTTGAGATAACCCTATTCACAGTATGTAATAATAGTGTGACTATATTGTACATAAAAAGGTCAGTATGAGGTAGTTTTAATTGGAAAAAAAAGTTGTTTTCAATATTTGGGTTTGGTTTACTTTAAAAAAAATAATACTATTGTGACTCAGTAAAATGCTAAAATGGCTTAAGATAATCAAGAATAAGTGTCCTTACAATTACTAATATTTATTGCACAATTGATACATCAGCCAAATATTGGTCCTGTGGAAATCACACTTTTTCCTGCACTGAGATTCCAAGGGGAAAATATTTATTTTCCCACTTCCCTTCAGAGTAAACCTTCACTATTTTCTTTGTTGTATTCTCCAAGAGTCAGACTGGATAAAAATCTATTCTATGTTCATTTTATCCATGTAAGCAACCTAAGTGCAATCAGCAGAACTACTCATATTTATAGTTAATCAGGACCAACAGAAATCATAGAGGTTATAAACCCACAAAAACTATTTTAGCAACAAAGGCCAGGCACACCAAAAGAAAGGAAACATCAAACCCATGTTTTTTAAAGAGTCTAGATTTCCTCCTGTACTTTTCCTGTGAATTCTGCTCCTGAGATAGCATTTATTGTATCTCAGACTCTCCTCTCCTTCAGGCTGATGTGAGACTGTGGGGCAACGTGCAAATCACAGAATATTTAAGGTTGGAAAAGACCTCTAGGATCATCAGATCCAGATCCAACCATTAACCCAGCCCTGCTGTGTTCACCACCCAACCACATCCCCAGTGCCACAGCTCCACCTCTTTCTGAGCAGTCCCAGGACAGGAATGGCACAGCTTCACATCTGAGAGCACAAATTGTGCTTGGAAAATACCAGAGAAACCAAGAAACTTAAAAAGAAATAGACATCTTTCTGAAGGAATGAATGAGGAGGAGAAAATGGAACCTGGGGCTGTCCTGAGCAGGACCAGGAGTTGGATTTTGATGATCCTTGTGGGTCCCTTCCAGCTCAGGATATTCAATGTTTCTGTGGAACCATACGGCAGATCAGTTTGGTGCAGTAGGATTTGCAGTCTTGTCTAACTGAAATAAGAGCAGCACTGATTTTGATCTTTTTCACATAGCCCACAATTTCATTCCTGGTTTTAAACAATTTCATATATTTTTAGTATTTTAAGATCTTTAAAGTTGCTCAGTATTTGCTGCAAATCCATTCCTATAGTGCCATTTGTTAAAGAACACAGAACTTCAAAGAAAACTTTAGCACATGTTTAAAGTTGTTTTAAATTACACAAATTGCTAAAACTCCTACATTCTCTCTTTCCATCCTTTAGTGCCAAAGAATGCTTGCTAGTATGGCATAGAAAAAGGAATTGTGAATTTTATAGCACAGCAAACAAGTGATTGTTTGTCCTGCTGGGTGTTAGTTCTGACCCAGGTAGCAGTGTTTTATAGTCTGAAGATCAAAGTGCAGCTTACCCATCCAAATCACATTTCAGCTTTGTTTATTACTCTCTTAACCTTTCATCTGTGCTTTACACAGTGCTGAGAAATATAAATATAAAAAACGTTCAGAAAGCCCTCTTTCGGTGACTCATCTTTACTTCTTTACCTATCATACTATAACAAGCTCTTTGCTTCTCTTAAAACTCTTCCATCTTTAAAACCACTATAATATTCCTTCTGAAAAATGAGTGACTTAATATACAAAATACATTTTCAGCTTTCAGAAAAAGCACTTCAACTTGTTGGATTCATCTTAGAAATGCTGCTGTTTAAAGTGTTGATAATATGGAAAAGACAATGAAATAATAAGGTTTGTCACTAGCATTGGGTTATATTTTTTTGTAGTCTTTTAAAACTAAAACTTTGGGAGGGAGGATTTTTTTAAGGAGATGCAGCAAAAAATATCAGATATATGTAAACACTCTCAAGGGAAAACAAACCCATTTATCAGTTGTATTCTTACAGAGAAATCCTCAAAGATGTCTCTAAAACAGATTTCTGGGTTCTGCAAGTTGTTAAGCACAGGGTATTTAACCTCATTTTTGCAACTGCTTTATTCCAAAACATTTCACTACTTGGATTTACTGAGAAGCTGCTTTTAAAAGTACCTTCAATCTGCTTCATTCATGTCAATTGCAGCAAGCTATTAGCTGTAATTGGCAATTTAATTTTTTCCCCTTCTTTTCTGCTTTTAGTGTATGATCAGCTTCCAAAAAGTAAGGTTTTAGAATTTCACTAATGTACCCTAAGCAATGCATTCATCCATAGCCCAGGCAAATTTTACTTAAGGAATTGGTCTTTATCAAAATGTGATTTTTCAATATGCATCAAGAGATGTGAAACAAAATGTCCTCAGGAATTGCCAAATTGTCTGGAAAAGGAACAGTGAGATGAGTGACAGCACAGAAGAAACACCCTGGCATGACAAAAACACAGAAAAACCCGGGATGGAGGTGGTTGGGTGTTGAACCTAAATAAATGGCACCAAACCAAACAAGCCAACATCCAGCTTACACTGGATCATTCCCAAGAGGAAAAAAAGACAAGGAAGGGAGAGAAAATGTAGTCTTCCATTGTCTTATAACTTACAGGCAATCTTCGGGATTCCTTAAAATCAGAAGCTCCATTCCTGAAAACCCAAATTCCAGCAGAGAAAGCTCCAGCATAAGCCCTGGCATGATCCAGCCTGCGACCATTTGATTCTTACCCACCTCCCTCCTCCTGCTCAAGTCCTGGGTGATGCTGCAGTAAGGGCAGGGCTTACCTAAAGGCCTGGGAAGGCTTAGGTGTGAAAATGTTTCTGCATCTCTGCTCTGAGCATAAGCCTGGTTAAGTTTGCAGGAGACAGATCGTTATCTCTCACTGCCAGGCTGACAAAACAGAGCCAGTTTTCTCCATTGGGAGGGTGGAGTAAGTAATCCCTCCTGTGCCCATGAGCCAGGGCTGAAACCTGAGCTCATGTGAGTAGATCATACATCAAAAATAGGTAGTAGCGTGGTTATTGCTTTGCAGAAAAGTTTTTTTTCCTAATACAACTATAATGGGCTAATTCGTTTTCAGGCAAGCCCAGACTATGCAGAGAGAAGGTTCAATAAGATATTCAGGTGTTAAAAAAAGATAAGTAAAGACATATAAAATAAAATCAGTTGTTAAAAGACCAGGTAGATGTCTAGAGAATGATTAATCTGCTCCTCAGTACTCAGGATCCACTGCTCTGCCTCATCATCACAGAATCACAGCTGGGACTTGTGGGGACTTCAGTTCACCACCTCCTCTGCTGGGCCAGGGTCAAGTCAACCAGGTTACTCAGGGTTTGAGTAGCTCTGGGCACTGGAGACTCCCCAGCCTCCCTGGGCAACCTGATCCAGCATCTGGCCACCCTCAGAATAAACAAGGTTTTTATTTTTGGACTTTCCTCTATACGTGGTGCCCACTTGTCCTTTTGCTGGATGCCACCAATGGTCTGAGTTTGTTTTTTTAAATCTTCCTCATTCTTTATAAACTCTCATTGAAGCCAGTGAAAGCCACACACCTTCACCTGCTTGTTTTCATTCCCTTTGGCTTTTTGCATCTTGCTGGCTTGGCAGGGAGAAGTTAAGAAGCAGGTTCTGAATATATTTCTGCTGGGTTCTGCAACTTTGCAGGATGACTTTAACAGCTAACTGCTGGCGCACATTGATCACCACAAGTAATTTTGTTTCTTTCAGCAAGATTGATTATCTTTACCTAAATCATAGAGGTCTCCTGGGGGAAACACTGAGAAACTGCAGAGAATGTGATGGGAAAAGCTTTTAAAGGACTACAAAGTTTTAGCAGCAGAAAAGGAAGAGCTCATGTAAATGAAAAGCACAATCTCATGACAAAAGTTCTCATCTGTACAGTCACACAAAGGAACATATCTATTTCCATCATCCAAATGCCAGCATTCAGTCATTAATGGGAAATAAACCCTCTCGGGCTCATTTTTCAAAATTGTTTTGTTGGAGTGTTGTAAGGGAACCATATAAAAGCAGAGCAAGGCTCACACACTCTGAATGCAATATCCAGAATTTGCTCAGTCTTTTGGAACGCTGCAGACTCCAGCAGTGGTGAACCACAGAGGTGCCTGCAAGAATGGGAGTAAGGGAAAGAAACAAACACATGGAGCCAGCTTTCCTTGGCGCTCCAGGCAGCAAATCAAACCCTGCACCTCCTTCAGAGACACTGACACCAGGCTGTTCTAGAGATGCAAAAACTTGTCTGTACAAACATAATATTTCCTGTTTGTGCTTGGTCCTGGTAAGAAAATATCAGGTTCTAGCAAAGCTGATGGTTCCCAATGACAGCTGCTCACCTCCACCTTGCAAGAGGACCTGCTCTATGACAGCCTGGGGCTGGATCTGGTTACAAGACAACACTGTCTGCAAGACAAGGGCTTTTCCCAATGTTTTTAGATGATCCAGACTTTTTTCTAACCCTCAGGTGCATCTTTGATACACTAGCCAAGCAATGATGTTTGATCATAGCCAAGCAATGGTATTTTTTGTTCATATTTTGCACGTCTCAAGAAAAGGAAAAAAAAAAGGTTAAAACTGAGAATTTATTCTTCATAATACTTTTTCACTATTATCAGTTCCACAACACCTACTGAATACTCTCCTGTTTGTAAATTTGTTTGTACACAGCACTTTCAAAAGAAACCTATCAACAAGAACATCTGCTGCCATGACTGAATTTGAACCAGAGATCAAAACACTACTTATGAAATATTTATAAAAAGAAACCAGCCAACAACTATATAGAACTTTCAAAGGATAAAAAAGCAGCATTATGCGCTTATGATGGGGTAAGGAAAAGAAATGTGTGCATTGTTTTTAAGCCATTTAAGAATGGAACCTTAAACCTGAAATTGTGATCACTACTTCTACAGCATCTACCTAGAAAAACTGCAAAGATGAAACTCAGGCACTTCCACAGATGTTGAATTTTGTTGTTGCTGGAAAATGCAGGTTATATCTTGTATTTTTCAATAACTTTTTTAAAGCACATCTTTAGCTGGAGGGAATCCACATTAGAAAATCTCTGTGCTAGCAAGGAAGTTGTCAAGTGATTTCTTTGTTATCAGAAAGAAAATAAATGAAATAGTGAGTACCTTTATGAAATAGTGAGTACCTAAATGAAATAGTGAGTACTTTTAAGTTACCTTTAATAGCAATTCAAGAAGCTAATGATGATCAAAATCCAAACAATGTGCATCCAATCAGCTATCAGGTACAGCAGGAGAAACTCAATAATGAAAGGGGCTCTAAGCTTTGAACACAAAGGATGTGCAAATCCATGAAGAATCAAAAGAGAATATTTTAAGTAATAGAATCACAGAATGGTTTGGGTTGGAATGAGTCTAAAATATCATTTAGTTCCATCCTCTGCCATGGGCAGGGACAACTTCCACCATCCCAGGTTGCTCCAAGCCCCATCCAACCTGCCCATGGACACTTCCAGGGATCCAGGGGCATCCACAGCTTCTCCCTGTGCCAAGGCCTACCCACCCTCACAAGGCAGAATTTTTTTCTGATGTCTGACATAAAACCACTGTCAGTTTGAGGCCATTCCCCCTTGTTCTCTCATTCCAGGCCCTTGTCAAAAGTCCCTCTCCATTTCTGCAGCTCCCTCAGGTGGTGGGAGGCCACAATTAGGTCACTCTGAAGGGTTCAGAATTGAAGGCTGAGCAAACCCAATTCTCTCAGTCTTTCCCCACAGGAGAAGTAAATGATCAGAAAAAAATGGTGGAAAGAAATTTAATATTCCTCTTTATGTGAACATTTCCCTTCCAGTCCACCATAATTCAGCCATCCTTGTTAAGAACTATATAACGGCAAAGGGAAAATATTTAGAGAACATTTTTCAAGAGGCACGTAGTAATGAAGTGAGTAATTACAACATCCCCAGGGTGCTCAGGAGTGCATTTTCCAGGGTCATTAGTGTGGTTCATGGGTAGCTGAGAGCACATGGCCTTTGGCCCCCCAGCACACAGGGGGCCCAGGGAAGGACACCCCGTGGTGCCACTGCTGCAGCAAAGGCTCACAGAGGAAATGCAAACCCATCTCCAATGGAGACACAGCATTTTCCTGCTGCTGAAAGCAAAATTTCAGTCAGAGAAGCAAAGCAATTAATGGGTGATAAACTACACCAACAAGCAGAGATGGGAATGAAAATTTTGGGAAGAAATTCATTTCCTTATGTGTTTCCTCTTGGAAGTCACAAATAAGTGCTTACCAAACTCATTGGATGTTGGAACCTAAGCAAACAAAACAGCTTAGGGATATGTTTGCCTAATCATTTTGAAATTATTTGGAGCTATATGTTGCTCTGCCTCCTTTCTTTTAATATTTTGTGCTTCTGTACTGAACAATTCAATCTTTAATAGGAAAATAAAAATAGTAAAGGAATTTGTCAGCATACCTATGGCAATTTAAGGTCCCTCAACCCAAATCCTGGTGGAAAGCCTTGAGAAAATGAACAAATTATGATGACTAAGGGATATTTCATTTAAAAAAATTCCAAGATCTGACAAAAAAAATACAGGAAAAATTATTTTTAAAATTATTAGGATTCTTGAATATGTAGTGAGTCTCCCATACAAAGGTTGCTCAAATTTCTTTTATTCTATTTCATTAGGATCTTGAAAAAATAGTGAGAAATTACTGCAGAACAATGAAAAATGCCAGTAAGACTTATTTCTCAAGCAATAAACCCCCTGAAACATGGAGGATATATTTCAAATTCTTAATTAAAGTACAAGTGATCTTTCTTTTCTCAAAAATATTTTTAGCTTGCAACATATACAACACAAGACATATTCAAACTACTTTTACAAATGCATTAGTAGCTAGCATTTATATTTGCTGGAAGGCAATTTTCATACTTTGCTTAACAAGGGATATTCACCAATATACAACATTTCCTCTGGCCTTTCAGAGACCCTCATACAGCAGTTTTTCATACAATGATGTATTCAAATGCAGTTTTTGCCAAAATAATATTTATTTGCCAGTACATCTTGGGAAATAAGAAATCAGTATCAAACAACAGTCTCCTATATATTCTCCATTAGAAGGTAATGCAAATTGCAACATTTTTACTGTAGTATTTTCTAGGTTGGCTGAGTCAGGCATTTACACACGGATCACAGATTAAATAGAAGAAAAATTTAGGACTCTCTCTCTTGCCAGTACTGCTGCCAAGAGAGTTTTGTACCTTTAGATCTATTGTTCACATTACTCTTTTTAACCATTAAAAAGTGCTGCTACAACCTTAAAATACAGATCTTGTTCAACTGACTCAAAAATATCATGAGGTAGTACATCAAGGAAGTATCAGAATAATATTTGATCTAGTACCCATATATATAAACTAATTTGCACACGAAAAAACCCATAAAATGAGAAATTTTATGCAACTGAAATGTGTGAAAAATGAGAGCAATATTTGCAATGGAAATCCCTGTCAAGTTATCTATTGCTTCCAAAGCCCCACAGTAAACAGAAGTGCTTAATTTAAGCTTCAGAAAACTATTTTAATATATGTAATTAAATGCCATCAACTGGCAATTTAGAAATATTCTATCTACTTGTCCCACTACTTCTATCATAAATGGTGAAAGAATTTTCATTCACCTGGTTTTCTGGGCATGAATTACAGCTGCATAAAACTCAGGAGTGCAGAGTTCCTGACCCACTAAGGCTGGGCACAGACCTGACTTGGCTGCAGAGAATTTCCTAATGTCTCCCTGCTTGGGTTGAAAAACAGAATATTGCGAAAGTAATTTGGTCAGATATTACTTGGAGCAAAGAGAAGGTAGTTACACATAGCTAGATGATAAAAATTACAAATAACATCATGTAGGATAATAGGTTCTCAGAGATTTTGATTTTTATTTCTGAGGCTGTGAGGTATTTATAACTTGTCTTCAGTGAGATCTTTCTCCTTCCTATTTTGCAAATATTATCATGCTGAAGTTTATTCGGCTCTCAAAGATAAATCTGCTATTTAGAAAAACTGGGATACTTTTATTATATGATTAAATATTGATGAAGGAAGTTTATCTTAGCAAAAAGTAATTTTTCTTGACAGAAACGACACAAACTGTTCTCATGCCAAAATGAATAGTTTTAAAGTTTATTTGTTATTTTTCTGTTTATCAAAAAAGATGTCTAGAACATCAGAGTAAACATGTTATTTAAAATGTACCTGTACCAAGATAGAAACCTATTCAATGGCAAATAAAATTATGTCTTTGTGTCCTAAAAAATAGAGAACTGGTGTGCGCATGCATCTATCCAAGCAGGTGGATAATGTCAATTGGCTGTGCTAGAAAAAGCACAAATAGAAAATAAATGGTTCATTTCAAGAGTGCACTATTTATTCAGGGTTCCCATTTCATAAATATCTTGCCTGCTGTGCTTTGCAGTTGACCCTTTAAAGACCTCTAGTCAAGAACCCATTGTTTACCTCACATCCATTTTCTCATTTTGGTGGTGCAGACCAAGCGTGGAAATCTCCTTTTCTCTGCTCCCCACCTCCCTTTGGCTGGCACTAAATCACCAAAAAACCCCCACTAAAATATCATTAATGACAGCAGGTCTGAGAATTGAATGCTAATTCTATTAATGGACCTCTGAAATTAGGACACTGCAAATCTAGATGAGCTGTGCTTGGGCCTCCTGCAAACTGGGCTGCCCTGAGGTTACCTGCTAGATTAAATAAGAATTGTCTAATACATTTTTAGAATTCTAAGGATGTGTAAATCAGCTCTTGTGAAGTACAGCACCAGGGGGAATAGATAACAGCAGTACTCTCTCTATCTTAACTCCTGCTATTTATCTAGAATCAAATGCATTTGGAGGGCTCCATACCAAGACTCTGTGGTGCCCCAGGCTAAGGTGGGATCAGATCAGGCCTTCTGGACACCTTCTCTACTCTGCAATCCTAAAATATTAAAATTTCATTTATATCTAAAGGAAAACTCTTATAAAGCTGCCAGGGATCCCTAAAAGTATTTGTGGATTAACATTCCCTGCATGTTCTTGCACTTCAGAAAACTTGAATGATTTTTGACTGCACATTTTGATGTGTTTTGCTATTAATTTTCCATCTTTACTTTCAATGTAATGTACTTTTAATTAGGCAATAATATATAATCTTCTGCTCATCTATCACTTTTACTCAAACATCTTAGGAAATGGATAATAGAGAAGAGGCTCATCAGAGACCCTTTAGAGGTGCAGCAAGGCTGGAATAAAATGCCATCTCCTGACAGTACCTTTAAGGTTTCATAAAAAGATAATGGATGTGCTTGTCACCAAAGCTAATGATCAAACATTTTCCCACTTTTACTGGATATTAAATTGTGAACTATAAAAGAAAACCCCACAGTCTAAGCAATGCAGGAAAAAGAGTCTTTGTACATTTTTTATCTCCTTTGATATCTAACTAACATAAACCTTCTTATTGCACTGTTACTTTCACTGAATAGCCACTATGCCATGAGATGCTTACTTTTACTGAAGTGAAAAGGCTTCTCCTCAGGAGACACAACTCTCCAGCTTGCAGAAAAAGAACATAATAGGATCTCTTTGCAAAAATACTCAAGTGAAACAAAACGCTAGTTCATCACAGTATCTTTAGAAAGTTGACCAAAGTTTTTTAATCTCATATGAAGCAATTTTTGGAAGTTTCATATCTAACTTTTATACATTATTTTTAATAACATTTTAATCCTCTTTTAAATATTTTCAGTATTGTTACCATGCTGTCAAAATAAAGAGCAAGGCAGTAAAAAAACCATCCAAACTCTGTGATGGAGACAATACAAAGTAAATCATTACCAAAATTAGGGTAAATCAAATTCATTAATTTGACAAATCAGAGTAACAGTGAAAAAAAGCAGATCTAGTTTGAAAGCAATGGGCAAAAAATGATGGTATGTTACTCTATTAAAAAAGATAAAAGTATTAAAACAAAACAAGACAGTACCACAGTACCTTCTAGTCAATCCCAATGGAATTAGACCCCTGAAATAGTCAGGTATTTCCAAGTTGCACTGAAGCAGCTTTCATTAGAATATATTCTCATCTCTGTGACCTGCAAATGGCCAGCTGATAATTCTTCATCCCATGAAAGGTTTCACCAGGCTGCATCCTGGAACTGCCATAGTGCTGATGCACGTAAACTTGCTCACAAAGGAAAGGTTGTGCCTTATTTTTCCTGGCCTGTTGGGAGTGTGCAGCTCCTTGCTGAGAGCAGGATGGATGAGGGCAGAGTTCTGGGCTTGGCAGAGGCTGCCCAGCACTCACTGCAGGGCTGTGTCCTTGTGTTTCATGCACCTCTTTGGACAATAAGAGATTGCAGGTTGGCATCACTCTGCACAGCAGCAAATTCAAAGCTGAGGTGTTTTCCTAATGTATCCAGACACACAGCAGCAAAATATTTTATGACATAATAAGACTCATTCTCTGTCACTAATTTATCCATAAAACTCCAACAGTCACTAAAAAAGTTAAGAAAGGGCTTCTCTGACAGTGCTTTTCTCTTTGTTCTGTTTTCTGTCACTAATGTGTGTTTTATTTGGCATGAATGCTGCAGCCCAGCACAGATGGCTCACACAACACACTACTGAAAAATGGAATTTTGGGCTGGAAAACACAACAGAATTCTAACAACAGCTCTTCTCAGGAGCAGTTCTGTGCAGGAGGAACAAATACCTTTCCAATACCCTTGTTCTTCATCACATCACTTCAAATTATGGGCAACCAGGCTCTGTCACAAGGGGATGCCCTGCACTGAAGAGCCCCATTGATTTCAGTGCAGTTATTTGGGAAATAATGTACTGAGTAATGTTATCAGAGTTTTCAGCCTGCTGCAGTGGCTTTACTTAGCAGCATTAAAAGTACCAATTGGAAAAAAAAAATGAAGTGGTGGAACACCTGGATAAGTGTTTTCTAGTCAGTAATCCCAGACAATGTTCTCAAACTAGAGGGTGGCAGTATAAATGCAAGGCTAAATTACAGTAAAGGTTCCTACATCCCCCTTAAAAGGGAAACTTTCATATAATTAAAGAAGGCATAACTAGGACAATCTCACTCATGGGTTTGTTTCCATTTTGACATGAATTTTGGTCTAAAAGTTTAGGATGTTTGCCTTCCTAAGGCAGATATTATGAATTCCTAACAGAAAATGCAAAATACATTTTTCCTTTTTATTTATTACCACCTTTGATCCAGACCCTTGGAATGACAATTTACTGTTTCTGTAGGGACAACCACTGCCTCTTAGAGAGGAAAAAATGAGACATTTAAAGCAGTGCTCAAAGTAGAGATTTCTCTAAGTCATTATTTCTGCTCCCTGTTCAGTTTGTGAGCTTCAATATAAATACTTTTTTTTCTATTAAATTTCTGTTAAAGTCCTGTGGCTTAAAGATAACCAAGAACAAAGAATATAAATTAATAAAATAAAGAAACAAATTCCCAGTTAGCATAAACGAGCTCTCTCCTTTCTCTCCACTACTGAAATTGAAAGCAGTAGTAGCCAATGGTGACCCAAAGCATTCTCCTTCTCTAAATAAACCTTTCATAAGAAAGAACACAGAAAACAGCACTGGCAGTATTAAATCTGTCCATCATGATCTTTTCTGGATGTTGAATAGACTCCTTTTATAAATCTTTTCTATCTTCTTAATGAAAATTAAATAAAATGCTCCTGCTTTTTACCAGGTGGACATAGATTGAGTAAACATTTGACATCTCCTATCAGCTAAGTTTAAAAACCAAACTTGTCTTCACAGGTGTCCTTTCCCAAAAAGAAGCCACAAAGATATATCTGCACTGTCCTTCAAGGCTGTTACACTGCTTCTGCAGTGCCCCTTCTTGGTGAAATTGCTTGCACAAGACTTGCATTCAGAAAGAATCTAAAGAAGACATAGTTTGCTTCCAATGATTTCTTATTCAGTAGTCCCCAATTTCCCAGGGCAAGCAGTTCTGTTTTCCCTCTTCTTTATCTAAGGACAATTTCTAACAGACTTTCATCCCCAGACTGGTTTCAAAGACAAAATTGGGCCAAGGAAGTCATCAGGGTTTTGGTTTTATTTTGGTTTTTATTTTTATTTTAGATGCACTTGCTCCATTATTCTTTAATTTTTATTCTTGCTTTCTCTTTACCAAATGGATTTCACTTTTAAGCGTTTTCTAACATTTTATTTAGAAGTAAATCTTGCATCTCCAAAAACCACAGTCCATAAAAAATTAGTCCATAAAACAAGGGATCTTTCAACTCAGAATAAACAGGAAAATAATCTGAACTGTCTGAATAATCTGGAGCTGTCTACTGTGGACTTAATAGTAATACTGCGAGGACCGTAATACCAAAATACATCCCCAGTCTCAAGTCTGGAAGAAGATGTTACTATTTCAGCTCTCATCATTTATTGAATGATAATGATTTATCAGTTTATTTGTTTAAGAAAAGTCAAAATCTTGGGGAAATGATGGCAGAGGACTCACAGAGATCACCTATATAAAGACATCTATCCACAAAAGTCTGATACAAGAAACCAGATCAATAAAGGTCGTGTGTAAGGGAGAAGACAGACCTTATTTCATCCCTACATCTTCTCATGTGATTAATAATTCCTTCAATTTTCCTTCTGCCTGTAAATCCAGGCCTTTCACACAGTGGTGAGGGGATATCCAGGTATCCCACAGGTACCAATCAGTGGAGCTGGACCTCTCACCTTGTGGGATGTGATCAGGAAAGGGAAGATTGAGAATTTTTTCCCTATGTTTTTGTAAATCCATATCTGCATGTGACTACAAAGGGTAACATTCTGCTGGAACAAGGAGGAACAAGAGCTTCAAAATATCAAAATGTTCAAAGCTGATATCTACTATGGTTCTGCACAGTCCTACTCTGATGGTATCTGTAGATAAGAAACCAAGGAAAGGCAGGAAAAATTTAAACTGCTCAAACTTTCTTTTCTGATTGTTGCTCTGTTTCTCCACTACCTATTTAATCATACATCATCATTATTTATTCAATACATGACAGATAGGCATTGCACCAAATACAGTAGAGGTGTACGACTTCTACATAAACAGCATTGGTTTTACTAAGAAAACCCTGCAAACCTTTTGCAATATCAGGTATTCATACCAATCACTGGATTCTGCTGTGAATTTTAGAGATTTTACTGTCATAGGTCCCTCTTAAAATAAAATCATCTCTTTGACCCTTGAGGCTCAGTAAAGACCATGAAGCCCAAAGAATCACAAAGACACGAACAAAAATGAAATCCTCTAAGCTGATGAGATGGTAACTATGGGTTGCCTCAGTGATCAGTGTTAATTTACAAGTGCAAAAACCATTATCATCAACAAAGGTATATTAATTTTCATTTTTCAAGCAACTAGCCCTTTTAAACACTGCAATTACTAATGACTTAGGAATCAGACTTAATAATACACAAAAATAAACAGCCCTTTTAGATAATAGATACTTTCTTTTATACTGGCAAATAATACAGAGAAATATTGTTTGAGACATCAAAGACAGGCACTGGTGCAAAACTGAAATGCTGATTAGAGGCACAGGTAGCAGATTATTAACTGCAGTACTAATACGTGTCCAGGACTTTAAGTCATCACATAATTAGAAAACAGGAGGAATAAAACCATACAAAAGACCAGAACTTCCTTACTTAAAGTGTTACACCACAAATGAAACCTCCAGTACCAAGGAAATAAATCCAGACAATAATAGTGATCTCTCCATAAATTATTCAGTCCCTTGTAAAACACAATCACAGTAGACTAAATTCAAAATCTAAAGTTAAAACCCATTCCCTCCCCCTGAAGTTAGGAAATTAGGATAAGAATTTTTAACAAAAATGAAACTGTTGGAAGACAATTACCCAGATGAGCAAAGCAGAACCAATCCACTTGGGGACTGAGTTGACCAAATTCAAAACATCAAGAACAGACCAATGACAAAAACCAACAACCCAAAAGTAAAGCAGAGTAGCAGACACTCGAAAATAAAATTGACTGGTGTTCAGAATAAATTCCCTGCTGTTACAGATGTTCCAGGGAATACCCCTATGTCAGTATTCTGAAGTTACTGTTCTGATCTCCATTATATCCCAGGACCCAGCTCCTGCTCTCAGGAGTCTTAGCATGCAGTATTTTGGTAGAATATGCAAAAGAACCCCCTAACAATCATGTTGTCTCAAGAGCTTTATCATGCATGTGACTATTCTGAAAAAATAGCAGAATAGGCTTTTTTTACCATAAATAGAAGGTACCAGAAAGACACCAAACACCTCTACCAACAGCACGAGCGCATTCTATTGAATGTATTTGAAACAATCAAAAGTAACTTTTTCTCATTCTCTAATTCATTACCTGGAAAAGAAATACTGGATGTATTTGAATGACACCCATACCACTTCTCAAAACCACAATGAAGCTCAAAACAAACAGGTAAAATGATGTTTTCATAGCATCCTTCACTTTTTCAAAGCATAAAATAATCGTGGTAATTAAAAGTTAGTCTCTTCCACTAGCAAACTCTACCCTCTATGGCTTAAAAGTTCTTAAAAAATTAATTTACCTATCTATGAATTAAAACATCAGGGTTATTCACAGAAACAAACAAAAAAAAAAGTAGAAAAAGAAAAAAAGGAAATAAAAGAGAGAAACTCTTCTGCCTGGACAGCTCAGCAATGGGAATACCTGTTTCATGCAGCATGACAGCAGGCTCCTCCAGAAAATACCTGCAATGTCTTTATATCCCAGCCCCAGCATACAAACCTTATATTTGACACAGAAAATTTAAAAATACTTGATGCCTCTCTTCTGCTTTATTTTTTTTCCTTTAAAGTACATTCTCACATATAATATGAATTGCATTGCAGATAGCAGGGATTAGTGGAAAGCTGAAAGCTTCTTACCAAGCACCCCAAGGCGATAGTTGACTGTGATGACTATCACATTCCCATAACTTGCTAGAACACTGCCATCATATAAATTTCCAGTGCCTTCCATGTAGGACCCTCCGTGAATATACACCATGACAGGCTTAGGTCCCCCACTGTCCCGAATGTCTGGAAAAAATATTAAGACACATTTTATCTCAAGAAAGCACCAAAGAAGATACATGCAATATTTAAATTTTTTTTTAATTTTATTTTTTTAGTGAGGTTATTTTTTTGTCGAAGTGTTTCTCAAGCAACATCTTTTACATAAGGAAATGGGCAGGTGGGAACAAGTGTTCCTTTGTGGCTTGCTCATAACTAAAACTCCTTTTTTTTTTTTTTGAAACACTCTGAAAAGCAGAAAGGAACTGAAAATGGTAACACATTTGCTCAAAAGCATTGAGGCATTGCTCTGATTCTGACCCTGCTTAGTTGGGTGTCTTCTGTGTAATGTCTGCTAACATATGAGTGAGCTCATTTTGGCTGAACACTTCTAAAGCTCAGTGCAACTTTCTGTTATCCTAGTTAAGGGAAATCCAACATATTAAGATAAACAAGATTTCTGCTCCTACATAAAATGTTGGTTTCTTCCACTCCCTTAATTTGTAAAAGTCATGTACAAACAGCTGTCTTTGCATGGGTCTGCAGTTTGAGTTCAAAAAGTACTTGTAAATTTTTTAGCAATTAGACCTTGAATTAAGATTATTGATAACTTCTGCAGTTTGAGTTCAAAAAGTACTTGAAAGTTGTTTAGCAATTAGACCTTGAATTAAGATTATTGATAACTTCAGGGTATCCGGAAGTTTAAGGTGCATGGGTACTTCTTAGTTTCCTAAATCATGAAAAGGACTGAATATTTGAAAAAATAACTGCCTGAAACAATACTGAAAAATCCCCATCCTGCCTTAAAAAAAAAAAAAAAATTGCAAGGCTCTCAGAAGTGACATCAAAGGCAGGGAACAGTTTTAAAATGTTAGAAGCTCTGCCATTCTCTCTGACAAAAAAAAATTAGATATTGTCATAGTGTTTTGAGTTTGATTTAGGTATCCCTCCACCCCTCAACAGTCCTATTTGCAAACGGATGCATCTACTCAGAATAAAATTCTGAATATATGAACAGTGTTACTGCTCTGGAGGAGAATTGTTCCTGAGTACCAATTCAAAACAGTTACTATGGGCTGATATGTTTAAAAGTTGAGGGGTTTCTGTTGGACAGGAAATAAATCAGCTTAGGGGTAAATTTAAACTCTTACATCTGATTAAATTGCATTTTGTTCTGATATACTGGGTGCCTGAGTCTCCTCCACCACCCAAATCATAATATGCCATAATAGTCCCTCAAAACCAAAAAAGCCAATAGCAAGACAGCATAGGACAATTTCCCAGTGCTGAACTGTTCTGAACATTCTGATTCAAAACCACTTTTTTTGTCATTACGACAGTATTCAAGTAACTTCTCTGATTGCTTCCTTCAGCATTTGAAGAAACCTCAGATGTATTGTTTATTCCTTTGATTTGGGAGGATCTTAGTTTAGAAGCTTTCAAGGGAGCTCTCTGCGGAACTGTTGGAATTGTTTGTGAAGGAGCAGGTGGGGGCAGCTTCCCTAAAAACCCTGCTTTTGGAATGAGTTGAAAAACAGCAGCACAGATGTTCCTGTTTATAAAAAGCCAACTGCTACTATTACTTTGATATTGATTCTGATTTGAAGAAAATGCCAGAACAGTCAGGATCAGAAATTGGACCTTCAATATTGGAAGTACTAGAAAAATCACTTATTCGAAACAAAAAGATGATGAAAGGTTGTGCATGAAATTGCTTGTATTGCTCTCCTTGATTGTGCTTTTAGTGAGGGCTTTACAACATACAACTTTCAGAGTGTAAAGCTACAGATATTATTTATCTTCACTGTCCATAGGATGGAGTTATGAGCTTCTCAGGCTTAAACTCTACACTGAAAAAAAATCTTTCCAAATTCATATACTGTTTCTAGTAGGTGCTTGTTCTTAGTCTATGCTGCCCTTTTTTTTTTTTTGATACAAATATGGAAGCAATAATAAATTATTAATCTGAAATCACTGTGTGACTGTTCCCAGCAGAAATTGTACACAGTTAATTGTATGCTTGATGGTAACACAGGGGGAAACTGTCTCAGAATTCTTCTTTAATTAAAATTACATAGAATTACAGAGCACCAACTGTGAACAGCAATGAAATGTTGGTATCACTGGCCTGTATATCTGGAAAATAATATTGGAATATTTCGAAAAGAATGAGTGTCCTTTATCAGAGAAAGGAAGCACACATTCATGAATAAAAATCTCATATATAAGGAAGTTATTATTTGAGTAATTTCTGTCTCTACAATACTGTTATTTTCTACAACTAATATCCTTGTAAAGATTACAGATCAGATAGATAAAGGAAGGCCAGTTTTCAGCTCTCTCTGTGCCACGTCAGAGCAAATGACATGCAGAATGAATTTTCCTCACGCTGCTTTGCCAAAACCATCAGAGGAATCCCTCCCACAATAGGAAAACTCTGCCTCTGAGTGTCTTGGGCAGGGATCTAGTGCTGGGGACATCAGCCAGGATATGCAGCATTCAACTGAGGCTGGTGGCACTTTGGGCTATGGATCATACAAAAGTTTTCCTGGGAAAAAGAAATATCACTGCATTTTGGTCAGAGGTTTCATATCAGTTGCAGTCTACAGCCAGGAGTATTTGAAAGGTGCAAATATTCAGCTGGGAGGGTGTTGTTTCAATACATATGTTATTAGCAACTGAGGTTATTAAATTATAAGATTGAAGGAAGAGCAAAAAATCAAGAATTTTAATCAAGAATTGATTCCTACCTTAAAATGTTCCTCCGTGAAAACTCCCATCCTTTAGAACTAAACTGGAGGAAGAATTAAGGTAATGCTCTGTGAGAACGCTTTTGTGTATTAGTACAAAAGTGGCAGAAAGATGCACTTTTCAAAAAGTGTCCAACTCAATGAAGTAAATAATTGATATTTTTGGTACTCAGGTACTTTTCAAAACCTGACCATAAATGATAAATCCTTTTTTTTGCCCTACAGGCTGGTGTCAGTCCTTTCTATGCATGTGCTAGAGTGATCTCAGGACACTGCAGTTTCACTTCCATATACAGATTAATAGTTATTCAAGGATGAAGATTAACAGTTATTTGTGTTTGTAGCTCATTCTGAACCTGAAGACTTTAGGTGTAAATGTGGCGTTTCTGCCACGGGTAGATTTATAGACTGATTTAATTTAGTTGTGTTCTGCAATTTTGTTGCCTTTTATTAAGTGTTGCTTTAATTAAAAACAGACACATTCATCTTTTCTAAGACATATGCAAGGATAGCACTGTTAAAAATCCTTCTCAAATTCAACTCAGTTCTGGTTTCAGTCACTCATAAGATCATTTTTGAGTGCTGTGATTTGTTTGGCTTTCAATTGCTAGTTCATAAAACATCTAAGTAGTTCTTACTGTACAGCAGAGAATAACCTTATTTATATTACATATACATTAATTTTCTTGTAATTATTTCTATTATTCATTCTCTTCTGTACCTTTCTAATGTTTGTTGCATCTACTTTTTATGTCTCATCTTAATTGTGTTACAGACAATTTAGGAATGGGGCTGACTTTTATTCTATGTTTGTTACATTACACAACAGGGAACCAGGTCTGACTGTGAATATCAGTCACAATTGTCATATATAACAAAACATAATTATAGCTTCAGTCATTCAAAACTGCTGTGAATTGGCCATGTGACTTAACAAGCATAATTTGCATTGGAAAACCAAAATGGGAAAGGAAAAAAAGCCTACCTTGAGACAACTTCACACAAAAAGATAATTAGTTTAGCACTGATGTCACAAGCATTGCTTTTCTAATGGTATAAAAAAATTGTGACAGCTTGATGCAGAGTAAGATTGTTAAGTAAATCTTGGGTTTTGAATGTGAAAAAAACCTAGAACAGTGGAAACCTTTCAGATTGGTGAGTGCAAAACCTCTGTGTGCCCTCCATAGGATGCTATGTGGATATGTGTGTGACTCTTCCATAACCTTCTGTAGAAAATATTTAAGTAGAGCATGGTACCAATCATTGCTACTCTTAATAATTTTAAAGCCTTTTAACAGCATTTGACCTTTCAGTTTGAATCCATAAGATGCCTTATAGATGCACTACCATTTAATAAACTAGTGCACTTAGTCCTTATATTTAAACATCCATTAATGCCATGTTTTTAAAATGAGATATAAAACTAGGTATCCTGAGATTATCAAGGATATCTCTATATATATTATATCAATATAACTATTGAGCTTCTGTAAGGAATTTCCAATATGTTTTCTATTTTAAAATATAGCTTGCATCCATCAGGCTTCTGACAAATAGAATTCTCTCCCTTTGTTTGTTTTCCTGCCTGTCAAACCAGGGGATCATTTCCCGCCTGTCAAACCAGGGGTGCACTCTCAAACCCTTAACTACCTTCACCTGAAAATTCTTTGAGATCCTGATGGAGGACTATACAAACGTTATCCTAGCATGAAAAAGGCCAAAGCTTTTACAGGTAAACATCTGGAGCAGATTCCCATTAGAGTAGGACCTCAATAGCCAGGTAAGCACTCATTTTAAATTATTAAAGGATGATTAGAACTGCAAAAGCTGACAGACTCTTCACTGTACAAGCAATGCTTGGCAGTGCTGAAAGTGAAATGAAGCCCTAAAGAGGTACTTAAATTAAAGGTCTGTCAGGATTTTATCATGCATGTTTTCAAGTATTAATAACATCACCACAAAAATTTGACACAACTTGAACAGAGTGTCTGTGCATAAAGGGAAAATATAATCAGCACAATTTAATGTGTAAGTGGCACTGGAAGCTGTGCTTTGGAGAGCAAATCAGGGAGCTAACATGAATGGGTGACAGGGGCAACAGGAATCATTAATTTGGCTATGTGCATCAGTCAATAATCACCCAGAGTGGTCAGATCTGTGCTGCCCCATCCTGGCTGGCTCTCATTTTAACAATATGTTTTAAGAAACCATTTGAAATTGTAATTTCAAGGCTGGAGCATGTGGTTGCTTTGCAGGACAGACAAATGTGTTCTCCTGTTTGCTGATCTCCCAAGTCCAAAAACATGCAACCAGTGCCAGACAGAGAGAGTGCTGCTCCCCCTCTTTCTTACCATGGCAGCTGAAGGCAGATGAAATGCCAAACTTGGCATCCCAGAGTATTTTAGGAGCAATGGAGTGACAGGGGGCTGTGGAGAGCCTCAACTCTGCCATGTGCTCCTTCACACCAATGGCACTGCAGGCTGTTAAGCATAAGGGGGGACCTGTAGATGAATTCTGCATCATTAGCAACTTAAAATTTGAGTTGGTTTTTGGCTTTTTTGATTTAAAACTTGCTCTGGACCAAGAACTTCCTTCTGTCAACAAAGTCCAATAGCCCATACGAGACAGAGCACCAGACTAAATTATCAGAATCATCACAGTTACAGCCTGTGAGCAAACAGCAGCATCTGCTCCTAATCTATCTCCTTTTCCACAGGAGAAATTGAGAGGGAGGAGGGAAGAGCAGAAGCATCCATCAACTGCAGTGCAGGCCCCGCTTGTGAGGCATGTGCTCTCAGCAACAGACTTGGTGTCTGCCTTCCTCAGACTTGGCATCTGCACTCTTCCTTTCTAAAAATGGAAGAGCAGCATTCCTGTACTGCAGGGGGATGCTGTGAGGCTGAATGCATTAAAAACTGAGAGATGCTCAAGCAGCTCTGGGGACTAAATAAGGATTTAAGATTTGCAGGTTGATGTGCCAGGCAAGGTGTGTGTGATAGAGCAGGGGATGAGAATTCATTTGTGAGCAATCCTTCATGGATATTTCATACAACACTCACTGCTTAGAAGTCCAGCTCTGATCCCAGAGTGCATTGGCTGGTTAATGGTTTGTGTTGCCATATTTTAGGTCATGCTTAGGATTTTAGTGGATAGGAACTAAGGGTGCATAAGAACCACTGATTTTTGCTATTTATTAAATTTTTGCCAATTAAAATTATTACTTGACCAAAATTAGGATTGAGAGAAGACAGTAAAATTAAAATGTTTTACTTTTTAAAACTAAGCCTTGTTTCCAGACTGGGGAAGGCAGACTTTGTGTAACTGCTGAGCAATTTGAATGCAAATCTTGCATCTACACTAGATATTGCATACCTGCAGGTCAGCAAATGGGCAAATCCACCACTGCTACAAAAAGGCAAAACCCCAGTGCTCACTGGTTGCAAATCCTTTTGCCACTTTTGGTTTTGGTGCCTGCTCAAGTTGTTCAATATTTACCAAAACCAGGTAAGCAATAGAAGTGTAGGAATGAAAGGGTTAAACAGAAAGAATAATGCATCCAGACTGGGGGAAAAAAGGCATTTATTTGATTTCTGACTTTTCACACTCATAGAATTTGAAAACACCTTCATTTTTTAAACAGCAAATTTGCAGATCATTAGCTGGTAATGTGCACTACTGCCTTTGGGTCTTTTGAAAACAAAAATGAAAAATGATCTAATTAAGCCTGGTCTACTGGTTGCAGCACATACCAGAGATGCAAGTTTGATTGCTGACTCCAGTGCCTGTGCTGGCAAGGCTTGGACCACAACACTGTGGTAGTGGCATGCAGCACCTGATGGGAGTAGGATTATTGAACAGTGCTTTAAAGGGAAATCTTCTAATCAAGCTCAGATATTTGAGTGGCACAACACAAAGTGATCTCCAGACATTTGCTACAGAAGCTGCTATGGAAGATCTTTGTTCAGAAAGATATAATACAATAAATAACATGAGATCTCTAGATTTTTTGATGTAGAGACCATCCTGGGCATTTTAGAAATTACTGTGCCTTGTTTCTATAACATGGACTCTGTGGATATCTGATAGCAGTTGTTTTGCACCAGCCCACTCTCCCTTAATGCTCCACTTTCTTCATTCAGTTTAGCATTTATTTTATTTTTTCTACAGCTATTTGTTTGAAGGATTTTACACTGCCTAAAATCTACCATACTAGAAAAAGTGAAGGCTTTGAAGGACAGCTTAGCAGAAAACTAGCCAGCTAAGGTGACCTTTTGCTTGGCCTCTCTCTTTCCTGCTACTCATACCCAAACACATGGCTGAGTTTGTGAACTCTTCAGTTCTGCACATGCAACAGGTGCTGGAGTTTCACAAAAGAGCAGGTTCACAAAAATGCAGGAGTTCACAAAAACGCAGGACACCTGATCCTGCTCCTCCCCTGGGAAATGCATGGTCTCAGCAGAGAGGGCTTCTGTCAACGCAGCAGACACCCCAGCAGTCTTGAGTGTCTGGTGATCATAAAAATTTAAATTTTCCCTGTCTCTCTGTGCCTCTCGGAAGCAGTAAAAGTCTAATTACTGCCTGCACTCTTCTATTGGCACAGAAAGGAGAACAAAACTGTCACTTGTACACCAGAGAAAATTAATCCCAGTCCTATAAATTACAGAGATTTATTAGTGTTGTAAATGTGCTTCTTCCCCCCTAGTTTGAGTGCTGTGTTCTTACAGCCCTTCCTCTCCCTCCTGCAATTGTCAGAGCAGGAGACAAGTTTTCCCTGACATGGACACTTGTTCTCAGCAGACTGAGATTCCCTCCTCTCATATGAGCCTACCTACTCCAGCACTTTCTGACAGCAACCACTCTCTGCTGAATTTCAGTAAACTGAGGAGCCTCTTCTCAGCAGAGAAGGGCTCCACAAACCTGATGTTATTAGCATCTGTCTTGGCAATTATACAGCAATTTAGGAGAGCTATTAAGGCCCACTGGGTGAATAGCCCAAATTTCAAATGGTTTCTTAAAACATATTGTTTTAACAAGACAGAGTCATTCTTGTAATGGCTAATTCACTATCACAGATTTTTGAGATTTCATAAGAATGCCTCTTGCAATATTCTGTCATGGACTCGTGTACAAATGTCCTGACTCCATAAAGCCAGGAGGATCTGAATTGTCATAATTAGCTCTGAATAGTGTGTGGCCTGATTTCAGCTGGGATAGGGTTAATTTGTGCACTCAGGGTGGGAATAATGTTGATATTCAGTCATTTTTGTAATGGCTAACTCACTATCACAAATTTTTGAGATTTCTTAAGAATGCCCCTTGCAATATTCTGTCATAGACTCGTGTACAAATGTCCTGACTTCATAAAGCCAGGAGGATCGGAATTGTCATAATTAGCTCTGTGTGCCCTGATTTCAGCTGGGATAGGGTTAATTTGTGCACTCAGGGTGAGAATAATGTTGACATTCAGTGGTTGCTGAGCAGTGCTCACACTAAGACAAGGACTTTTCAGCTCCTCACCCCCCAGCAAATAAACTGGGGGGGCATGAGAGGTCAGGAGGGGACAGAGCCAGGACAGCTGAGCCCACCAGGCCAAAGGGAAATTCCAGATAATTCCATATCCCATGGCCTCATGCTCAGCATGGAACCTGGGGGGAAGCTGGCTGGGGGTCACTGCTCAGGAGCTGCTGAGCATCTAAGCCAGGGGCTGTGAGCAATTGCTCTGTGCACCACGTGTTTGGCATATCCTCATTGTCTTATCACTATTATTGCTATTATTTAATTTTATTTCTGTCATATTAAACTGTCTTTATCTCAATTAATAATTTTACTTTTATATTTCCTTCCCCAGTTCTCTCCCCCAGGGAGGAGTGACTGGCTCTGTGCTGTTTAGCTGCCTGCTGGCTTAAACCACCACAGGAGAGCTTTCAAAGGAGATTTCCAATTTATCAAAACCATCAAATCTTGCAAATTTTGGCCCAGCTGGTGGGTTTTCATTCGTATGCTTAACATACAGATCTAGTAAAGGATCATAAATCAGTCATAAAATTGTGACAAAATCTGTGTTCAATTATTGGGTAAGAAGTTAAATGCTCAAATTTGCCTTCCTTAATCTTTTCTGGAAAGACTCTGTGCTTCTGTTTAAGTTAAGTAGTTGATGATACCTGTGATGAAAAATTTCTTAGTAAAGAACCTTTCAGCCTACAAGTGAAGTTTCATCTGGCCAACTTCCCCCTGCCACCCCAAATATTAAGAGAGAAGCAAGCAGCAACTCTACCAGTCCTATATGGTAATTTGTTTTACTCATTGACCATAAACCACTCAAAGTGTGTGTTTAAGATTCAGAACTCTGAAGCACATCTACCTGAAGGGATGAGACTGCTCAGGAAAAGAGCCCCTTGTTACCATTTTCATAGCCCTGAAAAAATATCAAATCTGCATAGCTTCATGATCAACAGACATAATTTATGAACAGAATAATATGCTTGACATTTCAAACTTCTGATTTTACTTGGTAATAGGGTTTTCTAAGGGTCAGCTAAAGTAGATCAACATCTTTGTATGCAGAAAACAGAAGAGATGAGTTTGTTTTAGTTTTAGTTTAGCTCCACAGAGCTTCACCAACAGGCAATGCTGCCTCCCTTCTGGAGGGAGGTGGGGTAGCCTTTAATATTAAATATTTTTCATTGCAGCCTAAATGCAGATGGGTTGGCACTTGGGGAAGTTCTGT